>NC_134314.1:9759605-10399804 GCF_964195595.1 Calonectris borealis
AAACATTAGAAAATCTTTCTACAAGTTTGATGGGAATTCTGAATATGTGCAAGTAAGGACTAGTTTTTTTCTGAACAGTTCATTTGGGATGTACTATTTCAGGAAATCAGAGGGGCAATACAGTCCATTGGTTAGGCTCCTCACTTGGAAGATGGGTGCCTTGGACACAGTTTCCTGCTGTACCTGAAGCTCCTTTCTGACCTTGGGCAAATCACCTACTTTCTCAGACCTACTTCTCTCAGCTGTAAACAAGGAAGGGATATTTCTTCCTCTCACAAGGGTAAATAAAATCACTTGAATGTGGTGAGCTGTTTAGAGGTTACACTAATTGGAATCACATACTCAGTATTTATGTATCAAACTGGATTTGCAAAGCAAGTTTCTCTTAAAACTGTCTGAGAAAATGTAATGGGATTTAGAAGGAATAACTTGCAGAAAATACTTTGAATCATTTTGTTACATACATTGAAAATGTGGAAAAGAAAGAAAAAGAAATCCCACTCCAGAAAAGTAATTCTAGCATAGGGAAAATCAAATGGCTGGAATGGTTGAATACCATGAAGTGTCAGCGCTAAGTATTGGCATATATGTGTGTGTATGTGCATATATGTGTACAAAAGCATACACAGCTTTGCCCGGGCTGCCTGTACACAGAAATGTGCATAGTTCAAATTAGCAACGTAGCACATTTTCCAAAGACTGAGCATTCATTTGCAACTTAAGAGTAAGAAAAAACAAGCAGATATTTATTATAATTCTCCTGTAATAAAGAATGATTCTTTTTCCCATAGGGCTTTCTTTATTAATCATTCTGGCTATCGTTGTCATTCTGTCTCTAACACTTTTTATAATGTTTCCAAATATGTACAAGTCCTCTGTATATGTCGCAGCTATCAGCAGTAGACAGCATTCACCCTGCGTCCCTTGGTGTGCAAGGCTCGATGTTAGCCAGCTTCCATGTAGCCACGCAGCCACAAGGAGCATTTTCTGGCATCGTGTGAGGCACCTGAAAAGTGTTCGCCTCATCTGTGTGTTCCGCAGGGTGGTACTGTTAAAAACATAACCTTGGAAGTGAAGCAAAGCAGAAAGTGCTTAGGAATGGATTATTCTTATCTCCCTGTAGGGTCTGCTGCCCTGTTAGACAGGGAGATAGGGCACAGTGACCAGACATTTTAGTTGGGCCAGGACAGTCCTAGAAAGCAATGCTTTTCCTTGCTCTCTGAAAAAAAAGTAAATCTCCAGGACTTTATTTTGTCCCAGATTTTGATTGTTTTTTTTTCTGGCTCTTACCCTCCAGTCACATTCCTGGCAACATACCTTTTCCCTGGACTAGAGCTGGAGACCTGAAAACAGAGATTTCCTCCCCAGCTTCGGCTCCAACATCAGCTTCTCTGACCAGGCAGGATGAGCGTTCCTGCCCTCCTTCATGTGACCCTCCTTCATGTGACCCTCCCTTGAAATAAAACCAAATCTGGTTAAATTGCTGAAGGAATTTTTAGGAGAGCCAGGGGAGGTACCTTTCTGTTTCTTTCCAAGCAGTTTAGGATGAATAGGTACAACGTAGGCCAGAGTGATTACCTGGAGGAAGATCTTTCTTCAGAATGAAGGATCTCATTAAGAATTGCCTCCAGGCTGTTTGGGTTGCCTGCACAGTGCTTTGGAGGAGGAATGCAAAGCTTCAGCTGTGCTGTAAGAAGCATTTCTACCTTTCCAGGAGTGACCAGGTTTGACCCCATTTAGCTAGTGAGATCAATTTAGGTCACAGAGCGAGGTCAGCTTCTATACACTGCTCTTGGAGAGTTTAAAAATGACTACATGAAGGTGGTTAGCCATTGCGCTTGTCTCAGATCATCTCTCACCTCTTTCTGCCAGGGTAAGGCAAGTCATATATAAGAGCGCTTTGAAGTGACAGATGATATTGTTGAACTTTTGGTGTCCCAGTCTGTTAGCTGGGATGAAAAAGACAACAATAACATATAATAAAGTAAGGAAGCAAGGTTACACATACTAACATTCAGCAATAGTCCCTGAATCAGATGCTGTTTTCTGATTTTTTCTTGCGAGGTGAAGCTGACCTAGAACATTAGAAAGGACTCATGAATACGCATACAAATTGCATGTCATAGCTAATTAGTGATTGATGATTAAGTACTGTACCACTCTTTTTCTGGAATTAAGGCTAGCACTGAGAAAACTACAGGCTGCAAAACTTCTTCCAACATTTAGAAAGGATACATCTCTTTATTCACACACTCGCATTTCTTTTTGTCATTTTGAGTTTTTAGCATGGTTTTTTTTTTTTTAGATTCTTTTTGTATGTGCCCTTTTTTCTTCCCCCTTCTCAGCAAAATCCATGAACTGGAAGGGCCTGTATTTTTGTTAATCTGTATTTACAGATTAACAAAGCAATTAATTAATTAATGAGAAAAAATTTCGCTCTTAGCACTACTATAATGATCGCAACAGAGGTCATTTCTTGCAACCATGGTCATTGAGGGAGATAAATTATAGGTTGTAGGAATGGAGGAGGAGGAAGGAAGAAATGGATCCTTTGGTCTGCACCCATACATTTTCTAACACATATAGGAACTTCTAGACATGGCCACAAATAAAGTACCAATAATAGTCATAGTAAAGATTATATTAAATGACTCAAAGAGCCAGAAAACCAGAAACAGCAGTGATCCATAGTTGGAGTTAGTATAAGTTGGTATCTGTTTGTTGACTTCAAAGGTAGATGCATTTGAAGATCATATATCTAATTACAAACTTTTGAAATTTTCAGTCTTGTCTTTTACAAATTTCTCTGCAGTAAGCAATGCAAAGGGTGACTCAGAATCTTCACAAATGAGAGCTGGGAACTCCTGATTTCTAATCAAGATGATGTTTGAGCAAACAAATGGATATTTGCAGGTAAACACAGCATGCTAACTCTAAAGCTGCGAGCAGTACCCTTGGCTTCAAACGTTTGTGCCTAAATATCTAACTGAGCTATGGTCATAATAAGATTTTGAAATGACAAACATGAAGTGTCTCATTAGTTTATGTTTTCTTTTATCTGTAGTCTTCTGACAAATTAAATAAGAACATTCGCAGAAATCCAAAATCAAGGTTAGGAATTCTGATCTAATAGCCAGCTGGTTAACACAGAGCTGTGATTAGTGTTGGCTGTTCTGCCAAAAGTGCAGCTTGTTTAATAAGTACAGTTTTTCCTCTTATTCATTTCAGGGGAAAAAAAAAAAGGAAAGAAAAAAAATAACTAAAGGAGCTCTGTCAGATGAGGATTAGCTTTTATGAAGTAGATGATTCAGCAATACTTTCTAACCATCTTCCTACAGCCTGCACTCCTCCTCCTTTCCACCTCCCGACCCCCCATCTCCATATTTAAAAAGAGATAATAAAAGGACATTTTAAACTATATATTTCCTGGAGATTATTCTTTTATTAAAACCACTTGCAGAATTTCAAATAGTGCAGTGCATGATGCTCTTATTATGTGAACTAAAGAGATTAAAGTATTGCTATACATGTCCTTTTAGAATAAATCACACACATGGACTATTCTTTGGGATTCAGGGTAAAAGGGTCATTTTCTACAGTTTACATTAGTAACCAGCAAACCTTTGGGGACCTGATGTACAGGTAATTTACACTGTTCACCCACAGTCTTGCATCGTAGTTCTAGTAGTGGGAAGCTCGGAGCACAGTGCTATCATACACTTTACTTTGAAGAACTGAGTTGAATAACAATTAATATTTACACTCGGTAATAACCTATCCTAAAGAACTTTTCATGAAGAGACCTTGGGGCAAATCTCTATTTGGCATAAATTGTCATTTTCTGTTGAAGTCAATGGATCTATTACAGTTTACACCAGCTAAGTATTTGCCCTTTCTCAGATCATGAGCCGTTACAAAGCTGGAGATGCAAACAGATAATAAGTAAAGACTGGTTATGTTTGGGGTAGATACTATGTAAGGAGAAAGTATATCTGAAACAATTTTAAGATTAATATAATGACAAGAACTTCAGCATTTTTCATACACATTTGAATTCTTTTGAAAATGAAAAAATTTAAGGGAGAAAATATCACCTATTTACCAATGAGTTTTGTTTTTTCAATCCTCTTGGTCCTAGGATGGTTTTAAACATGTACTAAAATATCTCCCTATGCAAATTTCACTGTTTCTTGGCACCTGATACACTTGAGACTTAGGACTAACTGAAGCAAGGCTCTTTTCTTTCACATCTTTTGTATCTGATTTTGTCATAACCATATTGTAAAGGAAAAAAAAAGTTCTATAGCCAAAATAGAACATGACATTGTAAACAGATTATTCTAAATATTAGTGATATCATCAAAAGAAATGGTGGAATCGATATGAAAATAATAATAATATAAAGTACCTGTTGAGGTATGTCTATTTAGTTTCAACACAATCATTAAGGACTTTCATACATATTTTCTGTAAAACTTCTTGAATGTTAAGATTTTATTATTAAACATAATTGCTTAGCTTTTCAGAAGCATGAATGTGTGCATGTTATCCATTTTATCTTTGAATTAGAGATCCTTTTCCACATGTAATTAAAATGGAAAAGACTAACAGCATCAAATAAATTAGTCATGCTGTAATTAAACTTATATTTTCTCCTTCTTTCTTTTCTCTAGCCCACACCCCATATCTTGAGTATATTAGTCTCCCATTTTTACTTATTTTTATATATATTATTTTTTCTATAAGGGTCTCATACTCCCTTGCAAATATCTACATTATCGCATAATCTTTACAGATACAAATACAATTCTCATGTGCTGCTGTCTGCAGTTTGTGGATCTATTTTCCAATCAATTCAAGGCCAACTCTCATTAATGCAATGAGAGCTTTCATGAATAAATCCTTCATTTTTCAATGATAGAATAGATTCTTCATTATTGAATTGCATGCACCCAAGTGGGATCTATCTGCATCCAAAAAAAGAAATTCTTGATTTCTTGAATCATAATAAATGCCCCAGTACATTTCTTACCATTTCAGTTCTTCAGAAATGTATCTAATTTCCTGAATATCTTTGATAAACATTGGCTTTTTTCTGCCTTCTTGGTTAATGAAATCTCAGGAATTATTTCTCAAGCCTATTAGTTAGGGATGTTTGTGCATTTTTCAAACTACTCTGAAAAGTGATTGATAACCATTGATATAAACTACACTGAGAGTCCGAGAAAGAAAGGATATATGGGTCATCTTTAACAAAATGACAAGAAAGAGTCTTTGAGTGTTGTTGGCATGGTATCTGTCTAATCAGTGGTAGATGCAGTGCAAATGCAGGCAGCTTATATTGAAACTTCCTTTTCTTACTTTAAAATCATCTGGGAGATGTGCAACATTTACAAAAGCATTGCTATAGAAAGTAAAAATATAAAATTAATATGGTGGGTACAGTATACGGAGTTTCATCCATTAAATTAAATATTACAACCTTATCTGAAATACTTAATACCTAAAACATATTCCTACTCTGTTTATTTAGCAGATAACATTTACTTTTATTGTTGATATTGTGATTTTTTTTAGTATTTGGTGCCTTGATTACAGAATCAAAAATATGGAGCATTTTAAATGCCCTTCATTAATATTGTTTATCATTAAGGTGACTGAAAAGGTAAAAATGCTGGTTTGTATCCCACTAAGACAGAAAAAACACTTCTTACGAATGAGATCCAGAAGTCTGGAGATCGACCCTGGACTCAGCTACAACCTCCTCTGTGATTCCACCTCACCCTTCTGTAAAATGAGTTAGCTGTGGCTACAGGTCCAAGAGGTATCTGGATGCTGCAGGTGCTGAAAGTCTACATGAATGGGAAGAGAGACAGGAAATACTCACGTAAGAGAAATCCAATAACAGTTAAACGTAAAGACAGCAACTCTGTCTCAGAAAAGCACTGAGCTGGAAACTCTTGGAAGCAGGGGAATATTCCCAGGAAGCATCTGTGTTTGCTTGCTCTTCCCTAAGTGCCTGCTTCTGACACCTACCAAAGACAGGGCACTGGGGCCTCCTAGGTCTTTTTTCTGCTTCAATCTTCTGTTTTTTCAAGGCTCCTCTTCACAGGGTGATAATGCCGCATGATGTATTGAGCCACCTGCACGGCAATAGGAAGAAAGCTGTGAAATATTATTCCTATATAAAGAGGTTGAATAAACACCTGCCAGGTATTAAGTACTTTGGATCTTGCCTTAGAACAAGACAGTGGGTGGAATGGCTTGCTGAAGTGTCTTCCAGCATACGTTTCTAGGATTTCCACTGATGTTTGAGAATTAGTCTCACCAACAAGATATTTCTATCCGGATTAGTTTCCTGTTTCATTGTATGTGAAACAACTAGATTTTCTGCATACAGCCATAACTCGCTCCCTTAATAGTCAAGGAAGGATGGGCTGAATCACCTCCTGATGACCTATCATGTTAATTGCCTTGAAAAGGACCTCTGTCTCCTCTACAGCATTCAGAAAAAACTAGTGACTCTACCATAATCATAAACATCTCATTTGAATACACAAGGTTTTGAGGGAAGAATTCAGTTTTGTATGTGTAGCAAAGTTCTCCTCGCATGTAAGGATACACAATATGTCTGTAGAGACTTAAAACACTTCTCCAATTTTATTTCATCCTAGACTTTTGGAAAAAGGAGGGCTGCGGAGTTCAGCTGTAGCACACAGTCCAATGGCCTATTTTCTCAGAGATCTGTTATGTTAAAATAAAAACGGCATCCCTGTACAAATGAGGTATACTGTAAGCCAATGCAGTTTGTGCTGGTTTACCACTGCAAATGATCAAACTTTATTAAAAATATAATAAAGATTTGATAATTAATATTTCAAGTTTATGTGAGATTGCATGTGTCCAAGAAGAGGAGAAATAATTTACTAAATTGGCTCTTCAGCTGAAAATATGAAATGATCCAGCAGAACTAACTCACATTGGCTGTTGACCATTCAGAAACACACCACTAATGCATGGTGATCACCAGCGACTTGCTATCACAGGCCACCTCAACACTGGATTGCACTTGTGGCTTAGGGGGAACTTGGTCCCAAAGGAGACAGAGTAGAGCAGTACAAGAATGCCTTCTCCATGGATTAGGGAAAAATCACTAGTTATGGTCTTGTAACCAGCACTAATGAAAAATTGTTGGACAAATGTGTTTCCTTTGATCCACAGAAAGTATCCTACTGCTTTTAACTGCACTGCTTGCTAGGTCCCTAAGCCCCACAATTTTATCAGATGTACAGTTTTCCAGGATAATTCCCTTTCCTATGTATAAATATATAAGGCCAAGTAACGCAAAAAGGACATTCACAACAACACAAGCTGACAAAAGAGTTCATACATTGCTACAGTGACACTGGAGGATGGTGAGGGCCTGATTCTGCAGCCAACAATAGAATATGCAGGTAAACTGCTGGGTTGAGCATTATTAATTTCAATGAGTTTATATACCTGCAACAGTTTGCACCTTTTCCATTGCAGACCACTGCTCTATACCATGGCTTGCATTCTAAAATATGTAGTCTTTGCCTAGAGCGTTCTGAAGTTGATAGTTGCCCCAGTGGCTTACACTACTCAATATTTTGTAGTCCCCTGTGACATCCCTTTTTCTTGAGTATAGTAGACTTTTCATCTAGGTCAATTCTAGCAGTCTATTTGGCAGTTACCTTTTAAAATTGATTGCCTGGATCTATTTATGAATCACTCACCTACTTTTTTTTTTTCCTTGCCCTAGAAATAATGGTGGAAGCAGATGTGAAAAGAGACCAACAGCATAGGTACCCACAGGGTTACTACTATAGACAGAAACTGCGCCACCCATTTACAGACAATCTACACTGCGTGATATACTCTGAACCAATGGGTTGCTGGTTTCTTTTTTTTTTCCTGCATGATACATAAAAGAGTATGTATCTTTTTTTTGAGTCATTTCCAATACAATGAATAAACTATTCACATCATTTTTACTTTTAACTCTTAGGTTTGCTGATTCATTAATAATATCCTCGTATTGAAATAACCATTTCCCTTAAGTTTGTAACATTATTTTCCAGTGTTTTCTATTCCTAACAAATTAGTATGGGAAGTGTAGACATAGAAAAGGTATAAATAAACGGAGTAAGTGTACTGGAATCTGCAGTTAGAAGAAAAAGGGAAAGAGAACTTCTGTTGCTATGTGTCTGAATGTGTTAACTGCATTGGATTTTAAAGAAATATGATATTTCCTTGATGCAAATACACTTTGTACATAATAACAATAAAGCAAAAATGACTGTAAAGCCAATATTCAGACAAAGTGATCTCTATGTTATAAAGAAGAATGTTTACTGGTTTTGTTTTGTTGGTTTTGGTGTTCTGCTTTTTGGTTTGTGGTTTTTTTTTTTAATTTACGTTTCTGTAGGGATTTCTTTATCTGTGACACAGATATGTCTTAGAAACTAATATGAGCAAAGTATGAAAGTTTTGTGGCAAGATATTGTGGGTTTAAGGATTTTTTTTCTTGGTTTAGAAGAGCAAAGTCAAGGACAACTCCATGTGTTCTGCAAAGTTCAGCACTAATATTATTATTCACACAAGTTGTCTCAGCTGTGAAGTCAGTACATTTGTTCTGGATGTCTCTTTATTATTAATGGCCCTTTCACCTGACTTTCTACATTTGTTTGAGCCAACATTGCTCTTACCTGCTGGCCAGTTCACTTAGATTGTTCTCATCCCCTGGTTGCCTTAAAGGTGAAACGTTGTTCCAAATGTCTTCTGAAAGGTTAGTCTTAACTACTTTATTGATATTGGATTGAAACAGAAAATACTCAGGAAATAGCTATGGCAAACAAAATAGTGAAACTCTCCTCCTACTTTTGAGGCATCACTCGTTCTATCCAAAATGCTACCCCCAGCATGACATCACAGGGTAAAATTCACCATGGAGCCAGGGTAAATATAGCACAAAGACTACAGAATGCCTAAATCTGCTCAAGTTTGACACCACACTGTATCTACCTTAAGCAGAAGCAGATGTTTAAGCAGGAATTAAGTGGTGTGTTGCCTTTTTGATGGCTCTTCGCAAACAGGCAAATTTCACTGAGAGAGAATAAGCATAAAATTGGATCAATTTATTAAAAGATTGACTGGAAAAAAAATCATAACAAGATTAGTCAGGAAAATATGACTTCCACCTTGGAAAAATTATATTTAGGAAAATTTTCATTTTTCTTTCAAATATGAGCCAAAATAAGAATTTCTTATCTTTGAAAATGCCCTCAATTTCTAGTGCCTTTGGATGAAGAGGTCTGATTTTCTGTAGGCCACTTGCAAGGGTCTCATAATCTGAGACTTATTTATAATTTTATTTTCATATGAATCTTAAAATACTTAACAATATTGCTGATGGAGAACTACTTATACTATCAAAGATGTTTATATAAAGCATAAGTAACACTACTAAAGAATTAATTAGCACGAGCAATGGAGGTCACTGAAATGTGAAGTGCAGGGCTCTAACTGCAAAATCAACAGCTGAGCAAAATGAGATATTGGTTTAGCTTCACTAGGTTATGTTACAAAGAACTCTGTATCAAAATACTACAATTTCATCTGCTTGTGTTTCCTTATTTATAGACTACCTTTAGAAGTTATTCCAGTCTTTCAAGAGGATTTGTAAGGAGACTCAGGACTCAAAAAAACATGTATCACAATCAGAGTAAAATAATATGTGATGGAGAGACATTTTAAACTCAATACAAAGTGATGTTCAGATGATTTTGGCATATGGGGGTGTATGTGTGCATGTTAGAGTAATGTGAAATACAGAGTACCAAGGTGATAATATGCCACATTAGGACAATTCATTTTATACATCTTAAAATAGAAATGTCTAAGGAATGAGAGATGGAGGTCAGAAAAAAATCATGAATTCTTCCACCTTATTTTCATAAATCAATGCCTTAGGCCCCACTGAGGCAGCTAAAAATACATTTCTCTTTCAGATGAAGGAGATTAGGAGGTGGGAGGGAGGGCATGTTGCCTTGCAAACATAGAGGATGTCAGTGTTGTCATGAAAATTATGAACATATTGTGTAGGTGTTACTGCACGAGGGATGCACTTTCCCTTTTAGTGACATAGATAATAATAGTCTTTTATAATCCACTATATACAATTTGAAATTTCACCTTTTCAACTTGTTATGCTTGTAGCACAGCCTCTAAATAGCTAATAGGAGAGAAGAGGTGAGGTTGAATGGACTGAATGAGTTCTCTTCACTGCTGCGCAAAATCTGTGGATTTCAGGCCACAAACTGGTGATGAACTGGTATGCAGTGAATGCAACATTTTCTGATTCTAGGAACTATTGACTTTCCTGGGTACTCTGTTTAGAGAAGACAGAACAACTGAGGTGAATGCATTTCACTCTGGATGTCAAAGTAGAAATCAGAATTACTTAGCTGGTACTTTGGAACTATCTGCTTTCCAGTTTGTGAAACAGGTCTGGAGACTGTAGCCACTGCAAAGTTAGAAAACATGAGCTTGCAAAGGTAGAAAATATGAGCTCAAGTCAGATAAATACAGTTCAAAAACCTGCTTCTTAAATACATGGCTATTCATCAGTTGCTTAAGTTAACTAAAAAGTGACTATAAGCTGTGCTTGAGAGGTAAGAGCTTTTACATATTCATCATGGAGAAGCAAAGCCTGAACTCTAATGACTGGGCCTTCACGGCACAAAAATTAACAAGACAAATAATGCAATGGGTGTCTGTTAATTGGAACAACTCGGTGGGTAGCCAGTTAAATGGCTATCTTGATGAGGAGAAAAAAATTCAAAAATAGCTTTGAAAATAACTAAATTGACATAAAAGTGCACACAAACTAAAATTTGTAAAGATAAACATTTTATATGCTCCTTCTTTATGGAATCTGCCTCCTATAACATATTCTGTGCAAGACAGAGGGTCAGTATCTCTTGCATACCAAAGACACTGTACCTCTGATACCCAATATAGACTCCAAGTATGGGGGCAGAAAAGGTAAAGATGGTCGCACTCATTAGGCAGATCTTCATTTTTCTTCAATAGATGGAAACTTTGGAGCTTCTAAAAGCAAAGGTTCCTTTTTCTCGCTTGTTTGTTGCATATAACTTTTCAATTGCTATCTGATCACTCCTGCATCAAAACATAATTTCTGTGACCTGATAGAAGTGTTTTCTGTGCACAGATGATGCAAGTACTTGCACACCCACCAAACTTGACCCATCCATGTTCTAGTGAATAGCACTACCAACCTTTACCATGACATATTCCCATTTTCACTTAACTGCTAAGTATCATATTTATGTCTTACACATAACAGCTCAAGGAGGGCAGTATCAATTAAGCACTGAATATTTTCCTCATCCTTAAATAGACCTACATAGTTTCCCACTGAGATGACCACTAGAGAAACAGCTTCTTTCAAACATGCTCCACACTCTGGAACTAAATACATTTTGTAAAATTATCTGGTGCTCTAGTCTGATTCTTTCCTAATGCTGTGGTGGTGGGAAGTATTTTCTCTACTGTGACAGACCTGCAACTCAGCTATGTATCCCAAGCAAGGGTTTCATCATTTTTTTCTTACAGTGTTTCATCATTGTTTTCCACAATTTCCCTCCCGCTTTTTCACTCACCTGCGATGTATGTCCTGTCAGCACAAAGGTCTTCAATACAGTTGTGCACTTCGCCCTGCAGATTTTTGGACAGAGCTTCCACAGCTCACCCTGCAGTCATGTGTACAAATGCAGGAGCAGAAAAGTCTCTGGTGGACTGCTCTTTTCCGTTTGTATTGGGTTTACATGGCAAGGTTTTGGTAGTAGAGTGGAGAGAGGCTGCAGGGGTGGCTTCTGTGAGAAGACATCAGGAGCCGCTCCCATGTTGGAGAGCACCTATTCCTGCCAGCTCCAAGACAGACCCACCACTGGCCAAGGCCAAGACATCAGCGATGTTGGTAGTGCCTCTGTGATAACATATTTAAGAAAGGGTAAAAAAGCTGTGCAACAGCAACCAGAAGAGAGGATTAAGAATGTGAGAGAAACAGCCCTGCAGACACCAAGGTCAGTGAAGAAGGAGGGGGAGGAGGTGCTCCAGGTGCTGGAGCAGAGATTCCCCTGCAGCCTGTGGTAAAGATCATGCTGAGGCAGGCTGTGTCACTGCCCATGGAGGTTAATGGTGGAGCAGATATCCACCTGCAGCCATGGAGGGCCCCATGCCAGAGCAGGTGGATGTGCCCTGAGGAAGCTGCACCCTGTAGACAGCCCATTCCTGACAGGACCTGTGGGCCATGGAGAGGGGCCCATGCTGGAACAGGTTTGCTGGCAGGACCTGTGGCCTTGTGGGGGACCTACACTGGAGCAGTCTGTTCCTGAAGAACTGCATCCCATGTAAAGGATCCGTGCTGGAGCTGTCCATAAAGAAGTGTAGCCTGTGGGAAGGACCCACATTGGAGAAGTTTGTGAGGGACTGTCTCCCGTGGAAGGGACCCCACGCTGGAGCAGGGGAAGAGTGTGCGGAGTCCTCCCCCTGAAGAGGAAGGAGTGGAGAGACAATGTGTGATGAATTGACCATACTCCCCATTCCCCATCCCCTTGTGCCATGGTGGGGGAGAAGGTAGAGAAGTCATGAGTGAAGTTGAGCCCCAGAACAAGGGAGGGGTGGGGGGAAGGTGTTTTTAGATCTGTCCTTATTTCTCATTTTCCTACTCTGTTTAATTGGCAATAAATTAAATTTTTTTCCCCAAGTCAAGTCTGTTTTACCCAGGATGGTAACTGGTAAGTGATCTCCCTGTCCTTATCTTGACCCATAATCTTTTAGTTGTATTCCCCCCGCCCCCCATCCTGTTGATGGAGGGGGAGTGATAGAGTAGCTTGGTGGGCACCTGGCAGCTAGCCAAGGTCAACCCATCACACCATTGCTCATTTACCCAGTGAAAGACCAAATCAAGACAACTAATATCATATAACAATTCTGGACAAATATACAGATATCCTGTGGGTTCTTTTTTTGTGAACTATTTCTCAAATTCTTTTTCTCACTCCTCTTCAACTTGTGGAGTTTTTCTGTGACTCATAAGACCACCAAGAATGCCAGCTTTGCACTAGATATTGTTTTGAAGTCATCCAGTAATCACATTCATGCCAAGGTGCTAAGGTTCCACTCTTATATATAAAAGTGACATTATCTTATACACCACAAGAGCATGGCATCAATCATTTTTATCAGTCAAGTGTCTGATGAAAAGATAAAATGGGAGAATTTAAGTTGAATTTGTCTGCATGTATGCATGCTTGCAGAAGTTTGCATATGTGGCCATAACATAACATAGTGTTCCATACTTAGGAACACTATGGTCGTGAAGTATGGAGATTTATATAAAGCAGGAACTTCAACCATATATTATGTACTGTTCACCTTGTATATCCTGATTTCCATTGCCTTTCTCCATGAGTGGCATGGACTGCATGGACATAAATACAACATTAATTTAAATCAAAATGTAAAGTAAGTTTCTCATAAATGGATCTAAGTTGCAATTAACTCAGCCAGGTAGAAGCACAAATTTGCTTTAAATACTAAGAATATACATTGGGTTGTGTCTCAGAAGATTTTTAAGAAATCACAGTAAGAGCAATTTTCCTCTTCATGCAGTTTAGTATAAATTATGGAGCTCAGGAGTTGTTATCCAAACCTATGCCAGTTTACTCACTTTAACATGGGGTACCTGGGAGCAATCCCAGAGCTCACTGAGATTCCCTCTGCCACCAGGGTTCCTGCAGGGGAAAAAAAAGTTTCTACTCAGGTGGTTGTTGTACATTGCAGAAACAAACACCAGAAAAATCACCTTCCATTCCCATTATCACAGATTTGGAAAGTTCTGAATTAGTCTTTGGAGACCCTGCATTATGGAGAGGGATGCTACCTGCATCATCCAGTTCTGGAACACGAGGTTGAATACTATAATCACAAAATTATAAGGTGTCTAAAACTACTGAATTCAAGCTTATCTCTGTTACTTGAATGTTTCATCAAACTTAAAAGGAAAAAAAAATAAACCCTGTATGAAAATCTATCAGTCTGTTAAGCTGAAACACTAAATGATTTCGATCCTGCTTATCACCACCTGCACTCCCCTTTTTAATGAACACTGGATGGTAAAAGGACTTTCCTCAACTAATGAAGTAAAATATGATCATATACATATTAACATAATATGTGTTATATACACATAATAAATTATTTACAAAGAAAACATAAATCCTAACAATACTGAAAATCCCAAAAGATTTAAGTGCTAATACACATTTTGACTAAGACATGTCAAAGTTCGGTAGCCCAGCTCGTACTATTTAGGTCCTGTGGTCCTAAGTAAAATAAAAAACTTGTGACAGGAACCTAGATTTACATTCAGCTGCCTAATGCTATTTGAATTGCCTTTGGTTAATCTACCTGGCTTCCAGCTGTTGATCCAGAGGTGTGTAGCTTTCCTGTATCAATTCTGCCATGTTAACTAAGCCCCTCTGTATGTTTTGGGTAGGTAGGTGCAACATTTAGCTAGCTGAACCTTGTCCTATACTCCTTGGAGGAAACATAGGGAGATTTTGGCATCTTATTATGGCATGCAGAACGGAAATATCAAACACATGTAAACACATTCAAGTGCCCTGAGCTGAGCAAGAAGAATACTGTCCAACCTTTCTAATTTTCCTGTAGGGCTCCCAGTTCGTAGCCCAGGATTGCCTGTTGAAAGGGTATCAATACACTTTCTTTGAAAAAAACTGAACACCGCTTTTCTTTTCTGTTCTCTTTCCTTTTCTTTTCTAGATTTTTTGCGAGGATCCATCTTGCTGAATTTGAGACATCTACACTGTAAATATCTGAGGTAATACCCTTTGCACCTGTCATCAGAGTGACCTTAAGGGTCGGAGTGGGAGTGCGTTCCCAGAGTAATGACGCATCCCAGTATGGGCTTAGCCATTCTCCAAAATATAATACAGAGCTTAACTTAATACTTCTAATACAAGTCTTAACCTACTAAACCTATTTTACAAAGCTTAACTTACTAAACTAAACCTATCTTACAAAGACTAAACCTATCTTAACACTTAACACTTCACACTTCTAATAGAGAGACCTTTCCTGTTCTCCATTACCTTGTTACCTTCAAAAATACATTGTCAAAAATACATTGAAACATTTCAGGTTGAAGCTTCTGTGACTGAGACGCCGACTGTCCCATAACTGATGTATAAAGTTCATATAACTTCCCTGCGGCGGCTCACCTAGGTGGGTCTCAGAGTAATTCTGGAGCTACAGTGATGATACACATCAAACTCTACATCAGATAATACATGCCAGCACTCATCACTGACCCTCACATATAAAAGCGCAGCAATACTGGAGCCTTTCCTCTTTCAGTCCCACCTGGGTCACCATTTGTGGTGTAAGATAGCACAGACCCTCTGGAGCCTCTATCATAACAGGGCAGTCCCACAGTCTCTCTCACCATCGCCTCAGCCTTCTGTACCTCTCTGTTGCTTCACTCCTCCGTCGCTCTCCGTTGCTTCTCATCTCTGTTGCTCTCCATTGCCTCCCTTAAATCTTCCTTCCGGCAACGATCACATGTCTGCTTACAATTCCCTTCACCTGTTTTGGCTCTTGAATCAGCTGGTACTCATTAGGCCACACCTCAGGGTAACTGCAAGCAGCATTCCTAACTGAGAGCTTTTTCATTTTGATGTTTACAGCCTCCCCACAGAAGGGACAACCAAGTCAGGTGTTCAGGTCCTTTCCCTCCACATTTCCCCCCCTTTTTTTTTTCCAAAAGACAACAACTCAGAAAATGTCTTTAAAAAGCTTAATAAGCTGTTTCACCATTGTCTCAATCCCTCTCTTAGAGAGTAAACTAGCAAGCAACATTGCAGCTGCCTCACATACCCTGATAGCAGCTGCAGCTGCCTCACATACCCTGATAGCAGCTCATCCTCTGGGAGGCAGTTGGCCAGACTGCACTATTATCTATTCTACCTCATCTGAGCCATAGAATAGTACAAACTCCCAGTCGCTTGTTTCCCACTCCCCTTCTCTCGCTGCGCTTACCGCAGTCTCGAAGAATTGTAGTCTCTGCTACCAGACCCCTGGGCTACAAGCCCAGCATGTTTCCAACCATCCTCTGCTACCAGATGTCAGAGTGACCCAGGGTCAGAGTGGGAGTGCGAACCCAGAGTAATGACGAATCCCAATATGGGCATGGTCATTCTCCTTTTAGCCAGACAAATATTCATCTTAACTATCTTCTTTTATCATATAACGTTACAGTCTACAGGAATTATTTACACTACAACACAAAGATCAATTCTACATGACAAAACAGCATACAAACTTAGCATTTCTAATACAAAGCTTAGCTTAACACTTCTAATACAAATCTTAACTTACTAAACCTATTTTCTTAACACTTCTAATACAAAGACCTTTCCTGTTCTCCATTACAGAGTTCGCTTTCCTTTAAAACCTTGTTACCTTCAAAATACGTTGAAACATTTCAAGTTGAAGCTTCTGTGACTGAGATGCCGACTGCCCCATAACTAATGTATAAAGTTCATATAACTTCTCTGTGGCTGCTCACCCGAATTGTCCTCCATCCAGCTCAACAGGGGTACACCACTGGATAGTTCTATTTCCTTTCTTCCAGACCTTCTTTCCTCAGGTCTTCCTCTTTCAGTCCCTGCTCAGGCACCATTTGTGGTGTAAGATAGCACAGACCCTCTCATATATATGCGCAGCAATACTGGAGCCTCTATCATAACAGGGCAGTCCCACAGTTTCTCTCTCCATTGCCTCAGCCTTCTGTCTCTCTCTGTTGCCTCTCTCAAATCTTCCTTCCGGCAACGATCACACGTCTGCTCACAATTCCCTTCACCTGTTTTGGCTCTTGAATCAGCTGGTACTCATTAGGCCACACCTCAGGGTAACCGCAAGCAGCATTCCTAACTGAGAGCTTTTTCATTTTGATGTTTACAGTTTCCTTACAGAAGGGACAACTAAGCCAGGTGTTCAGGTCTTTTCTCTCCACATTTCCCCCTTTTTTTTTGTTTACAAAAAACAACAACTCAGTCCACATGCACCCTTTATAGTCAATGAAAAGAAGTAGATTAATTACTCCAAAAAAGTGTCTGATTTACCTGAAGTGGCTTTTTGGGATGAGATAGACTGCATTGTAAACTCTGTATATCTCTCCAGAAAACCAGGGATGGGGTTTAGTCCATCTCATTTTGAATGGCTGCAATGTAGTGACTGCATCTACACTCACTGCATCTAGGTAGTACAAACAACAGAGTGTAAAGAGTGCTGTGGCTCATCAGCATTAAAGTGGGATCAGTTCCAGAAAAGTAGGTGTCATTTTGATGCCGTGGGTTACCCTGGATTGTAGCTACTGTTTTGAAAAATCTCCTGCAAACCCCATGGCATATTTACCTATCTCAAGTACCTTAAGATATCTCAAATTGTGTCAGATGTTAGTGCTTAGGCAATTTAATCCTGCCCTAGTACCTTCTTTATAGAGAGTTTAGTTGCTTTTCAGGTATCACTGACTGAGGGTTCTTCTATTCAGTTGCCTGATCAGAAGCACCTAGAACCGTTTGAGATGACCCAGGATATCCAAGACATGCATGGGGCTAGCAGATATGACACAGGACAAATGAAAAATCCCTACTTCTTAGGAGAAGTAGAGAAAAATCCCTACTTCTCTTAAACTGAGATCAGGTGAGATAGCTATTGGCATTTGAGGTGGCACTAGAACTCCTATATTTTGGTAGCTGAATTAAACCTCAGATTTCCATTGACCATACAGGGGCTAGTATGGTAATTTTTTGAGAGGCTAAATATAGAATTGACCATTGTAGAAATATGGCCATTTACTGGTGGCTAAATGTAGAATTAAACCTTTACTGTGCAATTCTGGGACAAATCCCATCTTTTGAATTTACCCCGGTGGTCTTTCTTCCTAGGTAATATCTTAGCAAATGACCTACATATCCTTATGTCTCTTTTGAGACAAAATGGAAATAGCATACCCCCATTAGGTGAAGATTTTTCTACTTACCAATGTCAGAAATGTAAAAATAAGCATTTCTTTTTTTTAATCAAGCGTTTGTTTTGCCACCAATAAAATAGTGAATAATATACATCCTTCCTAGCTTCATGGTAATATGGAAAAGCTTCACCTATCCCAGCATGGCCAAAGGAAATTCATAGCATGGAAAATCTTAATTTTGTTTTGTGTCACAGGACAACTGTGATGCCACATGAACCTCAGGGTATTTTACTGGGAAGTATGAATTTTTTCAAAATCAAAAAAGAAAATTAAGATTTTTCTTTCCTTGCTTTATTCTGGTGTGCGTGATCTATCTACTTATGCATCCTGCATCTCAGCTAACCCATCCTTGAAATAGGTGCAGGAGTGTGAACAGCTGTTGAGGATTACTTGTGTCAGCCGTGGAGGTAGATGCAGCCTGCACAGTGACTGCCTTGTTTGAGTTCAGGCATCCTGTGCAGCCAGATAGTGTAGCTGCTGTGCTCTGTGAGATGCCACATAGTCATAACCTCCCAGATTATCTGCAGCAATGATCCACTAGAGCTCATCATGATTTGTTTCCTGATCACGCACCGAGATGGTGAGGACACGCTTCTTGTGCTCACATGCAACTGAAGCAGAGATGGTGTGCAAATTTGGGAACACACACTACAGCATACACAGACCTATAGAATCCACTGAGCATTGATGGTGCCCATTTTGTCCTGGCAAACACTGCCTCTTGTTCCTACTGCTCTTGATAAGCCTGCATTGCTTAGCGACTTGTAAAGGTGAGGTCACATGCACAAAGGGCACCCTATACAATGCTGTAGAGCTTTATGGTAGCATTAGCTCAGGTCTGAAGAAATTATGCCTGTGCTGGCATGGTGCTGCAATGGGATTATGTCACTTCTGATTCTCAGAACTAACTCATCTTGTCGTCTTTATACTGCACTGCATGGCTGTAAATGTGCCCCTAGCCCCTAAATGAATATGCAGTGATTTGAGCATTTGATAAAAAAACAATATACAAATGTGGTATGAGAACCTACTCAGATTTAGGATACCTACAAACAATAACTTTAAGCTGGAACAGAATTGACATCTGACAGTCCTGACCTACAGATGTGAGACAGAGAGTTATCTTAATTCATAGTGGTCTTTTTGGCCTGATTAAAGATTTAATTTGTCAAATTGCTGTATAGTTGTGTCTTAATAATGCAGTATCTGAAAATTCATGTATTCTGATTGGTTGAGTTCATTATTAACTAGTCAAAGTGCTGGGAATCATTTAATATGTGCTAAGATTTTTGTCATCAGAGACTCACTTTACAAATTTAATCTCTCATTCTCAAATAAATGCCTGTTTTCTGATTTGCTGCTACTGTCAGAATTCTTCATCTCTATGTCATTACCAGTCATGGGAACCTGTTTATCTTCTGACCCTGCTTCTCATCCCAAATCCAAAGATTTTATCTGCCTCAGGCAGAAATAAACACATCTTAACAGCCGTGAATCCCCAAGGGAAGTGCAGATCAAAGGATGATAAATCCTATAAAATTTAATTTAATTGATTATTGGTGGTCAGTGAAGAGGGGTAAATGCATTCTCGTTTTTGACAAAGGGAATTTAAGAGCAGTTTATGTCTGCAATTGTGCCTGGTGAGAGTTTTTGTTTAGCTATCTTACTCTTTCCTTCTCCTTGCTCATCACCTCCCCTGTATCAAAGGCTGTTTATTCCTCATCTCCCTCTGTTAAGCTATTTAAGTTCTCTTTAATATCTTTCAATCAAAATATCTGAAATTAACAAAAACTCCTACTTAAGCTGTTACGCTAGTTTGTCTCATTTTTATGGAGACATGCTGGAGAGCTACCTTGTGGACAGCAAATGCCACAGCTCTAATGAAAAACAATAGGGAGCAGCAACATGTGCAACCCACTTTTCAGGTTTTGCACCTGAAGATGGAAGGGGACAGGAGTACAAGCCCTGAGAAACCTGGAAGTGTGATATTGTGAGGGAGATATATAAACACAGAGCAGATAACTTCACTTTAAACATATACGTTCAGAGAGCAGGAGATAATCGGACCAGAATACAGACATGGAGAGAACTGCTGTGAGTGTCTGGGTACTACATTCGATAACGCTTACGGGTAATGACAGATGTCTCATCTTAGCTTTGTAAAGTTCAGAGCCAACTCTAATAAAGAGCTCTGCAGTCCATTTATGTTACTTTTTTTTTAAGACACTTGAAGAAATTCCATAGGACTGGATGAAAAACAGTGTTAGCTGAGTACTAAAAGGGCAAACAGGCTGACCTAGGTAGCTATACTGTGGTTAGTTTGAAATTGATACTAGGCAAAAAATAGAATTGTTCACATAAGAAGCAATCAGCACATAATTAAAGAATAGAAATATTCTTAATGGCAATCAGTATGGTTTCCTGTAAAAAAAGAGTAGTGTGCAACAAAGCTACAAGCACTCTGAAAAAGACTGTAAGTGTATGGCATTGTCTATGGCCAGCTGTAATAGAAACAAAGTCTAAAATGGGTAATGAATTTGGTAGAGTGCTGGAAGGCAGAGCTATAACCCATCTATTTTAGGTGATCATAGTGTCGTGATAAAATATAGGACTACTGAATATTATTTTGCTGAGATTTCCTGCAGGAGAAAATACTTACTTTGACGTGAATGATACTAGCTCCCAAACCATTATTGTTTTTCAGCACAAGAAGTTGCAGCTACCTTCCGTTTAAAGTCAGGTTTAAAGTCAGGTACTCAAGGAAGTTCATACACAGTAACAAATAGAGTTATCAGGCTCCTAATGATCTATTCTCCCATTGATACTCCTGGGACTTTGCATAAAGCTCTCATTAATGCAAATGGCAACGTGGAAAGTACATGCTGAAATCAACAACTCCCCCTATTGTTATAATAGGTGAATAGTCCCCTTAGGCAAAAGGTAACATTACTGAGTTTAATTTTTCTTTGACTACTTCCTCCTCCTTATGAAACAAATCATGCTAAAAAGTGTGGTTTTTTGGGCTTGTTTGTTTTTTAGGTGGATGTCATGGGAGAAAGTCAGTGCAGAGGATTTATCAAAAACAACATTCTTGTTATGACCCAGTTCTGACCTGGTCTAGCCAAATCATTAATCACGGTGACAATGGACCATATTTATCCCTAGTACAACTGCACTGTAATTGTCAGAACTACATTTTGAAGAGATTTACCCTATAGCTGTTTAGTAAGAAGTCTGGGATGACGATTAGTCGAGGGTTTGCCTTTCTCTGCAGCTTGGATTAATGCATACATTATGCAAAGGTATATGTATGTTTCAGTTTGCTACAGATGTAGTTAAGAATTCATGGATGTTTGCACTTTGCTGCTCCAAGTTTCATTATAATAGAATGTGAAGATAACAGGGCCACAATCTAGTTATACAGTTGAAAGGTTGACAGAATAATTTGATTGTATTCTGCTTATTTACCACAATATTCCAGTATACTTTGTGGCTTGTAATAAATGCTAGGCATGGGACAGCTAAAATAGGTAGCACTAACGATGTCCTACAGCAAAGAAATATTGTTCCTAGATCTTTTATGACTGCTTTTCCCAAAAACAACACATAGAGGAAGTGATAACTTATTTACATGGTTCTAGTAAAAGAATAAAAATACTTGTCGGTATCTAAGATGTATATCCACCTTTTGTATCCTTCTAAATTTAGATGCCAGTTAGTCAATTGGAGTGATCAAAACCAAACATGTTCAATTCTGTGAATGAAAATCTTTCGATCAAACTCTTTGTTAGCATTAAAAAACTAGATCTGTTAAAGATAGATGGAGCTACCCAATGTTAAATAAGCAATGTGTTTCAATTTTTTATTTCCTAAACAAGCAATTGCCTTTACATGATAATAACAATCAGCTGCTTACTGGGTGAAATTGTTCCTAACCTGAGTTAAGGGAAGTCCTACCATTGACTCCACTGGGGCTATGATTTCACCTTTATTACATTAATTAAATGTAATGTGCCTCAGTAACAGAGCTCAAAATATTGATCAGTTAATGAAAGAGCAAAGATCCATGCTTAATGCAGGTGTCATCTGAAACACAGAAAGTAGGGATAGAATAAACCCTAGTTTATTATAGTGTCTTGTGATACACATTTCACAGCTGTGCTGTATCTGTATATAAATGTGGTAAGTAGCACTTTCTAGAATTGAAAATAATTATGAATTTGATATTTAGTAAATGGGCCATATATGTGAGGAAATAATTTACTAGCAGTAATGATATAGTCCAGCTAAATAACTAGTTGTCTTATTCACGAGTAGGTAGTTACATATCACATGTGCCACTATAATTCTGCCACAAATTGATCCAAATTAATTAGATTCACAATTAATCCAAACACACTGCTTAAACACACAAAATAAAGTTCTTGGATCTCTTTAGAAGGAGAGATATAGAACAAGATTGGACTGGCCAATTTTTTTGCAATTTTACTGGAAAACTTTCTGAGATGTACAGTTAATGTGTTCTGCAGTAACACGAGGGCTTTGTACTGAAATTCCATGTGGGGTTGTGTTATCAATCAATGCATCCTAGGGATTTACACAGAAATCTGCTAATGGAATGCAGTTAACTTAAAACTATGCCATCAGTAAGTGTCACTCTCACTATTGGGAGACATTAGCTATCACAGCAGTGGCTGGGAAAAATACAGAATACAGTATGTGTAGTTCATAAACTGTTGTGAATTACATGGCAGCTCTTTCTGACTTTCTTTTGTCTACATAATCTTAAGATTTTTAAAGCACTCTTCACTGTTACCCTAGCACAAAAGACAGATCAATTAAGAGAAGAAATCAACGTAAACATTCTACTCAGTGAAATAAAATAAGTGTTGGAGGTCTTGAAAACTACTAACTACATCTACAACTTAGGCTCAGTGTCAGTGTTTCTCATTCAGTGGGTTACAACCCCAAAGTCATCATGAAATGTCACCAGAGGGCTACAAGGGAGTGAAAATTTTATGACAACTTAAAGCAAAGGATATTTGTTCTTCACAAATCCTTATTTTTTAAGGCTCAGTAATTTTTGTAAATCTCTTGAAAGACACACTGTGGCAATTACTTTTCTCACTGTTAGATTTGTAACATATAGAGGGGGTTCATAATTTTTGTCTAATATCTATTAAATAGTCACTGTGTAAATGCTTATAAGTCATACTTTCGTTGAAATGAACCAATGCTTGTGATACATAATAGCATTTGATAGCTAATGGGCATTAAAATACATGTGAGGACAGTGTGAATTTTAACATATCAGCTGATAGGACTTATTGTAACTAGCACTGACCAGATAGTTTATGGTAAAAGTACAGCAGGGCTTTAGCACATTAATTAGTATGTGCTAGCCATAGGAGTTGAAATTAGCCTTTTTATCTAATGAAGACTGTATCAAAGACTAATTTTTGTGGGATGTAAACGTTAACAAAATTCACGAAGGAACTCAGCAAAACCTTACTGTATTTTCTTCCAGGGCTAACTAAACTAAAAACACCAGGATATGATGCCCATATTTAGAATTTACCTCTGCATTTATCCCAACATTTAACACAGCTGTAGCCTTGTGTGTTAACAGCATTTGTATTTTCTTTGTTAGAAACATTGTGTTGATACGAGCTTTATTGAGCTGATGCAATGCTAGCTAAGAAAATGAGCCCTGAGCTGTTCTTCACTATTGTCTCTCTGAGAAGTTACTCCTCCTTCAGTCTCCTCCAGCTGCTCTTTAACTGCTGTCTCCCTGGTTGCTGCACCCACTCATTTGCCCAGCCAAAGGAGGTGCCCTACCTTCAATAATTTTAACAGCAAATCTTTGCTCACGTGGGTTGTATTTGGTTTAAATTTTCATTTTCTGAGAGGCTTACATTTGATCATCTCTGTGATGGCCAATCAGAAAATCTCTACTTTAAAGATAATGACAAAGAATAAAGACAAATTTGCCAGAAAGTAATGTAGTTTATTCCACTATACATATGCATACATATGTATTTGGGGTATTTCTTTTGCATGCGTACCTGCATATGTAAGTTATACTTCAACTTTCCTTAAGAAGAAGAAAAGATTAAAAACAAAATCATAGAATGAAGAACCACAAATCATACACCTCGCCTAAGAAGAAATCTTGCAGCAGAAGAGACTACAGGCAGGCAAGGAAGCTTGCAGTAACATGAAACTGTAATTTGATGGTTATTTGGGTCAAAATTTGGGTCAGAGAAAAAGCAGAACAGTCTACACTTTCCTCCCTATGTCACTGTATTTTTCTCTGCGGGTATAAGAGCTTGTACTGTAATCTAGTTTGAGGCACTGATCTGGCTGAAAAATAACCACCAAAGGACAAAATAAAGATCCTTTTTTTTCACTTGGTGAATTCTAGTTTATGACTAAGATATGCATTTTTTGCCAGTCCAGTAGAAGGCATGGCATCATGCAGAAGGAACTAGCAAGGCTGTCTTCAGTGCAGCTCAAACTATGCCTGGGACTTGATATGGAAAGACAGACAGTTGGTGTCGCAAGATGTCTTACTACTATAGGATTTGGCTGATAGGTGAGGAGGTGGGGAAGATTCATATGAAAGTTGAAGAAACAGGTCTGGTTTTTCTACATCCTCTTCCCTAGCTAAGCAGGACAGTAAATCAGTGACCCACTCCACTAAAAACATGAAGGGTGAAGTGAGAAAAGAGAAAGGAAGGCCAAACTGCTTCATTGTCCTGGGCATTGAGGAGACTTCATAAGGCTTCTGATGGAATATATTTTCCCTATTTACAGGTAACTAGAGTCTGTGTTTTACTGTTACCCATCTCTTTTTATTTACATGAGTGTACATGATGAGACAATAGAGGACCCTGGCAAAATACTGGACAAAGTCTAACAACAGCTAATAAGAGGAGCATAGCCTCTAGATTCCTCATGGGGAGCGGGGAATAACCAGAATTTTTGCTGTTCTGTGGGATGTAATTATGCTGTCCAGAACCAAAGAGTGACCTGTCTTACCTCCCCTGTTTATTGAGTGTAAACCTGATGTCTGCTTTAATTGCAAGCTCCCTGCCTAAGATGGATATCCTAAGGCCAAATTCAATAGGCAGTCAAGCACTATACCTGCCAAGAGCCTGTATTTTCAAAAGAATGCATGCCAGTAGACTATCATGTCTGTTTCAGTTGGAATCAACATTTCTTTTGTAGTTCACTTAAAATCAAATACACCATAGTTCAAGCGATATATGCCTTAATTCCCACACAATTTATAGCACCATGGGTCTAATATGTGATTCTGACACCCAGAAGAATTTGGGTTAAATTTTCAGATGCTTCTGTGATGTTGGATATTTAACTTCTTTGAATCCTGAAAGAAGAAACTTCACGATTAATACCTGGCTATGTCTTCTCAGGGAATAAAAGTAGGAACAATAAGCTGCAAACTGAAATATCTGAAATAGAATCAGTATTACAAGTATTAGAGCTATGGCTTTTTCAAGGAGGGACTCAGAACGTGGAGAAGAAGCTTTGAAATCTTTATGGGACTTTCTCCAGTGATGATTTAAAGGATGCCATTCCAGCAAAGGAAAAACACACTAATTTCTGTGTTGTTTGGAATCTGTTTGCAATGAAATGTGCAACTTGTAGAAACTGCAGGAAAAGACACCAGTGAAGCACACAGAAATTTTAATTTTTACTTTTTATGGGTTTCAGACCTGACTAGTACAGTGTGTATACAAAGACAATGGGTTTATCACACTGCTCATCTTTGTCAGACTAACAGGATCTCCTAGACACCATGTCCCAGATTCATACCATTCTCCCTGCTGTTGTAAAGATCTCTAGGCTATCTGTGTATATTTCTTTACTGGAGAGCCATAGTTTTCCCCAGAGAACTATTCAGAGCACCTAGGATCAGCATTGCCTTCTTATCAGAATTTATTATTGCAGTACGCTACAATAAAGTAATAACATCAGGTAAACTAGCTCAGACAGCTAAGATAATAATTTAGGCATCTCATTTAACTATCTAAGATCAGATGAAGCAATCCAGGCTGATGGCATTGCAAATGGTCATAATAATATGAAAAACAGTAATAACAATGAAGCAATATTATTGCATATCAGGGAAAACTGGCATATTTTATCATTGGTATTATAAAATATGGGTCATTTTCTATCAAGTCACTAAGAAACTTAGTGAAGCGATGAAAGACAAAGTAATACCATACAGGATCAATCTACTTTGTTATGGTGTTGGTTCTTTCGGACAGCCCATGATGAATAGTCTATAGGATACTGATAAATTGAGTGAATAAGCACAGACTGTTATATATGAGTGGGCAGCTGGAAGATGAGAGAGCCTGTATCTACTCCAGAAGAGAGAGACAAACATCAAGAAAATCTTGGTTTTTATAGGAAAGAAAGTCCTTACCAATCTGAATCCACATCAAATTGTAGCAGAATTGAACAAGAATATTACATATTCATCCCAAAAAAGATTATGCCATTATACATGGAGAGGTGTGTGTGCTGTTGCTGGAATACAACCTCATTGGGATAACAGTGGTGTGGTGGGATAGCTCACACAATTGGAGCACTGCCATGGATGGCTACAGTCCAGGAAGGTGAAGAGGGATAATTGCCCTTTATGTGGGAGAGCAGTGGGAATTCATGGACCTGTGCCTTGGGATGGACAATAAGGTAGCTGAAAATTGCATATGGATGCAATTAGGTAGCTGAAAATGCATTTGGATTAGACAGCAAACCAACATTGGCAACATCGTGGTGGATGCCTGTTTCAGATCACCTGATCAGGAAGAAAAAATAAAGAGACCTTCTCCTGAAAATGGGAAGAAGCCTCGCATTAACAGACCCTGGTCTTCAAGATTTTAACCTCTCCAATATCTGCTGGAGGGACAGAACAGCAGGGCACCCATGATCCAGGAGGTTTCTGAAGTTCATTGACGATAACTTTTTGACACAGGGAATCAATGAGCTGATGGGAGCAGGTGGACCTCTGCTGGACCTGACACTCACAAGCAAGGAAGAACTGGTCAGGGGTGTGAAGGTGAGGGGCAACCTTGGCTGCAATGACCATGAGATGGTGGAGTTCAGGATCCTGAGAGGAGGGAACAATGCAAACAGCAGGATCACAACCCTTGACTTTAGGACAGCAGACTTTGGCTGGTTCAAGCACCTTCTTGAAAGGTATATTAGCAGAAAAGTGAAGACTAGGGAAAATGTGTTCCTGTTGCTGAACGGGACAGGGAACCTGGCAACGTACGACATAGAGAAGGCCAAGGTACTCAAATGACTTCTTTGCTCAGTCTTTGCTGTTAAGATTTGCCTTTGGGAATCTGAGGCCCCTGAAGAGCCTGAAAGTGATTAAAACATTGGAGCATCTTTCATATAAGGAAAAGCTGAGAAAGCTGGAGAAGAGAAGGCTCATGGGGATCTCGTCAATGTGTATAAATACCTGATGGGAGGGGGTAAAGAAGACAGCTCTTTTCAGCGATTTCTAATGAACAGGATAGGAGGCAATGGGCACAATCGAAATACAGGAAATTCTAATAAAAATGAGGAACAAAATTTTTATTGTAAGGGGGGTCAGACACTGGAAAAGTCTGCCCAGAGACATTGTGGAGTGCCCATCCTTGGAGATATTCAAAATCAAACTGGATAATACCCTGAGCTGTGGCTGATGCTGTTTTGAACTGAGGGTTTAGACCAGATGATCTCCAGAGGCACCTTCCAGCCTCAACTGTTCTGTGACTCTATGTGACTCTGTGAAATGTGTCACATTTTGTTAAACTGGAAGGAGTGGTAGCAGAAGTTAATTAAGCTGTAGTACATACACAAACTCATGAAATCACGGAGTTATAGCCATTAATATTTCCTCTGTTATTTATAAGTGATTGAAGTCTGTATCATGCCATTGCCCGTCTCTTTCTATTTATATGTCTGCACTGAATGATATGAGTAGAAGGCTCGAGGCAAGATTTTTAGAGAAAAGAGAAAAGCTAAGTCAATTGAAAGCAATTTCTGAAGGGAATAACATCAAAAACAAGGAGTAGAAATATTTGAAAAAGAGGAAAAGGATTGAAGGAAATTGAAGATATTATGTTTATGTGGCATTGTGGCACTTCTGAATGTCCTAAAAAAGAATTACACCAACAGTAAGTTAGTGGAAAAAACCAAAAATTTTGAGGAGAGGCACAAAGGAAAACCAATAGGACATCAAGAGCATTTGAAGTGCTAGGAGGCATTTTCCTTGTGGAAAATGTCTGAAAATCCTTAAAAGAGCTGATGAAGATTCATTTAAATAGCTGAGCAGCTCATTTAAGCAGTCAGCCAAAAACCTCAGTACAGCTTTACAAAATCAGGCTGTTACTATGAACTGGTGGCACAGAAGACAAAAGCAAAAACGCATCATGTATCCTCACAATGCACTTTGTCAGAAATTGGTCACAACTGGCTTAAACTATGCACTGAAGTAGACTCCACAAAATACCTAGTGTTCACTGCTTGCTAGAGGTTAAAGAACATATAAAAAAACCCAGATCCAGTATTTAAAAATGATAAAATGAAGATTCTTTGGGAACATACTTTTACTCTCAAACACCAAAGCAAGCTAGAAAAAAGAAAGGTGTCAGTGCAACCTGAAGATAGTAAATCATAAAATCAAGGTTTCTGAAAATCTGTGTTTGAGGGAAAAGTCACTGTAACTGAAGAGTGCATAACAAGCAAAACTGACACATCAAATAATTCCTAGAACATTTCCTTACGGAAATTTACACCAGAATCCAAGCTCAAAATGAATCTTTTTTTGTGGATGATCCAGACTCCAAAATGCTGAGATTACATGTGTCATGGCCTCCATAGCTGTTGATTATTACATGACACACATAATAGTAAAAATCACAGTTGAAATTTGAAACTAGGCATTGGTCCTAATGGCCTAAATATCCTTTATGCCTCCTGTTTATTATCTCTAAACAAATAATACTGGATTTAGATACTATGCTGTAATATTGTCTTTGACATTATACAAAATAATGAAATAGAGCACAGCGTTATATTCATAATTATGTATCAAGTAAAATATGTAATATAATAATAGTATTATATTACAGAAATAATTACATTATGGAAAGTACTTGTATGGCTGACATTCATTTTCTGAAGTATAACTTGTTTTACTTTCCACATTACATTGAACTTGTCCCACGCATTTGGAGATAAGAGGTGAGTGAGGAACCTGTCAAAAAGAGAAGGTTGTGTCTGAGTCTTGTAACTCAGCCACACAACCAAGAATTGATAGTACTTAAAAGACAAATATCCTGTACAAGGTTTGGAAACTTCAGTTTTCTTTCTTTCTAAACTGAGTCATGACAGGCAATAAAACATACTTTATCTGGATTCTTAGTGCAAGTAATGAACCACTGAAGACACTTCTTATGCTTGGCCAGCATTGGATGTGGACAATACTCAAGAAACTGAGAATTATTTGATTCATCAAAAAAATATATTCAATCATTTTATGTATTAAATGTTTAAAACTTTAGTGTAAAATGTAAAATAAATGCTGCTTATCTCTGTTGTTCTTATAGAAGAAGTCAAAAATGTGTGGTTGATGTTTCTGAATTAGAACTAAGAAATAATATAAGTTTTCTTCTGTTCTAAAATTAAATTAAAAAAAAAAAAAGATAAAAACATTCTCCTGATGAGAAAAATGGAGGGGCGAGGGGGCTGCAGGGATGATTTCTGTGAGAAGACATCAGGAGATGCCCCCATGTCCAATAGAGCCAAAGTCAGCCAGCTCCAAGACAGACCCGCCGCTGATCAAAGCTGAGCCCATCACTGACGTTGGTAGCATAGTGATAACATATTTAAGAAGGGGGGAAAATGCTGCACAACAGCAACTGGGAGAGAGGATTGAGAATACATGAGAGAAACAACCCTGCAGACAGCAAGGTCCGTGAAGAAGGAGGGGGAGGAGGTGCTCCAGGCGCCGGAGCAGAGATTCCCCTGCAGCCTGTGGTAAAGACCATGGTGAGGCAGGTTGTGCCCCTGCAGCCTGAGGGGGGGGGGGTGTGTGTGTTTGATACCATTTCTACCCATTGGCACCACGACAGAAAGCTTGCTTGTTGACAATACTCTGTGCCTTGTTCCAAATTAAAATATAGCAATGAATGCATTTCTATGTGACAGAACTTTTTAGGACTTCAAGTTAATACTACTGTGGATTTAAAGCCCTAAGGGTGTCTTCAAACATGAGTTATTCCATGGGCCTATAGGCAAGCTGTTGTAGCAGCTCCTAAAGCACAATTCTCCCTCTAGCAAATATCAGAATTGTTCCCATGTTGTCTCAGTAGCATTGTGGCTTCCAGTCACTAAAGCAGTTTCCTCAAGTCATTGGCAGAGCACTAGAAAAAGCTTCACGATGACTTTGCATCCAACATAAGCACAGATAATCAGCAAAAGATTTAAAATAAGAGAGAAACATGAATTCAATAGCACAGTTTTTGCAATCTAACAGCATGCACGAACTTACATGGATTCTCTGGAAAATATTATGAGTATCTATAGACTTTATAGAAGAGGCTTTTCAAGTTGTATATTCTTTCTTAGACTGCTTTGGCTGAGATATAAAGCTCTGTTAAATACTACAGAAGGCTTGGTTCAAAAAATGCAGACCAAAAAGACCCATACAGAGCAGAATTATAAATGGGAAGCATGTAAGGTGGTGGAAAAAACAATTCTGCCTACCCCAGATAAGAGCATAAACCCAAAAACCAGCCTTTTCCTTATCACATCAGTATACTGAAAGTAGAAACAATGGGAATCACTGAGTACAGATCAGAAACTAGGACCAGTAAAAAAATATTAAAGAGATCTAACAATGTACGAAAAATCTCTGATCGTTGAGGGTAAGGAATTACATCAGTATTCTACAAATTAATTAAATGTGTGATACCAGCTGACAACACACATTTGTCAGCTGAGGTATAAAAACACAGAGATGTTCAACAAATGTTTCCATACACAAAAAAAATTGTATTTTACGTGAGCTGGTTTTGGCTGGGGTAGAGTTAACTTTCTTCATAGTACCTAGTATGGGGCTATGTTTTGGATTTGTGCTGGAAACAGTATTGATAATTCAGAGATGTTCTCGTTATTGTGAGCAGTGCTTACACAGAGTCAAGGCCTTTTCTATTCCTCACCCCACCCCACCAGCGAGTAGGCTGGGGGTGCACATGGAGTTGGGAGGGGACACAGCTGGGACAGTTGACCCCAACTGGCCAAAGGGATATTCCATACCATATGACGCCATGCTCAGCAATAAACTAAGGGAAAGGTTGGCAGGGGGCTGCTGCTCGGGGCCTGGCTGGGAATCAGTTGGTTGGTGGTGAGCAATGTTTTCATTTGCATCACTTGTCTTTCTTGGGTTTTATTTCTCTCCCTTTGTTATTTTTCTTTTCATTACAACTATTATTATTGCTATTGTTATTGTTATTGTCATTGTTATTATTTATTATTATTATTATTATTATATTTCAACTATTAAGCTCTTCTTATCTCAACCCATGAGTTTTCTCACTTTCACCCTTCCAATTCTCTTCCCCCTGTCTTGCTTGGGGGGGGGAATGAGCGAGCGGCTGTGTGGTGCTTGGTTGGTGGCTGGGGTTAAACCACGACATATGGTACTAATGAAATGTTTAGTATTCTCTTGGTATATAGAGAGGATTGTTATGCAGCAATTGCTAAGTTTAAATACCTTGGTTACCAAACATAGATAATTTGTTCCCTATATTTAAAAAAGAATTAACCATGAAACTTGCTGGGTCACTAATGTTGTTTTCTGACAAACCTCAGTACAGCTGCTGTGTTCTAGAGGACAGGGGAAAAATTTGTCATGACAACATTGAAAAAGATAAGTGGAATGTTCAGGAGAGTAAAAGCTCGGTAACAAGTCAGTGGGACACAGATAAAAAGGTTCTCTGATATGGAATTTAGTCCATATAGACCTAAAACACAACCACATTATTCTTGCCAAAGAAAATTGGATTTTTTTTTTGGTGTTAGAATTTTCTTGATAAAGACAACTGTGGTAAGGTATTTCTACACAGCATGAACTTAGTTTGAGGTGAAATTCTTGGGGTTTTCTTTCTTTCAAATACCATAACAGTGAACCAGAAGATCCCAAATGTAAGTAAGTATTAATTGGTTATGAATGGTTTTGCAAAAGTACTAATAAATAGGATGTCATTGCCCAATGGAAATATTCTTTGTTTGTTTAATCGCACTTTGTCCTTAATTCTCTTCAGCGTCTATCTGGGATCACCCATCTGTTTTTCCCAGCAGGAAGGGAGAAGCAGTGCTTCTCAGAGGTGATGAGAACGTTTTTCCTTTTCATGTGTTGAAGAATTTTATGGCTATCAGCAATATTATATCTATGGGAAGGACTTTTTCCCAAATCCTTTGTAGTACTGTTAATTTTTTTGTGAGAAACACAAAATGCGTACTATTCAGGTAGACATTTTTTTGTGGTTGATGTCTCATCATGATTATCATTGAATTATTTTTACAGTTACATCATATAGCCCTTTTCCACAAAAGTAGTAGGTGGCTAGAAGAACCATTCTCAGCACTCTACTTCGATTTTATTGATGAGAAATGCGGTGTCCCTCTTTTCAATACCGGACACTGGTACAGTGACTTACAGCATGCTAGTGTCTCATTTTGGGATTGATCCAAATTTGGTTTTGGCAAAAGCATGTTGTGCTTGTGTGGGGAGTCTGTCTTGCGGACTTTATTTGATAGATACTATCAACTTTTTTATTCTGTATTGCAGCTGTTGACTGTGCTGTTAGCATGGGACAAATTGTCATTTTTGCTTTATATTTGGAATGTTAATGGAAAGGTATTCACTGGAGGACAATATGGAACTTCTTGGGACACAGAATTCATTGAAGCCCAAGGAAGATCAGTTGTCTCCAAATGTTCTGCAGATATTTGGGGCCAAAGGTGAAAAAAAAAGAAAAGAAACATAGGGTACATACTACTCTATTATAGAGAAAATTGTCAAACTGCAGAACCAGGTGAACAAAAAAAGTAGGACTGGTATACACGTGACCTAACTTCAACTATCTACAAAGGAAAAATTTATATCTTAGCTAGTCTCCACAGGTTTACTTTAAAATTGATGGAGACTTAACAAAGGTCCGCATGTAGGCACTTAGTTTAGGATTAAATGAATTCCCCCACTGATTATACTGCCTAGATATATACTGAATACAAAGGGAATCCCAGATAGTTAGCCTACATTTCTACTTTGTCAGAAACTATTTGTAATTGAATAAATTCTATTTTAGCTTTACAAAGAGAGAAAGATCATCTGAATATATATTCTGTATGCCTTAGAGAATTCTAACCGAAGACTGTGCTTAGGAGGCTGGAAAATCAGTACCTGCGGTTATGGTTCCTAGTTTGCTAAAACTGCATAGTTTGGGGATTGCTAAAGAAGCCAGTAAAGGTTTTCAGGAATGCTTACAACACCTGCAGCATGAATATACCCTTGAAGAAAGCTGTAAGAGCAAAGCACTGCACAGGTAAAGCTCTGCAAAAGGATCTGGGATCTGAGTAGTCCGTACAGGTTGTGACAGGAAAACAGAGAAATTGCCTATGAAATGTACCAGATGTGTCCCATGAAAGTCTGTGTTGCAGCATATAAAGTCAAAAGAAATGCAGCAGAACACATTGGGACACAGATACAGCAGCCCAGTGAGCTTCCACGCAAAGGGAGAACTATTAGAAGGAAAAGTATTTCAGAGGCATATAAAAATTAAGAGTTTCAGTTAGAAACATAATGCTAAGTACTCCTCTATACACTCACTACCACTCATGAAAGTTGCAAGTGAGGGACCACATGTAGTTCAGACTAACAAAGTAAATTCCCTATTCGTCATCCAAAGAGTGAAACCCAGCTAGTCCTGCACTGGCCATTTGCTGTATAAGCAGCCAACAATTTGTTTCCTGATGAATTTTTATGTTCCAAGATGAAACAAACCTCCTGACTGGCATACTTCACTGTATATAAATACCAGCCAGAATGCAATCCCTGAAAAAGCCAAAGCCGACATGGTTGTCTATTGTCTATTCAACTGTCAAGGAGCAACAGGATGACTAGAGGCAATCTCTATTATTTATTAGAGAGACAATACAATTAAGGCAAACCATTTTCCTTTTCAGAGAGGAAATATATGTTAATTGATGCACATGAGAAGTCTTACATTTTGCAAGTACCTGTAGGTAGAGGTGAATAATGTGCATCCTCCTATCTACATATTTCTTACAGATTAGATTTGCCAAGCAACACAGGTTCCTTTATAAAAATTCAGGTATTAAAAAGAAAGTGACTTAGTCTTACTACATTTTTTTTTCCAGTAAGCAATTAGCAAATAAGTTTATGTTTGCCTTGAAGTGATCAATGCTCAGAAGACTGCCAAGATGGGTCTTTAATAGGCAGCTGGTTGGCTGTAGGTCTTTTGAATGGACTGTGCTCACTGAAAGATGACCAACCAACTTTATTATTCTTGCTAATTGAGTTGCTGCCTGCCTGCAAGAGCATTTCAGGTGGTAAAACTTGTTATTTCATTTAGCAAACAGGAAATGAATATAAATTAACTGAGAAAGTATCACCTTTCATACACTGGCAACAGAAACCTGACTGCAGTAAAATATATATTGGAAAATGTTTTCAGTACTTAAGAAAATAAATTTTCTATACTTGCAGATGGTAGTCTACTTCAATACTTCAAGCCTTTCAATATTACAGATCCATTTCACGAAAATATTATATTGCTTATTAACTAAAGTCATCTAATATTTTTGATTAAAAATAAGAGTGATGGAAAATATATTTCACAAATACTAATTTTAGGTTTTTTACTAGACTCACTTTTATAGTATTTTCTGTATATATTCTTCATAAATTTTTAAGTGATCCTATTTTACTGACATTAAGTGTACAAGGGAAGAGGATTCCAAAGTCACAGTTGTGAATATGCGTGCTGGAAATACCTGTGCTGTCACCTAAAAAACAAAGAACACTAAAATAGTGTCAATTATATCATCAGTCACTACTAAGAATCGCATCTCAAGCACCAGAGGTTAAGAAAATATTAATTCTCATAGGATTTTAAAAATAAAGAAATCATCAAAAAATGTAGAATAGAAAATTCATTGAAAGAAAGCAGGATCTGTTCATTAAAAGATTATATATGAGGAAAACAGGTAGCATCCTGTAATTTAAATGGCTAATTTTGTGGGGGGTTTTGTTTTTCTCAGTGCTAAGCAGTTGCAATAGTCATAGTAATTTCCATTTTATAAAGCCTCAGCTCCTTCCTACTCTTGGTGATAGTGAAATCTCATTGGCTGACAATATAATTTCTAAATATATTACTTCATTTATTCATCAAAACAGTAGATAAAAGCAAATATGTGACTGGAGAGCAGTCTTCCAATACCCCCATCACAATGGGGGTTGCGGTCAGTTCATCACACGTTGTCTCTGCCGCTCCTTCCTCCTCAGGGGCAGGACTCCTCACACTCTTCCCCTGCTCCACTGTGGGGTCCCTCCCATGGGAGACAGTCCTCCATGAACTTCTCCAACATGAGTCCTTCCCATGGGCTGCAGTTGTTCACAAAGTGCTCCAGTGTGGGTCCCTTCCATGGGGTGCAGTCCTTCAGGAACAGACTGCTCCAGCGTGGTTCCCCCACGGGGTCACAAGTCCTGCCAGCAAACCTGCTCCAGCGTGGGCTTCTCTCTCCATGGGTCCACAGGTCCTGCCTGGACCCTGCTCCAGTGTGGGCTTCCCACGGGGTCACAGTCTTCTTCGGGCATCTACCTGCTCTGGTGTGCGGTCCTCCACAGGCTGCAGGTAGATATCTGATCCACCGTGGACTTCCATGGGCTGCAGGAAGACAGCCTGCCTCACCATGGTCTTCACCACAGGCTGTTTACCCTAACATCAGTCATAGAATTTATGTATTTGGAGAAATTTGCTTCTAGAAAATATAGGCGTAAGTACAAAGTGAAGGACAAAGAAAAGACATGCTTCTTTAACTGTCAGTCTAGGCTAAGTGATGAAGGGATTTTTTGCCTCCTAAAAATGTTGTATTGTCAGGCTTACTAAGTACCATCTTCAACTGTTCTTTTAGTGAAGTGATTGAAAAGAAATAGTCACAAGAAAATTTTAAGCGGTGTATTTGTTTTCTGTGTGACAGGATAAAAAATATGCGGCTTTAGTTTTTTCTTTTTTTTTTTAATTCAAAATAAATTGAGCTATGAAACCTCAAAAACATCAATCTTTTTCAAAAAAAAAGTACCATAGTCAGAATATTTTCCCATTTGTACTTGAGGCCTCTCATTTTTCATTTTCTCATGAATATGATGCAATGAATAACCTCCAGCTTTTATCCAACAGTTATCTTTCTCCATCCTTTTCCCCTTTTTCTTCTATCTATATAGCTAAACTTCTACAGAGTAAATATTTCAGAAAACCAAAGTTGCAGCACTTTATATTTCTGTTGACTACTTTGTAACTCTTCTGATTTTTAAAACCTACATGACTGATCAAGTGAAAAGAAGTGGGACAGAAAAGTGATAACTGATATTAAAACACATACCTTAATAATAAAAAGCTCAGCTGGAAACTAAATAATGTGAAAACAGTCATTAAAAAACCAAATCTTTAATGAAAAATAAAACAGTATTAACATCATTTTCCTATTAAAATAGTTTGAGTGGTGGGTTGTTGGTTTTTTGGATACAAAATTTTTAGGACAGGTTATTTTTTATAAAATGGTTAAAATCTTTAGCCCAGCACAATTCTCATCCAGATTTAGAAACTGGTCAACAAATTACTGAGGAGATACAAAATAAAAAATGAGCAGCCCAGTTGCTAGTATTCTTTCTTTCAGTAAAACAGAGGGGATCCCACTTCATACATAGTGGGATTGAGTACACCCTCAGCAAGTTCGCGGACGACACTAAGCCGAGTGGTGCAGTTGATTCGCTGGAGGGGAAGGATGGCATCCAGAGGGACCTTGATGGGCTTGAGGAGTGGGCCCACATGAACCTCCTGAAGTTCAATAAGGCCAAGCGCAAGGTCCTGCACCTGGATCAGGGCAATCCCTTGTATCAGTACAGACTGGGGTTTGAATGGATTGAGAGCAACCCTGAGGAGAAGGACTTGGGGGTATTGGTGGATGAAAAATTCAATATGATTCTGGAGTCTTAAACAGTAGTCATACTATACCAGATGTTGTTCCATGTATATACACGTATGAATTCCCATTTACAACTTTTCACATCCATTTTTAAACATCTCATGTTCCTATATGCTTCAATCAGGTGCTAGGAAACCAGCAAAAGGCTGAAATTTCATTATAAAGCCAGTATCTGTGATCCTGTGCGGAATTAGTTTTTGGAGACTTTCCTACAGCAAAGCTGAAAATTGATGTTTGGCTTCCAGTATTTGACTTTAAATTATCCTTCCTTTCCAAACAAAGTATTTCCAGCACTTGATAATTCCACCTGACAGCATGCATAAGCAGAGTATCATTTAGGCTCAGTAAGATTCAGAGGTAGACTAATGGGGGAGTAACACGGTACAGTCTCTTGTTCACATACAATAAATTGCAGATCACAAGTAGTGTACAGGTTTGATATGAAGCACTTGTATTTCCTTCTCTATTTCCATTCTTAAGTATCTCTGCCTCTTCCTTGTATTTCACCTGCACTCTCAATTCTTGCTGTAGAGGTTGTTAGATTTGTAGCAGCAAGCACTGGCCTTTGCTGTTAAGGAGTATTAAAAATAAGCTAAGTGTGAAAAGTTTTCTATTTTGAAAACATGCCTGTGGTAAATATTTGTAAGATGTATGGTAATAGGAGTGAAAATGCAGTAAAGACATGCACTGAGCCATGTGTCAAAAGGAGAAGTTTATCTAGGCCTGCCAGGATTTTTTAAAAAAGAAAAAATAGTTATGAAAATATGCTTTTTAATCGTATCTGCTTGATAAAAAAGGTTGTTGGGGAAAAAAAACTGAAGAGGCTTGAAAATGAAAGTTGGTGACTACCTCCAAAGAAAAATGATGTGGCTTAAAGAAAAGATGATTGTAGTATTTAAAACTACTAGGTATGATTCCAAAAGGCAAATGGTTTAAACCCTGTCACTGATGAGGCACAGCCCACACTATCCCAGAGAAGTGAGCAGAGCAGGTCTGGTGATGGTAACCAGGGTCAGACACAGTCCAGGGATCTCCAGACAAATCTGTGCTATTGAGGTAGGTCCAAGGTCAAACCAGGAACCCAAGTCAGCAAGGCAAGGTGAGGATCAGTGAGGTACAGGGGCAAGCGCAACCTGAGAGGCATGGCTGACCTGATCTAGCACCGTGGATATCCTAACCTGAGTGCAAAGTTGGACTGGCTGACCTGCAGAGATGCCAACAAACCAACATTTCTGGGAATCTGGGTATCTGTGAATTCCTCTATCTGGAATGGATGAAGTGGAAATGGAACTCCAAAGCTGCAGTGGCAGAAACCTGTTTTAATAACAGTTACACCACGATGATTTAAGTCTTAAATTCTGTATCTAATGACTCATAGGTCTGGTGGTCTTTGATTGCTCTATATCCAAACAACACCTAGAATCTTATTACATTTCAGTTCACAATGTCTTTGTGACATTTCTAGATTGTTGTAAATAAAAAGAAGAACAAAAGAAGTTATGGATTATTAGCCTTTCTACGTTGAAGCAGAAACTGAAGGTTCTGTTGGAAAACATGATGGCTACATCTGAACTGATAATAAAAGGGACCAGCCACTCTTCTGTTGCTGAAACCAAGTGGCATGCCTTGGGATGTGTCCATATAAGTAAATCACTTTACCATAACCAACAGAGACTCCTCAAACAGACAGCATATAGGGAATGGTTCCTGGGTCACTTTGTCCTATGAATTGTGGCCAGATGTTATCTAGGGGAGTGGTGGCTTGAAATAGTCCAAAACTATGCCAGGAACCGAGCTAACAATTACACTGTAAAAATGAGAGTGTGACAGTGCTTGTTCTGAAATCCTGGCTCTGTTATTTCCTAATATAAACATGTAGGTAATGTGCACATTACTTAATGATTAATTGAAAAATTATATTAAAAGTTTACACATAGTGAGATGTGCTTGGGTGACAGATACAGATTATTGACCCACATTAGGGCCTGGAAAAATCAAGTGCAATGGAAAATTTTCTCTAAATCACTGAACCCCTCCCAGGTGTACAAAACATAAAGAGATACCATTACTAATCCAGGCCAGACCCATCATATTTTAATGCATATGTCCTCTTAAAGGCTCCCTGGATATGAATTTTTCCATCCCTATTTTTCAGAAAGAAGAATGAAGACAGATCATTAAAGAAGTACAAAATGCCACATTCATATTGTTTCAATCTAAATGAAAGGAAAAATAATCACTTAAATACCATGGGGGTCTGGATCTAGGTCTTTCACTTGCAGTCATACAAAAGGTCTCACAGAATACACTTGAGTTGGATTTTACTTAGCTCTTAATAAACTGTCTTGATTAGAATAAAGGATCACCTTTCACAAAGTAGGGAATGTCAAGCAAAAGGATTTTAATATATTTACCAAGCATACTAACATCTAGATCCTCTTTACGTTTTCACTGTTTATATGATTTTTGTGAGCATAGTGTTACTAGTTTTTTAGGTACTAAGTGAACAGTTAAAGTTACAATAAATGGGTGTTTCAAAAGCCAATTACATTTTGAATAATTGCTCCAATCCACCTCAGCAAGATTATTTCATTACGTACTTTGGTAAATGTCTAGCTGTTCTGTTGCTGTTTTACACTTTTAAGTTTGAAAGTACTGGACCAAGGATGTAGCCCTGAGTTTTCCAGGAGAGAAATTGCCCCTTATTCACAGGCCCAGCTACCTAATATCACATGTAAGCACATTTTAATAGGTGCCTGAATTTATGGGAAGTGCTTATCCAGAAGCTATGGAAGCACTATTGATCTTCCTCCCATTTGCTGTTAAAAACACAATTTGTTTGAACTCTTGTAGTCTTTCTGTTCTAGGATTTTTTGTTTCATTTTTTTTTTTAATTATCTTCATAATTTTTAACACAGCTTTGTTCTACCCATGCAGCCAGATGGGGCTCCCCAATTAAATTCTATTGGTATTTTTCCACTCATGCAAACCAGTCTATTTACCTTGGCAGAGCAAAATATGTTTTCTATTTTAAAATTTATTTTACTATACATATATATATACATATATATGTAAAATATATGTATGCAATATATATACATACACATATAGATTATATATAGAGATATCTATAATGTACTTATATATAATGCACATATATATACAACTATACAGTTATTCCAAGCATATGCATGTATGTATTTCTTTTCCTATGTAAAAGGAAAGACAGTTACAAGGATTAGTAATCTTCCAATATTACATTTATACGTTTATCCTTTGATAGTTAGGTCATGCTGTTATCTGAGTACCTAAAAAAAGTTAAAATGTTTGTGGAAAGTCCTTTGTTTACATTTTAGAAAAAGAGAACCTGGGGCTAGATCATTAGAGGTGCTTAGGTGCTCGATGAATGCACACAAAGGACGTTTTAACCCTTGCCCTAAGCCTTACCCATCAATGCCAAGCGGGGTATCTTATTCTGGCCTGGAAGATTTCTAAGGCTGTTTAGGGTTCTTAGCTGGAAGCCATCTTCAAACGGAAGTGAGGCACCTAGATCTGGTCAGTGACATCTTATAACAAAACATCACAGAGATGAAGATTGCCAGCAGGTCCCACTCCTATCAGATGATGGAAAGGACTTGCCTGTACATGAACAGACCAAAGTAAGCAGCTTGGAGAAGAACACTGCACTCAACAGCTGACTTGCTGTGTGTATATTTGGAAACATAAGGATCAGCTGTCCTAATTTGGACAGTCTATCCATTCTTTCTGGTTTCATGTGTTCTCTCTTGTTACTGAAGGAAAAGCTGAGAGGGTGGAAATCTCTCACAATAGCAGCAATCCTTGCTTTTACCTATTGAACCCATTCTTCATCTCCAGAAGCATGAAAAAGAAAATAGTCTTGCAGAAACTCTTCCAACTTTCCTTCATGGTCCCCTCTTTTTCCCCCTCGTTGGCCCTGTGGTATGACAAGGAGCAGCTAAAAGGATCCAGCATCTTCAGAGAAATAGTCAATTGTAGAAAGTGGTCAGGAATTGCTCTAGATGGACTAAGGGTAAAAATGGATTTTTGGAAGGAGAGGACAAGGGTCTGAGGGTCCTATATGAAGTGTAGAGTGAGAGCACTAGGCCCCAGGGAAATAAGGGAAGCAAATGATATCAGGAGGAAGGACTGGCTGAAGGGAAGTGGAGAAAGGCATACTTGTACTCCTGAAAGCTCCACTCATGCCCCCTGCACCTCATGCCATGGTGAGGGTGGTGAAACACTGGCACAGGTTGCCCAGAGAAGTAGTAGATGCCCCATCCCTGGAAACATTCAAGGTCAGGTTAGACAGGGCTCTGAGCAATCTGATCTAGTTGAAGATGCCCGGGCTCATTGCAGGGAGGTTGGACTAGATGACCTTTAAAGGTCCCTTCCAACCCAAACTATTCTATGATTCTATGATTCTATACCAGCTTCCTTAGTAAAATCTCAGTACTTTATCTTAAGCTGCCACCTCCACTTGAACCTCTCTGAAATATTGTTGATAGCTCCCAGACATCCCAATTACTACCCCGAAGCTTTTCTAAATCCCAATCCAGCCCACACTCTTCTGGAGAGGCTGCTGGAGATCTGGCAGGATGCTTAAGGACATATGAGGTATTATCTGTATCTCAGGCTCCTAAAGTGCCTAAGAGAGGACGATTGCCCTATCTTCCCTCTGTAGTCAACGGATAGGGACAGTGACTTCTGGATGGTGACACAGAATATCTGTGGCCTGAATCAGTGAAATGGGGTCTGTCCAGGCTTGACTATTGCTGTACTAAATCTATAAGAGCAATGCAAATTTCCATGTACTTCAGAAGAAAGAACTATAAGTTTTAAGTCAGCACCTGAGGCTACTAGTCACTTCTTGTGACTTCATTCCTTCCTCCAAAACTCGAACTTACACACAGGCACTTCTTTTCTTTTCATTTCATGAGAAAGGAGGGTAGAAGTGCCATTTTATGGCAGATTATCAATGTTAGTATTATGGCTGTAATTGGACAAATCTACAAATTCTCTTGGGCATTTTAAAATAATTACTAAAGGTAGGGCCTGGAGATTTGCAGAGCTCAGTAAGCAGTAGTAGATTCCCTTTTAAGGTCTCTTGTGACTTTATGTCTTTAAAAAGCATATTCCAGATGCTAAGTTTTTATTAATGATTCCAGGCTTGGAACATTTGAAATAAGTGTAGAATAATAAAGTGTTTCATGTGAAATATTCTGTGACCTACTTTCTCAGTCCTCTCTGGTTATGAGCTAATAGTAGTAGGAAATGGAAAAATAACATAAAAGACAGTGATTTAGATTACCCAACTAAAAAAATTTAAATATTGTTCCTTTCTTTGTAGCAGAAAGAAGGTTGCGTATTGTGTTTGTAATAGTGTGTGAACGTTTGTCACTCTGTAGTAGGATGAGTTACACTTAAGGAGTGTCTTTCATGGCTGGTTCATTGAAGAGTACTCATGGCAAGGCAAACTGTTCTCAGAGAGGTGATATACCTTGGTGGCTTGAGGACTGTAATTCAGCTTATGTCACTTTTATCCTTGCCTGTGACACTGTTCTTCTGTATGTTCAGGGTGAAGCACTGTGTGAAAAATAAATGCAAGCATTTTTTAGATTACCAAGACCTGCCTTTCAACATAAATAATTTTACAATTTATATTTACATATAGAAAGATGTGTATGTGCAGAATATATTTATGAAATAGCAGTAGTAAATAGTAATGAAAGCAAATGGTGGTTCAAGAAAGGATTAATTGTAAAAGCAACCACTCAACTAGAATAAAAGGTGACAAAATTAGGTCTCATAAAATCAATGGCACTGTACCACAGTGTATTTGAAAACAATTTACAGGAACTCCACAGGTGTAAAGATATTTATTTGAATTTATAAAGGTAATGTTATGGCACAATATTGACAGGAGTGATCAGTATATGAGAGAAAGGAGCCAAAATATCAGTCCAAGATTTCTTTAACTGGGACATCTGATCAAAGACATGTACTTATATACATATGTATATATACACATATATATTTGTTTATAGAAACTCATCTGCTCAAAATGTCTCATTGATTTTCAGTATTTCTGAGTGGTTCATGCACTTTTGGATGACTTTTGGCTGAAGGTCTATTTGAGCTCATGAAAGACAGGCCATAATGTTGAGGCAGAAGTTGTAAGGTAGCAGTCCCTTGCCCCCAAGTCCAGAAACCTTATATTTCTCTATAGTGTGGGTTCTGCCACACAAGGTCTCTGGGGAACTTCTAGATTACCTAGATCTTTTTCATGACCTTTTCTGCACTGATATTACTTAGATTACCCCCATCACCACCTCCCACTATAGCTCTTATGAAACAGTTTGGAACAGAAATGCTGCTTAGAGATTTTGTCAGTCGCACTACAAACCTGTGCTTTTAGAGATGCCTGCTTCCCCTCATACTCCTCCCCTACTTGGTTTACGTATGAGGAAAATAATGAAAACACAAAAAATGTCACAATTAAATTTTCTTTTTCCTCTCGACTGCTGTGCAAAGACAAAGCAATATAATTCTTCCTTTCTTAAGCTCTGTATGGCCTTATTTCAAATCCATTCTACCCTTCTTAATTTATTTGGAATTGTGAAATTATATTGGTAAAATTAAAGAAATTGAAGGGGTCATGACGCTAATCAGGGTCCTGAGCCAGGGAACCAAATGCTGGATTATATTGCTGTATCTTTGCCTTCCCAAGGGAGCTCAGAGATAGTCCTGCATCTAGCTAGCTACACTGAACAGCAAATATATACCTCAGGAAAATAATGGAATTAAGTGGCAAATTAGGAGCCTAAATGTGGTTACTATAATAATATGACATCCTTTGACGAAAATTGAAGAGAATGAAAGAATTGTTATAAGATGTACTTGTAGGCTGGAAAAAGCACTTTTTAGAAGCTTAATTTCTCAAAAAATGTCTGTTTCACAAGTAAAGACTTAACTTGGATTCTTGAGTTTATAATATCTAAATGTGGGGATATCTTGTGTTTGGACTATGAGGACCTTCACTGGGTTTAAGTGCTAGTCAGCAGAAGTGTAGCAAAACCTCATGATCGATAACTGGATGCCAGCGAAAGTTTGCTAGGCAAAAGTGTAGAAACTTGTGGGTGATTAACCACTGGAGCAAATCATAGAATCATAGAATCATTAAGGTTGGAAAAGATCATCGAGTCCAACCATCAACTCAACACCACCATACCTACCAAACCATGCCCCTAAGCGCTTCATCTACATGTCTTTTAAATACTTCCAAGGATGGTGACTCAACCACTTCCCTGGGCAGCCTGTTCCAAGGCCTAAACACTCTTTCAGTAAAGAAATTTCTCCTAATGTCCAATCTAAACCTCCCTTGGCGCAACTTGAGGCCATTTCCTTTCATCCTATCACTAGTTCCTTGGGAGAAGAGACCAACACCCACCTCGCTACAACCTCCCTTCAGGTAGTTGTAGAGCGCGATGAGGTCTCCCCCCAGCCTCCTCTTCTCCAGACTAAACAGTCCCAGTTCCCTCAGCTGCTCCTTATAAGACTTGTTCTCTAGACCCTTCACCAGCTTCGCTGTTCTTCTTTGGATGCGCTGCAGCACCTCCATGTCCTTCTTGTAGTGAGGGGCCCAAAACTGAACACAGTATTCGAGGTGCGGTCTCACCAGGGCCGAGTACAGGGGCACGATCACTTCCCTACTCCTGCTGGCCACACTAGTTCTGATGCAGGCCAGGATGCCGTTGGCCTTCTGGGCCACCTGGGCACACTGCTGACTCATGTTCAGCCAACTGTCAACCAACACCCCCAGGTCCTTTTCCTCTGGGCAGCTTTCCAGCCACTCTTCCCCAAGCCTGTAGCGTTGCCTGGGGTTGTTGTGGCCGAAGTGCAGGACCCGGCACTTGGCCTTGTTGAACCTCATACAGTTGGCCTCAGCCCATCGATCCAGCCTGTCCAGGTCCCTCTGCAGAGTCTTCCTACCCTCAAGCAGATCAACACTCCCGCCCAACTTGGTGTCGTCTGCAAACTGACTGAGGGAGCACTCGATCCCCTCATCCAGATCGTTGATAAAGATATTGAACAGGACCGGCCCCAATACTGAGCCCTGGGGAACACCACTCGTGACCGGCCGCCAACTGGATTTAACTCCGTTCACCACAACTCTCTGGGCCTGGCCGTCCAGCCAGATTTTTACCCAGCGAAGAGAGCACCTGTCTAAGCCGTGAGCCACCAGCTTCTCTAGGAGAATGCTGTGGGAGACAGTGTCAAAGGCTTTACTGAAGTCCAGGTAGACCACATCCACAGCCTTTCCCTCATCCACTAGGCGGGTCACCTGGTCATAGAAGGAGATCAGGTTGGTCAAGCAGGACCTGCCTTCCATGAACCCGTGCTGGCTGGGCCTGATCCCCCGGTTGTCCCGCACACGGCTTGTGAGCGCCCTCAAAACCAACCGCTCCATGATCTTCCCCGGCACCGAGGTCAGGCTGACCGGCCTGTAGTTCCCCGGATCCTCCTTCCGGCCCTTCTTGTAGATGGGAGTCACATTGGCGAGCCTCCAGTCGTCCGGGACCTCCCCAGTTAACCAGGACTGCTGGTAAATGATGGAGAGCGGCTCGGCAAGCTCCTCCGCCAGCTCCCTCAGAACCCTCGGGTGGATCCCATCCGGCCCCATAGACTTGTGAACGTCCAGGTGGCATAGCAGGTCATGAACTTCATCCTCTTGAATTATGGGGGGTTTATCCTGCTCGTCGTCCCTGTCTTCCAGCTCAGGGGGCTGAGTATCCTGAAGATAACTGGTCTGAGAGAGAATAACTGAATTATCCATGATGTTTATAAAGAGCACAAGATATTTTCCAGGTAGATGCATTTTAACAGAGACAAGTTAACAGTTCCAAGGGTAACTAGAAGAAATGTAATTACTTTTTATATGCAGGAGATCACACAAAGTGATCTAATTAACTTATTTATTCCTATTCCATCTTCTGCTAGCTCTGCAACAAAAGATGTAGGTGACACAAAGGAGACTTGAGCCAAACTGAAACTTTTGAAAAGTTAGCCTACGATTTAGATTATTTTTCTTGAAGAGAAAGAATATTCTCAACATGCTCTTACCAAAAAAAATAAACATCCAAAAGTGAGCAGAGAAAACAGACCTGAAGAATTTGAAAGACAAAAAAAAAAAAAAACATTGGATGAACTATTATTCTTAATAAATACAGCATATTTGTTATTTTTCTTCAAATCCATTGTGATAAATATCATCACTGAGGCTTTTATTCTTTAAAAAATTATTCTTTGTGAAAATTATTCGAGGCATTATTTTCAGTTCATTCAGATCTGTCTGTAACATCCACTTCTTCCACAACCACATTAGAAATAAGAAAAAAATGATTTTTTTTTGTTTCCTGAGCAGTTTAGAAAAATATGTAGCTATATAAGGAAAACAACCAAGAACAACTTTTGATTCAACGGTGTTGCGCATATACCTTTGTTTCTGCTTGTTTTAGAGTAGTCAATAGAAAATCAATAAGAATTTAGAGTTCTAAACAGAAGTCAAAAGCCCAGATAATTTCTTGAATCCTGGCCAAAAAGATTAAATGGCTTGTCAAAGATTGGCAGGAGACTCAGTATCTAGATCCAGATCTTCTAGTACCTTCCACTTTACTGCATGTATAAGGCCATAAGTTTCTAGATGTTTTTTTTTCTGTGATGCTTGTCATCCCTAACAAAACAAAACTGTGTTTCAATTCTTTACTGCACTTCATGCAGAGGTAAGCTGCATGCATTTTGGGATAGGGTTTGCCCTGGCGCTGGCAGCAGCCTCACTTATTTATGGTTGCTGTCAAAACAACTTACTATTATTAATTGTTTGATCATCCTTAGGAATATGCTAACAAAGCTCCAACTGTACATCTCTTAGAAGTGTATGAAAATAATTTAAATAAATTAAAAGCCCTCAGATAGGGTGAACTTAGGGAAAGGTTGCAAAGTGAGAGAGAGAACAGTCCCCAGAGATGTTTTTTTCAAATGATTTCATAGCAGTTGACATCAGTGAGATGCCTGCCAAAGCGAATGAGCTGCAACATTTGAACGATGTCATATACAAAAAATGGGGCTGTCACACAGACCATATGACAGCCGGATGCCAAAGGTGCTGAATTTGGCAGGATGTTGTCCACTTGATAGCACCTAATTTTGTTGCAATTTATTAATTTTAATTGCTTGCTTTCCTGAAATTCCCATTTCAGATGGGTCTTTAGACAGCCATGCCATGCCACTCCTTGACCCAAAGCTTAAAATCCAGGTAGGAAAGAGAGTCAGAAGGTTGAAGGAAAGGAGAGTCAAGGTGCAGGCTCTGCTTCTGCTTCCTCTCATGCCTCTTGTAGCGTTCCTGGTCCACATCTCTGAGTTCACCTCTGCACGGCTTTCCCAGCTCTCTCAGGAAGCCTGTGGCCCAGCTAGGAGCTGAGATGATCTTCTCAATTTTTATACTTTTTTAATGTTTGCCTAATGCACTTGTGACCAATAGCACACCAAATTTAGGGAATTATAGCACTATGCACCTGAAAGGATATATGTGAAATGAAAGGAAGAGAAACCAGACTTATCTGGAAACTTAAGAACTCCCCAAGATTCTGGGTATTCAAAGTCCCTCCCTCCACACACGTATCCACTGGGTTTCGAGTGGAAAGGAGAGAAGGGGCAAGCTGCTGCATTTTCTACTGTTGCAGTGATTTACAGGTCTATATATTTATTTGCCAAATGATTTGGAGGCATGCTTTTTAGCCAAGGCATTATCTGTGAAATATTTGCTTTGATTGTTGGATTTTTGTCATTTATGCACTGGAGAGTCATACTCTCAAGTCACAAAATTGTAGTTTTAGTCCCTGATTAGACTACTGAAACTTGAATGGTATAATGAATAAGTAATGCCTATCATCCTACCTGGTATGAGATCAGAGCTAAATACTGCTTTGTCCTAAAATACAGAAAAGTTTTGGTCTTCACACACTTCTTCACTAATGTTCTGTGATTAGTCAAATCCTTTTGAATAACCCTGACTCCAAAAATTCAGATATATACTTACAGAGCAGCATATTTTATTGTGATAGAGTCCCCTTTTGCCTAACCTTTAATAGTCCTTCTACTAAGGACCAGAAGGGATTGAAAAAATCCCAAGATCCAAATTGAAACTATCAGTAGGAGATTGGATAATGTTTAAGTTTGAAGTTGGAATCCTCAAGATATTCATTAGCAACTAGGCTTAGGGATTTATTTTCAGCATGTTTACATTCACTGCATGCATACCTTTAAAAAATGTTCATGTCTTTGTTCATACTGTGTGACATGGAACATATTATATGGATGTAGGAATGTATATTATCTGGCTAGTATCAAACAAGTTGGTTTTTTTTTTTTACTCTTAACTTTATCCTTAACAGAAACTAAAGTTTTAGTTTTAGCTAAAAAAAAAAAAAAATAGGTGAAACCCACCACAGAATAAATAAACATCTACTAGTCTTTCTCCTATCTGATTTCATAGTTACAGATGTAGTAAAAATACTGAGAGGTGTGACATGCTGGTGTTACATATATAAATGGGTTTCTGAGTTGAGCATGAGAAACAACATAATTTCACATTATTTGTCATAAACTATTCAAGGATTTTTTCCCAGACATAAAAAGTTTTTACTCTTTGCAGAAACAAAAGAAAACTGTTCATTAATGCTGACAGCTTAATCATAGTTGTTGACCCACTTGTTTGGTTTAAGAAATGACAGTAGGCTTTATTTATTGAGCCTCTGCTTGTGTAATTACTGGGAAACAGGTGATTGAACCAATGGAAAAATAAACAGAATAATAATAATTTTTAGATGATATGATTACTCTCCACTGAAAAGGCAACATCTGAAGTAGAATCTCTTTCTAAAAGCACTTTTAATATTTAGTTTCTTAGGTGTATTGCTTTAAAAACAAAAGGGCTGATATTCATAATTGTTCTCTGTGGCAGTATGAAATGTTCTCTTTTTTCCTCTGAATTGCTGTAATTACCAACTGTGTTACTTAGTAGGCCCCACACATTGTTGAATTTCCATTTATCTTAGCACATTAGCTATACTTTTTTCTCCTTTTCACTTTCTTATTGTCTGTTTTGGCCTCTGTTCAGGGAAATATTCAGGCTTATGGAGTTCCACTGGGACTCATGCCTGCATTTAAGTACTTCACTGAATCACGATGCTTTCCAGAATTAGGGTCTTTCTGCTCTGCCAATAAAATATCTTAAGGTAATGTGCAATGGATTGGAGAAAGGACAAATAGAAGTGGAAAGGAAAGTGATCTCTCTGCATATATAAGCACATCCAACATCTGGAAATGACTGTGAGAAGAAAGACTGGAGAAAAGACTAGTGCTGAGCATCAATGAGAAGTCTGAAGAACCTGAAAAAGACAGTAGCATCTCAAATCCAGATTTCTATGTAGTTATGTGTTTGAAAAGTCTATGGCTAGAACAGATTAAGAAAAATAAATTATTTTATTTTAAAGAATAGGAAAAGAAAGAAGTAAAAATAATGTTTTCAACCTCTCACTGCAGCTTCTCCTTATCTGAAAGACTCGGGAATAAATTTATATAAGTTACAGGAGTCCATCAGAAACTACTGAAAACTCAGAGCTCATTTTATGTAAAAAAGAGATGAGCAGACCTTGGAATGAAATTATTGTAAGACAGATGTCTGCAGAAAAGATTTTCATCAGAGTTAGTTAGTTAGGTGAAGAAAATCCCATGAAATTTTTGTTCAGATGTAAAGAAAGAAGTACTTTTCTTTCAAATGTTCACTGAGGTTTTTGACCTTTTCTGACTGTAGGCTTTCCCCAATAAAAGGAAAGAAAGAAAAATGGGCCTCCAGGTCCAAACTGATCTGTATAGAATGATCTTATTTTTTTCCCATGAAACGACAAAATGTCTTAGCATTTATTTTTAACTAATGAGAAAAATAGCTAAGATTTAAATCCCACAGAATTCCTGAAAAAAATGAAATAATTGTTTTCATCCATCCAAAAGTTTAACTTAATAAAAATTGAATGTTTCAAGAGAACCTGACAATTACAATAACAATTGCATGGAATACATGGAAATGTTTAATTTTTAAAATATCAAAAATGTATTATTTTATTTGCTTAGATCTATGAAAAATATATTTATACAGTGCTTTTTTAATGTATCTCATACAGTAAATTTATTATCTTAATGAACAGAAAGATAAGGAATAACAAATCTTACAATGTTTGAATCTTTTTTATAATTTTATTTTTCATTTGACAGGAAATTTTAAAATATCAGGTATTTATTTTTGGATAGAACAACAAATAAATCTTTTAGAATTTTCCAAAGAATAATAAATATGGTTCCTGATTTTTTGTTAATATTTGCTAGTTTTTTAGAGGGCCAGGTAGAGGCTGTGATAATATGCCAATTTAAATCTCTCACATTTTTATTAGTCTTTCTGAATGTTAGGCTGGAAATACCTTCCAGTGCATGGAACAGGCTGATGCTAAAATTACATTAAGCGTGTTGCTTTGTGAGGCAAGATTTACGTGCATAAATCACAGAAAAGTCACATTTGTTTCCAAATGACACAATGCCCCCGGACTTCCAAAAATTCATCTGCATTGTTTGAACTGAGGAACAAAGATGAAGCTAAAACTACAAGGAAGACTGAAGAGTTAATTTATCCAAAATGAAATTGTTTAACAGATTTTATGAAGCTTATGAGAATTGAAATTGCTAAAATTTAGTTCCTGGTTCCATGTGCTTATCTGCAGAGCTCATTTCCCCCAGAATGTTCAGGGAAGTGTAACTCCATGACTAAATAGTTGTTTAGTAAAGGAGTTTAATAAGAAGCAACAGCAGATCCATTTCTTGGGGAAGAAATGTATGCTAATTTATAGGATGGTTTAATAATTTTTCAAGTTCACTTTCAATGTTATTTTCAATGCTGTTATTTTCTTCTGCTTTGGTTTTAGATCTGTTTTTACAAGTGTACTGGACTCTGGAGCCTGCCCGGCTATTTGAAGTTTTCAACTTTGTTTACTGATTAACAATGCCAGAAGCTGCAGTTGAAATTTTGCTCATTTTAATTAGCTTTCTTCACCCACTGCACAAATGAAGTATGAGTTTATTTAATGCGACAGTGTGTGTACAGAGCCAGTGATTTGACTTTTGCTCTTTAATACATTCCTTCAAGTTGCAATACTTGGTGATTCATTTACATCAATAATTGAAAAGTCATCAATCTCATCTTGACTTGAGAGCCTTGCCAAACTTGCTAATGATATGCATGATTGGTCATCACAATAAGAATGTACCATATTTTTTTTTAAAAATAATTTACATTCTGTGAATTAATCAATATAAACTGCAATGATAGCATTTAAAAAACAACCCTTCTTACTCTATTGCAATTTATTTGTTCCCATTGGTGATAAGACTGGACTTTTTTCTTATGCTCATTCCTAAGAATGAGAAGTTTGCTGTTACTTGCCATAATAAGAATAAGACAGGATAATGGCAAAGCACTTTGTTAATCTTGGATTAATCTTGAAACTCGTCCTATGGAGTGAGGATCTCCATCTGACATGATAAAACACAGTAGTAATGGGTAGATAACAGTATCCTTTAATATCTGGTATTCCAGAATATCAAAGTTATTCAGAATATAATAAATAATAATAAAAATAATAAATAAAACCTGGTTAAACATTTAATATTTTATTTGTTTTATAAGTGAGTAAACTCAAGGTCGGAGGAGTTAAAAGATGTAACCAGTTCTAGGAATATATCCGTCTAGCCTTGATTTCTATTGCCTCAAACGACGCTGCACCATATTCTTTAAGGGCAGGAGTCATCACTGTGACTTAAGTTACAAACTACCCTGTTATGAAAGGTAACAGCTGTTTTTTTTCCTTTTTTACAATATTTTGTAACAAAGATAAGAGTAGCAAAAGAAAGGAAGGCTACCTGTTGGCTTTATTGGTTAGTTTTGTACTAGGCTGCAGAGAGATGAGGAATTGTGTCTGAAGGCTACAAAGATAGATCCAGCAGAGTGCAATTATTTGCTGCCCTTATAAAATTAACTAAGTAATTAAGTATTAATTATCTTAGGCGTCAGTTGTACTCATGCTATGGAAAGGAAGGAGGCAAGGACCAAGGCCAGGTGTCATTCTATGTAGGATAAATTTTAGTTCTGATAGACCATGTTTATCATTTGCATCCAGTGAGGATGAGTGCTGGTGTCCCTGTGTACCTGGTACAGGATTGGACAATCAAAAGCAGAGATTCTCCATCTGGTTAGGAACAGCCTAGGAGACTGCCAAGGAGGTGACTTAGAATCATAGAATCATAGAATGGTTTGGGTTGAAAGGGACTTTCAAAGATCATCTAGTCCAACTCTCCTGCTATAGGCAGGGACAACTTTCACTAGATCAGGTTGCTCAAAGCCCCATCTAACCTCACCTTGAACACTTCCAATGACGGGGCATCCACAACTTCTCTGGGCAGCCTGTTCCTGTGTCTCACCACCCCCATTGTAAAAAATTTCTTCCTCATATCCAATTTAAATCTATCCTCTTTCACTTTTAAACTGTTGTCACTTGTCTTGTCACTACACACCTTGGTAAAAAGTCTTCACCTTTCTTATAAATCCCCTTTAAATATTGAAAGGCTGCTATAAGGTCTCCCCCAAGCCTTCTCTTCTGCAGGCTGAACAACCCCAACTCTCTCAACCTTTCTTCATAGCAGAGATGGTCCAGCCCTCTGACCATTTTTGTGGCCCTCCTCTGGAATCGCTCAAACAGGTCCATGTCTTTCTTGTACTGGGGACGCCAGAGCTGGACACAGTACTCCAGGTGAGGTCACATGAGAGTGGAGTAGAGCAGGAGAGTCACCTCCCTCGACCTGCTGGCCACACTTCTATTTATGTTTGCATTCATGCAGGCACATAACCACACACAAAGTAGACGTTTTCCTTGTGTACTAGAGTTTTCCAAAATTTGTTGCAAACCACAGAAGCAGCAAATATTTTTGGACGGGAGAGGAAGACTAGAGGGAAAGACCCACTCTCAATCAATATAGAGCACGTACTTCCTTTTTTTTTGTTTCTTTTTTTTTTTCCTTTCCAAACAGATCTAAGATTTCACTATTTCAAAAATTATTGTATTGTAGTTCTGAAAAATGAAAACCTCAGGGTTTTGGAGTGCTTATTTAAGGAAAAGGTACAGGCAGATCCACTCAAAACTCTTGACAATTTTGGGTCTGTCACATGACACTCGAGAGAGAGTGTATTTACTGATGAATAACCTTGTAGCTGTCCTTAGCCAGCTGGAACCATGCTTTCCCATCCATGGCATGTATTAGAGTGTGCACCACAGCTGTTCTCCATCAGAAGCTAAGTGCAATCCTTTCAGAAAGCTGTCCGCAATTAATTGTCTCCCTTTCTGAATTTGTCTCTATTTATGGGTTTTAAAGAGAAGAGAAGACTGCAGCAGAGAGTTAGAAGTAGAGAATCTGGGGACTTGTGTAGATGTTCACAGCCTGCAGATGGATAAACACTGCAGAAGGGAGAGAGGAAGAAAGATGTACAGGACTGAGGTCAAGTCATACCCCAGTATTTAATAGAATTTCCAGGCCTGGGTAGCATATATTCTATTATAGAAAGTCAGTTACGTCTTGTTAATTGTTAATGCCAGTCCTCAGTATAAGTACAGCTAGGTATTGAAGTACATATTGGAGCTTTTCTTACCCTTCAGTACACCTGAAAAATGCTTGTCAGAGTCAGAAAAGTTGCTTTCTGCTTCTAGGCATTGGCCGTATTCAGCTGCTTGTACCTGTTTGTGCTTAAATTTAAGTACCACAGCCTATTTTGTTTATGGGACTCCATGTAGGAAAATATATTTAATTTCCCTTACAATGTAATGAAGAGACAACAGTGTTTGCCCAGTGATTAGGTCATTCATCTAATCTGTGGGAAACCTGCCTTCAAATTCTTTCTCAGCTGGACTGGACTTGGACTCAAGTACTCCATCTCCCAGGAACGTAACCAAACTGTTCACTGTGGTAGGCTGTGTCTGTTTAATCTCCGCTGCTCAAGCTGTTTTATGTTATGCAAGTAATGAGATATGCATCAAACAGAGGTTGGGAGCTTATCTTTCCCATATTGCTCATGAATGCCTTAAATACTGAGCTGTTGAATTTTTGCAGTTTATTTCTCTCTTGTTCATTCAGCGAGTGTCTAATTATTCAGTATAGAGTGGGACAGGTTCATTAGGACAGGTATTGAGTCTACATATACAGCAGCCTACGGGTAATTTATGTGAAAGGTGTTAAAGTTGGAGTTAAAACCTCTGAGATAAGAGAATGAACAGGAATCTGAACTCAGCTTGCACAGCCCAACAGAAGTGGTCTGTAAGGTCTAAGGCTCGTGTGTCCTTTGTCTGTGTTACTTCTCAGAGAAAGGATGATTAGTTTAGGTGCCAGGAGAAGATTAATGGCTGTAAATACAAGTGGAGATAGGTTCCTGAAGCTCTCCATTGACTATGAGGAAATTTAGACACTTAATTTGGGACTATGTATTCTGGTAATAACAGAGTGCTTAAATACAACCCATTACAATTCTGATCCTGGGCCCTCTTGCACATCAAGCCCTAAGAACTGCTGCTGAGACTAATTTAGTGTAACTCTTACTTGTATGGTCAGGAGAGGACATCTTTTGGGCTCACTTACTCTCTCTTACTCCGCAAGACAGAACAAAAGTTCTCACAGACTCCGAGTACAACCAGTTCAGCCTTTGGATAGGACTCTATTGATAAGGTTAATCAATTGCAACATTTACTTGGGAAGTTATAGTTTCTTTTAAATATGAATTAGTGTTTAAAATAATTTTGATTAATAAACTTAAGAAGATATATAAAGAAAAGATAGTAATGACAATGTTAAAATCATTCTATAAATCGAGGTTTGTCCTCACTTTTTATACTAGTTCTGGACATATTCTCTCAAAACTGTATGCTTTAATTGGAAAAGATTCAGACATGGTAATTAACAAAAATAGTTAGTCTTGGATGGGCTCCTTACGTGGAAAAAAAAAATGAATTGACTGGTGCTGTTTTCATTTGCGTGAGAGTTGAATAAGGGATACATTAGGATCTTACAGTGCCATAGAAGACACAGAGAGGTTGAATTCAGTACATCTGTTTACTCTGTCCTTGTTTTCCAAGACCACAGGGACATATAATGAGACTGAATGATAAAAAAATTTAAAGGAGAAGCCTTTACACACAACACCTCAGATAATCCATAGCTGTACAATACCTGTAGGAAGAAAAGCTAAACAGACAATCAATAAAGGATTAAGAAAATACATGGGTAGTACATCAAAGTTATGACAAATAATATGCAAAAATGTAAAGTAAAGCCAATGAACACTGCTGGTCTTTTGTTTAAATCTAATGATGACTAAAAGGAATGAAGGATGACACTCATTACACACAGACTTCTTCATAATTGATCTCTGCAGCATATAATACTAGTCATTTCTAACCATAGCATGGAAATTTCTGTGCTTTTACAAGGACAGTTTGGTTGTGGCAGTCTATCTGACAAATTCAGCTATGTTAACGTAAACTACCTTGCTGAGACTATAACTGGTACCTGCGTAGGAAAGATACAGGAAACAGAGAATGTGTAAAATTATGCTTCTTCAAATTTCCTACTATATTCCTATAATCCCCTGCAATGGTAGATATCGTATACAATAGTGGACAAACATGGATTGAGATGCTGCACTGCTGTGCTATGGGACCACCATGTCATTTCAGCTTGTGAAATTAAGACAGGAGGAAGGTCTTCTCAAAAGCCCTAAAACCTTCTTTCCAAATCCTCCTTGGATGAATTCACTCTATGCAATGTTCCACAGCTACTGATGAACAAACGTTTCTTTTCCATTGAAATGCAGAGCTGGAAAGAGTCTAAAGAGACATCTAATCTTTTCATCCTCTTCTTCCAACCCTGGCAATGAGACAATGTCCTTTATATGTACACCATGCTTCCCTGTTCTTAAAAACCTCCAGTGGCAGATTCAAAAGGATCACTGGCTTACCAGTTCCAGTATTTAACTGTCTTTACAGTAAAAAGGATTTTCTTAATATTTGATGTGTATCTTAGTTGCAAATTAAGCTGATTACTCCATGGATACCGACATACTGTCCTGTTTTACAGTAGTCTTTTACATATGGCCTAACCTGAGCAGGAATTAACTGAGAGAAGTCCCCTGGCCTGGCTTATGTAGAAAACAGACCACATGATTACAACAGTCCCTTCTGGATTTATAATCTATAACTGGGAGAATCATATATCTCTCCTAAGCAAAAATATCAAGTCATTCTGCTTTCTTTTTGGAGAGGAATACTGCAGTGTTTCATTTGACAGAAATATCCCGTTCTCCTCTGCACTTACACATTTTGGGAACATTCCCATTATATTTGCAGAAAATTGCAAATTTGTTTTCAGTATGAATGACAAGTAACAAAATTAAACTGTATTGTACTGTACTAGGTCACACATGGGAGCCGGAGTTTGTTTATTACCAGTTCCTCTGTTTTTTTCCTTTCTTAGCAGATAGCTCATTATTTCCTACAAGATCGGTTATTTGAAATCTATAGAGTTGGCTGTAAGTGTATGCTGTTTACCATTCCACACAGTCCCTTTCCTCCCTTTCCAAATATATAATTACATTTTTTATAGATGTTCTGCTACGTTTTTAAAAGGCATGTGGTTTTTTTTTAGAATATGAGACTCTTAGAAGCAAAGTGGGACACTTTGAGGTTCATTTGCACACCGATACCCAGAATGACTGAAGTTTTGTTGTAGGGTTTTTTGCTTTGTTTTTCCTGCTTTTGTTTTCTCAGCTCTGGAAACAAATGGAAAGATTGGTGACTGAGTGCTGCTGCAATTAATTCTTTTCTGTGGATCCTCTGAAATTTGAGAAATCCAGAGGGGCATGGAAGGGCCCTACCACCTTACCTTTTTTGTTCTCTGGATAATCTGTAATGGGAGGTTGTCTTAAACCAGAAATAATGCAGGCGCTAGGACAGTTTGAAGTATCTGCAAGCATGAGACTAACAAGCAGCTTCCCCTCTGAGATGCACGGACTTATCATAGTCCCATAAGGACTGTGATACAGAGGTTTGTACTCTAAATGATCTGCTGCTTTTTCTTGGATGTCCAGGATGACAGTGAAATTCTTTCATTTTCCAGATGAGGAGCATAAACAGTCCTGGTCAGAACTCAGATCATTCACCAGTCCAAAAATTAGCCTTGTTTGCAGTGGGTCAGCTGACATAAACTGGGAATTATCCTAATATAACACTCTCAGCTTAACCATTTTATCCTTTATAATCTGTCCCAACAAAAAAATTAGCTTAGATACAGCCCTAATGAGAATAGACAGTAACTATTAAATTTATCATTTTTGTTTTCTATATAATTCCACCCATGTTGTTTTTTAAATGATCTCAAAATATTGCCAGACATGACTTCTGTAACTGTAAAAATGTGTCCTTATTTATATGTCAAAAGAGAAAACATTTTCTTTTAAATCTTTAGTTATTTTTGTTTCTTTGCGGTTTGTTGCCTTTTTCCTTCTTTCCAAATGCTGCTTTTCTATATGCCTAAGAACATACCTGTGATATGGATAGTTTCAGGGAGCAGCTGAAGAGAAAATAGGATAAAACTATCTTGGATTCTTTCTGGAGTTTTGGATTCTCTTTAGAGATAATAAGATATACATTTCAGTTGCTAGTGCTGACACAGCAATGTTGATAAACGCTAACTAAGTTGAAGTGAATTATGCTCTTGATGGTCTAAAAGGGCAAACTAAAATCCCATATCTGTATCAAACAATAAAGTGGCAGGAAAATGGATCAACAAAATATTTTTTCCATATTTTGTGGTTTTGTACTACATGTTTCATAAAGCACAGCTATGCAGAAAATTAAGAAAACCAAATAAAACAGTAATTTGCAGCAAATGATGAACTACTGTCCTTTTCTCCTTCCAAAATATCAATTTAAAATCCTTGCTTAAAGAAAGAAAAATATGGCAAGGATTACAAATATTCTCATGGGTACAGCTGAGTATTTGATTTTTCTTGTCTTCCTGGAATATTTCCTGATGTTGCTGAATGTTTCAAATGGTAAGGAGGTAAAAATTAGATTACTGCAGGAGCTGCAAGTGCTTCCAATTTGATTGAAAACTCATGTACTTCAGAACCAGGCAGAGTAGGTCGCTTCTTTATAATTATTATGGAAACCAAAACATTTTCCCCCTTCAAGGAAAAACGATTATGAGCTGCAATAAAATGGTTAATTATATTTTAACATAACTTTACCTTGAGGTTAGTTTTAAAGCTGCTACAGCAATACAACTCTCAATAAATAAATTTGGCTGGCAGCCATAGAAATGAGGTTATTAGGGCTAGCACTAAACAGTATTGTTCCTAAGCTCAATGAGTTTCCCATTACTTATTAAGAGGCACTGATACAAACTCCTTGGGGGGAAAAGTTATAATACAGTACATTTAAACATAAAGCCATTCATAAGGTAACAGAGAATTTAGTTATTTTTTGTCCATATTTCAGGTAACGTTTATTGACCCACACAATTAAAAAGCCATACAGAGAGAACGTACTAAAGAATTGACTTTTGTGCATAAGTCTAAAAGAATAGTCTTGGTTTTGTCTAACAAAAATTAAATCAAATATATTCCTTAGTTTTATTCTCTATTTCAGACTCTTTTCAAGCTTTTACTGATTTTTTCTTTTTCTATTATTTCTAATTTTTATAGAGTGGTTCCCTAATAACAATGCCACATAGTGGCTCACCTCCAATGGACAGTATAGATCAGTGTTTGTTAAATATTGTTCTCCACAATTAGACAGGATGTCTTTATCTTGGAAGAAGTCCATTCTTCTCTTCAATACCTCAGTTCATTATTTTGAATATAGCTTTGCAGAAATTCCTACATTATTTCTGCTGTAGAATCTGAGAAATATTGCTTGTTTTGAACTCCCAAAATATTAACAAAAATATTTTTGAGGCTACAAATTTGCATAAAGCAGTATGTATATGATTGATTGTGTAGCAAATTAAAATGTGGCATGATACTTTCCTGCAAACAACTGGAAAAAATAATTCTAATTAGAAATGATTCTTTAGTTGTTGGAGAATATTTTAGTGTCAGCTCCCTGATAAGCAAGATAGTGGGATCTTTATGAACAGAAATCCTATAAAACAAAATTATTTTTCTTTTTTTTTAAGAGAAAATGTTGTTGTGATGTTTAGGTCTATGGATCACTGGCTTTTCCGTGTGTGGATAATATTTCGGTATAGCCTCTAATTTCTCATGAGATTCGATGCTTTAGAACCTTAAAGGAGTTGAAAGACTTTAATGATATGTTACAAAAAGTGAAAAGCCTACAACTGTATTCTAACAGTCCTTACTTTTCAACTAAAAGAAAATCTGGTCACCTTCCAGTTTGGAGCAGCTGAGACCCATCAAACAACTGAAAACAATTTGTTCAGAGCTGGAGCTGTCATACTCTATTAACGTAAAAAACAAATGAAGTGCTGCTTCTGACTTCAGCTCACCACTTCATACGAGCACTCTCCCATTTCACTTGACAGTTGTGGACATTGAAATAATACAAAACATAACCCAATCAACAGACTGTGAAGAATATGAAAGCTAAGGACAGATGTTCAAAAGCGATCATCACCTTTCAGCTTTAATTATATTGACATGGAACAAACAAGTGATAAATCAACTATTTTATAGTGTAATAAGCCTTATTCTACCTGTTAACATAATGCTTCTTTGGGTGGCATATTCCAGGTAGATGGAAGACTATGGAGTGTTCTGTATGCAAGCAGTCACAGAAACTAATCTTGTACTAAAATGGTATTGAAATGTTGCTGGTTTTCAAGACGAACATTACATTCAAGAGTCTTATCTTGGGTTTTCTTCCTACACTCCCTCCACCTGTTATAACTTTGAAGCCCTTCTTATGTTATTCATACTAAGTCCTACAGCAATTTGTAATACCCTAAAGAGAAACAAAATGGATGAAGATTTGTGTATTATTTACTTTAGGTTTCAGTTTTATTGGTAATGATTGGCAATTATCCAACATGATTTATGACAATCCATTATGCTCTGGGCCAGCTCATAAAGATGAAAGAAAAGGTGTAGCAATACTGCACAAAGTGGGACTTGGAAGCCAGCATTGTTTAAGTGAAATTTCTTGATATATCTTGAGTTTATGGACCTATTTTATCTTTAATGCTGGAAAAGACTCTTTGGTACTTTGTCAACCACATGAAAACCAGTTCCTTATTTTCACTGTGATTTATAATGGCAAAATCCTCCCATGAGATCCAGTACATAGCTGAAGGATTCACAGCAGAAATATGGAAGTCTTTTTGTTTGAAAATTGCTTCTCAGCTACCTCCATACTCTGATCACCTGATTTAAAGTCCAAGGGCATCGCTAATCTCCAAGCTCCTGCAAGACTAAGGACCATGGTAAATAAAACTGCCAGGGAATCCTAGAAAGAGGATCATGCTAGGTTCTGCAAAAGAGGGTCCTTTTTAATGGTCCTCATTAACCCAACTCAAGGAAGAAAATTCTCTGCTGATCCAACCTGTCAGTTGGGTTAAACTTCAGTGTGAAATTAGGAAACACAAAACAGGCTCCAAAATCAAGGTATTGTCACTGCGATCTCTGTTGCCCATTCTGTACACTGTGCTTCTAGGGACCATACTCCACTGCCTCAGGGAGTGAAGGTGGCTAATAAATAACCCTTCTTTCCTCCATCTCTAAATAGAAACCCAGAAAAGCACAGCAAAAGCATGAATGAGCCCAAAGTGATCCACACTGATTGGTTGCTTTGATTCACAGAATTTCTGTTGAAAATTCTGATGAGTCCAGTTTTTCTGCTCCTGGTATCCCATGACCCAACTAGAGGGGATGTCCTGGTGGTAAAGATAAAGGACTGAACAGAGTCATCCCTTCCATATTTATCAGTTTGCTCAGAGCCTCTGGGCAGCACACTGTGGTCAGACCAAGACAGAGCAATTTCAGAGTTTTATGTTTGCTTTATTAGCAGCTTACTATGAAATGTAAGCAATTGAAAGAAGTACATAGACAGCAGATTTACACTAACTTTTAATGTTGTGTTTGTAGACTTAGATGACTTTTATGATAATGCTGCTCTGTTTGGTTTGGGGGCTTTTGTGTATTGAATATTTAATGATGTTTTAATTGTTGTTGGTTGTTCTGATTAGAGTTAATCCATGTGGCACCTACAGTGTGCTGGCAGGGGGCACTTTATAAATGAAAATGGTCATTATTTCTTACTGTAAAATACTGAATCGCTTACATTTAGGGAAATGGACTGAAATTTTACAGATGGGTGGTTTTATGAGTTCAGAATAAAAAATAATACATTTAGCTTGTTAGTCAATGCTGCAAAGTAAGTCTCTTTCATCACATGGCTTTTCCCCAATTGAATAGACTCCATCTGGAAAACTTACATCTTGCTAAGCCATGAGACAGATGTAGAGGTAGTATTTGTCCACCACTAAATGAAGTCAGGAATAAATTTCTGCCATATCTATATAACTCATGGTCATGTGGACAGCAATAGTGTTGTTCTTACTTTGTGAGTTTCAGTTGCTACACAAATACCCTAGGAATTGCTGCAGCACTACCTTTCAGATCGCCTTCAACATCCTCAAACCTGTGGTGTGTGTCGTATAGATGTATCAAATCTACTGCACCATGCCCAGGACTCTCTGACTTAACAAATTTTCCCATCTGCCCCATTAGAGCAGATTTTCGAGTATTTTGTTTTACAAAGATTTGGTCTCCTATACAGATAATTGTATTTCAGGGTGATTATATGATAATACATGTATCCCCATATCTGTTTTCATTGTGTAGTAACATGACAACTAGACAACTCAAGATCTTGGGAAATGACCTTTCCCTAACTTCTGCCAAACATTGTTGATGTTGAGACAATACTGAATTTCTGAGCCAATGTTAAATTTCATGTTCCTAATAAGCATTTCCTCTACAACAAGAAAAATTCCTGCAAAACTGTCTTCTCAGAGTGCACTTACTGCTACTGTGAAATGCTAGACTGATGAAGTTATAAATCAACAGGCTGTCCTTATCCTCAGACCAGATGTTAGAGGAATTAGTCAGCACACACTTATTTAATTCGTCCTATTCATGTGCCTTGAGACTGACCTACAGCAAGTACAACCTAGGAAGAGCAGGCTTTGATGAGTTCCCAGTGGTCTGAAATGCTTCTCCTCAGGACTAAATGGTCTGAGAATGCCCGTACCTGGCCAGTATACAGCCACCTCTGGTGTGAAAGGGAGACATAGGGGTGAAAGGCTCAGTGTTGAAGAGGTCGGAAATTTTTAGTTTAAATGAGATTTAGCTAAAGCTGAACATTTCTGATGTGCCTCAGATGATAGTTTCATCAAGAAGACAGAGGAAAAATTTGGTATACTACTCAATGGTCTCATACCTGGGTCACTTTTCTGGGATGTTTAGAGTTTCATTCTGAAGTCCTTGCTGCACCTAAGCCACAATGATGATGCTCTTAATTCAGCTAAGCATGACCTTGCATTAGATGTCTTACATTTTAGATTAACTAACCACCTAAAAAGCCTCCACCTGCAAGAAGTTATTTGCAAAGTTGTGTTTTCTTTCCACTGTAAAACAAATACACGATCTGAAATCTTGAAAGTTGCTATAAAAATGAGATTTCTCATCCACCATTTGGAAGACTGAAATCCATATTTAGTGACATTGAATTCTACTACAGCCCAAAATGCTCGACGTCATCATTTTAAAAGCCTAATGTTACCACACAGCAACATCTCTTTCTTTCTTTCTTTCTTCTCCTACCCTCTCTTTTCCTCCTATAACATATGCCATCACATCCATACACTTTAATATGAGTCTGCTCTTCTGATACGTAGCAGAGCAAAGGAGATCGCAGGTAGTTGTACTTCTCCATTTGTGATCAGAAGTATATGAAACAGGCAGATCATAAAGCTGGCTTTACACTGTTGATATTATTACGATGTTGTAATTTGCATCAATCTAAAATAATTTTTGTTTCATCGCTCTCTATGGTCAAAATAAAAGTAATAATTTAGCTAGGTAGCTTTTTAGTTTGTTTTTATTTTGGAGAAAACTAAAACATATTCCCTAAGATCCTTTTAAAAAGTAGGAGTAACAAAATCATAAAAAATAAAAATGCTATTAAATAGGTTGTAAATTTCAAAGTGATACATGAACGCAATAACCCAACTGGAGAGTTGGGGAAAATAATAAAACCAGCATGTTATAGTACTGACAATGCAAAGGCTACAAAAATCAATAAAGGGAATTTAGGAATCTGAGAAGTTGTAAGGTATCTGCTGAAGTACAGTAGAATTTTACAGAGGAAAGTATAGAGGGCTTACGATCATCAGGACTTGAAGGAAAGCAAAACTTTTCCTCAATGGATTCATTAGTCTGTTTTTCGTTGTTTTGTGGTGGAGTTTTTTCTTTAATTATTTGGAACATTTCTTTTTGTTTCAAATAAGGCAAAAACTTAAAATAGCATTTTGTGAAGCTTGCCTTTATAAACTGAAGCTGTTAGTGTCTGGTTCTTGGTATTTACTTCAGAGCTAAATGCAGTGGACATGTAAATGTAGTGGTACAAACCTTTGAAAGCAATTAAATCACATAGTAAGATTAGTTCAACCCTTAAGATAAAAGGGTTGAGGTTGCTTTCATGACAAAGAGCTGTGCATTTATAAAACCACAAAATCACTTGCTTAAATCATCAGTGTATTTAGCTTTTTCAGTAATAGATACTGGAATACATTTCCATGCAATCAGTTCACCTCTTAGGACTTTGCATATACACCACCTGCTTTGTGCTCAGGTTCCAACAACTTCAGTTTCAAAGCAAAAATCCTAAAGATCTGTGAACAAAGAATAATTTACTTTTTGTGCTATTTTTGCTCCTTTATCGTAATGCTTCATAAGGTTGTGGGTTTTACTATTTTTGTCAGTCAATCTATTTGATTATTCATGTTTTATACAAAAAGATTCAGAACTTAAACATATTTCAGTCTAATATTTGTGACTATTCACCATCTGATAGTTGAGAGCAGTTTGGAAGAGGCATAAGAAAAATACAGTACGTTTCAAGTCACTCAAGTAATATGGCATTGTGATTATGATTGCTATTAAAAAAAAAAAAAGGCTGGTTGTTCATGGGGCTTTGGCATTGTCAGAATGAAGGATGACAAAGAAAGCACATTAGAAAAAGCTAATTGTCCAAAGACTACCAGAATATGTGAATAATATCATCCCATTTGCAGAGAAAGAACATGATATTAAAATTGACTTTGTCTATTTAAATTTAAAACAGTTGGGCTCTTTCTCAGAGAGAGGGAGAGAAAAAAAGACTATGTAAGTGAATTGAGGAGAGAGAATATGGATTTATTTCTCTCATGGTATTTATAGCAAGTAGTTAAATGCAAGTGCCCTGCCCATTTGCAATGTCTAGGATTTGATAGGCAAGCTGACATGGGAGAAGGAGAAAAGGAAGAAAGAAAAAAAGATCTACGAAGCTGCCTTTGAAGAGAGAGAGTCCAAGGTAGTAAACCAGAGTTTAGTCCAGTGTCTATAAAATCCAGGTCTGGCAACTCACATGCTTAGTATAACATAGACAAAACATCTAGATGTCTCTGGAACCCTCAGTCATTGCTGAGAAGAAAATAGCCTCACCCTTTACCAACTAGTCCAGTCCTCAGATGCTTCAAGGCATCAATATATGCAATAAATTTTAAAGAAGCCAAGATACTGCCATCAAACCAGTCTATATAAAAAATGTTATTTTCATTCTTTCTTTTCAGTAGATCTCCATTGGACACTAAATAACCTGGAGTTCAATATTTGTCCCACTATAAAGGCTTAGTGAAATTTGTGACAGGGGTGGGGGGAACAATTAAATTATTTTCTTAAAATCATCCTCAGTGTCCTTGAGTGGTAGAAGAGACCTGACTACATCAAAAAGAAAAATATTCCCAAAAAAAACTGTAGTCTGAGTATATCCCCAATACTATGTTTAAAATAGCCTCTTTCCGGCAAATATGTAAAAACAATACTTTAAACATTTATCCAAAAATCACCACTTAGGTGTAATTCTAAGTAAATTACGCTTTATATTCTGAGATCAATAATTTGACAGTTCTCTTTCTTGTGCTTTGGTAAAACCACAGCCATATATAGTTTGATATATTCGAGCACGCATTTACTTAAGTATCATATGGAGTTCAGAGACTGAGTGTTAGCAAAAGCAAAAGGGCACCAAAAAAGCTATAGGCTAGTGATAGAGCAGCATAGGTGAGTGTCTGTATATGAAAGAAAAGTCACCCTGAAGGAAGGCAGTTATAACCGATGTAGCATCACCAGCCAGAACAGAATCATGAATGCGTTGGTTAAGCACACAGCAAAGAATTGCAAATATCAGAAACCAACACCTGCTTGGGCAATGCCCTAACCTAGGGCATCTCTATTCTAGCAAGTATACCAGTTTGCATGGAGCTTTTTGCAGCATTATTTAGATTTAATTTAGGTATCTGAGCCAGCTCTTTCGTAACTAATTTGGGTGTATCTGTACACCAGTGTGATTAGTTCTCAACTTGCTCCATCTTCCTCATCTGAATATGCAGAGACTGTAATAACAGAATATTTGATATATAGTAAAAGTATGCTCAAAAGTGATGTAGAAGGTTTTGTTTCATTAGAAAATAAAATAGTATTAAAAGAAAAAAATCTATAACACTTCTTTCACCAAAGCAAAGCAAGACAAATACAATCTAGGGCAGGCGTACTATCTCCATAGAAATAGGTCATAGTAAGAACGTAAAGGCGTCTATTATGGATTCATCTATGTTAGTGTTTTGGTTCAGCTCGGGGTGCTTTTGAAATTACTCACCCAACATACGCATTCGCTATGCTTTGATTCATATCACAAAGCAGCTCTGGGTGCATAGTGCATTCCTTTGGAGAGAAGCTGAGCCAGATGATGTCTCCTGGCAGCCCATGCAATGCATTGACTGCCAATGCTCCTTCAGCCACAGACTGCACTAGAGCCCATCTGAAGTAAAACCCTTCCAAATACATACAATGTGGACATCAGAACTTCAGCCCCAATTATTTCACTCTGCAGATCCACTTGTATGATACCACATCACCCATGATTTAGACACAGTTTTATTCTTTCAGAGTAGGGTCTCACATAAGTCTCACATAAGGGTCTCAAATAAATAAAGGGTGGAGTTCTACCTTCTTTGTCAGATATATCATATCTATGTTTAAGTATAACTTATACCTATGTTTGAAGACACTGGAAACCATCTTATTACGAACAGCTGAATTCTTCATTGCTATGTAAAGTACATTCAAATTACATGTTAACTAAATTTAAATTAAAAAATGGAGAAAAATCCCAGTCATTTATGTTGTGACTGTACTTGGTATGTGTTTTATTTTGGACCTACTCTCACAAAGTGAAAACAGGCAATTTTACCTATGCAAAAGACTTTTTGACCTGCATTAAGACCAAGATTTGGCTCTGAGAAAATTAAGCACACCGTTGGCAATAAAAAAGAAATATGTCATTATTAGAAAGGAAATTAACAGAAATATAGCAAAACTATTTCAAAAATGTGCGACCTACCTTATCTCTTTGTGGTATGTTCTTTGCAGAGAAAATGGCAATTTTACTTCCAAATTAAAATCAAGCACGTAAAAAAGTTTATAATCTAAAGTCATTTTATTGAAGCAGATTGAATGAATTTATCCATATCCACATCTGTGTTGATATTTATATCTGTACCAGACCTCAATTCAGGGAATCATTCAATCATAAGACTAAATCTATCCTCCCACTGGAGAAATATTTCAGCATATATCTAAATCCTACTAAACTCAGTCTCTTTCTGTTGAAGTGAAGAGTACAAATCCCATTTATTTAAATGATGTAGGTTCCAGCGCTGCATTGCTCAGTGCTGGATCTATATCTGCAGAACTGACCTTATACCTGGGTCAAGTACTGTACTCCTTTACAGACTTTAAATTTATTCTAGAATTAATGTTTTCTATTGCTTTAATTAATTAAATTTTTATTTAATTTATTGTTCAACTTCTCTTTACCAGATGAGGGACAAATGCTCTTTTTGTTTTACCTGATTTGAGGGAATCCATGGGGAAAAAGTATCAAAACAAATATTTGTATGCATTATTGTCATTATTTTTAAGTTAAATACAAATTATATTTTTCTTACTGAATATTATTTCATTTTATGGTTCTACTGTAACACTTAGTTGCCTCACCTATTTAGAATGCATTATTTATACAGTTGAACTGTCTTCGGAGTTTAAACCAAAATCTTTTCTTAACTTTAAAAACTTAAATTTTCCTTCGTTCTTTTACAGTTATCACATATTTTCATTGCCACATACAGCCAAATTTAAAATAATAGAATCAGGAACATAACTCTACAGGGTCATGTAGCTGAAAGCAGTCTAGTACTAGAGTGCACACTGAATATATTTAGTTTCTTTGACCAAAGAGCAACAAGAACGTCCAGCTTGTATCTAGATTAACAATTGAATACATAAATCTGTGACCCAAAGGGGAGTTCTTAACTCATATCTTACTTCTGTACATTTTATAAAGAGGACTCATATCTTCAAATAATTATTATGAGTACTTCCTTTACATGGGCCCTTTCTGTCAACATGCACTTTAATGATCTAGCTATATAACGGCAAAAGACAAAAGTTCAATCATTTAGCAAAAGCTGTGACTCAGGATTCCAAAAGCAGAGAATGAAGAAATGTACCAATTTGTTAGTTAATGAGTTTCGGGTTTATTCTTAATTATATTACACATAATACCTAAGTAGATCCATCTATACCAGTGGCTCATGATTGATTTGAGGTCAAAACCAAGTCCAATACTATGCTAAAAATTTTCCCATTATCTACATAACATTAAGATAACAGAAATAGTACTACTTCATTAATAATTTTACAAAAAGAAGTTTCATAACACCTTCAAAATTTCAAAATGTTTATTTTTTGTAACAAGTGTAATTCATTAACATTCATAACAGCGTAAGCCCTTTCTACCTGTACAGTAAACCACAATCTTAGACCAACAGTGTCAGACAAATTACTATTTATCACGTGTTCCAAATTTTCTTCTGTCCTCTGCAAGTGTATCTGGCATTGTGTTCTGTGATGTTTTATTTCAGTAGGATTTTATTTTTCTCTTTTCCATGGAGGCTGTTTTTGCATTTATAGTAAAGAGGGATTAGATAAATTATATTAGAAACAGAAATCAGAACCCTTCAAAGACAAAATTGTATTTTAAGTACCTATATTGGCAGGTTCCCTCTTCTTTCTTTTCACACTCAATATTGGCAGTACACCTTCTGTACTCTGACCTAATTTTGATGGGATGGACAGAATCCATCTAAACTTTGACTGAAGGTTGAGATATCCTCCTGGAAATTACAGTCTATAGATAGAACTCCTTCAGACTGAAGCAGACCTTGAGTCCAGATGTCTCACTTATTATTGTAAGAAAGTGATCCCCATCTCTCCTAAAGTTTGAGCTGAATCCTGTGCTGTCCAAGTGCATCCGTGGGGCTCTGATCGTACCTGGGGGGCTGTGCTTCCCTGGAGGTATTACAATCATCCTTAGGAGCTTCCCAATCCCACCTGAAGTGGACTGTGACAGGTGCCTCACTGCCTAATGGTTGTTCATGTGTCCCTGTGTATCAAGGTAGGAAAGCAATGGTCCTGGTAGGAAAGCAATGGTCCCGGATGACACTCTTGTTATATTTATATATAATATATCTATGTTATACCCAATTTACAACAGATCTCTATTTGTGATCTTAACAAGAAGAAACAATTAAATTACCTGTATTAGGAATAGTGTGGCCAGCAGGAGCAGGGAAGTGGTCATGCCCCTGTACTCGGCATTGGTGAGGCCACACCTCGAATACTGTGTTCAGTTTTGGGCCCCTCACTACAAGAAGGACATTGAGGTGTTGGAGCATGTCCAGAGAAGGGCAACGAAGCTGGTGAAGGGCCTGGAGCACAAGTCTGATGAGGAGCAGCTGAGGGAACTGGGACTGTTTAGTCTGGAGAAGAGGAGGCTGAGGGGAGACCTCATTGCGCTCTACAACTACCTGAAAGGAGGTTGTAGCGAGGTGGGTGTTGGTCTCTTCTCCCAAGTAACTAGCGATAGGACGAGAGGAAATGGCCTCATGTTGCGCCAAGGGAGGTTTAGACTGGACATTAGGAGAAATTTCTTTACTGAAAGAGTGGTCAGGCCTTGGAACAAGCTGCCCAGGGAAGTGGTTGAGTCACCATCCCTGGAAGTATTTAAAAGACGTGTAGATGAGGCGCTTAGGGACATGGTGTAGTGGGTATGGTGGTGTTGGGTTGATGGTAGGACTCAATGATCTTAGAGGTCTTTTCCAAACTTAACGGTTCTATGATTCTATGATTCTATGATTCTATCTTACTTTGTCTCCACCTCAGTTTCTTTAAGGGAAAAAATAATATCGAAAGAGAATTTCTTGCTCCATTAAATAGAGGTTCTTCTGGTTTAGTAAGTGATTTTTAAGGAGCCACTAGGTTAGCCTTCCTTACTTGGCAGCAGAGTAGTTATAGGAACCTTGGGATCAGATCTTTGTTAAATTTTAGTAGTTTAAAAAAATACCACTCATACAGAAGCGAAATAGTCTCACCTGCAATGTATAACAGGCAAATAATATCTTAACTATAGTTACAGATAAGAGTCTCAGTTTTTACCATAGGTTTACGATCATATATTAGTTGGCTAGATTACCAGATATACAGTACAACAGTATTTCTAGGAATGCATATCATGAAGTAATCACTTTTACTGTTTCTCTATATGTAATTTATAGCATATGCCAAATAGATGTGGTTTATATGCAACTAATGTTCACGTGACTGGACTAAAGTAAAATAATCTGGTTCAGGACATATCTGCTAAAGAAAAGAAAATAATTTGAACCATAAACTTTCCTTAGTTTTTTAATATGTATCAACAAATAACTCTTTAAATTTCCCCCTGTACAACAAGCAACACACAAGTCATGTTTCATTCTGAAAACATATTTGTTTGACTCCCTTGTAGACTGAGTTGTTGCATTTGAATTTTTGCTCCAGGAGAAATGGGTTGATCCATCTATACTATCAACTGCTTGACAATCCTCAGCCAGCCCTCTCATTGCAAGCTCTAAAGGTGCCCATCCATTGCAAGTTGTTAGCTGATGAAGAGAGACTCCCACAGTGAGGCTGAAGGTCCTGTTTATACTGCCTTATGCAACAAGTTCTGTCCAGCTGTCTGTGTCCGGTAAATAGTGACATCCCTGGACTGGAAAACTGTGAGTAGGAAAAGAGGGACCAGGAGCTAAGAGCGAGACTGAAGATATCTTAGTTGAGATGACTTTAAGCCACCCCTTCACCCTGTAAATACTTGCTTAGTTGTAGTAGCTTTTTATCAGGAAGGAACAGCTCTGCAGAGCATGATTTCCCTTAAACTTAGTTCATATTAAAATGGTAAAGTATGCATCTGCACACCATCCTGGAAAAGTAATAACAGCTTGATGTTCAGGTAGCGTCTCATCCTGTCATAGCCTGACTCCAGACAATATCCTGAGCTCTGGTAAGTGTTCTGGTTTGGGCTTAGAAGACAAATTGACTCCCACTTCTGTATCTGGTTTACTCTGTGACCTTGGACATATCATCTCCCCTTGCCAGGTCTCCATTTCCTCATATCTAAAATACATTTGGAGACACTCTGAGTTCTCTGGGGAAAAGTGTTATGCCACAAGGACCTGGGATGAATTGTACCAATGCTCAGGCAATAAGTGACAACTACACTGCCAACCTTGCTAAGGTAAGACCTCTTTTTCCTTCAGAAAAAAATACCCTGTACATAGTCCATGCGGGGCAGAAGCACCAGGGCTCTTCTTGTATCCAACAGATTGAAACTAAATATATTAAGAAGAGTGTTGAAAATTGATCTGTTCTCAAAATAATATTTTTGTAAGACATTGGTTTTTTGTTTGTTTTTGTAAGTTTCCATCTTTTACAATAACATGCACATAGAAAATGCATTTTTCAGTTTATTGATCCCTTTTCATACTTTCTTCCTTATCTTAGGGTACATTAAAAAAACAACAAAGTGAAGCTTTTTCACACAATGCTGAGGCAAACTGTAAAACTTGTTTCCACAGGAAGAGTGTTGGAAACCAAGAAGGCAGTGGGATTAGAGGAAATCATTTGGTCACATTAAGAAGGTAGGAGGAGTATAAAACTTCCTGCAATGGAGTTGCAGCAATTTCTGCAATTAGCACCTATCTTGGAAGGACATTATTCTGTGAATGCTTTTCATGGAGTTTTTATGCATTCAAACAGTAAGGATCAAGATTTCCACCAGACTCTTAGTCTGATCCAGTCTCAGAGTTCCTATCTTCATACTCTAGCGAGAAATTAAATCAGGGGAAAAAGAAAGATATAGCAAAAGGAAGAAGAGAAACATTATAATTTCTGCAATAATTCATAATAAAAACCCTTTTTTTAAAGGACAAAATAAAAATAAACTCATTTTACCTCCAACTTCCTTCTCTGTTTTAAGGGAATTTCTAGATTAAAATTCTGGAAATTTTAGATAACTAGAAGGAATTGACAAAGTTCGCAGCAACCTAGCCTCAACCCTGAGTATAATTTCCCCTCATATCTGCATCCTATGGATGTCCCCTGCATCTTGCCACCCAGTTGCCTTTGAAGACTTGAGCCCCATCCTATATAAATATTAAAAAAGAGGAACACTTAGGTCTCCTTCTGCTAATATTTCTCACAAAACTCAAGCTCTCCTTTGGGGGCTGGATCAATAATACAGCCATAATTGTTCTGATAAAGATCAAACATTTAATATAAAGACTTAGAATTAGTTCACCTTTAAGACAAATGCAGAACTACTGTTAACGCCAGCCAGGACTACATTTCTTAGCAATAGGCATACATTCAACTGTATTCACTGATATTGGTCACAACCAAACACGAGAGGTGAGAGAAAATACAGAATATAGCTTCTATTTAAGCTCATCAGGGCCAGCGGAAAACGAGCAGAAAAGCAGAGGCAGCAGAGTAACTATACACTGCCAGCCTTTCTGTGAACATCTTCTCTTGAAGAGGCTGAGAAAATCTGCCAGAGTGCTACAGAAGTTTTGATGAAGGGAAGCACTCAGAGGAGCACATTAAATCTGGGCTGATACCAGCATATGGAAGTTGAAGTCTTTTCTCATTATCTTGGCTGATTTTCTGCCAGGAGACACATCTGCTGGACTTCTGCAGGAGCCCTGAGGGAATGTAAACCTAGGCAGTCACACCAGTCTGCTAAGCCATATTTATGTAACATTATTAGGTAACTTTTCACGTCAAGGGATGCACTGTCTCAGAAACACATTCAGGGCTTGTTGGAGGTGGGAAAAAATCGTATGGGAAGAATGTTTGCCATCTGATGGGAAACTACATGGACACCAATGGAGAATTCTCCTCCAAAAAGATGAGGGATGACTACTCTTCAGGATTACTTAGCAAGTTACTCACATTACTTATTTGGAATGATAATTTCCCTGAGCTGTCGAAATCCCAGATTTAAGACATATGATTAAACTGCTGTTAGCAGTAATAATGGTTATGGTAAACTAATGACAGTTTCATGCAAATTCTTTAAACTTTAAACATTGTAAAGTTTTAAAAGCTTAGGGCTTTTGTCATTTCAAGCCAACACTTTCACATTATTATAATCTTTTTGGACTTAAAATACTTTATTTTCAGAGTTTGAATACCCCTAGAGGGTTTCCTTTTTACACAGAGAGGGAAAAGAACATGGCGTGAAGCCACAATGAATTATAACATTGTCTCTTACCTACTTGCCTTGTTTTATGTTTCAGATATTTGGCATCTTAAACTCCCACTTCCCACTTGCACATGCAGAACACTCCAGGGCAACACCTCTAATATGTCTTGATGCATTACATATGTCAAGGTGGTTTTTTTTTAAAAAAAAGATTGGTCCCAATTTTAAATAAAACTGAAAAAGAATATTATGTTGCAAAAGGTTGACTTTATGTTAGCATTTCTGTGACTTTCATCCTGATTGAAAAACAGAAATATGATTTTGGTTAAGTAAATTTTAGCTCAGGGACAAAATTATCACAGAGGAGTATGGATTTCATAAGGAACTACATTCTAATGTCTTTTTTCATTTACTATTCAGATTTAAAAACAAAACAAAACAAAACAAAACAAAACAAAACACACACTCCCCCCCAAGATGTAACTTTACTACAGAACTTAGGACTGGTCCAGTCTATGTAAAGATCAAACAAACAAACCAACCACCTGACAAAAAAACTCATGTAATTGCCCTCTACAATAGTTTAAAAGTTATGAAGTTCCTGTAAACAATCAATTAGCAGTATACTTTCATCTGAAACCTGGGGCTGCATACCAATATCTCCTGGAAGGATATTCAACTTTTCTCACTGAATTTTGTATCTTGAGTTTCTCTCTAAAGTCCGACTCTAATGATTGGCCAGTAACCTCTGCTGATGAATCCTAGCAAGGTAAGGACATGAATAAAGCCCAGACGCTGTTTGGTGTGGATCAAAGTGTTTTGCTGGAGGGAGTGCTAAGTCATCCTCTTTCCTGATAAAACTCTAAATTTTGAATGCTCAGCAGCTTCCTACCAATAATGCTCAGCAAAATGTGAGAACAGGAAGCACTTATTCATACAGGAATTTGACATTTCTGACACTCATCTGACAAAAATGAATGCCTTGAAAATACAAAAAGAGTTCCTCCTTCAACCTTTTCTTAAGGAAACACCTCACGCATCTTGAAAAATTATATGCCTGTGTCTAACCTGTGAACAATTAATTGCTACATCCTTCACAGTAGAGGTCTTTTTTCTCTCTACTCCTTTTTTCTTTGCATATATATACATGATATCTCATTATTAAGTGTGTTGGGAGCACTTATCTGCATGGAGCAAAGGTAGTGAATTTTTCCGAGTTGTAATGATAAGCTAAAAGTAAGCCCTGCAAGGTAAAATCTGTTTAAAATGTGGCAATTTGGGAAAATATGTCCCTCAAGCACAGCAAACATACCATCAAAATGAGTTAGCTACCAATTAACTTCTACATTTTGCACAAAGGGCATTAAATTCTAGGGTAAGAATAAAACCAAATGATGTATGCCTGCTCTCTGTGAACAATAGATCACACAAAATGAGCTTTAGATGTGGTGGTTTTCACTGTGTTTTCAGCATTCAGCTGTCCTTCTGGAAAATATTTGTTTTTCTGTTTAAAAACACTTTTTTCTATGTAAACTCATATCAATAGCCATGTATAAAAAGAGAAACTATAAGTCAAATACTATAAATTAAAAAGTGTGATCCTAGGCAGGCTCAGACACTATGACGCAGGACCCAATTTTGACACCTCTGTTCACAAAAGGCAAGTAACATTGCTCTATCCATTACCAAAGCCTAAATGAAATTATAAAATACCATGGAAACAAATAAAGTTCCAGTCAGTCATAATGGCAACAAAAGGGCATACTCAGAAAAGGTGCATTGACGGGAGCAGGACTATTTAAGAAGTTAAGGTCAAAGTAGCTTTGACAGGAGCCAAACCAATCAGTGGACCAGCTCTCCATAGATTCAGAGATGTGCTAAAGTTCTTGCTGCTGGAACCATTAGGAAAGTACAACATCCTAGCAGAGATAAGGAAGAACTTAATTCTCAACTCCCATGGCCCAGACAATGTCATCTGCACATGGGAAAAGAAGTGCACTGCCTTGGCTGGACTCAGCCATGGGCATTCGGTTTACGTCCAGAAAAGAGCATTTTCTGCATAACGTTTAAAGGCAGTTCAGAAATTGCTCCTGTGAAAGGAAAGTTATGGTGTGGGCAATATTTCCCCTTCCAGAGAAAGGAGTACAGCGGGTTCCAGATTATCAGAAAAAAACAGTGTTTGGCATCAGTGGAACTTGAAAAACGGTAGAAGAAGGAACAAGGCAATGGATTGCTTGATAATTGTTATACTGAAACTTCGTATATCAGATTTTTAGGATATCTTTTCTAAGTCAGAAAAACATTTGCAAATCATCCGATACAAGGTCTGCAGCGCAAAGAACAGCTGATTTTCATCATATCTGTCCTGCCACACTACTGGCTTGACTCGCAAGTTTTATATATGAGAGTCTGGACATCAGCCATACTCCTGAAGCTTTGACTGACTTCCAGCACTACTGAGTGAAGAAGATTTCTGTAAACATGATGCATATCACCCAAGAAACAACATATAACCCACATGTCAGGCCCTTCTCTTTCTGTGGCAAAGTATACATAGCACAGCCATGTCGGCTGCATTGGAGCTGTGCTCCTCTAACGCTGCAGTTCAGCTAAAGCATTCCCGAATTACGTATATCCCTGTCACAATAGAGCCTCTCCTGTCACTCAGCCCTCCACTAGTTAGATGCAACGTAACAGCTAGCCTTTCACTGTTGTAAAGCAGTGTGAATATGTTTTCCACAGTACAAGACATGAAACATAGACACATATCATCAGAAAATGCTTACACCTAAACAAGGCACACATGAATAAGACAAGGTGCATTGAAAACAAAGAAGATAAAATAACTAGTATGTATGCATCTATGTATGTATGTATGTATAGAGAGAGAGGGAGAGAAAGAGAGAAGCACTGTTGTAACATTATTGACTCATTTCTGGTAGGCACCAAAGAGCAAATGAGTGTTCAAGAAGGATTTGAGAGAAGAGCGATTTGGTGGGTTAGAATAAAGATTTCACTCACAAAGGACAAGTCAGAAGAGAGTAGTATGAACTGCTGACAATAAAGATTTTTTTTTTAAGAGGAGCAAATATTTCCTCAGTTGCCAGTTGTTAGGATTTGAGGGTGAAACCCCACCAACACTGAAATCAGTGACAAAATCTTGGTTGACGCCAGGAGTGCTAGAATTTCACCATGTGAGGAATGCAAATTCTGAGATATATTACCAGATGAAAGTTCCCATCCTGGAACACATTTAAACATATGTTCAGGGGTAGGTAGATGCATAAATACTTTGTCATACCACAATGTGTTTTTTTTTCTTTCTGAAGTAGTTTTTAAAACAATAAATAAAAAACATAAGAATTGCAAAGAACTATTAGAACAGATTATTTTAGCTAGTCTTTGTATTTCACCTCATAGTGACCAGGAACACATATTTCAGAAAAAAACATATGGAGTTCCCAAGTGAATATTTTGGCAGTATTATGTCCTTGGAGAATGTTATAGCTTAAATCCAGATATAAAATTGTTGACTTCTATCTTACAATTTGTAATGTGCTACCTTATATAAGCTGCTTTTCTGTTTAGCGTAAATTTCTCTGGGTTTATAAACATCTAAATCTATTGCAATTCTAAAGAATCCTTTTCTCTGAAGTGGGTGAGTGAGTTCCCCAAGTCAGTGCATTACTTCTGTGAAACACCTGCTTTATCAATTGTAAATGTGCTTGATTTCACCAGACTTTTGTCCCCGTTTTTCTCTCTGTGATTATCAGAAGATATCGTAAGGAACCTCCATTAGAGCATCACTGCATTGTTCTTACACCTTCATCAGGTAGGTTCTCGTACCGGATTTTGTAAAACTGAACACTTCTAATTTTTTTTGTCATCTTCTCATTTTGAAATTCTTCTTTTCCAGTGTTTGGGTCAACTTTATACCGTAGTTCTTAAAGTTATATTTAAGTGCTTGGAGAGGGGCTTCAAAATATAACCATTTAGATTCAATGCTGAAGAATTTGATTTTAGTTTTCTATAGTAATTAGATACATGAAATACCTGCACAGTAACACATATTCAAATTTGTCAGGATTACACCTAACTTCTGCCTCACATGCCATCACCACTAATACAGTGTCCTACACACATATATATGTACATAGTAAAGCAGCAGAAAATTAGAAAAAAAAGCTTGTTGAAAATATCATAGGGAAGGTCGATTCTGCCTCTGCATCTTATTTTCCTGTGATTTACAGGAACCTCACCAATAATCTCATTCCATGGCTGCAGTGCCGGTCAACAGGCAGTCTCTTTCTCATCCTGGGATGCCCCCACCAGATGACCCACCAGAAAGAAGAGAGCTGAATAGTCTATGTGATTCTTCCAGAAAAATATCTTGAGGAAAAATCTAAGGATTAATTCAGTTGTTGGAATGCAGCTACATAAATATTCAAAGGGACACTTAAACATGCATGTAACCCTGAGGTATACACCTAATTCTATCCTTAAAGAAGAGACTGTTCAGGAGGATATTTGGCTAAGTGCTTCGCTTGGAGCCTGTGTTTCAGCTCCACTGAGTTCCACAGGGATGAGATTACTGCAGACTTGCATGTGCTTCTGTTTTGAAAAGCTACAGAAAGAGAACTTTCAATTTTGCAGCAAGGACCTGATTCAAGCATCCAACGAGCTTACAAAAGTTGCAGTACTGGCCTGACTTCATTTTGTGATCAGACATTCTGTAACAGAAGATTTACCTGCATTTCACTACATTTTTTAAATTCATGTAATACTCATTTTATCTGTTACACTCTAATTTTGGAGATTTTTATTATAGGCATTTATACAATACATTTGAATGAATTTCAGGATTTAATGGTGCAGCCGCTAAAATGTTATTATAATTTTTTCATATGAATAGATCAAAATGCATTGGATAAAAGTATTAAAACATTAATAAAAATGCAGGAGTGAAGAAATGACTCGTGAAAGAGGGCAAAGAGCCAGGCATTTTGTGAGTAAGCACTTTATGAATTTATATCTCTAAATCCTTATCAATAAATCTTAAATCTCAGCATGCAGTATTAGGTAAAAGCAAAATGTGTTTTTTAAAGTTGCACTCAATAACAATTTCTCCAAAGGATTCTTGTGTGATTGATGATTTTTGAGCAGTTCACTGTGGGTATGCAAAATCCTGGTTACTGTGATTGTACACAGAGGTCACAGTGTTTGTTTCTGTAGCTTGAAATGAAGCATGTAGCTTTTGTGAGCCAATTTCTGGAGAGAATACTTTCACTTAACAGCTTGGGGTTTCCATGACTATTCTTTAAAAACATAAGTTAATGGTTTCAGTGTATGTTCTACTTAATAAACTTGTTCAAATGAATAATTGTATGAACGAAACACGAAAAGACACAGCAAAAAAAGTGTCTTATTTTCAAATTGGAACAACCATTCACAGAAAATGTGCTGCCTTTGCTTAGGCTTATTATTTTAAAAACATTAACCTTACATTTACATAAAAGTTGAAACTCACGAGCTGCCACGCTGAACCATAAAAACAGACTGTCCAGCAATTTCCATTCTTGCATGTTTCAGAGAAAGGTAGAAATTTCTTTGTGGGCAACTTCCAGTGACATCTTTGATGAAGGTTTTCTTACTGACCCTTAGGTAGTTGTTGTTGTATCTGTTTCCTAACTCTGAGACCGAATATATTCCCCATATTTTTCCTTTGCATGATTGGTGCTTTTTAAACTGGTAAATACATGTGGAAATTGGACAAAAATAATGTTTAATCAGCCTCTTTTGTAGGGAAGGAGATACAATATTTGTGTCTGGTAATGATGTAAGTTTTTTTCTGTTTTTCTGAGGCATTCAGTAGGAGTGATGGCATGACTGTATTGCTTCTTGATTGTGCTGAAGAGTAAACACAAAAGTACTTTTCTGCAATAAAATTATTTTGGGTTTTTATAGCAGTGCTTATGTAATTAGTATCTCATCAGGGAGACCTTTGTTATTTTATGCTGGTTTGTTAGCCACTATAGTATATCTGTCATCAATTTCACAGCAAAATAAATACATGAAGGTGAAAGATGCCAATGATTATAATAAATTCATCTTAGCAAGTCTCCTGGTCAAGGAGCTCAGGACTTTGCCACATCATATTTACAATTTGTAGAATCCAAGTTCTTTAGGTTTAGATTTCTCCTGAGGATCCACTTTTGCATGACAGATCGCCTGGATCTGCTTGAGGCATGGATTTAGATTAAACTCAATTTCCATTGTATTTTAAAGTAGAATGGTCACACCAATCAGCTTTAAGCTGCCGTCATACGGTGACCAGTAGTCAAGGTGTGCTGTATACTCCATGATCAGATCCAGGAGGTTGAATTAGGAACTCCAAATACCTCTGGAAAATAAAAGATCGTAGGCTTAGGTGAAAATTACCTCAGAGAAGAATGGCAAGGACATTTTGTTATGTTATTTCTGGGAGACTCCTCTTAATCTTTGAGGTCAGATATAGGTAGAAAAAAATCACTGTAACAGCACTGGTAAAATAAAAAGTATGATTTTATTCACAGGTGCAGATGGAGAGAAACTCATCTTCCTACACTCTGAGCTGGCCAGACCTGTGCCAGATGTGGTGTCTAAAGTTATACAGGAGTTTTTTTCCTGAGTTCATGTATTTTGCCTCTTAGTAGTATTTTAGTGTCACCATTAATTTAGATATACACAAATGTTTATATGAATTGTGTTATTTTGTGAGACCAAATGCTACTGATAATGATAAAGTCTGATTATTCCTGAATATGAAAATTAGCAGATTATCTTCTCTTAATAGCCCTTGGCCCTTAACAGCTGATTTTTTTTTAACTGACTATGATATGAAAGAAAAACACTGTATACTATTCTGTTTGTAGAAAATACAATTGGATCAATGTTAGCAAGCTGATTTCATTTGCACTGAATGTAAGAATATTAAAAACTAGGCCCATACTAAGGTTCCTGATATTAAAAAAGAAAGTTTTAGGAATCTAAGGGAATTAGTAGAATTAGTTGGACTGAAATGCTCAGGAACTGAAATACAATAGGGACTTGGAATTTTAAAAATTCAGTGACAAAAATATCCCAAATAAAAGTAGGAAACACATGACTGTATATCTTAAAGAATTAACTGGATAAATAACCTCAAGAAATTAGAAAACATGAAAAAAAAAAGGACCTGATAAAAGTAGTGTTGCAGCAGACATGACATGTAGAGAGTAAAAGAGAGGTTTCCCAAAGGCAAGTTCTGATAGACTTGTAAAACTATTAAAAGACATAGCAAAGGTCTCCTTCCTCAATGAAAAAGGGTAAGAAAATGAGGAAAGAAATAGAGTGAAAAGAGAAGCAAAATTAACAGGGTTGAATGTGTTCAACTGTGGGGCGACTGGATAATTTCTAACCCACATTTCTGAGAGACCTGGGACATGAAATTACAGGCCCGGGAGCAAGTATTTTGAATAAATCTAGCAAGATAAATCTAACACCTTATTTGAGAAGAGCAAATTAACACCTATATTTAAGAAGAGAGGAGGGGGAAGTGATGTAAGCCACTACAAGCTTGTTAACCTAATATTCATTATACAAAAGGATTTAGAATTCTTTCTTTAAAAAAATACAGAAAGGATGGTAAGTGGAATATAAAATCATGCACAAAGCTAGGTTAGCAAAAATAGATCATGCCAGACACTCTATTGAGAGAGATTTGATAGTCAAATGAAAAGATGGTAGCTCTAATATATATGGACTTCAGCAAAGTATTTGACATGGTGCCAAAAAGAAAATAGAGAGTTATACTAGAAAGTGAGGAAAATAGAGGGTATATGTTTGAATTGTAATAAACAGGGAAAATATTGCACAGAAAGAAGTTATCAGTGGCATTTAAGGATTTCATTAGTACACTCAGCAAAGAAGTGGGAGAGATACTGATAAAATTTACTGACATTGTGAGTTTTGGAGTCATCATTAATACAGAGGAATATTTTTCTATTGTACAGAAGGGAAGAGATGAGAGATGGCCCTGAGGACTAGAATAACAAGGATGAGATGAAATTCGGAAGCACAAAATACAAGGCCATGCATTGTTGAAATAATAACAACAATTTTGCTGTAAACTGGGATTTCATGAGCTAGTAATGATAGAGGGATAGACCTTGTAGAACAGACTGATCACAGACCAACTATCACCAATATGATGTAGCCAAGAAAAAAAGGCAAAGAACATTCTTGGATGTCCCAAGTGAGATAATCCCTGTATCCCACAGGAGTAAAACTCAGACTAGATTAAGTGCAGAGTAGGGTACGCAGGAATGACTAGGAAATGAAAAACTTCTCTTATGAAAAGAGACTGAAACAGCTTGGCTTGTTAGCCTTGCAAAATGAAGGCTAAGTAAGGATTATGCTAGCTTTCTCTAAATATATCAGTGATGGTAAACATCCAAGAGGGGAAAGGCTACTTGGCACAAGAATAAATGGAAATAAAGTGGAACTCAATAAAATTTATGTTGGAAATTAAAAGAAGGTTTCTGAGAACCAGGAGTCTGGAAAAGTGTCCAAGAGGGGCAAAAAGCTTAATTAATTTTAAAGTTTGATTAGTTTATGAAATGGGATGTGTAACATAATTGCCTGTAAAAGCAGAGACTGAACTCATTAATCTATGAAGTCCCTTGCAGTACCGTGTTCGTATTTGTGCTGAAGATGATGTGGGGTTTATGACATATGATAATAATCTATTTGCATATTTAATGGGAACAATCACGGCTGTATGGCCACATATCTGATGTCCTTTCTTGCAGTACATTGAAATAATTGCCCAAAAATATTAAAAGCAGCCTGGTCTGCTGACTGCACACAATTTGCCATTTAGTCAGTGGTTTGTGCTTATTCATTATCATCATCTGGCATTCTCTATCACAGAGATATTTTTATGGACAAATGAGTTAAAACAAGAATGACAATATGCAAAAGACATCAGAAAATAGAAGGTCTTTTTCCTCCTCTCTTTTATTGTTTAGTTAAGGAGCATGTCACTGTGATCAGCACTCTTGATAAAGTATGTAAATGTTTAGAGCCTGCTATTCTTGGGCTATTACTTGTGTAGTCTTATCATAAAAGCAATCTGATAGGAAGTGATAAGGATCAGTTCCCAGGAGGAGAAAGCTTAGAATGAATTTCGATTCAAATAACACCATGACATTGTTAGTTCTGGCTTAATAACTCTGATGTGGTTTTTGCCTTCAGGTCATTGAGGTATCTTCAAACTTGCTGACTTGTATACTGTTTTTTAATAATTCTAAAGATTCCAAACTGTGCTTGTGATTATTTTAGCACTTAAACAATATTGTTATTTAATGTGTCCTCAAGATTCATGTAATAAGAAATTCTTATTTATATTTTCTACTTAAAAAGTAAAACAGGTTTGTGCCAGAGGGAAAACTTTCCCAGTTCAAGCGGTTTGAACCAAACCAGGATCAAAGCAGTTTATTTATTTATTAATAGCACATAACTAACCAACATTCAGTGAACTACACATTCAGGATCAGTATCCACAATACAGCAGATAAACTGCAATACTAGACACTGTCAAAATTGTTAAATATCTAACTCAAATTTCTTAACACTCTAACTAAGCTAAAGAAATTTTGGTTACACCCAAACATGCACAGGTTCATATTTATATGCACACACTCACATCCCTCACAAATTGTGAGAGTTTCAGGCACACACACCCTCTCTGGGGTTTGCAGTCCCTACTTACATCCCACTTGTGGGAGATGCAGGTGCTCCAGCTGTACGTGTGTCCATGCTGCTTGCTGCAGCCCCCAATGTACATCTGGGGAAGAAATCCCCACCAGCTCGCACACGCACACCCGAGGGTCCCTGCTTGCTACCCCTAGCTGCCCTTTGTTAGCAGGTGCAGGACCCTCATGTCATCCCAGGGGAGGATGCTCAACCTGGCCTGGGCAGGGCAGTGATGCCATGAGACAACTTCTGGCAGGACCAAACTAGATTTTGACTGCTTTTCTATTTCTTTTTGTCTGTCTCTCACTCACTGTTCTTCCTGACTGTTAAAAAAAACAGTTATAATTTTTAACACATATTTTCAAGCTGATTTTTTTTTTCCAGAAGTCTTTTTGCAATTAAACCGGATAATGATCATCTTCCTTTTTAACTTTGCCAGTCTGGGATAAATTCACTCAGGTAGTTTTGAGTATTTCAGTTAAAGACACTGTTGCACTCACATTTCTGCCTTAGCACCATTTTTTAACCAGGCCGTATTTCCTCAGAAGGGCCAAACAAGCTCCCCTAGAGATTGCAATTGTAATGCTAAATCATAAACCTCCCCTTAATGAGTGTTTATCATAAGCAGACAGTCTGAATTTTATAATAGAGTTGAGTACAAACCCAGAATATTAGGTGTATCGTGCTATTCTGAATTCTAGAAATGAATGTCACAAACAATCAGGCAAAATATTATGGCTGAAACAGAGTTGCTTCTATAAAATTCTGAATAACAAATGATTCTTAGACAAGTGTTGGAGTTCAAAATGTGGAAAGGCAGAATGCTTTTTTTTTTGTAGTAGTAGTTTCCACTTGAAATTCTGTGACAGGAGAATTTTCAAGTCACTCGCTCAATAAGTCAAAAATGACTTATGTTTTCTGGTGAAAAGTCTGACAAAAGTATGTTCTTTAAATTAGATCCCTTTTATGAATCAGGTTAGGTGTCCAGAATCTAATCTGCACTTCTCAAATCTTTATATTGTTGTCTATAAAGAACAAAACAAACCAAAAAACCACTAATGGAGAATTGTAGAAAAGTTTACTAGAGCTTATGATTTTTTTTTCTGATATTGAAAACTCTTCTTGACCTTTCAAACTGGGACCAAAAGGGTGATCCTGAAGGATCATTTAAGAGAATACATAACCTTACAAAGTCATCTTTTTTTACCATCTTTAGACTTCTAGAAGAGGTCAGCTGTTAGACTACAGAAGATACCTAAGCTGTATGTGAGCAGATTAAATACCTAACTTGTCAGCACATCCACACTCTTGAAGATGAACCTACACCCACACACTGGTTTGCTAAGAACAGCTAATTCCTCCCCCTAGGAATATTCTCCACTACAACTACTGAGGAGAAAAAAGATTGAGCTAGTGCTTTCTAAGGAGTTCTTTGTTTTCCTTAGGCTTTGTGAGTCATCCCTATGTCTCTACACTCTTGCTTGTAACAGAATTGCTAGTATTCACCCAATTTGTGATTAACTTTTAAGACCTTAGAGACTTAACAATTGAACAGAGACAAGAAGCAAGATTCTCATAAGTTAGTAGTGATTTGGGGTATGTAGCTCGAGGCTTCTCATAACGTCTCTATTTCCAGGAGGATAAAGTTTCCTGTTCATTGAAATTTATCTTGAAAGGGCTGCATTTCTTAGCACTTCTTTTCTTAATCAGTTGGAGAAAGTGCTGTGCACTTCTCTTAAGCAAGTGATGTTGGAGGACAAAGCTGGGTCTGCAGTTACACCCTATTTAAGAGAATCACACTTCAGACTGGAGGCCCAGTGCAACTGTTCTCTCTCAACTGTTCCCATTTATGGTGTTTGATATCCTTTTGAATTGAGGATTGTCTCAAGACTGAAGATTTCAATTAAAAATCAAGATTGAAAATCAACTTAATTAAACTGCCTGAGAATAAATTTACATTCAAAAGTGTGTTAGGACCATGTGCACTGATCCTTTTGAGCTTATCGGGGATGTTATGCTGTACCTCGGGTATCATGACTACTTATACATGAGTTAATATACATAAATGGCCTCACTGAAGGCAATAGAAGACTTTTTCATTGGTATTAGTGGGAATAAAATTAATTTTTTCTTTTACCATCCTTCTATTTCACCTGCTTCTTTCCCTAGCCTTTCCCTAGCCTTCTGATGATGAGGGACTATACATTGCTGGTGCAGTGCTGTCACAGAAGGACAGGTCTTCTACTGAGGCCATTAGATATTCCTGTGATACAAACTGAAAATAAACACAGTCAGGGACTATTATTGCCATATTCTCCGTAAAATACAAACATATTGCCTGAAAAAGAGTAATAAATTGCTGCATTGGGACAAGGTGGCCTGATATGAGGGAGTGATAGATCTAAAACAAACAAAAAAAAATTTCAAGTTACATAGTTTAACCTCTCTCATAATAAAAAATTTGGGGGTTTTTACTTCTCTTGAGCCAAGACTAACGCATTATCTTATTCAGAAGCTGAGATTAAAAGCACCCAATCACATTCCCATCAATGAACAGATATCAAGAATTGACACAATAAGGACTTTTGGTGTAGGCCTCTGTCTGTAGCAATAGTGTTCTCATATCTACTGGAATATTGATTCAAGTTAGATGAAGACAATGTATACTTCATTCTTAATATACTACAGAATACTGTAAGAATTTTTTGACATTCTTTGCCCTTTTTTCTTATACATTAATAATAAATTAAATATCATTTAAGAAAACAAAATAACAAAGTGAAGAAATACTTTTTTCTAAATCACTCCCTTTAGTCAGTCTTACCTCTGTGCCTGGGAAGATCATGGAACAGATCCTCCTGGAAGCTATGCTAAGGCACATGGAGGACAGGGAGTTGATTCAAGACTGCCAGCATGGCTTCATCAAGGGCAAGTCCTGCCTGACCAACCTAGTGGCCTTCTATGATGGAGTGACTACATCAGTGGACACGGGAAGGGTTACAGATGTTGTCTATCTGGACCTCTGTAAGACCTTTGATACAGTCCCCCACAGCATCCTTCTCTTAAACTGGAGAGGTATGGATTTGAGGGTGGACTGTCCAGTGGGTAAGGAATTGGTTAGATGGTCACATCCAGAGGGTAGTGGTCAACGGCTCAATGTCCAGATGGAGATCGGTGATGAGTGGTATACCTCAGGGGTCCGTACTGGGACTGGTACGGTTTAATATCTTCCTCAGTGACATAGACAGTGGGATCAAATGCACCCTCAGCAAGTCTGCAGACAACACCAAGCTGAGTGGTGCGGTTGACAGGCCTGAGGGACGGGATGCCATCAGAGGGACCTGGACAAGCTCAAGAAGTGGGCCCATGTGAACCTCATGAGGTTCAACAAGGCCAAGTGCAAGGTCCTGCACCGGGGTCAGGGCAACCCCTGGTATCAATACAGGCTCGGGGATAAAGGGATTGAGAGCAGCCCTGCCAAGAAGGACTTGGGGGTACTGGTGGATGAAAAGCTGGACATGAGCCAGCAATGTGCGCTCACAGCCCAGAAGGCCAACCGTAACCTGAGCTGCATCAAAAGAAGTGTGGCCAGCAGGTGGAGAGAGGTGGTTCTGCCCCTCTACTCTGCTCTGGTGAGACCCCACCTGCAGTACTGCATCCAACTCTGGAGCCCTCAGCACAAGAAAGACATGGACCTGTTGGAGCGGGTCCAGAGGAGGGCCACAGAAACGATCAGGGGGATGGAATGCCTCTCCTATGAGGACAGGCCGAGAGAATTGGGGTTGTTCAGCCTGGAGAAGAGAAGGCTCCGGGGAGACCTTATTGAGGTCTTTCAGTACTTAAAGGGGGCTTATAAGAAAGATGGGGACAAACTTTTTATCAGGGCCTGTTGTGACAGGACAAGGGGGAATGGTTTTAAACTAAAAGAGGGTAGATTTAGACAAGCTACAAGAAAGAAATTTTTTACAATGAGGGTGGTGAAACACGGGCACAGGTTGCCCAGAGAGGTGGTAGATGCCCCATCCCTGGCAACATTCAAGGTCAGGTTGGATGGGGCTCTGAGCAACCTGATCTAGTTGGACTAGATGACCTTTAAAGGTCCCTTCCAACCCAAATTATTCTATGATTCTATGATTCTAATTCTCTTCTATAGTTACTTCTCATATGTGTTAAAGAACAAAGACTGTCTACATTGGTTACAAAATCCTTTTGGGGTGCCCAGCTGAAAACTGGTCATGTAGGGAAATAGAATAATTAATCTAAAAAATAAATGTGAAATGAATGGATCAAGTAGTGAATACGTACATTTTTTGTGATGAAAAGTCTCTCCTGTGACATTTGCATAGAAATGGCCTGAATATATATATTTGGGAATATAACCCACACTGTTCAGTATGGAATGTTTTATTAATCATAGTTCTTAAAGACAGTGAACATGGGAGGGGATAGATCAGGAAATAAATAATACATACAACAGAAATGGCCCTGAGATCAGTGGCTCTTCCCTTTATAAATATTACAAGCTTCCCGCAATCCCCCAGGTAAGAACACAGTATTCAACAGATTTAATGATGGGCAACAACAAAAGAAGAGCATTTTAATATAACATGGGAGGTAGTTCCAAGTGTATCTTGGCTATCCTGAGAAGTGTATTACAGCCCTAATATTGTTATATAGAGAATTCCGGTATATTCTTATCCTTCATTACTGGAAACTGACTCATGCAGTAACAGCTTTCTATCATATTATTGGGGATGAAATTATCTGACTTTGTATGAATCATCAATATCAGATTAAAAAGTGGCAGCAATGAATTTTGTACCGTACTGCCACTTGATACAATAATGGTGCTAATAATATCTGAAATTACTTCTAGTCCCTGTTCAGCAAGAGACCATTTCCGATGGGGGGAGGGAGGAATACTTTTTTCTTCCTACATTCTTCTTTGGAAAATACATCCTTTTTTCAAATAAACATTTCTGTGAACATAAATACATTTATTCCGATTAAAAATCAAAAGCAAAGTCTGCAAAATTATTGGTGGTCCTGCTCTCCCCCCACTGACAGTACAGGATGCCTCAGTGCCTAATTGAGGTGTTCTGAATCATGCTGCCAGGCTCTTGAATGTACATTTTAAGCATTGCAATAGCATCCACAGTAGCTGGCCTAAATCCCTTCCCCAGAGGCTAGCACTAATTGTGTGAACATGAGAACACTGTTACTGGGTCAGGGCAAAAATCCACCTAGATCCCTCTCCAACACTGACCAACAGCAGATGCATAGGGAGGCATGTTAGAACAGGGCAACATATGGTGACACCTCCCTGGTACACTCCTTTGCCAGCAGTGAGTTATGCCTCTGGGACTTCCTGAATGAAAGGTGATGCCTTTGTGTTTAATAGAATCCTGTTAGTTTTATTTCACTAATTTGCCTCATCTCGTTTCAATCCAGATAAGCTTTAGGCATCCACATTGTCTTGTAGCAGCCACACATATGAGAAAGTACCTCTATGGCTTGCTTTTGATCTGTTACTTGCTAGTTTTATTTGATGGTCTCAGCATAGATGAGAGAGTTTCTATTCATTTCACCCACTCTGTGTTACTGCTCTTTTATAGACATCTGTTGTATCCTTTCCTCAGTGACTTCTCCAAGATGAGGAGTGTTGCTATGTTTAGCTTTTCACTATCATTGGTCCTCCTTGTTGTCCGTCTCTGTATCTTTCCCAGTACTACTGTATTCTTTTGCAGACAAGGGAACACTGAACTATATTAAAGACACCTGAGGGATTTAAACAGTGGCATTATGACATTTGTTATTTTGTTTTCTATTCCTTTACAGTAATTCTTAATTCTGCCTGCTTTTGGCATCCATTAAACATTGAGCTAATGGTTTCATAGAGCTACCTGCTGTAACTTCAATATCTCTTTCCAGAACAGTAATAACTAGTTCAGAAGCTGTCACTGTGGAAGCAAGATCACTTTGAATGCATAGTGAAGATTTCTTTCCCACAACTCTGCTTGCCTGTCACATCATTTTTACTAGTGAAGCAGAACATGGACAGAACTACTCTTTGCAGCAGACACAGCCCTACAGATTATAAGATAAATATCTTCTCTCAGTGCAGGGTCTGTTCCTTTGGAGCCTAAAGAGTCAGAGAGGAAGATCCAAAATGAACTTTTTGCATCTGAAACAAAGTATGTCAAATGACTGAATGCACCTTTGTGGCAGAGAGATGGCAAAGGTAAACAAGGAGGAGCTGCTAAATCACTGAGACAGATCTAGAGAACAGTAGTCTTGCCATAGCTATTGTATCAAAGGAACAGGAGGGAGTCACTAGAGCAGAAGGGGCAAAGGTAGCCCATTTAGACTTGCTGAACCAAGAGAAAGAGGCAGAGCACTAAAAATGGGTTCTTACAGTTCCTCTACCTTCTCACAAAGGGAAGCTGTACACATTGCTAGTCTGATTCTGGAGACCTTATGAAGTGGGAGAGGTATTGCAAGTGTGGAGCCGAATGAGGCGTGATGAAGCCTCTCTTCTCTTGCCAGCACCAGCCTGCTACATCATACGTAATGACTTACTTTAGATACGTTGATCAGATATGAAATATGAGCATTTTATAAACCTGAGGAAAGGGTGAGGAGGCCTTTTCTGGCACAAGATGGAAGAACATTTGACAATGGTGGTACAGACTGTTACCAGGATGACTTATCCATGTGTCGCGAATTAGTGGTTTAGAGGACGCTTAAAGAATCACTGTCAAAGGTATTAGCAGAAAGTGTTTTTAACAGAAATATATAAAAGCATGACTTAACAGAGTTCATTGGCAAAGTTCACTCTATCACTTACTATATGGGTGAAGTATACAAAGGAAAAGAGCATGGGAAGCTGAAAAAGTCCTTGACTAGTGTAAACAGTACTTAGCAACTACTAAAACATCAGCGTGTTATCAACCTTATTCTCATACTAAATCCAAAACACAGTGCTGTACCAGCTACAAGGAAGAAAATTAACTCTATCCCAGCCAAAACCAGGACATCGTGTTAGAATTGAGTTGGAATGATTTATACAGATTCCGAGGACGAAAAGGTTAAGGGAGATCCTCCCGTTGAGTCACGAGGTTCAGAGAAGACGTGGCTGGATCCAATCTTAGTCCCAGACTTGGTCAATGGTATATGTCTAAGGGATTATATGTGTTTAGCAGCAGTCTAAGGTTCATTCACAATCTTAAGGTAGATCATAAGATTTTAGCAGACTATATTTGCTAGCAGGTACTTCCATCAATTCACACACACACACACGCACATGGATACAAAGATAGAGGAATATACAAAGATATACCTGTTAAAAATCCCCTCGAATTCAGTGAAATACTCACATCAAATGTCTTGGCATTTCTCAACGGGCAAAGGATTGAACCTTGAGGAGTGTTGCAGCCCAGGTCCTGAGGCGACAGTCCTCTGAATATTGCAAACTTGAGAGTTCGCGAACTCTGAGGAGCTCAGAGGAGCATTCCACTCAGAGGGAGATTTTGGGCGCAGCCCCCTGCAGTCCAGGAGAACTCGAAGGGCCTCACTTGGGACCGCTGTTTATAGGGTCACAAAGATGATTGACTTTAGTTACCCATCAAAACTCTCAAGGTTTCAGTAACAACGGTATCGTTCCACTTGAGCTACGACTCAGATAAGGGTATCAGGGAATGACAATTATCCCCGTTCTCGTCCTCCACTTGGGCCAGGCAGCGGAAGTTTCTGGTACGATCAGTACATTCCCCAACCTCAGCTATGCAAGAGTTCCTGATACAGTAAAGGGACACTTCACCGCCTGACTCATTACACCAAGGCCAAGATTTAATGGGAGTTTCTGAGATGGTCGAGAGGCCCAGGAAGGTGGGGGGAGGAATGCACCACCACAATCCACCCCGTGATTAAAGTCAATCCATCTTTATCACAGAGTGGCAGTGTGGTCGCCTCTTGCCTCTGTGCCTGTAAACAGATCAATGCCATATTCCAACTGTAATTTGAGGGAAATTTTTGCTTGGGCTACTTAATTATTAAGGTTTTGTTAAATGTGATTAAGAAATGCTATATATGTGAGGAGGTTTTGGTAATAGTGCCACCCGTCTAATTATTTTTCACACTCTAACATATAGAACAATGTACAACAGCAAGCATAGTACAATAGAAATTAGTAAAATTACGATGGGATGTAACATCCGATTCAAAGTTCCTGTTGCTGTTGGCGACCATCCAAATAAGGCATCCCACCAGTGATGTTCTCCATCCTTCTTCACCTTTTCTAGGACATGGTGTATCTTCTCTGCATCATGACGGACGGTAATCAAAGTTCTTTGTCTGTTGTTTCAAATCTGGTTTAGCAATTGACTCAGGTCATCATGTTGTAACAGTTTTCTTACTAATGTAAGATTCATTCCAATGGGGCTAGGCAGTAAATCTTGATAAGATGTATAGCTTGATTGTAACAGCTGATGGGTTGTAACAGGGGCTGAATAATTAAAGTCGCATCCCATAATTTTGGTAAAACTACAAATACAAATATTTGAGTGATTATATGTCTCTACAGTGGTGTTGTCTGTAAGTATAGAGTCACAAAGAGTTCTCATACAAACACATCCATTTCCAACAAATATAAGTGCAGTTTCAGGGGTTTCATCAGGATGTATTTCAAAATGACAAACATTTTGTTCGGTGTCAAGACAAATGTCTTGGGCCTTAATGGTATTCTATGTTCTAACAGATAGAGGATGGTTCTATTGTGATTTAATGCCAGTGCAATGATTGGGTATATCGTATATACTGAAGCATTGCATATTGTCAAAACAAAAGCTGTGACTTTGCTTTTGTCAGTGCGGTCATAAGTAAAATTGACTAGACGCCACGAAGATTGGAATTCTCTTTCAAATTTAGTTGCATTATCCCAAATTACCTTTCGAATTTTAGTGGGCAAGGTGCCCTCATCACCTTCCCTTATAATTGCTGCCTCGGTAGATTGTATCCACAGTTGAGCCTGGATACAGCTAAGAGCTAAAGAAACACTGGGATAGTGAAAAATGTCACTGATAGTGATCTCTCAACCTCAGAGTAGGGTTTTTCCATCTAAAATTCCACAACTGAAGAATATTAGTACCGAGAAATTAAGCCCATATGCCGTTGTACAGGTACAGTTGGAAATTAAGACACCTAAGCAGAGGTATAGACACCTGTGCTTAGCTCATAGTATAGTCGATGGACAGCCAGTCAGTGGAGCCTAGTGAGGACCCCAGTCAGTGAGCCAGTGGGTGCATGTTGAAGCTGGCCAAACATAGGCACCTGGTGCCATATGAGATGCCCTTAGGTGTTCATAACCACTATCGCTGGACTAGCAGATATGACAGGGACTTCCAGGAAGTAGGTGGAGGCCAGGTAAGATACTCCTTAGTGCCTAAAATAAATCCACACCCTATGTTCAGAATATTGAATCCCAGTCTTAACCCACAAGGTCTGAGGAGACTGGATAATGATTCAGCTTACTAGACGTATAGTGTAAGATTCAAATGCTGGAAGCGATGTATTTAAGCACAATTTAGTTGTGTTTGGTTTCCTACTTGGCCACAAGTCACCACTCCTGATGCCATGGATTTAACGTAGGTCCTGTGTGTTGTATCTACCAACCTTGCGTGGATGTTTTACGTGTACTAATCCTTCTCAAATGGTGTTTGTGCCTGTGTGCAGGAAACTGAATTGCACCCCTGGTCACTTGTCAGCAGAATCTCCCCCTAAAAAACAATGACTGTATTGACTATGTTTCTATTGATTATGTGGCAGCTTAGACACAGAGCTCACCTGCGTGCGCATTCCTTTAGACATCTGTATTTGATGTCTTCATTTTTAATTGAATCTCTGGCCTGGCTTCCTGCATATCAACTATTTCTTTTTACTAAATTTTGCAGATGAACTCCCTCTTACAGCAATTACACAGCTGCAGTATATGCATTACTTCTCTGCAGAGAACTACATCTACAGAAGGACCTTAGTTCTAAATCAGCAGTATATATATTGTGATTTTTGCCTTAAATTCAGTCTGAGACAGCAGGCGCATCTGAACAACGTAGCTGGTGTTCAAAAGCTAATTCTACATAACTCAGTCTACATAAAAACCATGCTGCAGATGAGCCTCTACCAGCTTGTGGAGGATGGCACACACACACTCCTCCACACACATGCACACAGAACAAACCCACATGCTGCTGGCATTCGGGCAATTCAGTTTTGAGATCAGGTCTTCATGCAACTTTCCTTAAATTATAACATGCTGCTTAGTGAGTCAGATGCAGCTTTAGACCGTTGGGGTGACCCTGTCTGGCGAGACCAGGACTTTAAGGGCATGTCCTACATCAGTGTATGGTCTCAGCAGCCTTTATCTGATGGTATTTCCAATGCAAATCCAGGGTTGGGCATGAGAAAGGAGGTAGAGTTTATATTTTCCTGAGCCCTGTTAGCACTGGGTTAGCTTTACTATTGTTTCATCAGTCCTTTCAGGATCCCTTTCTCTACCCCTTCTGTCTTTTTCAGTTCCATCAACACACAAAATAATAGGACACTAAATGGGTACCTCGGGTCTGAGCTGGTTTCTTTTTCTTCCTCCTCTCCTGTTTATCTCTCTAATGTTGACACTAACCTAGTGCAAGGGTTTGCCTCATTTACACAAAAAGAAAATATCAGATTGTGAATTAGGTAGAAGAGTAGGGATATTGTTTGGAAAATTACCTTCTATTTTAGCAGCTCTGTTGACTCCCACATTTACTGTGGATTAAAATTCATGCTGTCTGGAACGGCAATTTTCTTTTCTAGCCTTGAGACTCTTCCTGTTAATAAACATATCCAGATGGATGCTGGAAAGCAAACCAAACATTCAACTTTCTCCAGGTTGCTTGTTTGGAAAGTGCATTCCCAAAATTTGTTGAGGAGAAAAATAATTTTCTTCTTCCAAAATTTGAAGCCTCTGTTCTGCTTTTTTGCAGGGTTTCTGCTGTTGAAGAATTTCTTGTAGGTATATTCCTCTGAATATTTGTATTTATTCTAGGTTCAAAAAGGAAGGAAAAACAAACAAACAAACAAAATCCCCTAGCTGTCCGCTTAGACAAACTGAGTTGGTTTTGCACAGTACCTATTACTATAAGAATATCCCAATGAAAGTACAAAGATTGATAAATACGGGCATCCCATCAAGTGGTCCAGTCCAGAGCTGAGGGCAGGGGAAGACTTATGGTGCAAATTCTCTTCCAATGTGACAGAGGAACAGGTGAGATTTGGGGCAGATGGTATCTCAAGGTTGCAGCAAACATCCTCTCCCCAAATCCAGTCGAGTGCATGGCACACTGGTGCTACCTTGTCATCATACAGAGTCAGATTGCAGCCATGCCTTCACCTGTGTCTGAGTTCAGATACTGTGTTGTCTTGTGTTACACCACAGCAGGAGAGAAAAACTACATCACTGTAGGTGATCTGGAGACGCAGATCTTCATACAGTAAATTCAAGACAATAAGGGAGAAGTAATATCCATGTGTTTTAGCAAGGGATCCATAAGTTGCCACAAGGAAGTCTGGTACCATGTGTGGTATCCAGTAACCAACCTTCTTTGCTCAAATCTGTTTCAATTGTAATCTTGTCTGTATGTGACTGTTGCTTACAGGCTTGGTAGAGAGGGAGGGGAGGAACACAGAGCCGGACATGGAGGAATAACAGGGTAGAAAAACTGCACAAAAGGAGAAACAGGGAAGATGCTGCTTGTTGGAATCATAACTCCCCATTTGTTTTTTTTCTTGGATTTGTACAGCTGGGAACACCCTTTTACTGAGGACAGAGGTCCTGAGATTTAAAAATGACATGGATAGATGTTTTACCTCTACTCATTTGTCTGGCTTTGTGTGTTCCTCAAGAACAACCACAGAAGGAAATGTTACAAAAAGCATTGATTATGAGGATTTCTCTGGGGTTCCAAGGTGTCTGATGCTCCCCAAAATGGGGATGCATGATTAATTTTTGTTGCTAAGAAAAGTTATCCTTTTAACTTGCTTTTATCTTCTGGAAAGTCAGCTAAAGGATAATAAAAATGGAGCTGGTGGGATAAAGCCTCAGTAGAGTAAAATCCATTATATCTAAAAGGAGACATGGAAAGATCAAAGAGGGAGCAAAATGTGTCCTGAAGCACTTCAAAAGGTGGCTCACTTAGGGAGTATTGATCATCTCAGGACAGAAGTGGAAAATTGGCCAGCTTTTACTGAAAGAATTGAAGCAGCTGTGGTAGAGTTGGAAAAACAGCAAGTCTTTTAGTCTATACGTAGGTTTACGTGCTGATAAACGTTACGCTTATTTGCAGCTATGTAAATCAGTGTATGAGTTAGACATTACCTTACCACTGGTGTTTTCAGTTGCAATCCATTTTATTCAGTGTTGAAGATTTCTGTTCTGCTACTGTTTCTAAATACAGAGACTTCCTTTGTTTTCTAATAATGTAAAGTACAGTTTGCTGCATTTCATTTACGCCACAATTTGTAACAAGTTTAAAAAGAACAGCTTTCTGCTCTTGAACATGAAGGACATATCAAGGACTGTAAGAGGTAACCAGTATAACATTGTTTGTAAAAAATTGCAGAGTTTTTATATATATGTATATAGAGAGATACATACAGAAACCCATACAAAGAACCAAGTATATATTGTATATTATATATCTAATAATATATATATGATATAATGTAATTATATATAATGTAGTGCAATAGCATTTGCCCTGAATTAAAAGAGAATTAAAAAAAGAAGAAGAAAGAAAAGGAAAAAAAAAAAAGAAAGAAAAAGAAAAAGGAAAAAAAGAAAGGGAAAAAAGAAAAAAAAAAGAAAAAAAAGGAAATAAATATACATTAGAGGCATTTCCAGGAAAACAAAACAAAAAAAACCCACTCCATTCCACCTGAACTGAAACAAAATTACAACTTGTCTCCTACTACCCTGAATGGCCCTCCTCAGCATTACTCCCTGCTTGCAATGATAGTGGATTGACAACAGCTTTCCAGGAGGCCAGCTGAAGCAGGAGCACTCAGGCTTTCTGTGTCCTCACCCTCCCACCAGCGCAGTGAGGAAAGGTGGCCCAGCCTGGAGGAGGCAGAGAGCTCGGGTACTCAGCTCTGACAGTCTGCCTGGCCAACGCTTGTCAAATTTACTTTCTGCCTGCAGAAAGTGAAGCTGACAAAAACCTTCCAGGTGAGAAGCCTGGAGACCCGTCAGTTTGATTTTTCCCAGTGGAAAAATGGAATATTTGTTCACAAAATAAATTAAAAAAAAAAATCAATTTTGCAAGAAGGGCATGTTCTATCAGAAAATCCTTCTGACTGAGCTTCACTGGCAATTTGTATCTGCTGTGGAGGCAGCGTAAAAGGAGTGCAAAATATGTACTCTCTGATGGTATAATGAGAGTCTGTGGCTGGGAATTTAGGGCATTGTTCAAGTAGCACTAGTATTTGCTACCTTTATAATGGCCTGTGTGTTTATTCTGTCCTTTATTTTTAAATTTACCACACTCCACAACATGTATGAATACACCCTTCTATTTCCCCCTTAAAGATATGACTACCTGTGGAAACAGTATGATTTGGACAAACAAAATCCAATTTAAGCAGGATCAGGAGGCCAGAAAAGGAGCCACTGCCAAGGGGATGCTGAGAAGGACTCCCAAAGACCTTGCAGAGGCTAAACTTCTGCAGATGGAAACACAAAGCCCTATCACAAGAGTGTCTAAGAAAAAAGACTGATAGTCTAAGAGAAGACTGTGCACAAGAGTTTCTATGCAAAGGTGCCTGGTTAATGCATAAAATAAATAAGATAGCCTGTTTAAGGCTTCTGTGCTGTACACCCCCCAACAGATGAGTTACTGCAATCATAAGAATAGGCTGGGTGAATTCAGTGAGTGGAATATTGCTACTGACCTGAGCAGGAGCTTGAGGACATTCTTAAAAAAAAAAGATTTTTTTCACTTTAGAAGACTGATTTTTTGAAGTGATGCATTTGGATTATCTGTTTAAGAAAATCTGGCATTTGTATGTTAAGCATTCACAAATATTCTCTTTTTCTTTTAGTACTCTTTCTTTTACATAAAATCCAAAGTAAATTCACAAATGTCAGAAAACTTACTTCTATTTTGTAGCACAGCAAGTAAAGATAAACTAAGGCCCTATTTACTGCAAGAAAACATGGAAAAGAATTTTTTGTCTTAGACAAGTACATGAAATGCTCATGATTTTTAGGGTGCACGTCCTTGACTGCAGAATTAACCCAGCAACATCAATAAGAATGAACATAGTGCCAATACAAAAACCATAGGGGCTTTAAGTATTTAGTGCAAGCAAGTAAGAGCACAATCCTGCTCCCAGTGGAGTCAATGGATTTTTACAGGATTAGGTTCTTAATTCCAACGGAGCTGCATGGGCAAGAAAGACATGATGCACTTTGAGCTGTCTTGATGACATTAGTAGTCATCCCTGTGGAGATAGTGTATACATTTTTTTTATATATATATATACACACGCACACATATATACATATATATACATACATATATATATGTGTGTGTGTGTGTACTTACACAAAGAATCCCTTTGGTGAAAAAAACTAGGAACTTTATTCTTATTTCCTTAAATATTTGCTAAGATACAAATCTAACCTGAAAACTCTCACATAGGTCCTTGGTTTAGATATTCCATGTATATAGTTTGGATGGTTTAAATGGGAAATTTTTGGTTTATAATATGTGGCATTTGAAAAAGATTAAAGCTTTCCAGTACAGTTTTATTAAGGAAATAACCAGTGGCAAGTGTTGAGCTACTTTTTAATATTTCCCATAATAATGTCATTAAAGCAATATTTAATTAAAATCCACTTAGTGTATGAAGATAAAACATTATTTTCAATACTGAATTTAGATGATTATTTTTCCAAGGTTTTTTTTAGTGTGAAGGCAGTTATAGTCAGCATGCTACTCTACTGTGTTTTCAGTGCAAAAGAATTCTTTTTTTTTTTTTTTCACTTTAGAAGACTGATTTTTTGAAGTGATGCATTTGGATTATCTGGTTAAGAAAACGTGGGGTTTATATGTTAAACATTCACAAATATTTTCTTTTGCTTTTAATAGTCTTTAAATTTCAAATTAAAATTAGGCAGCAACAGACCTGAAGACTTGCGGTTGTGGAAAGAAACTTCTCTTATTTAGGACAATGTGTTTAGCATCTTTCAGGTCTATAAAATGGTAATTCTGCTAGCCATTGTTGTCAGGTTTTTTTATGTTTCATTACATTTCGCACAGCCTCATGAGCCCATTCTGATAGACTTATGTACTGCTGGAAAGTACTGTCTACCTTTGGAAAGGCTTGTATTCTAAATAGGACAATAAATGAAATCAACATACAGGGAATATGAGCAGATGAACAGCATATAGAAAACTAAATTTGTAGGCTGTTACACTGATGATGTGAGAGAGAAAAACTGAGTGCCAACCTCTATTTTCCAGATTTTTTCTGGATTTTACATAAAATAACAATTGTTTAAAATCTGTAAACATCCTGGGGAAGAAATACGGTTTCTTCATGTTTGCAGGTGAATGTCCTACCAAACAAGGTACAGCACTGCTCTTGCTCTCCCCTTCTCTCTCAGGACAAAAGTGTCATCTCCCGTTCTTCACTTTTGTGAACAAACACAGTCTTTAGGTTTTATTTTTCCTTTTTTCATTCTCAGAGAGGCACATTCCAATACAGGGAATAGACACACCAAAAAGGGGAGGGTCAACACCTGGCAGCCAGCACATACCTAGAGGAACGTTTGGTCGGCTCCTTCCCCTCTGCCTGTGCAGTAAGGTGCATTGTAACTAAATTCAAATGTAGACATCTATCAATATGTTTTTCTTAAAAAGCCCTGATGGAATCATACACAATACCCTTCTCTGACTAATATATTCCTACTCCACAAAGCCTGTCAGTCTTTTCTTGAGAAAGGCAGTTTAGCAGATTTACTTTTAGCTACTTTGTACATTCCCCTTCTCATTAGGATAACAAGGAAACATGCTTTCATGATTCACGGTTTTCCGTGAATGGTCTATATGAACTATATGAACTATAGATCTGTATTTCAGCTTTAGTTTTCTTCATCTTCCATTGGCCAGTGTGAAATCTACAATATCACATCTCATTTGTCAGTCTCTGTCCTGTGCTAGAGTTCAACGGCTGGTTTCTGCTGCCCCAGTAGCCATTCACAGCTCTGACTCTGCTGGTGCAGCTCAAGGTGTTGTGATCTACTGAGGGCACGTCACATACACTCTTCTCATTATATGGCTGTCAGGTCTGAAAAACTTTAGCTGCAACTTATCTATGTATTAAATCACTGGCAGATGCCAATACGAGGTCTGGAATCTCTGCTGAACTTCCAAGCAGGAGGTCAGCCTGTCTGTGTTCACTGCTTTTTTAGGACTTAATGAAATGCTGCTGCCTCCTCTATCTTCTTTTTTTCTTCTCATTAAAAATCATTCAGGAAACAACCTCAGTAGAAAACTACTAGTGTGATTTGGTATAGCCTGGAAAGGGTGTAACATATAAGTAAAATGACTGACCGCCACATAAAGGTCACAGAATCATAGAATGGTTGAGGTTGGAGAGGACCTCTTGACATTTTCTTCTCCACACCCCCTCCTGCTCAAGCAGGGTCAAGAGCACTGTGACCCAGCACTGTGTCCAGTCAGATTTTCCCAAGTCCAAGGATGTCTCCAAGGACAGAGACTCCACAACCTCTCTGGGCAACCTGTCCTAGTGCTTGATCACTCTTACAGTAAACAAAAAAAGTGCTTTCTTGTGTTCAGGTGGGGTTTTCTGGTTTTTAATTTGTGCCCCTTATCTCTTGTCCTGTCAGTAGGTACTACTGAGAAGGATCTATCTCCCTCTACTTCATATCCCCCACATCAGGTATTTACATTGATAAGATCCCCCCGAGCCTTCTTTTATCCAGGCTGAACAATCCCAGCTCTCTCAGCCTCTCCTCATATGAAAGATGCCCCAATCTCATAATCATTACTGGACTCGCTCCAGTAATTCTGTGTCTTTTTTGCACTGAGGAGCTCAGAACTGGACACAGTACTCCAGATGTGGCCTCTTCAGTGCTGAGTACAGGGGAAGGATCACCTCCCTTGACCTGCTGGCAACACTCCTCCTAATGCAGCCTGGGAAACTGTTGGCCTTTTTTTGCTGCGAGAATGCATTGCTGGCTCATGGTCAGCTTGTTGTCCACCAGGACCTCAATCTCATTCTCTGCAGAGCTGTTTTCTGGTCAGCTGGCTTCTTATGTACTGGTGCCTGGGGTTATTTCTCCCCATATGCAATTATCTACAAAAGGACTAGTGGTTGACCAACCATAACTTGGGAATATTCTCAGATTGAACAACTGAGATAATTCAGTTAACATTTTTCTTTGTACACAAGACCAGTAAAACTCCAGCAATTACCAATTCTAGTATTTTCAGTCAGAGATCATAAAGGAGATTCTGGAAATTTCCTACTAAGGATACCGTGATGGAATTCAAATTCCAGATAATTACACAGGAAAGGTACAAAATGTCCTGCTGGAAATTAATATAACAAAAGTGTTTGTAGTCCTGCATGATGGTTAGGTGGATCATCAATGTAGGAACAGATCTTTCCTACATCTCCATGACATTGACCCACAATAAATGTTCTCTTTGAAGATCTTGATGCAGGGATATTTCTTTCTGCTTTGCATACTACTTAACAGTGTCGGTACTGTTATTATTTGTACTTCTGGAAAAGTATTTGTGTAGGTGAAATGCAAGTAGGAAGAAAAGACACATGCTTCATTCTCCTCTCACTTACACCAGTATAGCACTACTGATTTCAATGGATTTAGTCCTGAGCAAACGCAGTTTAAATAAGAGGTAAAAGAAATGCATAATTTATCTAGAGTGAGGTAATCTGGGATGTGGTGCTTGATGTCCTGAGTATAAGCAGGAAAAAGAGCTGCAAATTGTAAACTCTTTGGAAAAGGCACTGTATCTTCCTGTAGTTTGCGTAGACTTTCATTTGCTTCTAATGGGAGGTTAGGCTATGTAAGGAATGCAGTAGTGGGCTCTAAATCACCTTTCAAAAAGTCTATTGACTGTTGTCCTTAGAGCAGTTGGTAATTTACTTCCTTTTCTTCAGGTGGCTTGGTAGTTTGGTGCTGCAGTTCTTGATTTGCTCTTCCTTGCAAGAGACAGCACGAAGTGTAAAGAAGGAGTCTCTGGCAAGCAATTCACTGTTGTTCTAGTTCTTTGTGTCTTATTGTTAGCAGAAGTAGCATGACCTTACATAATGTGACACATGATAGAAGAAGTAATATGACAAGACATATCAGACAGGCAGTGCTGCACACGAGATATATGACACATCTCATCTGAAACAAACATTGCTCTTAGCAAAGATAGTACTTTAAAAGGCACTTCACTTTTCTTTCTACCCTTCAGACTCTTGATAGATATGAGGGTCATTACAGAGACTAAACCTCTGTCTTGAATAATACCAGAAGTCCAACAAATTGTTGAAGCTAATGTTTAAAATTAGAAGATTGAAATTAGAGATAAAACCAAACACAAATACGTTAAGCTGTGTGGCCAGAAGGAGAAGATGGTGGGATTTTTTCCCCCATTGACTGTCAGATCAATTGTACAACTAATAGCACAAGGCAACAGTTGCTGTCAATTAGAAATAACGCAAATGAGATTTCATTAATTTGGGTCATTGTGGTTGGAAAACCACTTGCAAAACCTTGAGTTCTGTGAATTAGTAAAGAAACACACTGGAAGTTTTACCATATATTGTACTATACACTTGCCAACCATAGTTCAAGTCTGTTCAAAGTTTGTTATCGTATATTTGCAAACATGCTGTAGTCTAAGTTTTTAGAATAAGCACAATAGATATATAAATAAAGTACAATAAATAGATTAACTAATATTACATGATACCAAGCTCCAGTGATTAGCTCTTGCACTACTGCACAGAAATGCCCATGTTTAAGAAGAATGCTAAAATAGAGGAATTATTTTGATTTTTTTGTATGACTCTGTATGTGTGACCACCTTTTTCCAAAGAATGGCAAGAACTTTCTAATAATGAATACATGAAAATTCAAAACATGCTTGGCTATTAAAAATGATACATTATTTACTCCTACTTGATGGACAGGTGAGCTGGGACTCAAGGAGACTAAATAAATTGCAGAAGATGGCATAGAGAATTGGTGACGAAGTCCAACATGCTTCATCCGCACTGGTGTCCATTTAGATCAGATCACGGGGATGAAACCAAGGGCAGATGTGTTGGGCAGGCAAGGCAGTATGTGACTGCCCAACCCTTAATACAGCATTTTGGGCATCTGTTAAGGCTGTAGGCAAATGAGTTGGCTGCTGAATAAGCCCTGGCCTGAGGTTAAGTTAACCGAACAGGACATGGAAAACTATTGGACATGAGATGAGGAATCATTGGATGTGACAGATAACAATGAAAGAAGCTGACAAAAGTTATAGGTGGATCCATGAGGCATAAAATGATTTCACATATATTTAAGGGGGAGTTATGTGAGAAATAGCTAGACCTCACATATAATTGGACAGGACCCTTGGGGACCTTTTGGTGAGCAAAACATTGCAAGGGGAACTTTTGGAAGCACCTGGGTTAACATATCAATAATACCATATAAGACTGTGATTATCTAGGTAAAGGTATCAGAAATACCAAACTTGAATACAGCTGTAAGAAAACCGGTGAGTAGGAAAAGTAATTAGCTTATCTGGGAGGAAACTATCACAGAGATAGGGGGGTGCAAGACAGTGAAAAAGAGGATCAAGAAATAAGAACAGGAACAACACAGTATGCAAATTGTGTGACCGATGCTGTCTGGGGATACCTGCAGGGCAGCCCTACACTTGATCACTGCAGCCTAAATCATGACAATAAATCAAATCTGGTTTTCTGACAATGCCATGTAAATCAAACCTGCTTCTGCCATCAGGAGGACTTGGGGGACCCTTACCAAGCTGGGTGCTTTCCCCAGCTGATAGGTAAAAACCCAGGTAGATGGATCCAACGTCCTGATGCCACTAAGTTATTGCCCACTCCAGGCTGACAGAAGCAGCATCTGCCCACCGCCTCCTAACACTATCACCAGCTGTATCCAGAACTGTGTCTGCATCCCACATCCAGCAGGCACAGCTGATGCCATGTGAGATCAGCAATGAGTGCAAAGATAGCTGAAGACTGTGGAATTCAATACACTCTTTTTTTCCCAGATTCCTATTAGTTTTCTTACAGGAGAAGCTTTTCTTTTTTAATAGTATATATGCCCCCCCAGCTTATCTTCATGTTAAAAGTTGTATATCTTCTCAGGTGAAAAATCCTTTAGTTCATTCCTTTCTTTCAGGTTCGACTCCTTTGCAGCCCATAAACCCTTATATGCTTCCTTTTCGTTTATAGTTTTCCAACATATACTAGATTATATTCTCTTGTTCAGGCCTCTTTTATTCTACCAAAACACACCTCTGCTCATAAATCAGTCTTTTCTTCTATCATCATTTCCAGTGTGCTTTTCCATGTTCCTGTTGTATGACCAGTTTTCACACCATACAAGAACCCATAAAGTGAGGTTGGTAGTTTCTCATTGCTTCACTGCAAATGGCTTTTTATTGCTCTGGATGAGACATTGGCCTCGATTTGGGAGATATGGATTTGAATTCTGGCCATAAATGAAAGCTGTGGCACTAACGTTTTTCTCAAAGGGCTCACTTCTGCTGCTTTGAATGATATCGGGTGTATCAGCTTGCTTACTGACCTCAGTTTCCCTCCCTTGTTTGGAGACAAGAATACGTAGCTTTATTTGAGGAATGATTTGTGATTTAAGAGGTAAGAATAAGATGAGAACAATTCATGTAGTATTATGTGTTGCTATGTTTATTGCTATTTAATTTTCACATTATGAGAGTGGACAAGCTTTGGGAAAAAATGGGGGAGGACTCTTTATGAGTTAATATTTGACAATTCCTTATCAAATGAGACCTCATCAGGGAGACTTTTGTCGGATGCCAGCACTGTTTAGATAATGTTACAAAATGCAAACATTTTAGAAGAGGGATTATCCACAGAAATCATTCTAGTTGGATTAAAAGATTTACAAGGAAGAAAATTGGACAGGAAGAAACACATGAAGCTATTATTTTCTTTTCAAATATGTTGCTGTTATCATCAGTTTGGCAAACTCCTGTGGGTCACATCCTGAGTACAGGACTGTACTCCAAACACCTGTATTATTAGAGAGGATAGGATCTAGTCTTCTGCAAGCTATACCTTTTTGGGTTTTTTGTTATTTCTCTCTCTGGTTTAAATGGTGAAATTTCACTGATTTAAGGGGAGATGTTTCTGGTTTACATCAAAAAAGTGAGCAGAAAATTGGACTCGACTTACAGTCATCATATTATCTCCCTACTTTTGCTCAAGAAAATATGTACTAAGTGAAAGTGCATAATATTTTGTTATCTCTGTACCAGAAAAAAAGATATTCTGGTATGTACCAGACTGTATCGCCATTTTTATGAATAACTTGAGCTAGTTATCCAATTCTAATATTATATGAGATGTTTCTTTTTGTGTGTGTTTCTTTCTTTCCCTTCTTTAGTTTTTAAATACTCTCTTGAAGATGACTTTGCATAGTTTTGTTAAGTTTGTTGCTAGAATCAATGGAGTTAAGGTAAAAAAAAATAAAAATAGAAGGCAAGAGTATAGTTTTCAACTGGTATAGGAAGGAAATTAAACCCTACTGCCTTAAATCATAGCTCTAGGTCATTTCTCTAAACTAAACTCTCAATAAACAACAAGAAAAGAAGAAGAGAGCGCCATGTATGCTTCACTTTTGCATACTCAAGGCATAACGGTTGTGACTGAACAGTCCTTACCAGAACACAATATTGATTATAGCATCTGTTTTCACACAAGTTCTGCTCTTCACTGAAGAACTCATTTCCCTGCATGTTAATTCAGATGCAATGACCTCCAGGAACACCCTAACAAAAGATATATTTCCAACGTGAATGCACAATAACGTGGGTAGCTTTGGACTTGGCTTCGTTTGCTCTTGACATAAATGTCAAACTGAAGCACCATCTCTCTTCTTGAATCTCAGGAACCAGGGGTTATACAGCCTGACAGTTGGCAGCTTGATTCACTGTCTCAGAAGTCGTTGCGGAGCGGTGGCTTTTATTCTTCTTTCTTTTTATACTGCTTCCTTCTTGCATCTTTTTTTCTTAGCTATATGGTATTTTGTCATTTGAAAACTGAATGACACATTAATTCCAAGCACTAATGGAAAACTTTCAACTTGAAATCTAGTCAATTTAAAGGAAGTTAAATGCAGTTTCTGCCAATGCATTTACCTTGAGACATCCTGCCAGTGTTATATTTTTGCATTCACATTTTCCTATCTTTAAACCATATTTCTTTTTCTCTATTGCTGTGTGAAAGACAAAGTCACTGGAGGATGATAGTGACAGAATAAGTGACTACACAAAAGATGCCCACAAAATTGTCTCTATGCCATAAGGAGCAAGTTGAAAATTTTGCACATTTTTTGTTTTCCAGAGAAACTTCACATAACATGCAAATAGACATTTATTTTCTAAGAACACCCACTGTTCTTGAAGAGATTTGTTACAAAATTTAAATCAAACTTTGCTTTTTTAACAAAAATAATTTGTAAAAACACAGTTGCAACAGAAAATATCTGATCAGCTTTGGTACAAAAAGTCCTTGCCAAGTATATAGATGAGAGAAAGAAAGGCAGAATTCCTAATCTCTTCCAATGCCTGGCACTAAAAGGTATTACTTCTTATAACAGTGGTTAAAACGTTTTTGGAATGAAGCATGATTTTTACGTTAACAGTATCCCTTTAATTAGTTAAGCATAACATATTACCTCTGGCTGGATAGTGCTGGCTGCAGCTGAGAGCAAGTTAGTTCCTACCATCTGAGATATATTCATGCTATTTACACAGTTTTAAAGCCATGAGACCTTCTGCTTTTTCAGTGCAGAGAATTCAGGAGCCACCACCCAAGCACTAACCTAAAGTGTGCTTCACAGATTAATACTTCTCTTTGGGGATTCGTTTAACCCAAAGATCACACACTACTCACAGACATGCAGGTTTTTTCTTGTCTGTTCTAACTTGATTTCCAATGTGGTCATAAAGTTGCAAACGTGAGGGAATACTGCAGAGGTAGTCAATAGCCATTATCTTTACATGGTAATGGAACAAAGGTTACGTGTCCCGGGACAAAAACAAAGTTATATAATTTCTTTTAGTTCTTATTATTTTTAGGAGACAATGCCTATGGACTCCAAGCTGAGATTTCACTGCATTGGGCACTTTCCCGCAAGTTGAACTTGCCCCCTGAAGCTCTCTGTTCTTTTAAAACTAACCTATGCAAATTAAGAGATATTAGTGTAACCCTTTAAATGTAATCAAAACTCTTTTTCTTTTCTCAGATTTTCTTGAATTCAAACTGGGGTAAACTGTCCCACAGTGAAGCACAGCTTCTTTCTAGAGTTTGTCTACCTATCCAGTATAGATACAGAGGTGGTAGGATCACGAATCACTTGCCAGTTTAAGCCCCAAAGCATCAAATGATTAAATCTATAAATAGAAAATAAGTTAACAGAAAAAAGTGTATTTGCATAAGTTAGTAGTGACATCAGTCCTAAAGCTAGTGACATCAAGACATTCTGCAATAAATCAGTAATTGTTGTAGTTTATTCATTTTTTTGTTCCTATTTCAGACACATCAGGAATTCTCCGTCCTACTTCATTTTCCCTCTGAGAATGAAGAGAACATACTGACTTTAACTACAAAGACTCAGATCATATGCAATTTGCTTGTCAACAAGGATGCCCTCCAACTAACAAGTACTCTAACATATTTGGGTGATTCATCCCTGTCCTGGTTTTGGCTGGGATGGAGTTGATTTTCTTCCTATTAACTGGTATAGTGCTGTGTTTCGGATGTAGTGTGAGAATAATGTTGATGACATGCTGATGTTTTGGTTGTTGCTAGGTATTGTTTACGCTAGTCAAGGACTTTTCATCTTCCCATGCCCTGCCAGATGTGCAGGGGGCTGGGAGGGAGTGTGGCCAGGGCGGCTGGCCCAGCTGGCCAATAGGCTATTCCATACCACATGACGTCATGCTCAGCATATAAGGCTGGGTGAAGAGGAAGGAGGGGGGGCGTTCGGAGTGATGGCGTTTGTCTTCCCAAGTAACCGTTACACGTGATGGAGCCCTGCTTTCCTGGCGATGGCTGAACACCTGCCTGCCGATGGGAAGTGGTGAATGAAATCCTTGTTTTGCTTTGCTTGCGTGCGCGGCTTTTGCTTTCCCTATTAAACTGTCTTTATCTCAACCCATGAGTTTTTCTCACTCTTACCCTTCCGGTTCTCTCCCCGTCCCGCTGGGGGTGGGGGGAGTGAGTGAGCGGCTGCGTGGTATTTGGCTGCTGCCAGGTTAAACCACGACAATCCCTCACATGACAATAAGCATTTAATGCAGAAAGATGTGGAGAGTTTAGGTAGCTTTATTTTCACTAGCTTACCCATAGACCTCTTGTTGCTTTGGCTTTCTTGCTTTTTAAATATATCCAGCCACTACTTACCATATTTCAGCAGGTACCTCATTATCAAAGCTTTACTAGCTCAGGGCAATGATACCGTGCTTTTGTTTTATTTTCTTGATTCCTCTGACAATGAGCATAGGCAAGAACAGCTGATTCTTGCTTTCCATATTTTTTTAAACTGGACTGAGGAAAATATAGCAAACTCTGAAAATGGAAATCTTTGTCAGGTCAAAATTTGTGTTGATTCATGTGACATTCTTGATGAGCAACTTAAATATAGGCAGAGTGGCTTTTGGCAGAAGAAGAACCAGGAGTAGGTGGCTAAATACAGGGCCTGACATTAAGGGAAGGTGTAAATCTGTCTCACTGGATCACATCAATAGACAACATGCTCTGTGTCAGGAGGCGGTGAGAAAATGAGAGAAATGTTACAGAATTTAGACTGCAACTATTTCCCTAAAGACAGGCACAATGTAGACCACAAGCTATAAAAGTTTTAGACATTGTCAGGACTTCTAATTTGAGAAAATTATGACTTTTAGTCCACAATTGTCTTTTGTCAATTGCCTTAGAAATGTCTGTTAAAGCTAGTAAGACAACTTCACCCAGACACAGAGAAGAAAAAGTCCACAGAATTAAACATTTGAATGACTGATACAGAATGCTTTTCAGACAATTGCATTTTTCAAGATTTTGGATTTTCATTCAAATTTTCATTTGATTTTTCAAAAGTCCTAAAGAAGAAAAAATAGTGTTTTCTACCTAGTTTTACTCTGCTGTCTTTTTTTTATCCCATCTCCCTTCATTTGACATCGTATTTCTCTTCATTGCCCAGCTCTTTGCATCAAATTTTGTCTTCTAACCAGAAGTGAGCAAGCCTTACTTCGGTGAAATGACTGTGTTCATTTCACATTAGATAATCCAAAATCAGTGGTGAACCTGGGCTTCTTAGGATCCCCAAATATAGTGTGCAAATCATATTGAAAAAAAGAAAGATGATCCACAATCTTCTCAGCCTGATTAAAGTGGGAATGTCAGAAAAACAGCTTATGTTTTAGGCTGGGTAACTAGCTGGGTCATTGAAGTCTGGAGATCTGAAATAAGGGAAAATGCACTTTCAGCAAAATATTAGAATCTTTAACATTAATTGTGTCTGCTCAGAACACAGATATTATTTGGCCAGACCCAACTGTATCTCTCTGCCCAGCAGTTTTGTGGCTGGTTTTACTCTTCTTAGAGTTCTAATGGCCAGAGGTGTGGTGGACGTTACACAGCAGCCATCTTCACTCTGCCTAAGAATGCCATCAAGTCCACCAAATTTGTACAGCAGTTGGTTCTGAAAGGAGTGGGAGTACCATATTTAACCAATTGAAAGATTCTGTTTGCCTAACATCTGTTTTTAACTGTGCTTTGACTTTTTTAACAAATACAGTTTTGCTCTATGGGCTTTCTATCAATTGTGGTTTAACCCCAGCCGGCAGCTCAGCCCCACACAGCCGCTCGCTCACTCCCCTCCCGGTGGGATGGGGGAGACAGTCGGATGGGTGAAAGTGAGAAAACTCGTGGGTTGAGATAAAGACTGTTTAATAGGTAAAGCAAAAGCAGCACATACAAGCAAAGCACATACCTGCTCCAAGTGGAGCCTTACCTAAAGTCACTGTCTCTTCTGGGGTATACCTGCTGCGGCATAGAGTTATCCAAAGCCACAGCTGCTTTAAGGTGCACCTGTTCCAGCATGGACTTCTCCATGGGCCACAATGCCTTCAGAGATATACCTACTGCAGCATGGCCTTACCCACAGCCACAGACTCTTCAGAAGTGAACCTGCTCCAACTCGGCCTTACCCATGGCTGCAGTCCCTCCAGGGGTGTACCTGTTCTGTCGTGGGCGTATCCATGGCCACATGCTTTGAGGTGCTCCAGTATGACCTCATGCACAGCCACTGATGCTTCAAGGTGTACCTGCTGCAGCACGGACTTATCCACAGCCGCAGATGCTTCCTGCCACCGAGGCGAAGGGCTCTGGAGCAGAGGATCACGCTGGGGGACCCTTCCTGAAGCGGCAAAACCGCGGCAAAAAACGCGAAGGCAAAAGCTCAGGGAGCGAGAGGGTGCCCCAGCCCCTCTCCCCCGAGCCGGAGGAGCGAGCTCCTGACGAGCGGCAGCTCTGACTCAGTGTGGGCGGGGACAGGAGGGACGGTGGCCAAACCCCCTCAGATACAAGAGCAGCCCCCAGGGAGCACGAGCGACCCGGAGCGCGTGGCGCGTCAGAAGGGCGTGGCGCGTCAGTTCGCGCCGGCAGGGCGTGCGAGCAGGGCGCACGAGCAGGGCGCGCGAGCAGGGCGCAGCCCCCCTCCAGGCTCCAGAGGCTCGCTCAACTCGGGGTCTTCGCCCTCCCAGAAGAGGACCTGGCCATGGTATCCACTCGGCCGAAAGCCATCGCCAGGAGAAACGTGGCGACCCAGATGGAGCCCCTACACAAACACACATCTGTCCAGGCCTCCGGCTGCAGGGAGTGCCTGAGGCTGTCCCTTGTACAGGAGGGCAGCAGGGACGACTCCTGTGTGCGCTGCAACCAGGTGGATGATCTGCTCAGCCTGGTGGCAGAGCTGAAGGAGGAAGTGGAGAGGCTAAGGAGTATCAGGGAGTGCGAGAGGGAGATAGATTGGTGGAGCTGCACCCTGCCGTCCCTGAGGCAAGGGCAGCACATGGAGGCTCCGCAAGAAGCGGAGGAACCCCTGCCCTCTTCCCACCAGGCAGAAGGAGGAGACCCAGGTGACGGAGGGGAATGGACACAGGTCCCTGCTCGGGGCGCCAGGCAAACTCCCGGCCGGCCTTCCTCGCCTCAACCTTCCCAGCTGCCCCTACACAACAGATATGGGGTTCTAGAACTTGAGGGCCAGACGAACGAGGACGCAGATGAAGGCCCATCCAGGGGGTTGCCTGAGGCGAGGCAGCCAGCCCCACAAATTACGACTGCCCCTGCTAAGAAAAAAAGGAGGGTAATTGTCGTAGGTGATTCCCTTCTGAGGGGGACGGAGGGCCCAATTTGCCGACCAGACCCATCCCACAGGGAAGTCTGCTGCCTCCCTGGGGCCCGGGTGAAGGACATTACTAGGAAGCTCCCTAGTCTCGTGCAGGCCTCCGATTACTACCCACTACTGGTTATACAGGCTGGCAGTGAGAAGGTTGCAGAGAGAAGTCCCGAAGTGATCAAAAGGGACTTCAGGGCGCTGGGGCGACTGGTGGGAGGATCGGGAGCACAGGTAGTGTTTTCCTCGATCCCTTTAGTGGCAGGGAGGAATACTGAAGGGAACACGAAAACTCATCGGATCAACACGTGGCTTAGGGGCTGGTGCCATCGGCAGAATTTTGGCTTCTTTGACCACGGGGAGGTTTACACAGCACCGGGCCTGCTGGCGACGGACGGAGTTCAGCTGTCTCACAGGGGGAAAAGGATTCTCGCTCATGAGTTGGCGGGGCTCATCAAGAGGGCTTTAAACTAGGTTTGAAGGGGAAAGGGGATAAAACCAGGCTCTCTAGAGAAGAGCCTAGGGACCGCACGCCAATGTCGGGGGAGAAATCGGCAACCCAGCTCAAGTGCCTCTATACCAATGCACACAGCATGGGCGGCAAACAGGAGGAGTTGGAAGCCATGGTGCAGCGGGGTAGCTATGACTTAGTCGCCATCACGGAAACATGGTGGGATGAGTCTCATGATTGGAGTGCTGCAATGGATGGCTATAAGCTCTTCAGAAGGGACAGGCGAGGAAGGAGAGGCGGTGGGGTAGCCCTGTATGTTAGAGAGTGCTTCAACTGTCTAGAGCTCAACGGTAGTGATGATGAGGTCGAGTGCTTGTGGGTAAGGATGAGGGGGAAGGCCAACAAGGCAGATGTCCTGCTGGGAGTCTGTTATAGACCACCTAGCCAGGATGAGGAGGCAGACAAAATATTCTACAAAAGGCTGGCAGATGTCTCACACTTGCTAGCCCTTGTTCTCGTGGGGGACTTCAACTTTCCGGACGTCTGCTGGAAATACCACACGGCAGAGAGGAAACAGTCGAGGAGGTTCCTGGAGTGTGTGGAGGATAACTTCCTGACGCAGCTGGTAAGCGAGCCCACTAGGGGAGGTGCCTCGCTTGACCTGCTGTTCACAAACCGAGAAGGACTGGTGGGAGATGTGGTGGTCGGAGGCCGGCTTGGGCTTAGCGACCATGAAATGGTAGAATTCTCGACACTTGGTGAAGTAAAGAGGCGGGCCAGCAAAACCGCTACACGGACTTCCGGAGGGCGGACTTTGGCCTGCTCAGGACACTGGTCGAGAGGGTCCCTTGGGAGACAATCCTGAAGGGCAAAGGGGTCCAGGAAGGCTGGACGTTCTTCAAGAAGGAAGTCTTAAAGGCACAGGAGCGGGCTGTCCCCATGTGCCGCAAGAAGAACGGGCGGGGAAGGCGACCGGCCTGGCTGAACGGGGAGCTCTGGCTGGGACTCAGGAAAAAAAGGAGAGTTTATCACTTGTGGAAGAAGGGGCAGGCAACGCAGGAAGAGTACAGGGATCGCATTAGGTCGTGCAGAGAGGAAATTAGAAAGGCAAAAGCTCGGCTACAAATCAACCTGGCCACTGTCGTGAGCGACAACAAAAAATGCTTTTATAAGTGTGTTAATGACAAAAGGAGAGCCAAGGAGAATCTCCATCCTCTATTGGATGCAGGGGGGAACGTTGCCACCAAGGATGAGGATAAGGCTGAGGTACTCAACGCCTTCTTTGCCTCAATCTTTAATAGTCAGAGCAGTTATCCTCGGGGTACTCAGCCCCCTGAGCTGGAAGACAAGGACGACGAGCAGGATAAAACCCCCATAATTCAAGAGGATGAAGTTAATGACCTGCTACGCCACCTGGATGTTCACAAGTCTATGGGGCCGGATGGGATCCACCCGAGGGTACTGAGGGAGCTGGCGGAGGAGCTTGCCGAGCCACTCTCCATCATTTACCAACAGTCCTGGTTAATTGGGGAAGTCCCGGACGACTGGAGGCTTGCCAATGTGACGCCCATCTATAAGAAGGGCCGGAAGGAGGATCCGGGGAACTACAGGCCGGTCAGCCTGACCTCAGTGCCGGGGAAGATCATGGAGTGGTTCATTTTGAGGGTGCTCACAAGCCATGTCCGGGACAACCGGGGGATCAGGCCCAGCAAGCACAGGTTCATGGAAGGCAGGTCCTGCTTGACCAACCTGATCTCCTTCTATGACCAGGTGACCCGCCTCGTGGAGGAGGGAAAGGCTGTGGATGTGGTCTACCTGGACTTCAGTAAAGCCTTTGACACTGTCTCCCACAGCATTCTCCTAGAGAAGCTGGCGGCTCACGGCCTAGACAGGTACACTCTTCACCAGGTAAAAAACTGGCTGTACGGCCGGGCCCAGAGAGTTGTGGTCAATGGAGTTAAATCCAATTGGCGGCCGGTCACGAGCGGTGTTCCCCAGGGCTCAGTACTGGGGCCGGTCCTGTTCAATATCTTTATCAATGATCTGGATGAGGGGATCGAGTGTTCCCTCAGTAAGTTTGCAGACGACACCAAGCTGTGTGGGAGTGTTGATCTGCTTGAGGGTAGGAAGGCTCTGCAGAGGGACCTGGACAGGCTGGATCGATGGGCTGAGGCCAACTGTATGAGGTTCAACAAGGCCAAGTGCCGGGTCCTGCACTTCGGCCACAACAACCCCAGGCAACGCTACAGGCTTGGGGAAGAGTGGCTGGAAAGCTGCCCGGAGGAAAAGGACCTGGGGGTGCTGGTTGACAGCCGGCTGAACATGAGCCGGCAGTGTGCCCAGGTGGCCCAGAAGGCCAATGGCATCCTGACCTGTATCAGAAATAGAGTGGCCAGCAGGAGCAGGGAGGTGATCGTGCCCCTGTACTCGGCACTGGTGAGGCCGCACCTCGAATACTGTGTTCAGATTTGGTCCCCTCACTACAAGAAGGACATGGAGGTGCTGGAGCGTGTCCAGAGGAGGGCAACGAAGCTGGTGAAGGGCCTGGAGCACAAGTCTTATGAGGAGTGGCTGAGGGAACTGGGACTGTTTAGTCTGGAGAAGAGGAGGCTGAGGGGAGACCTCATTGTACTCTACAACTACCTGAAAGGAGGTTTTAGCGAGGTAACTTCTCCCGAGTACCAAGCGATAGGACGAGAGGAAATGGCCTCAAGTTGTGCCAAGGGAGGTTTAGATTGGACATTAGGAGAAATTTCTTTACTGAAAGAGTGGTCAGGCCTTGGAACAGGCTGCCCAGGGAAGTGGCGGAGTCACCATCCCTGGAAGTATTTAAAAGACGTGTAGATGAGGCGCTTAGGGACATGGTGTAGTGGGCATGGTGTGTTGGCTTGACGGTTGGACTTGATGATCTTAGAGGTCTTTTCCAACCTTAATGATTCTATGATTCTATGATTCTCCAGCGTGGACTTATCCTTGGGCCAGAATCCCTTCAGAGAAGAGGTATACCTGCTGCGGCACAGACATAACCACGGCCACAGACATTTCAAGATGTACCTGCTCTGGCACGGGCTTATCCACAGCCACAGACGCTTCTGGATGTCCTGCTCCCATGTGGACTCACCCGCAGGTCACAGTCCCTTCGACTCGAGTTCCCACTGGAGTTCCAGCCTGCCCAGTACAGCAGCAGCAGAGAAACAGCAGCGATGCCCTGGCCATCTGCCAGCCCAGGCACATCCCCATTGCTCTTATCAGAACGTTCCCAGGCACAGCACAGTAAGATGATAAGCAGCACAGCAGTACAGCAGGCAGCGAAAGCAAAAAGCAGTCACTAACGAGCACTAGACTCTAATATACAGTAAGGTAAACAAGCCCCATGGCAAGCACAGGAGCCTGTCGATTAAAAGCTAAACAGAAATAAGCTATACATTCTATCTAGCACATTCCAATCAAATCTGTCGTTACCTCGAAACCTTCGCGCCCCACGTTGGGCACCAAAAAGGTCTGTCATGGTTTAACCCCAGCCGGCAACTAAGCACCACACAGCCGCTCGCTCACTACCCCCTTGCTGGGATGGGAGGGAGAATCAGAAGGGTAAAAGTGAGAAAGCTCATGGGTTGAGATGAAGACAGTTTAATAGGGAAAGCAAAAGCCACACACATAAGCAAAGCAAAACAAGGAATTCATTCACTCCTTCCCATCGGCAGGCAGGTGTTCAGCCATCCCCAGCAAAGCAGGGCTCCATCACGTGTAACGGTTGGGAAGACAAACGCCATCACTCCAAACATCCTCCCTTCCTTCTTCTTGCCGCAGCTTTACATGCTGAGCATGACATCCTATGGTATGGAATATCCCTTTGGTCAGTTGGGGTCAGCTGTCCCCGCACAAATCCAAAACATAGCCTCATACTAGCTACCAGGAAGAAAATTAACTCTATCCTAGGCAAAAGCAGCACAATGTCCATCTTCACATGTCATTGGGACCTTTTTTCTTTACCATATTGACTGCCCCCTGATCATTTAATCTTCTTCTGTTTTTGCCACAGGGCCTTTCACAAAAATATGTTGCTGACATTCTAGATCTGAGTTTCTGTTTCTAGCAAGAGCTTTTTTTCTAAAGAAAGCCAATCCACAGCCCTTTACAGCAGGAAAGTAGATTGCAAGACTAGTAAGAAAGGTAAAAAGGCAGATGCTTTGTTTAACATTTTCCTTATTGACAGAGACAGGGATTATCATATACTGTTTGATTTTCTGCAGAGGCCAAAGACCATCCAAATTCCCCTTTGAATGACTTTCCGGTGTTAAACTTGACCAGCTGCAGGGTTGAGGGTTTTAAAGATGGTTTCTCATTCCCATCCATGTATAATGGTGGTTTTATGCCTACATCTGCTTCAGATAATTTTTTTTTACCATTTGTTTTTGTGGACTGAACATTATTAGAGACGCGATCTTCTTCCTGAAATTCTGTTTACCTTTTCCCCAACGAGGCCAAGGTTGGTCTCTGGGCAATTCCAAGCCAACAGCCATGTTGTATTAGACTCTGTCACATCATTCACAAGCCATTGTGTTTTCTACTTTGTGTAGAATCCTGAAAAAAGAGGAAAAAAACCATGTGAGAGAGACACACCAGAGACTGCAGGGCTGCAGAGGAGAGGGAGAAGCAATTCAAAAGTGGAAGCAACCATAAAGTTCCTACTGCTTGCATGGAAGTGGTATGTAGGTGTAGAATCCTCTACTATATTTCTTCATTTAAAGCCTCTCCCATGCTAAAATGACCTGGTTGTTATTCTCCTACAGATGCAGAAGCCCAGCAGTACAGATTTCAGTGCTGGTACAGAGTCTGTGTTTTGGATGCCATGTATGGGACTAGACAGAACTGTCAAATCAATGGAAAGGTTCATGCTGACTTCTGTCTCATACTATTTCCAAATGCAGAATTAAGAAAAACTTGCCTGCTTTACCCTATTTCCAATACTATTTGTTATTTTAATGTTATTAATGCTTTTTTATGATCTGTCAATTCTGTAGGCTCTGGAACAATCTTTCATTTATAGTCTAAGTTCACTGATGGAGACTCAGGAGCACTTACAGCAGTGAAGTTTATAGATTAACAAATGATATCATTTTAATGTTATTTTTATTTTAATCCAAATTATGGAATATTTCTCAATTTCAAGTCTCCTTGACAAAACATAATTAATGTGAAAAATGCCAGTCCAGCTTCAGTCTCCCCAGGATTTCTAATTAAAAAGCTGACTCATGGACTACACTGGTGCATTTACAGTAAGACAAATCAAGAGTAATTCAATTGGTACTGATTTACATACTTGAAGTTTACAATGGTGTAAGTGAGAGCAAAAACTTGCCCAGATCCTTAATGTACTTCGATTTATGTAAGCCATGCCACACACTTATAGATCTCTAAGTCATTTTAGTGATAGGGTATTGCAACAGCATGACTTTCCTACAAAAGCCATAAATGTTCTTAAATTGACATTGAGAAGTGTTTCTAAAATAAAGAGGGAAGAATACGCTACTCTGAATTCGGTGGTGCTTTAGTTAAAAGTTAGAAGTGCATCAGCAGTGATCACGCTGAGGGAGATGTTGCATGTAGGTGCCTTAGTTTTTTTTAGTGCTAAGGGCTTTCCACCGGCAGCTCTGCTGCCTGTTTGCCCGTAGCAGCTCTGCACCCTTTCACCCAAGCTGCCCTGGCAGTGCTGTCCCAGAGCCTCTCTGGCAGCATTTGTTGTTGTCCTGCTGTTGTTCTCCTGCCATTTTCCTCATGTCATTATTCTCATGGCCTTGTGCCTGCATGCACTGATATTGCTGTTATAGGAAGTGTTTGCCACCAGCGTGAGAATCATCCCTTCTTTACCTCCTTTTCCTTGCCTTTGGTTTTGAGTTTCCTTAGGGACCCTAATAACACGGACGCATAAAGCTTAGCAGCCATTCAGCATGTAGCCCCTGTTGCTAATCAGAATGTGCTTCAGCATCATAAGCAGGAACAACCAATGGCGGGTTTGAGCGGGTCCTGATGAAAACAATACTGTTACTGTGGCAAAATATTATGGGGACACCCACTGCACTGGATGGGAACCCAGGGGAGGATGCTCATCTGGGGACCCCTGTAGCTTCTCCTTCTCTCTCTCTTTCTCTCCTCTTTTGATTTTTTTATTTTCTCTAGCAGTAAACTTCAGCCTTAGAGCTGATGAATGACATCAGGTACAGAGCCTCCTAATAAATCTTCATGAGTGTGAACTTGTCTGAACCTATTTTGTGCAACAGAAGCACTATAAAGCAAAAAGACTGAAAATAATAGCCTACCAGTAAGACCATGCCTATACTAAGCAACACAGAAGTGCCTGGGACTGTTTCCTGGCCTTGAGGCCAACTGTCAGGAATGATGAGTGTCCATGTAGCTTCTTCCATCTGATCAGCACGGCTGCATCTGTTCTTCCTGCTGGGAACAGCCCTGGTGTGAGCTAACAGTGACTCAGACACGCTCAAGTCCATCAGACTCAGCTCACCATACAGTGGACATCGAGGACTCGCTTCAGTCGTACACACACACACCTGGTGCCAGCCAAGCTGCCTATAGAGTCTGAGACATCCTAATGGGGCGGGCAGAGATCACAGAGGGCCTGTGCAAGGCACCATCCTGGGCCAGGAAGGACACCTCAAAGCTTCTCAATTGACACCTGACAGCTACACATGAGCAATAGTACTAGGCACTCGTAGCTGGTCAAGAGTAATTCTTTAGGTTTTACTCGGTGTTCTTTAGATCACTGACTGCACTGGGAGCTTAGAAACCTATGCTGTGACTCAGTTACCAACATAGACAGCCAGCGTCAGACTGGTTTTGTTGTGGGGTATCCAAGAGATCTCCAGAGATGTGACAGGTATCATAACATTTTCCTCTTGTAGGTTTGGTCCTTCTGGAGAAGTAGAAGAGAAGACACCATTGGGCAGCTAAAATGACACTAGACTTTTCTTTTTAAGCAACTAAACCCTCAAATGCATGGGCAAACACTTAAATTGAAGTACTTTAATCTTGATTTGAATCCTGCCTTTGGGCACTATGATGATGAGTGACTGCAAAAGCCTTTAAATATAGTGAGTGCTTTCTGGTATTCTGCATGGTAAGATGCTACTCTGCATGAGTAATACTGGTATAAATGGCCTCTACATTCAAACAAAACAAAACAGAGAAGTTGTACATTAATTAACAAACTGAAGTTAGATAAAGTCTGGCTGTGATAAACTTCCATCTACTGTAATATTTCGTCCTATGTACTAACTTCACACCATGAGCACATGAACAAAGTTATTATGGTTTAAATAAACAAAGCAAGAAATCTTTTTAAAAAATCTTTATCTTTTAATAGTTCTTGATAGTTTGTTCCATTAAGCTTTGCTGCTAAATTAAAATAATCTGCCTCATATTAGAACTCATACCTAGGGATATTATTGCACACCTTAAAAACCTGACCATATAGCTGATAGCAGATCAATAATTTCATAATTACTTTTTCCCAGAATGCTCTAATAGCTTAATACTAGGAGTAAACTACACACATATGTACCCTTCTTTCACCATGCTTTTTATTCACCAACAGGGACATCAGAGCATTTTTATTGTGTTCTCATATGCAAGGTGGTTGAAAGAGATTGAAAGATGAAGGAAGAGGAGATCATGAGAAATGAGAAGGATTATAAAAGACTTAGAAATAAGCTTCCATTTCATTGAAACAGGTACCTATATTGTTTGGCTTTAAGGAAGTTTTAAACTCTTATCTTAAGGATCCTTGTCACTGCAAAATGAACTGATGTTACAATGATTCAATACTGTGCACGACGTTTCTGAGCTCGAGTGCTCTGCATTCGTTGTCTGTGTCACACAGGTTGAGAGATAATAGGCAGCTACTGAGAGACCAGCATCCTCTTGGAGGTGTCCTAGTGAAAGTTTTCTGAACTCTCTTTTTGAACTTTGAGCAAAATAAAACATGAAACCGTAAAGAAGAGTGGGAGATGGAGAAGTTGGAAATATAAAGAGTTAGAAGCAACAAATGTGAAACAGAGGAAACAGAAGCTTGAAGAAGTCAATGTAATGCGATGAATGGAAGGTATGCAGGTTCTGAAAACCACTGTTTACCCTAGGAAACACCCAGGGTAATTTCACGCTAAGGAGGCTGTTATGCTGTTAATTTTTTGGAGGGTACGCCTAGCTATGCTTGGTACACCTCCAGAGCTCTGCTCAGAACTATGGTACTTTGCAGTTCTGCTTCAACTCCCTATTCTCAAATCAGAGTCACATCAGTAGATTAGTTTCATTCCCATTCCCATTTCATTTCCCTTGGTACCCTTTGGTGAACTCCAGTGATTATGAGGATAAGGGATTATTTACATGCTCTAGATCCAGGCAGGGATCAGGCTTTGCAAACGTTTATTTTATGGTCTACCAATTCATTGCCTTTTGTGACTTGCATTAACCCAAGCAGTGATTAGCAGTCATGTTATTAACCTATTATATAACCTATTATATAGATAATATCAGCCTGGGTAACACCTAAAAGCTTCAGGCTCATTTAGCATGCTTTTTTTTTTTTTGCTTTCTTTTTTTCTAGCAATGTATTAAAGTTTTTTACAGGATTTTAAGAATCTCACTAGATTAATCAATCAAAAAAAGGTTGCTGAATGCACCAAAGGTTTGGTGATTGCTTACTGAAGTTAAGGTAAATATTTCTGTTTAACATTTTTTTCTGATTTGTAAAAACGACCATTTTCTGCTGAAAGCTTGATCAGATACGGAGCTACTTTTAATTAGGTAGATAGTTTAGGAAGCAGGTAAACAGGGAAATCTATCAAGAAACAAGATGACTTCTACTTACAATACACCGTAGAAGACTTTGTCTCGGTATTAAAGGATTATGGTCTTGTTTAATCATTTCAGACAGGAAAATTTGCTGAGAAATCACATTATTACAACTCACAATCCTTCATGGGAAGAAGAATTTTAGGTATGAATCAGAGTATTTTCTCATGTCCATGACCTATTCTGGAGAACAGCAAGTAAGTTTATGAACCCTCTATAACCTGTTCTTAATAACAAATATTACCAGTTGGTCATTTTGACAGAATATGGGAAATATGAACAAGCAGTTCAGAACTGGTCAGAAATGGAATAAAAGATTCTGTCTCTCTATTTTTCTCTCTCTTTTCTCTCAAATTTCATTATTTGATTTTTTATATCAGCTTTGTTTGCTTTAAAAAATACAGAAGGAGCTGTGGAGGAAGGACTCTTGAACATGTCATCCATGTTTTGAAAAGGGGAAACTTTACATTTTTATTTTCACAATCTCAGATTTAAAAGGAACATAGTCTGCTGGGTAAGGCAGAAAATGTTAAAAGCAGACAAAAGAAATAACCTTAAACATTACTGAGTTCCAGTTTGTATTTGAACCTGTGCCTCAGGCTTTCATTTTATATTTAATACTGTTTCCTGGGTCTAATTGCTCCAAAGAAGCAGTGATGAAAGCTAAAGAAAGAGACCCTATAACAGTAAAAAAAATCTGCTTGTGGTTATATCTACGGGTTAAATAAATCCCTCTCTGTGAAGTTCATTTGTTGTGAACTCCTGAAGAAACAAGATGTTTCACATCCAGAATGTTCTCAGAGGTTACTGGTGGGTACTGTCAATGAGAGTTTACTGCTCCTGACCGACTTGTCCTTCACTCTACTTGCATTTTCTCTCCAGCTCTCCATACACATGCACAGAGTGATCTCAGTAGATTGGAGCAAGTGCAAAGCGAATGTTCTTGCTCCTTTCCCAGGTTTCTACCCTATCTCTTCAGGCAAAGTAGTCATGCACGGTCCATGAAGAGATTCTGTTGCTGCTGCAGAAGAACACTTAAAACGCATTTTGATACCAAACTTACTGAAGACACCTACACTTTCATATAGTGTGTATGGGGCAACAAACCCCTATGGCTTCAAGGTGGAGCAGTATTCCTCATCCTGCAGCTACTTTTCCACTTTTGAGCAAGTTCTGACTTTGCTTATCTCTCCATAAAATGGATTATGACAGGAATTTCTTGTCATCAACGCATATTATGTGGCTAATTAACTTATATTTTTAATGTCTTTTTATGGTACTTGTATGAAAAGCCTTACATTGCTGTTGTAATGAGTTCACTCTCTTCCTATCAGCTGCAAATGAAGCAATGGCTGTTTTAATACTGAAGCATATTTCTGCTCTTAATTATGGGCTAGATTATTATCACTCTCAGCACAGCTTGAAGGTACTCTCTTCTTTGCAATATCCATTTCTCAGGTTTGTGCTGTTAGGTTCAGCTAATTTATTTTTGTAATTGGAAAGGAAGTAAGTTTGAGGAGGCTTCACTGTGCTTCATCTTGCCCATCAGGACTGAATAGCTTGTGGTCATTCGAATGTGTTAAGTATCCCGGAGTGCAGTCAGGAAAAGCACTGTGAAATGTAAATTGCATTGCACTGAAAATGTAGCAGCTGTTAGTAAGAGTGAAGAACAGGAAGGAAAGGCAGGTGAGCCTCAGCTCAAAAGCTGTGCTCAGTGCCACGGGTCTCTCGAACAGGGCACAAATCCATTTCTGACTCCTAGTATTTACAACATCCTATTACTTTGGTATTATTTGGAAGTTAATTACAGGGCCCATCACCTCTTTTGACTCAACAATATTTCAGTGAAAATTATTCAGGCATTATGTGACTGGTTGCAAGTGAGATTATCAAAAAGTCAGAGAAGTGTAATAATCAAGGGATTTCTTCGTTAATAAAGAATTTGATGAAAAACAAATTAGTTAACACTACACTGAGTTGAAATCTTGCTGATGGCAAATTTTGAAATTAATTTGAAAAAAACAAACTCAGAAGACATTTTAAAGTTTAGCATAACACCAAAATTATATGGAAAATTTGTAAAAATGTAGATCTCCAACTCACCTTTCTAGGCATGCAGATGACCCTCATTGGTATAGCATCTGAACTTCTGTCATGCTATTTTAAAAATCAGAAACCAGAAACCACTGTGTTTAAAATGAAAAACTCAATGAATTAATCATATTGAAATCCACATCTATCCACAGTTGCATTAGATCTTACTACGACTGTTTAGGAATCACGTTAGGGAGAAGCTATAGCCCATGCTTTATCTGCACTTTGTCTACTGAGAAGACAAGCACAATGTGGCTGCATGTGCTTCTGGTATGCCAAGAAAGAGGCTGCTAATTATGTCAGATGCTCAACGTGTGGCACGCCTAGGTAAAGCAGGCACAATTGGGCTGGCGTTGCCAGATTCACACCTATAGCACACAATTTTCCAGCATGAACTGAAATCTAACTAGATTCTGTCAGAGTCTTTCATAAAGCAGTACCTGGAAATCAGCGTATCATCCTGTATCTTGCTGACTATAATGCATGACTCAGAGGGACAAACTTTTCCACAACAACTACCAAGGAGCTTGTTTCCACAACAACTACCAAGGAGCTGGTTTTCTCCAGCATCAAGTATTTCTTCCCTTGCCAACTAATGTATATTTCAACCGACATGGTGTTTGTGAGCTGAATAGAGAAGAGCTCACTCTGTATTAATATTTGCGTTCCCAAATGAAACATTCACACAATAATGATAATGCAGTATAGGGAAAATTGTTTCGCACTTGCTTTCCTTTATGTACTCTGTTCATGGATTGTGAAGATTTACAATGTATGCATTCAGCATGAAGTCGTGCATCAGTGCCAGAGCATTTCCTTGATTCTGTCTATTATACTTTTCAAATGAATAATATAATGCATGTATATTTTGCCTCGGGAAAACAAATGCGTCCTCACAAGCCCCAATGAGGAAGGGAAGTGTATTTTTATCTTAATAATTCTAACCATAAGTGCTAAAACATCATGGGTCAGGTCCCCAGAAGTCATGAGGGTGTCTTAAAGATCATGACAATAGGAAAAATTATAACACCTTTGAAGTTGCCTTTCTTTTTTCTTTCTTTTTTTTTATTTTTTTACTTTGAGTATTGAGAGACACTTGGGATATATTTTCAAGCTTTTTTTTTCAACCATGGAGGCTAGAAACTTGTTTTTTGAAAGAAAAACTTTCCAATACTTATGTACACATTTCAGTCACAAAATTGGATTTGAATAAATACATCGTTATTTATTTTGACCTTCATACTAAGATCATGATCGTGGCAAGGGGGTTGTCATATTTTTGCAAGCAAAGAAATATGGCACATAATAACCAAGTCAGGGATTTGTAATGGAAACTCTCTTCAGCAGGACATGCAATTCCCTTACAGTCTCTTGGAAATACCAACTAGAGGCGAGTTCATTTCACCTAATCCAAGTTTGTTGTTTGGGATCTGTAATGGAAGAGATTCATATCACCTAATTCTATCTGTCTTGTAGGTTTCTAGCCTAAATGAGCTGCTAAGGCTCCTCTTGTAGTTAATGGAGAGTGACAGGAACCTCCAGACTGCAATTCATTCCACCTGTCATAGACGCCTGTCCTGGGGAAGAGCGAGTGTTTCTGCAGCCTCCACTGATTTTACAGGAAGCTTGAGACAACTCATTCTCACCCTTATTTTTCGGACAGCTGAGGGTAGGAGTGAGGAATGCCACCACAAAGTCTCTTTCCAGGCACCACTGACCCCACGTGTGAGCTGCGTTCCCAGTCAGAACCTGAACTAAACCCTGAACACCACATACCACCCTGGTACTTGGTAGTTAAAACAAATGCAAACTTTTGTGTTTCTATGCATTTGACAGCTTATGAAACAATTTAGTTTGTAATACATTTGCTTAAATGAAAACCTGATTAATTCCACCATACTGACTTATTAGAACTAATAGGTTTGGTTACATGTGTTGCAGTTTAAGCATTGTTAATTATTCAGAGCTGAGTGAATATCACAAAACATTTGTCATGAATATTTGCACACATTTTAAACAAAATTGTCCTTGGCAGTGTTTGCAACAGTTAAATATTTGATTTTCATGTATATTTGGGTGAGACAATTTCTTTTTATGAATATCAGCAGAAAGGGAATCTCACATGAAAATTCACACAAATATTTATTTAAGTAAATAGTTGTACCTGCAATATATTTGTCAGCATCTTTGAAAATCAGTGAAGTGAATAGTCATGCAGCTGACAAAGCAGTTTGAAATATATTAATAATAACTTCTGTAGATGTCACTAAAAAGAAGATGGGAATGAAAGTCATCGTGTAGCACCACATTCAATTGAAAAATGCCACAATTGCCATTTGGTGATATCTGAAGCACATAATAATCCAGAATCTCCACATTTAGGGAAACAACTCTGGACCTCTTAGATTGACCTGCCACTGGGGCATCCACATTGTGCACCACACAGTACACTGGGGTCCCACATTGCATTTGCACCAGCTATGCATCTCTCCTGTTGCCTGGAGCGAGGCTTGCGGTGTTTCCATCTGAGACGAAGGTAGTGGGGGGAAGATTGAATGTGTCAGAGAGTGACAAACTCTGAGACCTGTCTTTTATATGTCACAATGCTTGATATTCATCCTGCCAAACTTTGGATTTCCATGGCATGGGTATTTGCACCTAACCTAGCCTACTCTCTTTAAAGTGAATAGAGAAAATAGGCTATCATACGCAAACCTGTATGAAGGAGTGAGTATGAAGGACCTTAGGAAGGAGTGAGTTATGTTTTGTAAGTGTCTCTACACTACAAGTGTTCATCTACATGATCAAATAACTCAGCTTTCCTCTTTGCTCCCAGAACATGTTCCCTTCTACATCTAAACCAGTTCAATGTCCTTTCACCTGAGCTTGTTGTCCTCCAAGATGACACCCAAGGTCAATCTGGGGATAGTAAGCCCCAGAGACAATTTTGTATAGGCAATATGAGATCGTGGTGGACCTAGCTCCCAAGTCCAATAGGACATGCGTCACAGCCCCAAATAACCTTGCAGAGTGCAGAGCACATACCGTTATCCTCCTGATATTAAAGCACCATTCCCTGTGACACAGCCACCGTGTCATTTCAGTCACTTTGAATTGGAAAAAAATCACAAAAATAATCATGATGTTCTAGGGCCAAGTGCTTTAATGTGCGGAGGCAGACTGTTTCTGCTAAAGTGGGCAACCCTGAGCAGTGTGGACATGATACACCCTGGCATGAAAGTACAACACTCTTTAGCTGCATAAACGGGGCTATTACTCCCCACTGTTAATAAAGGGATTCTAGGCATCTACATTATAAATGGACTAAGGATAGGTGAGATAATTCCCTCCTGCCTTGGATGACGTCTCTCGGTTACTGCCTTTTCGGGAGAGAAAAAACCATTAGGAAGAAGATCAGGCCAGTGGGATGCACCAGCAGCTGTTGAGTGAGGACTGCACTGGCAGTTTCTCAGGACTAAAGAGAGATAGTGCGTGAATCCAATGCCTGCTGCTCTTTGAGCTAGTGCCTGGACCAATAAACCTCCTGTTAAAATGAGCCTGCTGTGACTGTTTTGTTGGTATTTTTAATTTAAACAATAGCTAATTAAATATGAAAGCAATTAGTATTTCTGTTCAAACAGCTGTCATGTAATGTCTGGTGCTGCAGTTATAATTCCTTAGCTGTATTGCAAATGGTTTAGAAGCAAAGGCTTTTGGGGAGGGGAAGGCGAAATAGAGCAATATTTTCTATGGGTATTGAAAATCACTGGCAGGTGTATTTAGCTTTTGCTGCTTCAATTTACAAGCATGAGGGATGCTTAGGAACATAAATATCCTTTGGATTCTGGTGGAACTTTAGGCAGCATTATAATGTACAGCAGGGAGAGAAATACAGTTGCTGATGCTGTCTTCCAACTTTAACAGTGGAAGATTTTCTTATGCAGGGTTTCAAAACTTCAGAGAAGAAGGAAAGTATTGCAGTCTTCCTCCACCCTTGAGGTTCTTCGTACAGCCCAGTTTGATGACAGTAAAAAAATGAGGACATTAAGGAACTGGTGAGGCACAAAGTCACCTGGAATTCCTGTTCTCCTCTTGGCAGCAGATTGTAGTTTAAATTGGGAAAAGCTAAGGTGCTCTTAGTTTTCCTACACTTCCTACCCTACCCCGTAAGACAGTGAAGCCCGCAGGGCTTTCCAGTGATTTACTGAAGACACCCTGGCAGTGACAGGATTGGCAGCGCCCTGGGTGCAGGCACTGAATGGAGCTCCTTGCGTGTACGCTGGCGGTGTGCATCTCATCTTGTACTCTTCATAGCCCGGTGTATTGGTTCCTGAAACCCAGGGATTGTGGTGCAATTGCAGTCATGTATGTCTAACAGCAGTCTGGGAGATCCGCACACCTTCTCTGTGCCATTTTTCCCAACGTTCCTGCATTTAAGCGTGCCCTTGCAGCATTTATAAAGTCCAAATTTGTACAACTGCTATATTTATTAATTATTAGTGTCTGTATCCTGACCCACTGGAGCTGTAGACTTGCCACTCCTTTTAGCTGTAGTTCAGCCTGTACTTTTGTAATCTGAGCCGTTAAGTGTACTTGATCAGATATGTTTTTCACAAAGTAATAGTGAGGGGTCCACAATGGTTTAGGTTCTTACTGATGTTATCATGGCTTTCTGTGTTGAACCATTTATTAACTTAGTGATGTAGTTAAACAGAACAGCCATCATCCATTCTTACATAAGAATATGGGGAAAAAAATACTCTTAAAGCAGACCTTTAGCTGGTGTAAATCAGCACATTTTCCTACAAATTAAAAGCTCAATTTCATTTACTGTGACTGAGAACTGGGCCTACTCTTGGCTTTGGCTGGCAAGAATGCAAAAGAACCTCATTACTTCCAAGCTTTTTATTGTGAATAAATAATTGGCATTGATCTATGTTCAGTTACCTTGTATACATTATTAAACACTTGTTTACTAAACAACCTTTACAGTTTAAAAACAACAACCAAAAACTTCACTGAAAAATACAGCAAATCTCAGTATAAAATCAACCTAAGGAGTTTAGCAGTAAGATGAGTGAAGTTCATTTAATTAAAAGATTGCTGGAGGGGAGACATTGGCAGATCGATTTTTTAAGTTTGTGGAATTATGCACTGATATGCAAGTTTAAAGCTGCTGCCTCTGATTGCAGAATATAACAAATGGGAAACATTATATATTTATGAACCATTCAATATCTTCCCCCTTTTTTTCAACTGGCTTATTGGAAAAGAAAAAAATATCCATTCCAAGTTGTGACAGCCAGAGTTAAACAGACGTTAACAAAATATATATAAGAAGGTGTTAATATACATTTCAACATGAAATTCTAATTGAAACTTCCACACAGAGGGAAACCAGGGAGTAAGTTTTACGGCCTGGGGACATGTAGAAACTGCTTTATAAGAAATTGCCTTTTTGATAATGAATATTAACTGATTATTTTTTAGGTTCATAATTTATTAAATAGGTTGCTACCATCGATTTGTACTTGGGGATTTTTCAGAACTTCCTGAAACTTTGAACCTTTTAGTTCCTCATTAAGGGGTATATGTTAAAAAATATACATAGTGGAAATATTTAAAAAGTTTTAGTAAAAAAAAGTCCTTTTAACTAATCAGTAGTCTCAGGACCAGAGGCCTGCCAATGCATATCCTTAATCAGTCTTAAGAGTTTAAAACATGCAACGCGTTGAGATCCAAAGGTCTTGGAAGAGTCTATAAAGTCTGTAGCATCACCATAATTGTGAAAAATGCAGTATTTTTGAATTTTAAATATTTGTGCAGTGATCATATAAATGGTCTTTTATGGGTTCACATAAAACTGTGTTATTTTTATTAATATTACTATTATTGTTTATTATTATTGCAGCATAACACAACACTTACTCTAGTTAAGGGTCCCTTAGCATTTCCATTACATATCCCATTTTTGGAGGGGTTTATGACTTAGTCATTAAAATTCTCTGCAGGCTAGAAATTGGCAAAGGAGCTCACAGTCTGAAGTAATCTGTTTAATGAAAAAAATGGAATAAAATCAATCTGGTTGGTTAGAAAAATTGTTGGGGAAACCCACTACTCCATTAAGTAGTTCCTGAATTTTGTTTATTATGATTCTATTTTTAAAATGCTGTTGTTATTTAGAAGCAAAACCATGCACCTATTTAATTAGTCCTGATTCAGTTTTTGCCCATAGGCTAGGAAATGATTTACATCCATTCACACTTGGTGCAAAACACTTGTTTTGAATCAATGGTGTCTTACATGAGGTTTGCATATCTGAATTTTGACCGTGCAGGACAAAAAGAAATTGGGCCTCTTGACTTATGTCTAGCCAGTGGGTGTGCTAAAGCTTCTATTTCAGAAGTTGATCAATCGTACCATGTTGGAACGCAGGGCAGAAATCCCAGAACCAGCACTGCTACAAATCAGTATGTCCGAACACGGAGTTTCTTTGCTGCTTCTTTAGTGTAACTCTCGTTTATCTTTTGTCTGACTCCTGACAGAAATACTTATTTCTTCTTCTCATATAACTACCTTGGTGTGGATGCATGAAACGTTTCATTGATGAGGCTTTCAGTTATATAGAATCATGGGTTCATTCAGGTTGGACTTCAGGGTGCCTCTAGTCCAACTTTTTGCTCAAAGGAGAGTCAGCTGTGGTGTCCAGCCAGGTTGCTCAGAGCTTTGTCCAGTCAGGTCTTGAAATCTTCCAAGGACGGAGACTGGATAGCCTTCCTAGGCAGCCTGTTCCAACATTGACCTCCCCTTGAAGCCGTCTCTTTTTGAGGCTGAACAAGTCCAGCTCCCTCAGCCTCAGCACTAAAGCGAGTGCTCCAGCCCCTGACCATCTTGGTGGCCCTCTGTTGAACTCACTGCAGTTTATCAGTGTCTTTCTTTTATTACAGAGCTCAAAAGTGAATGCAGATTTGGGCTAACAAGTGCTGAGGAGAGGAGGACAATCACTTCTTTCAATCTCCTGGCTGTGTCCCTGCTCATGCAGTCCAGGGTGCTGGTCGTCCTTGTTGCTGCTAGAGTGCACTGCTGGCTTGTGCAGCTCCCTGTCCATCTGGCTCCATGGGGCATTTTCTGTGTAGCAGTTCCCCAGCTTATATGGTTGCAAGGGGTTATTCTTTTCTAGACACTGGACTTTGCACTTCTCTTTGAATTTCAACAGGTTTCTGTTGAGCTATTCCTCCAGCCTGTCCAGGTCTCTATTGATGGCAGCCTGGCTCTCAAGCATATTGACTGTTCTCTCCAAACTTGGTGTCATCTGCATATTTGATAAGCAACCACTCCTCCAGGTCATTGATAAAGATATTAAATGTGACTGGACCCAGGAGAGACCTCGTGGTATTCGACTTGTTACTAGCCACAAGATAAAGTAAGACCTATCAGCCCTTGGTCCCCAACCATCTAATTAGCTTTTTACCCATTTGATTGTCCATCCATCCAGACTATAATGTCCTAACTTGAATAAAAATATTGTGAGAGACAATATTTAAAGACTTTCTAAAGTCAAGACAAATAATACTGACTCTCTCACTTCATCTACAAATCCGGTCATTTATTTTATCATAGAAGGCACTCAGGTTGGTCAGGCATTTTTTATCCTTGGTAAATCCAGTCTGACTGTTCCCAGTCACCTTCTTCTCCTCCATCTGCCCAGAAATGTGTTAAAAGAGCTCTTGCCCTTGATTTTCCTAGGGACCAAAGTGATGTTGACTCTCTGTTCCCAACTACCGTTTTGGCCTTTCTTGAAGATGGGAATATACAGTTTGCTTTTTTATAAAAATGGCTACATAAGAACCATTGCACTAGGCAACACAGGGATTCCATTTGAAATGGAATATCTTTTTTTTTTTTAGATAAAGACGATTGTAAGGAAACAAACCTTCCTTTTCTCTATTGTGCAGGAAAGAACAAGACCATAGTATGTGACTGGGATCCCTCAGGCTATCGGAATATATGTTACCAGCACTGAGTGAGTATTACTGATGGCAATGACATTCATGTTCCTAAAAGTGGACTAAAAGTACCTTTGAGAATTGGAAATAAATTTATGTTTGTGTATCAGAAAATCTATCTGTGTATGTGTGTGCATGGTTAAAATACTTTGCTTTCTGTCATTTAAAGACTTTATTACACCAATAGGAAGAGAAGCCATTTATTCTTTTTTTGGCTCTAAGGACATTGGATTGAAGTTTTTTTGGCTCATGGGGTACAGTCCCTTGGTGCTACAGGCATCACATCATATCCTCACTTTCATAATGTGATCAAATTCTTTTACATTATTTTACACATATCCAGTGGTTTTGATTTATTTTCTTTTCTTTTCACAATCCTCCTTGTGTGTAAAGACTGTTACATCACCTGGAGTACAGATATCTTTAGTTTAGTCAGTAACGACTGTTACATCACCTGGAGTACAGATATCTTTAGTCAGTAACACTTTTCTTCTCCTGTTCCAGTTTCACTGCCTCTTTCTTCGAGACAAGTGACATCTGAACAATGTTCTAGATGAACACTCAGTTGTGCCTCAAGCACTGATATCAATGTTTTCTTTTCTTTCCTAGATATACCTGTTCTGTTACATTGTATGACACTATTTATTACCTCATACTTTTTCTGTGATTGGACAGAACTCTACGGTGTTTGCTTCCTCTATGTTTTCTAATGGATGGTTACCCACCCTATGGAAGAAACTCTTCCTGTAAGTGCATTATCTGGAACTTTGTACAATTGTACAATAATATTTCTCATTTCTCTTAGTACAGTCTTCAAACTCCTCTTACTAACAATGGCTTCTAACATTTTTCATTAGCAGCAGACTTGTGGCAAGATCAGTAATGAAGATATGATCAATTTCTTAACCATTAGTTGTGGAAAAACCTCAAGAATAATACTTGATTCAACTTTTAAGTTATCCCTAACCTGTCAAAGTCAATAATGCTTCTTCACTACCCTCTTATGTTGTTCCATTTGTTTGCATCTAATTCTTATACTAATCTACATCTTCTGCAGATTAACCAATGATTTCCCATATGGCAACATGTCAAATAATTTACTGAAGGCCAGTTGTTAGATTAAAACTATTGCCTTTCCTTTATCTAGAAGATCAATTAACTCATCAAAAAGAAATATCTGCTGAGGCTAATGTGATCTATCTTTGGTGAATCCATGACACATTTTACCCTATTTCCCATTTACTTCCATATATTTAATTATACATCCTCTTAAAATATCTTCTAACTCCTGGATAATGTGGCAGTCAAATTAATGGGTGTTCAGCTGTCCAGATTACTTTCTTTCCTATTCCTAAGTCTAGTAGTAGTAGCAGTAGTAGTAGTAGCAGTAGTATTTATCAACATCACTAATTCTTAAAAAATATTGTAACATTTCCAGAATAGCAGATTTAATAAAAGTCCTTACTAGTGGTTTCCTGGGATGTTTGCTAACTAATAGAAATCATAGAATCACAGAATATCTCAAGTTGGAAGGGACCCATAAAGATCATCAAGTCCAACTCCCTGCTCCTTGCAGGGCTACCTAAAACTAAACCATATGACTGAGAGCATCGTCCAGACGCTCCTTGAACTCTGACAGGCTTACTTCCCTGGGGAGCCTGTTCCAGTATCTCCTTAAGATGAACTGATCATACCACACATATTCTGAAGACAAGAAAACTGATTATTATTATCTTTAAGCTAAACAAACATAATACTGAGATGTTAGACCAAGATATCACATCTTTGTGACTAAATCAGTAAATTTATAACTGTAATTGCATATAGATAATTATCTATATCAGAAAGTAGAGGATAAAACATGAAATTTGATTGCTTTTTCCCAGTCAAGTTTTTGTTTAGATTTAGGTAAACGACTTTATACTACTGCGAAAATTACTCTGCATATTAGTTTCAAAGGATATTTAGTATATTATACAGTTGCGTTTGAGCAGCCTCTTCTAGCCCTTGGAGATACAGTGCAATTCACTCTTCAGTAAACTTTCTGCTTCCTCATAAAATTACTAAATAATCATAGGTCCTTTTGTACATGATTACATTGATTGTAATGTTTGAATGACTGGGGGATCAATGTGATGTGAGGGGTCTTCTAACTGCCAGGTCTTAATGCATGCCTTGGCTGCATCCCATCTGTGTGTCCTGACAAAATGTGAGTGTAAATTATTCCACTTGCTTCCTCATACTCATGCTTTTGTGAAAAGGAAACCCAGATGTGTTGGTCAGAAAGGATATTTATGGAGCAATCATGCATAAATGGCATTTTATGGGCCATTTAGGAGGAGAATGGAGGAAAATATGTCCTAATATTACTGGCAACTGCTCCAGACCTGCTAGGAGAGTTGATGTACATTAATTTGGTGTCAGGATGGGATAATGATAGGGAGGTAAGAAGAAAACACCAGAGCAGGGATGCAGTGGGACGAGCACCCTCCATATAAACATAACTTGATGCAGATCTTCCCTTAACAGTCTGAACTGGTTTCCCGTGTCTTCGTTCCTCATATGTGGAAATGGCGTAAAAGCTCGTTCTTATCCCACTGAGTGTTCTGAGGATAAGTGCAATGAAGCTTGAAAAGGTTCATATCCTGTTGCAGTATAGGCTGTACAAGCAGTTAAGACATTGGGAACACTGCACGTTGTGATAAATATTGACCTTTTAAGTAGCATTAGAAGTACAATCATTCCAGTGTGTATCCAGAATAATGTAAGTCAACACACTGGAGGGTGTTCTTCCAAACATTTTACCATCACTGTGTTCTGCATGTTGGTGACTTTTGTTTACCAAAAGTCTGCAAATAATTTCTCCCTATAAAAATAGTGTATTCAAAATGCTGTGTTAAGTTTGGCAAAAGAAAGTATATTTTGCTACCTAATTTAATAAGGTATCAAAATTAAGAAATATAAATGTTCCTTATGAATGTAGGCCTAATGAGTTAATATGATGGTAGGACTAGGACTCATGGTTACAAGCATCTTGGATGGAAAAAACAGGCACAATTGACGTATCTGCAAATGAGAGAGAGAAGACAAAGATGAAGTCATATGCAATCCTTGTGCTTGTTGTTAATCACTGACAGTAAACATACTATATCAGCAATACTCCTATAGCTCACACTGTCAGCATGATTTACTTCCCAATCACAGGTGAAGTCCATGGTCTAATCTCCTGACCTGCTGCATGAATTTTCAGCTTTCTTTAGGGATTAAAAGTATTTAAAACCTATTTTTAATTTCTTCTTGTGTTTAGTGCAAAGTTAAATATAACTCGAGCTTTTGAGTCACCTGCAATTGATAATAAATACAGTTGCAAGCAAAAAGGATGTTTTCCCTTGTACAACTCCAGCAATGTTAGGTTGTTTACTTCTCACCCAAGCATGATGCCTGAATTACACAGAACAGTGAGTGTGCCCTTTCCTTCCACTCTTTCCATTACTGCACCGCCCCCAAAAGACTAAACCCATAGAAAATAACAGTATTGGGAAAAAGCAGATAGGGAGGAGATGCAATCAGACTGGAAAGGTGATCAGAGGAGGACTTATTCTAATCTACTCTTGTAAAGCATTACAATAGAATTTGCCAATAATCTTTACCATAGTAGAGTGGATAATTTTTGATTTTTTTTTTTTCTCCCAGGAAATTCATATTCTGTCTGTCAGAACTATGATGTTTAATTTAATCTAAAAACAGATATGCAGCTAGCGAAACTTGCACTGATTTAATATATTCAAAGTACCTTTTAAAGAGATGCTGTTATGTATACCTCTCCTACAGCAGCTGAAGGACCTGTAAGGAGTGGAATGAGAGGAAAAAGAAACAGAAGGAGGCAGGATTGGTTTTTATCTCTCCTGAAGAAATATCGCAGACACATTTCTGAGGTTGGATTCCCTATGGCTACCTCTACACTAATAAATTAAATGTTCTTGGGAAAATTCCTGGCCGACTGGCAGGGAGGAGCCTACATCTATCTCAGCCTCCAAAAACAGGGTGGCTGCATGAGAACTGCCTGTTGGAAATGGTGCCTAGAAATGTACTGTTCCCAAGGGCTGTTTAGGAAATTGCTAATTGGGAAAAACCCAAAGCAAGCCAGAGACTGTTCTAACAATTTAACCGTTGAACTATAGATAATATAGATGATTGTATTGGAAAGCCCAGAAATGTACTGGGCACTATTTAGTTTGATGGTATAGACATAACCCCCATGTGCATGTAACAAATTGTCACAATTTAATTCATGTTGCACTCCAACTGAAAGATTTGAGATGTATGTAATATCCAGAACACATCCCCAGTCATCCAGCAGCGGGCTGATCATCTGAACCAAGGAACTGCTGGGTCATAGGACAAATGCCTTGTATTTTCAGTATTGGTTGCCTTAACATACAGGCAGTGCTCTGGCTTTTTCAGAAGTTGAAAGGATCCTACTTTAATTTCTAAAAGGGTAATAATATAGCAAAATTCCTAACTATAGCATCTACTAGAACTGAAACATTTAAAGTCTGGCTAAAAGGAAAAGAACTTTTTATTCTACGTCTGCAAATTTATCCTAAAAAGAAAAAGAAAAACCAAACCAAAATAAAATCCCCCAAAACCTACCAAAATTAAACAAAAGCTGTTTGGCTGTAAGCTGTAAGCAAAAGTCTGAGCAGGTTTTTTTGGCTTTATGTATTGCAACAGTGAACAGAAAGATGACACTACTCCTTGGAAATTGCATATTTGGAAGAGAAAGTGTCTCCATGTAGCAAGCACACACATACAAAAAAAAGGCAAAAGAAAAAAAAATCTAAAACATCAGGCAAAGATAAGTGATATCACAATGCCAAGGCTCATGGAGGCCAACACACTTTAGAAGGGTCTGAAGAATATTTATCCTGATATAAACAAAACAACCATCACCACAGAGGCAAGATGCAGCTGATAATATCACATGAAATATTCAATTAGGTGCATTGATAACTTTTGTTAGCCAAAAGAACTGAACAAAAAGCTTTTGGTCATGTGAATCTTATTTCCAGCAAGTGTCACCGTTGTGCTACCGTTTTGATTAGAGGCTGAAGAACCTCCACTGTACAGATGTGTGAGGAGCACAACAGTCACTGCTTGGTTCTGTTAATAATTAATGACCAAATACCTACAGTGCCACCCACAGGCACTTGTTATTTCTCCTGTTTACTAAACAGGTTCCCGCCTTACATTTCTAACCCAAACAGAATTGATAAGCAGTTGGTTTTTTTTCTTCCACTGGACTAAATCACCCTATAACAAACTTGAAACCCTGCCCAGCTATTAAAAGATAAAACGGAAAGAGGAAAACAAAAAAAAAGAGGAAAGAAAAGAAGAAATATTTTCAAGTTCTGTCACTGTTTTCAAGTTTAGTGCTGACACGCCTGCCTAAAGCTTTCTACTAAACTGGGATGAGGAGTCAACATCTGTTCTGAATTATTTATTTATTTTCGATTGCAGAAAATTGGCAGCTCCAATGTCCCTAAGAGAAGGATAATTGTAATTATCTATGATGTTGTGAAAACTGTTTCAATGGCTTAGCAGTTACTGAGGGCCTGGGGTTTTTTTCTCCTTCCAGCATATATATTCCAGTGTGTATATGGATGTGGAAAAAATAACTTTAGGGTTCTTTTTGTAAGTTTTGATGTCATTTTTTCTTCTCCATACCACTTTGAACAGGCTATGATCTTTTGCTAATTAAGGGTTCCAGAACATGTATTTTAAATACACCACTTATTGTTAAACCTGATGAAATGGTGACTGGTACAAGGTCTCCATCCTTCAATATGCTGCGCTTGGAAGGGCTTTTGCACCTGTATAGATCCCCATGGATATTCAGGGGGGCCTTCAAGCCAGCAAAGCACTGGAATGCATAATATAAAATATCTGAAAAGGATGCAGAGCCAAATATAATACTAAATTTTAATAATTAGTTATATATAATTAAAAAATGAGTAAAAATGCTGTTGTCTCATTTCTGTCATTTTGCAGGAAGAAGAAAGGATCAAATATCAAATCCAAGAAGTCAGTAATTTTCTCAGAAACCCATTTCTATTGCTATTTGAAAGAAAAAGAAATAAAATTAATAGTGAATCTTTCATTGGAGCTTGTGTCTCCAGATCATCAAATCACCAAGGAAGACTTACTGGAATTCTTACTGCCTGGCTTTAAGTAAAAAGTAGACAGATTGAGAAGAGAACTGCTTGCTCTGGAACTGAGGGAAAGAAAAATGGGGAAGGTATTGCCTTATATATCAAGGAAAAAAATGCATCAAATCTGAACACAGAAGAAAGTGAGATATGGAATTATTAAATATCCATGCATAAAGACAAAAGGTATGTATGACTCCTATAGAGCACCAAGTCCAGAGAATGTATTATTGGAGAATTATTAACCAGGTAACAGTGACAGCTAAATCTAAGGTCTAATGAGACTGAGGGATTTGAACTAACTTAACATCTGATGGATAAGGAAAATATCAGGAGATAAAGGCTAGATCTGTACTAATAAACTGAACAGTGCCAGGGATCATTATCTGACACTGAGGCCAATTGGCACATTCTAGTCTCATCCATGCTATTAAACTCTCTTAGCCTCCAGCGCAACATGGTCAGATCTGCACTGCCATTTGGGAATGGTCTCTGACCTGTACTAACTCCTGAATCAGATCCAGAAATTATCTGGCTAGTTGGCTCTTGCCAAAAACATGGGCATTGTAGCAATTCACTATCAGAGATGACCGAATTCCAGTGCTGGTTCTAGCTCTAGTTCATTGACTTATTATCTATGCACAGCTATATTTTCCAAAAATCCTTAGATTGTATTAGGGAGAAAGTTTTGTTTTAAAATGTGCAGAAAGCAATAAGTGGTACGTGATTTAAAAAAACCCTTTCTTTTAAATAAGTTTGTTATGGAAACAAATTTGTCATGATTAAGTCAACAACAGAACAGGAAAATAGGCCAAAATAGGGAAAGAAGAGGTCAAAGGTACTTGGATAAGTTACCTTTCCATAGCTGAAAGCTACCCTCAAGTAGTTTAAAATATTAGCTAAAGCACCAAAAATTATTTCCACAAATGTATGAAGAAGAGATCATTCAGAGAACAGGAGAAAAGCAACAACAAAATACAGATATTTAGAATGGAAGAAAGGAGACCCAAAGGACTTAAAAAGCATTTGAGCTCATTTTGATACCCCAAAAGATGTTGAAACAAAATTGTTATTCTGTTTTTGTGCAGCTGGTAGATAATAAGGTGCTAAGAAAAGGCAATACGGATTTGTCAGGATTTGACAAAACATGCCAAACCGGTCTAATTTCCTTCTTGACATGTTAACTGGCCAAGCAGATATGTGAGAAGCGCTAGATATGTTTGATAGACTGACTTATGTACGTCTTTCGATGTGAATGCATGAGGCATTCTTACAAGTAATTTTGGGAAATGCAGTCTTGATCAAATCCAGTTGATGCAGAACTGGTTGGGAAAAAAAAATACTCAGAGCAGAGTTATGACTAGTTTTCTGCCAAACTAGGAGACTTTTTCAAATTGACCTCACATATGGCAGTTCTGGAACATATATTATTTAATATTTTCATTAAAAACATAGATGACAGAATGGTGAATATACTTACAAAAAGTTGAAGGACTTCAGGCTGGGAATGGTTATATATCACTTTAGAGGACAGAAGAGTAACTCAGAGAGATTATGGTATACTAGAGAAATAGTCGGAAATCAATAAGAAGAAATTTGTGAAAGGCAACTGCAAAGAAGTATACTGAAGAAGGAAAAATAAAAAGATACTAAAAAAAGGGGAAAACAAGAGAAGAGTAATATAGAAAATGGGAGTTGTAGTTAACTATAAATTGTATATGGGTTAAATATATGACATTACAAGACAGACAATATCATTCTAAAGTATTAATTTCAGATTTGTATGCAGGACTTAAAAAGGTAATTATTTAATTCTGCTTGAACTACTGAGGTCTTTGATCCAGTTCAAGTTTCTAGAATTTGCACTACTCATTAACAAGCAGGCTGGTAAACTCTGTAAAAAGAGATCAACAAAGATAAAAGATCACAAAAAGATAAATTATCAGGAAAGGATGAAAAAACAAATGTTTAGTCCAGAAAACAGAAAATTAGGAGATGTAAGCTGTATTCAAATGTATTAAATAGATACAGGTTCACACAGGCATAAAAAGGGTTTCTGAGTCTCAAAAAAATGTCGTTTCATCTATTTAATTTTTGTAATATGTATGTAAATCCAAGTTTTTTTCAAGTTTGTGATGAATCAAAAGTTCTTCAAACTGTGCAGCTGCTCATTGAATCTGATATTACTTGTCAGCTTCACTGCTAGTGTCAGCTTTCAGGGTCTTTGGCTTCAGGGCACACTTGCCAAAAGTGTCTGCTCCAGGGCTAGAGATCCATTTGGGCATCCCCAGGACAGACCCTCTACTCATGCCCTCCTCAGAGCTATAGCCTCCTTGGATCCCATCATCCTTGGCCCTAGGGCAGACTGTCTGTGCTACCCCTGGTATATACACCCCCTCCAAATGCATCTCAGCAGTCTGAAGTCTTGATAACAGGGAAATGATGCTATTATGTTTTCCAATGCTGAAATTAGGTTTATATAACAGTTAATTACTACTTCTTGTGTTCATTTACAAATAACATTTCCCCCTCCTGCAGGAAGAACAGGAAAAGAAGCAATCCCACATGTTATAATCAGCATCTCACAGTACCTGCTGGATAGGATGCAACAATGGTGTTACGCCGCCAAAGCAAACCCAGGTGCAGATTTTATAAGTGGGAGGTTGGGAGGGGAAGGGGGGAAGCGGTAATTTCATTTTCTCCATGGGTCCTTGTTGAGCGCAGCACGAGTGTATGTGGTGAAGAACGTAGTCGCTGCTGTGTAACTTCACTGTCCATCGGACACTGCCCCTTCTAATGCCCAGGTCAGATTGATTCAATTGTGAAAAAGGAATGGAAAGAAATGTGAGGAAAACAAAGACATGACGTCCTATTCTGAAATATGCATGGTTTGCTGCATCAAAGGGAGACAGGAAAGGAAATATATACTTGAGAGACATACTTCCCCTGTTTCAAGGATTTAGGAGCAGGCACTGTGTATCAGCAATGTGTGATACAGATGGAGCCCTGCTCATTTAATAACATTTTTTCCCAGCCTTGAGGTAAAGGGTTTGGAAATCTTTGAGTATATGAGTGTTTGCAAAGAGGCAGGATCCCTGCTGAAGGCATAGATTTAAATACATCTGTGGGCTGTACTCCTTTGGTCTGTGACTTGTACTTCTGCAGCTGTGGTACATCCCTCTGTGCCAGACTAGTGAGGAGAGAGTGCAGGCCATGCTGGGTAAACTTTTTGTAGATTCAGACACCTCGTCCTCTGTTACACTGATGGAATTTATGGCTGAATCAAGCCTCTATAGTGTGAAATGCTAATGTAACCCAAATACATGAGCTATAATCCATAGCCTGGAGGAAGGTCTCTTATCCTTACGTCTGGGAATGTGCTACTTTTGTGCTGCTGAGTTGATTTTGCTAGTAAAATAAGTCAGCTCCTGCCTCCAATCATAGGTGTATATTGTATGCATGCTACTCTGCTGAATTTCATATACCCTGGGGTTCCTTATGGTTTAAAAAAAATAAGGGGATCAGGACAATGCTACAAGGTGATACTTGATATAATGAAAATCTAGCAAACTTTGTTAATGTTAAAAGCAACAAGATGAGAAATTGTTTTGACTGAAATAGACATGAACAGTCTCATAGGTCTAAAAGATTAGAGGATTTATTATACTCTCAAGAAAGTGATAGAAGTGGCTAGTATTCTGGCCACCTGCTGTGTCCTTAGTGAAGTGAGATCCAGTTTAGTTTTGTTTCAATTTCTTAATTATGGCAGAGCTGTTTTAGCTTTTCAAAGTCCAACCTTTGAGAGTCATAAGGCTGAGATTCTTGTGTAAACATAGGCACAATTCTTCACAAAAGAGCAGATAAGCCAATAGGTATAAGGCAACTGGCATGGTGCAAAATAATTATTAATTCAGTTTTCTCCTATAATTTTTATTTGTTGAGAGGCAGTGGTTAATCCCAGATAGTTTTTACCCCCTTAATAAGGTCGGGGGGAAGGCAGAGGGGAGAGGAATAAAGAAATACCTCTATAGCTAATTCCATGTTGAGCTGAGCTTGTTAAACCAGATACTCTGAAGCTAAAGTGTTTCACAGAAGAAAAGAGGAAAGAGCTTTTTCAACTTCCAGAGAGAACGTAGCAATAAACTGGCTTGATGATCGCTGTTGTTAAATTGAGCCCCTTGGGATACCAGGTAATTTGCTAGTAACGTGAAAGACTTGGTCTTTAGCAAACCTGTTTGAATGACTGTCTGGAGGTTCCATCTTTATAGTTCCAAATTCTCTAGCACCTTTCTTTGCAGGGGGACCTATTATGCTGCAACAGTCACTTGATGAACTGCAGAAAGTTAGAGAAGGCTAAAGGCCATTTTCACTGCATGGGCTAGATTCAAAAGCACTAAGAGTAGTTGGCTGAAGGGAGAAGAGATGCTTTATTGTTCATCCCTAGAGCAACAGTGAAGTCACAAAAGAGATCTTCAGAGAGAGAACGTGTATTTAGAGTGTTGGGAAGTTTTTGGAGATATAATCTGTTGCTAATAAAATTGCTAATTTATCAAAACTACAGAAAGTTTCTAGAATTTCTTCATATTCTGAGAAGAAGTAGCTCAACTAGTCTGTTAACTCTCCACCTATCAGTAAAAACTATTTTTCCCCCTGTAGCTCTGCAGAGTGACTTAGTTTCAGAGTTCCTTGGTTTAACAAGTTCATACAGAGATTTTTCTTTATACTTCACCACTCTGGCTTTATAGATTGTAAATGCTGAAACAACTCAAGGATCTCACTGGATTGTTGCTAGTTCCAGTTGTCACCTCTTTCCAGAAGAGACGATTATGTTCTCCCAATAGTATTCATTTCCTATTTTCCAAGTCACTTGGTTTTCTTCTCTTTAACTTGGAAATCTCAAGACTTTTCATAACCAAGGCCTGTTTCTCAGGGAAGGAAAAGAAGGTACCCATACTCCCACCTAACCATGACTAAGCTGTCAAGACAAGAGCAGGACAACTCTGTCTCACATGCCATGTTTTCTGATCCCTATATTGAGAATATCTGTGCAACAGTTTTACCTTTTTGTTAAGAATGATGCAATAGCGGATCTTGTTTGCTCCTGAGTGACAACTGAGCACTGACCCAATCTAGCAAAGAGAACTACATTATAAATTAACAAAGAAAAAGTGATGATGTTTTAATGGTGCTTCTTAAAGATTATTTGATTTACTGACATAGCAATGGGTGCCAATATTGAATGAATACTTACGATATATTTCTGTGGGTATGCACTCAAGTAAAATAATTGAATTCTCCGCAGTAGCTTTTTTACTTCCTTTGTGTTTGCCTTTTGTGAATATTCTATAAAGTGAATTTAATGGCAGAATGCATGTGATAATAGTCAGTTTTAAGCAAATATTGGAGAATATTCTGAGCCTATAAATACTGAATTTGGAGATGCAAATATTAGCATTGTAGTTCTGAATATTTTCAATGAACTTGGTGTTAGTACTCTTCCAAATATTTTTTTTTCACCAAAACCTCGTAATTTCTATTGCACTCTGAATGATTAAAAAATATTTCCCTCAGTCTTTGATAAAGTGGGAGTAGCATGGTTGTGGAAGACAAAAGAAATACTTTTCAACAGAAACGGATGCTGTTGCATCAAAATAACATTATAAATTTGTGTTTGCGATATGTGATCTAGGAAATGCAGCAGTTAAAACCCTGCACCCTGCTGTCTGTGAGCATCCTGGGTAACCCTTTATGCAGCCGCACCCCCTCACCCAAAAACCAGAAATCTACAGAGTGATCACAAACACTGTTATTGTACCATTCAGGTCTACTATTAGAAAACAGTGCTAGGCATTTTTAAGTCTATTTTTATATTATTACAAGAAATGCATGTGTACCTGGAATCTGTGAACTTTAAAAGATGCTACAGGGCCATGGGAATTACTATACTACAGCAAATATTGTCCAGGTAGTCCAATATTATATTTCTGACAGAAAACCAATATCAAACACTTCAGATAAAGAGAATGAGAAATCCTCATATGGGCAATTATGTTATAACCTGGCCAGTCCAAAACTCTTTCATTTAGTGGTTGTTTCATATTCTGAAATGCTTCCAATAGTCAGAGGTGACCGTTCCAAAAGTCAGAGTTATAAAATCTTATTTTCTCTTCTGATAGTCCAGGCTTTTACTAGTCTCAAGAAAGATTTGCAAATTGCATTGAAGAGAAAGTAAAACCAGAAAACTTTGTGCGGAAAGTGCAAGTCTCCTCTTCATTATTTTGCGTTGGAGGGGGTGGGGGTGATGTGGGAAAGAAAGGAGAATAAACCCCAAATTTTCCAGATAAGTAGATTTCACAATGTAAATATTTAAAATTTTTGATTTAAACTAAAAATCTATGTTTCTTTGAAAATTGTATATTTCAAGCTATTAAAAACCCTAAAGCAAATACTATTTTCAGTTGGTTTTTAATTAAATCCTCTCTTTAAAACAATACTTTTCAGACAAAAAGCTTTAGATTTTCTTTATTATTAATTCACCTCCTATTTAGTTTAAAGGATGACAGTTTCTTTAGTCTCTACACAGAAATTTCCTGCTATTTTTCTCATCCAATCATTCTCACCTCAGAATCATCTGAGGAATTCTTTGACATCATGAAATAATCTAACGCACAGGTGAATCAAGGCTTTTTTTTTACTTTTGCTGAGTTTAGGTTAAATGTTTGCACAGGGTGGGTAACATACATAGATACATTTACAGAGTACAGATTGTCCATGGATTCTCTAGAAATAGTAGTCAGTTTTCAGTAGCTGTCTAAAACATAGTATTAAAAGAGAATAATGGGATGTGTGGCTTGCAAGGGAAAGCTTGAGTCAAGTTGTCTCCTGTAATTTTCTGGTCTCTTGCTTATAAGTTTTGGGTGGGTGGTTTGTACTTTGAAAGATGTATTATTTGCTCTTTAATAATGTTTTTGTTTTTCAGGATCTACTGCTCTATTATCTCTTTCTGGTATTTAATGTATCCAATTACCAATACATGTCTTTCAAGTGTCCTTTATAATGTATAACAGCAGCAAGTGTTAATTATGTCCCCAACAGCCTCCTATATTCACAGTTTATGGAGGAAAAAAGGGAGAACATAAATGTACTCACAGTATTATATTAATTACTAGGAGAGTAAGAAGGCCATATGCTTTAAAATTTGTACATATGTTCCTTGGCTATTTGCTCTCCCCAGAGCAAGTGTTTCTATTAAAGCTGAATTTGTCATTTTTTTAGTTTGTTACTGATAGTTGGCAAGAGTGTTGTTCCTCCTGTCTGAAGACTGCCAACCCAGCTACTCAGGGAGAGGTAAGGACCTGTCTCAGTGCTCTTGAAGGGATGGTGCTGATTTCCCTTTACAGCATACTTAAGATATATATAGGAATATATTCTTTCATTACAAATTAATTAATTCCTTCCCACTTTTTCTTAGTATATCATCTCTGTGAAGTAGGCAATTAATGACGTTTATTGAATGGGATCAACTTTGAAAGCTGTCCTTTCACTGTATAAACATTTACTCTTCACAAAAACCTTCCTCTCTCCACCATTTTCCCTTGTAAAAGCCTGGTTTCAGGCACAAGTATTACACAAAACCCTGAAGAATGATCAGCAAACTCACTTCTGCATCTAATGATGATCCACCTAAATTTCTCTGCCCCCACTTTGAGTTGTTTCTTGGAAATGTTATTTAAGCATCTTAGATGAATTCATCTGCCACAGAGACAAATCAGAGAATGGTGATCTGGCAGCCAGGATCTAAGGCAAATAAGGAATACTAGTAAGACAGTTCTTTGAATGCACATGGATGAAAATATGAGAACAATGTGATTTTCACCAGTGCCTCATGTAGCCAAGAATCTGCTTGCTCAGTGATTAGGACAGTGATCGTTGAGCATATAGGTGTATTGGGGATAGCTATTGCTTAGTCTTTTTGGGGACCATGACCATCCTCTTATCGTTGATTGCACCCATACCAATAAAACCGCGTTGGAGCTTGTTCTGCTACCATTAAGCCAATTGCCTAACTCTGTCCATAGCCTGTTAGCCTCCAAAATTGGGGATGGGGGGAACAGACACATGTAAATGGCCTATTAGCTACAGTTCTTGACCCACATTAACTTCTGTACAAGGCTTAGGAATTGTTGGAAGCGTGATACATCTCAGGCCAAAACTGTGCCAGGAGCCTTTCCAGTAATTTACCAAAATGGACAACTGAATGCATCACCTATGCTTGGATCTGATTTAATTTCCTACTATTGGTCTACTCCATGTAAATACTTACAAATATATGCCTTTACATATATATATAGAGAGAGAGAGACACACACATACATACATGCATATATGCATATATGCACACATATATACATACAGTATAAGAACTGTATAAGAATGAAGGGTCTCTAACAGACTTGTAAAACTTAGCCTCAAGCTCCATGTCATGGTATCTTTACTGGCTAAATTAAAGGCAGTGTGAATATGCCGATACATGCTGCAATCACACATCTTCTTGCAGTGTAGACATACCGTAATAATGAGTGTCAGTTAAGGTCTTGGTTCAGCTCTAATCATTTTGCACTGCTCTGCAGTACAGTGAATGCATTTCATCTGCAAGTGGAGAGTGCTCCCAGCAGAGAGAAATTCTCTACTTGTATAAAGTCAGCACAGCTGATTCCATAAATGCCTTGTCAACCCGGTGGGATGGACATACACAGGATGAAAAACAGAGAAGAAAGAGAGTCTTTCACTGGTCTCATAAAAATGCTATAAGTTAGAAGAGCCCTCAAGCTATTTTAAATGAGGTCATACTACTACTGGCTTTCCTATCTTCCTTTCTGACTACAGGAATACAACCATGTTTAATTGTACAATTTTTGAGAATGAAGCAAAACAAAGCAACCCTTGTGCATTAACTTTTTGTCTGTGGTATGCTGAGCAGAAATCAAAGGTGGATCCATGGCGTATATCTTTTGTGGAGAGGAAAAAGACAGGACAGAATATTTGTTCATGTGTAAAAGTAACAGAGTCGCTAGGGATGTCCCTTTTTTGATGCAGAAAAAAAGGGAGTAAGGTAGGGGGGAAGATGCTGAGAAGGCTGAGGGTGTACTGACTCATTCAGAACAGCCTTATGTCACCTTTATGATTCAAGCATATTTTTTCTTGAACATTAAAATGAGTTATTTTATGAACAAAAAAAAATAATGAACTCGGGTCTTCTGTGCATTGCTGTCTTATATCCACTAATCTGTTCACCACAGAGTGTTACTACATTGTCCCTATTGCCCAGATGCCCATTAGCCCTTCAGATGTTTCTTCAGCCTGCATCTGCATCTTTAACCTCCACCTCTTCCATCTGCACCGTCCTGTTGCTCCTGTTTCCTCTAACTTCCGGCAGTGAAGGAGACGGCACGAACAAGCTTCTTCTAAGTGGTGTATGGGCTGGCCAGCCAGCCAGGATTCACAGGATAGTTGGTTAACAGCAGGCCAACTGACCAAATCGATGCTGAGCTCTTCCTGAAGATGTCCTGGCAGTGGGACACTAATTTGGGCTTTTCTCCTTGGCCAAGCTTCTGATTTTGCTGAATGTGTAGGAATTTTATTATCCTCCAGGGCTCAACTCCTGTGACAAATGTTGAAACTGGCTAATGGATTCAAAAGTTATTAGGCGGGTATAGCAGGCAGCAGATAGTGTGATCGTGTAAGCTTCATTTCTTTAGAAAACCAGGCTAAACACAGATTTGCATTTTGTACATTACAGCCACAAGACAGCAAGATAGACATTACAATATAACATCAGACTAATTGTCTGTTTTGTCTAGTATCCAGTGCCAGTGCTATTTGCTTCAGATGATGTTGCAAGAAATACTGTAGTGAGCAATTAGGGATTAACCTCTCCATAACAGAAGTTTCTTAATTCCCATCAGTTAGTGATTAGCTTATGCTCTGAAGCATGAAGGTTTATATCCCTTATGAATTTTTGTTTAATCTAATATAATTGCGGATGTTCTTGTTATCCATATAGCTGCTTATCCTGTTGTTTGGTTTTTTTTTTTCCTTTTGATCCTGCTGTGTTCTTGGCCTCAGTGATATCCCATGGTAATAAATTATTATGGAAATAAAATCTCTATCCCCAGCATTGTCCCTTATTCTACAGTGTAATTACAGAGAAGTATATAGAAAAATGGGAAGTTGATGGGAATATACACTTTGTATATAGGCATTGTTTTCTAAGCAGAGCTATGTGAACTCATTCAATATCCAAATATCAAAATACTACATTTTTCTGTGTACTACAGAGGGTAGGATTCATCCTGCCTAACATCAGTACCTGAGTTCATCATCTCAGACTCTGTTTTATAGAGAAAAAGATACTTTGGAGGGCAATATATCAGACATATTGTAGATATATATTAAGAAGAGATGAAACACACCTTGAAAGTACCATTTTCCCTCTATTCACTATTATACCAACTTTGACAACTATCTCAGTTATAGAGGTTTATAAAATAGACATCTATTTTTAGTCAAATTAATACTTCTCCTGGTGAGTGGTTAAATTCTCAAAATTCAGTGTAGGGGCTTGGATACTTCCAGAGAGGTATTTTGCCTAATAAAGTGGCTCTGCAGGAACCTGTCTCTACTGACTAATGCAGAGCGTAACACAGAATGATTCCTAACTTCGTGAAAGTCATCACAGAGTTTTCTGCCTTGTCCAATCATGCCAGCTTTCCCTATATTGTATTTCTCAATTTATATTTTACATATGCATGTGTGCGTTCCTTGTGGTAAATCTAAAGTGAGTATTTTCCTCCATTACTCACTTAGGCATGACTGTTCCTGGAGTCAAGGTGTCTTAGAGATGCTCTGCCTTCAATTCTGGGAAAACAAGTGAACATAGCCCCACTGTAAATTTAATCCCCACTTTGTGTGAGGAACTGAAGAAGACAGAAAACCGGGTAAGACAAGGTTAGGGATAGGACACCCTTACTCCTAGCATCAACAGGCAACATGGTGGAAGAATGATACGGTAGAAGACTGATCACAGTGTCAGTAACCAGTGTCAACTTCCTGACCATTCTTCCTTCACCTGGAAAGAATGAAATGAGGATGACAGTGCAGCAGCATCTCTGGCTTTGAAATTCTGGTAAAAAAGACTTTGAGAGCCAAAGATTTGTGAACCCCCCGTCATCACAAGTGCCTCATTTCCCTTTTACAGTCTCGCCTTTTCCTTTTTTTGTGATCTGAGACACATACTCCACTTTTATTCCTTAATTAGAAAGTGTGAAAGTGTAACCTTATGCATATCTATGTGTTTGAGCAGCTTTCACGTTCACAAGGAAAGGATGCTAGAAAGAAAGTTTTCCCAGTTTGAACAACGGTAAAAGAAAGACCCCTAAACTCATCCAGTAAGGGTTGTGATTTGTAAGAGAAATAGCAAAAAAAACCTAACCCCAAAACAATAACCAAAAAAACACACACACAAAAAAAAAGCTCCGAAGAAAAAAATGTTCATGTTTTTCTACACGCTTAATGACCCGAGTCAGTTCACTAAGGGGTCAGACAATGGCCAGGAAGGAAGAGGTGGGAGATAATCTTCTTGTGCTGGGAGCCACTAGACCAGCTCAGCTGCTCCACCTGGGAGCTCTCAGCCACAGAGGTTCACATTTGGGACTACCTACATTTAACTACCTATGGATTTCAACAGAAAGTTAGAAATCCAAATGGGGATTAAATGAGTAAATACCTTTATAGATCTGGGCCATACATGTTAACATGACCTCTGTGCTTAGACTCCAAAGAAACCTGAGGTCATCACCTGTGACTTGCTACCAGAAGCTGTCAACGTGCCGTCCACCAGGCAGCTCCGCTAACATCTATCCTGTAGGATCTCAGAAAGGCAGGCTAGAGATGGGTTTGGTGGTACATTCTATCAGAACTGAAATCTAAGATGGAAATGTTGTAACCAATTATTTTTTTCTTATATTGCAGTTCAGAGAATAGAAAAATAATTTATTTCCAGTATCAAAATAATGAAATAATTAACTTTCTCCAAAGCTTTATTTCATTTCCTGTAATAAAATTCTGTAGTTGAGGTTAATAATTTATGCAAGTTGTCTTTATTTTCTGTTGCTTTTAGCTACCTAAGGATTAGAAAATAGTTTTGTTATAGACACATAGGTAGATTTGATATTGTTATAAGCCTTTCAGTTTACCTTTTTAACTTTTAGCTATTTATTTATATTTAGTTTTACAATTGTGGTCTCATAATTTTAATTCATATATAAATGTGTAGGAATATAAATTATAATATCATTTAATTGGATTGATCCTGATTTATTTTGCTGTCACTGAGCAACAAGGAACCAGGATTATTAGAAATCTACAGGGACATTAACTGGTGAACCTGGAAGTCTGACTGGCTGTTCTTCATTAATGCTGGGTCTCACAATGAATACTTAAGATAGATGAGAACTGTGACCACAGCTTTGTCCATTTTAGTTGTGTCTTTCAAAATGAGAGCAAAAATGGCTGGTGACTGTTAACAATAGCAAGTTTCACAAGGTGGTTTGTTTTTTTTCCCAAACAACAAAAAACATGCTGCTGCAGATGGCTTCAGTAGGAGTGGCTCAATGTTGGTAGATTTTTGTTTAAATGGATTTGCTGAAAGATTGCTTGGATTAAGTATGATTTGTTCTATTTTCAGTCAAAGGAAATAGCTGTTATTTTGCAGTAACATTTAATAAAGTCTTTCTGCAAAATAGTCAATGTGTTAGATTATATCTCTGTTACAACATTAGTAATTGAAAATGACAACCTGAAAAATAAGGTGAACTAAAGATGTTTTTATTTAGAGGAATAATTTTGATTTCCCAGAAAATAATAAGCCCATCACTATATGTTACTTTGCATTTACTTCTGAAAATGCAAAATAACAATATTGTCTGTGTCTGCTTAATTCTCTTTGACAATAAAAAAATAAATTTGCTATTGTTTATTAGAGATTTTCAGAGAAGTGAGCTAACTTATCTTTGATTTGAATTTCAAATACAACCTTTTTAAAAAACATACCCAGAGATATTCATCTAAAATATTGATAAGAAATTTACATTTGAGAATATCTAATTCTAGTCACTGCTCTCACATTAACAGTCACTTGTTGTTTGCTTTTTGGAAATTACAATTTTTATTAGAATTAAAATCACAATGAGCTGGCACTTTCAGGTGTATTTCAGCATATGTCATTTTTGCATATGAAAGTATAAATGCATAGAGGTATTTGAAAGCAAAACAAAACAAAGCAAAACAGTATCTTTATTTTAGAAATACCTTTCATTGTTCACAGAAGTAACAGTTTCTTGATCATAGAGCCTTTAGGCACTTGAATTTGAGCAATTATAGCTAACTTTTAAATTATACCTAATTCAAGTAATACATCATGGTTTCATACTTCTGGAAGCTTCATTGCAAAAACATAAAAAAAGGTTCTTTTACAATCACTCAATTAAATAAAATTTTGGTGGTGGAAGAAGAGGTGGAGGAAGAATGAGAAATACAGGCTATTATATTACCATATAAGGAAGATCATATTTTTGTTTTAAACACATGGTGGGAAGTTGCAGAGAAGACAGAGCCAGACTTTTTTAAGAAGTGCATTGTGGTAGGATGAGAAGCAACAGACACAATTTTCTGCAAGGAAAATTCTGCTTAGATATTAGGAAGATTTTTTTTTTTTCCTTTTTTTTTTCATAATGAAGGGGGTCAAAAGAGGAAAAGATTGCCCAGGGAGGGTGTAGCATATCCATCCATGCCTAAGCAAGGGTCAGAGGGACCTGATTTAACTTTGAATTTAGATCTAACTTTGAAGTTGGCCCTGCTTTGAGCAGGAAGTTGGATCACATGACCCCTGACATCCCTTCCCATCTAAATTATTCTGAATTTATGATTTCAAATAAATGTAGCCTGAAAATTAAAATAACGAATTGGAAGAGAACTAAATATTAATCGGACTTCAAATAAGTGGTATGGGATGTGCAATTTAAATTAACACCGCGTAAAAAGGGACACTGTTCTGTTCACTCTTAGCCTCATGTTTGATTTATTGAAGTATTGTGTTTTCAAGTGTACAGCTTGCAGTTACCTGGGAAAATTCCTGAAGTTCAGCAGTGCAAAACATGTATGTTTGGTAATAAGATAGGGATAAATTTACTCCAGAACTCTCCTCTGCTTCTGCAGTGCTAAAACCCATGACCCCCATTGCCTCTGTAGACACAGAGATAACTTACTAAGTTTTTGAACAAAGGATCCAGATTTGAGGATCTACAGAGAAGAGCTTCCAAGTATAACACAAGAGCTGTCAGCAGCTGCAAGGTGTATTTATCAGGGTAGAGTATGTACGCTGAGTATGTAGGAAAATGGAGTTGGGGACAGGCGACATTGGCTGAACCAGGATTAGCTGGTCATGTATTTTAGATTAAATATATATGCAAATATTTTTCTAAATTTGAATCATACTCCTTACATTTGTCTAATAAACCTGGAATTAATTTGTTCATGGTGAATACAAATTGAGTAAATCCACGGCTTAGTGATAAGAGTATTTTTCCTTTTCAAAAGCTGCAGACAATGGTTGCAGATATCTTTATGAAATCCATCAAAAAAATATCTGGATATCAAAGGGAAAAAATCATGACTGAACTTGATTTATTAGAAGTAACTTTATTTATGATGCTTTTAGTTTGAACCTTAAATTTAACATGAGTGGACAAAGCAATCCATGTAAATGAAAGAATCAGATCTATTACATTTACTTCAGGATACATCTGAAATGCCAGTGTATTTTAGTCAACATTTCAGATGTTATGATGTGATTCATGATGTGAATTTCTTTTATCATGCAAGCTAATGATCATTTTGACAAATGTCTTTACATAATTTCCTTCCTTCTTTGAAGTATCGGGTTCTGGGATGTCTTAGGAGGAAAAAAAGAGTTTGATGTCCTGTTCTCATTGAATGATAATGGGACATGGATGCTAAATATTTATTGAATATACATTATTGGGTATATCTATCAAGGATGGTGTTAAGAAGCCCATTTAATGAACTGTATATCCTGGATAACTTTTGAAGCATTTTAAGAAATATGATCACTTGTATTGATTTTGGGATACTAATAAATCATCGTTTTCTCATATATTTTGTAGAATAATATTCTAACTATTGTTACTGAAATATATTTAGTGAATCATCAATTATTTCCTTAGACTTCTGAGGTGATTTAAATTCCAGTGTTTTATTGAATGACTGTGAGATTATCAGATTGTCACCTTCCAGGATTTTTCTAAGTACAAGAGAATGGTCAAAAGACACATGCAGCTGTTTACACAGGTAAGGCAGAAAAACTCTGTAATAGTGCTTTCATGCCTCAACAAAAAGGTGGTTGTATATTGGTAGCTTTCCAGACCTTTGTTGAACTCCACATTTGGTAGCTGCTTGGCTTCTACAAAACCTTCCAGTCTCAGCATCAAGTCTGGTTGTTCTCATAACATGAATTGCACAATGTATGTAGGAAGTGCTTCTCAGAGCAATTTGGTAATGAAGTAATCCCCCATATCAAAAAGATTTGGCGATATGAGTCAGCAGGAATACTATATGAAAAATATTGATTTTGCCCATTCAACTGATAAGAAAATTGCTGGATGAAGTGGTAATCAGCACTGCCACCCTTAAGTGCTCAGCTCCGGGAGAGGAACTCATCAGGCTGATGCACATCCCTTAAGGGCTCTCTATACATAGACATAGGGTTATTTGGTGTCTGTACTGAGATTAGCAACACCGACCACACTGAACAGTAGGAAATGCATGGCATTAAGAAATGTAAAGGATGAAGAGTCAAAAGATACCAGAAATCCTGCCTCTTGCCTTTGGGAGGTCTGAGTTGGGTGCTCCCATAAAACTGGAAAAAGAAAGTGATGTGGACAGCAGGTCGGAGCTTCCTTGCAAGGAGGATGTGGTAGCAGTAGCTTTTTCCTTTTGAACAGCATTTTAGATCAGGTTCCCATCCTGGAAGGTTTGGAATCTACATGATAAATAAAGACATTAGCCACCTGGCTGTGGGGTATTATAGGAGAACATATTTCTATTCCTCCCACTGTGCACACAGGAATGCAAATTGTGGGGTCACAGAGCGAGCAAGAAGTATATCTCCAATCCGTTGTTAATTCGTTCAGCTGAGGATGAAGAGTCCTAGGCTGTTTATACATTTTATACCAGCAAAACTCTCATAAAACCTGCAAAAAAGAGGACACCCCCCTCATTCCTACCAAACGCTTTTTCAGAAATGGCTGAAAAACAGATAAAAAAATTATTAGAGACTGTGCCTAGTGGATCAGAATAAGCAAATCTGCTTCTGGTTAGCTATCAAACTACAAGAAGATCAATGGAGGACTATAGTTCAGTAATTATTTCTTCTTTTTGAATCCATACTCTGTTAGCTGATCAATGCATTAAGCTAAAGTAGCAGATCTGCAAAGAACGACAGATGCATATCAAGAGGTTGTAATGTAATCTATGAAATTCATTCACACCAGGATATGATTTACAAGGAGTTTATTGATTGGGGAATAAATGTTATTTTACATTTAATAGAATATATTTCGATAACGCTGGAGCTCCAACTCCTGGATTTTGAAGGATCCTTTTTTATTTAATAGAAAATCTGCATCTTTCCCAGTTCCTGTGATTTTATTGTATTATGCATACTACCCAATAAACCTATCAAAGTTTCTTCAGAGCTGTGACACTGTTCATTTTGCTTGTAGTCTGAGGCAAATACAGTTACCTTGGGGACTTTTTAATTTTTTGGAAACTGCTGTTTTGGGAACAGAACCTTCACCGCTTTTAACCACCATAGATCTATAGATCAAAGGCGAAGAAGCCAATTTGCCAATTAACACTATGTCAGGACTTGGACGAAAGCGCTGTCCTTTTCACATAGCTCATCCCGCAGGAGCACAGGAGACACCACGCCTTGCTGAAATTAGAAAGCCATTTCAGGAAGGTGTTGTGTTAAAAGGCAGTGACAATTTGTCTTGGAGCTCGCTAATGAATTCTTCCTTCAGTCTGACGACCCATTTCATATGTTTCTTGTGATTCTTTTTTTTTCTCTCTTTCAAATAAGGCAATATTCTTCTCCTTAGATAGTCCAAGGTTAAGAGTATTCCTTATAGTCTCATAATATTTTGCTGATTGGTTATACACCAATCAATTTTTTTCCCCAGAAAAGCCTTCAATTAACCCCCCAGTGATTGGGAGGTGGAATTTCCAGATTAGTGTTGGAGAATTCCACCTCCTATCACCAGGGGTTTAATTGAAAACTTTTCTGAGAAAAATTAATTAGTGCAAAAACATCAGTAAAACAACCTAAAATACAAGGGACACTGTTAATTTTGGTCTATTTAAAGACACACACACACAAAAAAGATTAAATAGGAACACTGAACAAGAAATAAACAAAATTATTACAGCAACACTGAGATTAAAAGGAAACTTATGAAATGACCCTGTAAAGTCACAAAATGCAGAAAAACTTACCTTTATTTTAAATTACAATATTCTAAAAACAAGTAAGAGAAATTAGCTTCTTTTAGAAACTATTTCACAATAAGGTGATTTACTTCAGATTCAGAAACATAAATCACATTTTAATAATCTCTCTCCCAGTATGAAGTCTCTATACAATCTGATATGTAGATTCTTTTTTAAGTAGATGCTTTCTTTGCATAACAAGAAGCTGCAATAAATTAAATGGAGCCCAGGAAATCTTATCATGCAGCTGGGTAATGAAAGAAAAGGTGCAATTTGAATCTACTATTGCAAATATATATATATTTGCTAATAATGAGAAACATCCAGTGTGAATGAATGTATCTGCGTGCAATAAACCTGTCTGAATATGGTATCTTTAATATTGCTTAGATAGATTTTTTTTGCATTAAGCATAATAGACTTTGACCTGCAAATTATGAAAAAGATTAAGACATGCATCAGCAGAGAGATTTATGTCTAGTGTTGACAAATTATTCATTAAAGTTTTATGTTACAGGCCCAGAGAGAGTATTAAATAAGATTATTATGGCAGTTCTTATAAGTGTATTCATCTTGACTAAGAAGAGGTCGCGATAATGTTTAGGACTGTTTACTTACAAAGCTTGTTTAATTAGGAAAAATAAATGTTCTCCATGTGGCATCTTTTACAGATTTTATCTTTATTACTTCTTTCTCCCAATATTGTGAAAGATCAACATCAATAAAATTAAATCTATTACATGCGATTTGACAAATCATTTGCTTAATGACTTCTAAATATAAAGATATAAAATTTCCTTCTGAAATTAACAGTACTTTTTTCTTTGTGAAAATCCGATGTTTTGAGCAAATATAACTTTGGAGCTGGAGTGATCATAAGTAAATAAACAAAGTAATTATCTCTGAAAGGAGTTAGTTTCAGTGAAAAACAACAGTGTATTCCTATTATAAAACACAGCACTTTGTGTAATACTCTGCTATACATTATACTTTTCCGCTGTCAGCTGAAAATTCAACCAATGGCTATTTGATTACTTTGGAAACATTTGAATTGATTTTTATTACCTAATCGTGTACATCTATAAGGAAGATGTATGACCAGTCTTCTTGGAAGAACTGAACAACTCCTCTCTTGCTTTTGATGGAACATGTAATAGGCAGGAAGAAGAGAGAGAAAAACACATTTCCAAAGGAAAAAATGTTACTGAGTTTGGGGGAAAAAAGGACAATATTATTTTTAAAAAAGTTTTCTTCTCAACTAATGTGGCAACTTTAGTTGAGGAACAGGAGCTTCTTTAATAATCACTGCATATCTCAAAATTCTTTGCAAATAGTAATATTTGCAGGAATTTAATTATTTATAGCAATTTATTTATTTAAAATGCTTAGTGTGCTTATGAACTGTAGAAAATCAAGACTTGATTTTCTTTCTCTGAACACTGGTTGGTCATCTTAAGTGAGACTTCCGTCCAGTAGCAGTCCATGGAAATCTCCCTGTTAAGTAAAGCTCAGAACTAGCCTGTTTACATTCAAAGTACTGAAGGCAAGACGTTATAAGCATACCCAAAGAATAAACACTACTGAGTTGCATTTTCTGCTTCCTGCTTTGGCTTTAGCCCAGCAAGAGAAGCTTTTCTTTTTTATTTTTAAAATGAGGGAAATATTTCTCTGACATATATTTTATTACCTGTACACATTTAGTGCAAAACCACAAAGGAAGGATGAATCTTCTCTGCATGCAGAACTGCTGTTTTCCCAATTGCATCATGGATTTCATCCTACTGCAGAACTAGCCTGTATAATTTAGCAATTACTTTAGCAATTACTCATAGGTATTTTCATACAGAAACTGGTGCAGAGTGGCTTGGAGTACGCTGTTGTGAGTGGCCCCACAATTGATTGAAAGATAAAAGAGAAGCTATAGCTCTTAACACTGTTTTTTGGTTTGGGGAGGGTTTTGGTTTTGTTGTTGTTGTTTTGTTTTGTTTTGTTTTGTTTTGTTTTGTTTTTTCCTGAGCCTTTATATTGCCTTTATGTGTTTTTAGACTGAATCAGTGACTGCCATATGCTTCAGTGTGAAGTGTTGCACATGGGAAGACTAAGTGTCACCATATGCAAGAAAAAGATGGCATCTCCTTTTATTTTTCTTTCTAGAGCAATAATGAACAAAGGAGGAAATCAGGAAAAAAAAAAAGGCTTGTGTCATGCGTTTGTAGGACAAATTTACAAACTTAGCTTCCAACTACATAAGAGTATGCACTTTCTTGATGAATTAATTTGTAGGAGAAAAAAAACCCCTTTGTGCAAGTATTTTCTTGAATGCTTGCCTTGCCTTGCCTTGCCTTGTCTTGCCTTTCCTATTTATAGTTTTTAGGAAAACTATTTATTTAAAACCTAAAAAGGGATAGAGTGAGACAATCTAATAAGCAAAAAATGTCTGTCCTTTATATGATTCTAGCAGCAGCCCTGGGAAACTCATGCAGTTTATAGTAGATGCAGATTCCTCCATAATCTTTCATCATTCCTGCAGCTCTGCTTCAAAGCTGCATGGAAAGCAAAGATTTTACAATGAGATTCCCTAACGCAAAAGCCTTTTCATAGGAAAGAAAGCATTTATTCTCTATCTCTCTGGATAGCTGATTTTATGCTTGGATAATTAACACACAGTCCTGCTCTTGTAGTTTCGTAAGAATGACATACAGGAACAATCATGCATCTTCTCATTAAAGCTGACTCATTTCCAGGAGCTATACACTTAAAACATTGGCAAAGAAAACTCTAAACTGATCAAAATTAGACATCCCATGTCTCATTCTGCAGCTATCTGAAAGCATATGTGTTGGTAAAATAATATAACTGACTCAAGTTATTTTCTCTGGGCTTTATTGTGATGGAGAAACTGAACAACCAAAGACATCCAGTAAGGAAGGGGCAAAACTCACATCCTGGTACAAATCTAAGCTTCACTGAAATAACTTTATGCACTTTTATGTCAGCAGAAGATACGGCCTGGAAAGTCACGTACAAGTCACATAGTCAAAACCCTAGTATTCTTCCATTGCTAATATTAAAAAATGTTCTAGTTGTGCCAAAGACTATTCTAGAAGTGAGTATATTCACTTTTGCATTATGTCTGTCATGCAGTCTAATTCTCACTATCAGAAATGTTACCTATTTATTGTACGTACACTCTTATTTCTGCTTTTTATTCCATCATTTCTTGCATTCTAAACTACTCTTTTGGCCTTCCTTCCTCCATTTGCAAATATAATCCTTCTCATATTTTTTGTTCTAAATCAATTCCTATAATCCCTTACTGTGTAATAGCATTTGTCATCAATAGAAATGAAATCCCCAACACATTGAAGGAAAGAGAATTTGCAGGACTGGTTTCTAGCAGCAAGTTGTAATAGAAGCAGTGGGGAATCCTATTTGCATAAAAAGATCCATATTTGATGCAAACTGATGCAACTTTCATGATGGGTATACAATTTTCCTCTACTCTTGCGCCATGGGCACAAAGCAGATAATACTCTACAACAGTGTTACAGCATTATTTTTCATAAGCTCTTGTCTGAGATGTATAATAAAGGTAGGAGTGTCTTTTGATAATTAGTGAGGCTGGTTCCAAGTCTCCTACTGTAATATTAGAAATGAAGTAAAATGTTACAGTTCCTGATTACAGAAAATTCCAACATTTGGAGAGGAGAGAGACTGAAGTGCTTCATTGTGAAAGAAAAAACACAATTGTTTCAATGCGGTTTTAATAAAATACTTATATAAACAATAAATTATTTAAAATAAATAGTGTTGAACCTGACAATCCAGGTCCTCAGGTCATCCATGGGTCCTGGTATCTTTATAATTTCTATATGACTTACAAGAAGGGGAACCTGAGAGGCCAGGGCATAACTGAGCAACGGACAGATGGACATATAAACAGGGTATGTGGAAGGGAATGAAATCACTGAATTTATCAATACACACTTCAGCACTCCTCGACCAGACTAAAAAAGGTGATTTAAAAAATTCCAGTTTCTCAGCTCCATGTCAGTAAAGCACTGAGATTTTCTGGCCATACTCATGGTGTGATTCCCGTATCCCTGCATATGGTAAAGGAAGTCAGGTTTCCCCACTGAATGCATCAGCAGAAAAGCAAGCAGTTTCATTAAGCTCTGGCTGAATTTCACTGGGTGTTTTTCAAAAGCAATATATTCCTAATAAGCATTTTGGTCTTGCTGAATCAGCTTCTTCTGGGAAGAAAAAACTCCTAAACAACTTTAATCTGTACCCAATAGATATTTCACCTTGAGGATTTGTCAAGTTAATAGAGCCTACCCACTTACAGAAAGAGGGAGGAGGCCTTTCTAATTGGTGCCTAACAGCTTACACTTAAGGGTCATTAAGAGGCAATACCAGAGATAACAGTCTTAATGGCTCCAGCCCACTCTCATGGGGAGCACTCAAGGTAGCATGAACAAAAGGGAACAAGACTGAAAGACCCAAAGACACAGCAGGATCTGGGCTGGCTAAGGGGATGCAGATTGATTTAGTTCTGCCCCAGTAACTTAAGAGGAAAATTTATCTCATTTGACTTGTAGTGAAACATAAGATTAGCTGCAAATAACTACAAGATGGATGGAGAGGTAGAATATAAAAAATATGCATCATTGTTTTAAAATAAATGTTTTCTAATGTATGTTACCAAGTGCTAAATAGAATTGTTTTATTTTAGGGAAGAAGTTGGTCAAACCTACCAGCTGAAGTTTCTAAATGGAATAAAACATAGCTGCTTGAAACCCATTCTGTCCAGCCACAAAGTGAAAAGCATTTAAAAAGAAGAACATATGACTCCATCTAAGGATTGCATTTTCCATGCTGTGACAAGAAAGGCCAAAGATGGTTCCCCATGAACTTCCAGGCCCCACCTGTACACTAGACGCTAAAGTTCAGCTCCGAAGCTGTCTCATGGCTGTAATATGAAATACACAGCTTCAGTAACTAAGGCACCTCAGCTGCTCCAGCATCATGCCCCATTGGATAGTCATGCTCAGAGAAACCTGAGTGGTGCCGAGGTTCAGCTAACCGTGTCCTGAGATGGGTTGTTTCTCATAACTCTTCTCCGTAAATCCCCAAGACAGCTATAAAAAAGGGTGAGGCTGAAAGGTCAGACAATTAGCTTTCCTATTTGTGAAGAAATAGCTTTTCTAAGCTTATTAATGTAAAAATACAGGATGAGATCGTCAGTTGCTATAAATCAGTATAGCTCTGCTGATTTCACTGGGCTGTGCTGTGTTATACCAGCTGAGATTATATTGTCTCTAATATTAAATAATAATAAAAAGCCTTACACTGAAACAGTCTTATTACATTTGGTGAAATACATGCTGAAATGTCAGATGCATGTTTTCCTAAGCAAATTTAATTCAACTTCAACATCTTCCTGTTACCTTAAATGTTATTGATCTTCCATGGGATGCCTGCCTATCTCATTTCACCTGATAGATGGTCTTCACTGAACAGGTTTCAAATATTTGTGAGCTCAGAAATATTTAGCTAATCTGATTTCCTATCTGATACAAGCCTTGACTTTCATTCCGTATCCCTCATGATGAGTCTAAAACCTTGTGTTTGCTAAAGCCTGCCTACAACAAAGACATCCTGCAAAAGACTTCGGGCTTCAAAAACTGGGGGATTAACTTCCCCTTCCTTTTTTCTGGTGTATGACCTACGCTGGTAAACACTTGTGGGTTTTTTCCTTCCTTTGAGTTTCTGTGACCCTCCATTCTGCTTTTTTTTTGTCGACTATCTATTTTATGAAGTGTATAAAGGCAAATTAATTCTACTTGGTCTTAAGTCGACATAATCACCAACCTGAGTCTTGGTTCATTAAAAGGAGGTAAGCACTAAGATTACCTCCTTGTGTGTTTCTGTTTTCACCAGAAAGTCTCCATAAACATCTACATTTTTAGAGATAAGTGTCTGCAGAATCACGCCAATGTTCAGATGCAAGAAAATAATTATGCGGTTTGGGATGGTCAGTCTCCCTGACCCTAAGAGCCACATCTTTACCATGGCTTCATATGCTAGACTACCATGAAACACATTTCTTATACCTCAGGTTGCCAAGCAGAGAAGGAGACCTTGGAACCGTTCTCAAGGGAAGAGATGACAGCAACGTATGGATCTTGTCCCTTCATTGTGCATGTAGCAGGGTCCTAAAGCAAGTTGGCAAAGCAGACTTCAGAAGTTTCTGCTGTGTAGTCCCGTCTCCAAACCCATGATTTGGATTGCCCAAGATTGCCTTTGGAGCATAGTTTCCTTTCACATTGTTAAAGCCTGACATGGGGATTAAACTCGCCATGCAAATGCATGTTATGAGGCTGGAGAATACAGGTTGGCTCTGGTATTTTATTTTACTTGGCTTTTCCTCATAGGGATGAGGAAGTTCATCGTCATGAAGTTCATCCTCTGGAAGTTCAACAAGGTCAAGTGCAAGGTCCTACACCTGGGTCAGGGGCAATCACCAGTATCAGCACAGACCAGGGGATGAATAGATTGAAAGCAGCCCTACAGAGAAGAACTTGGAGACATTGGTGGATGAAAAATTAGATATGAGCTGGCAATGTGCACTCACAGACCAGAAAGCCAATCGTATCCTGGACTGCATAAAAAGAAGTTTAGCTATAACTCAAGTATGTTGAGTTATGAGATAATTCTCCTCCTCTACTCTGCTCTTGTGAGACCACACCTGGAATACTGCACCCAGCTCTAGGACGCTAAGCACAAGGAAGTCATGGACCTTTTAAAGCGGGTCCAGAGCAGGGCCACGAAAATTATCAGAGGGCTGGAACACGTCTCTTGTGAAGAAAGACTGAGAGAGTTGGGGTTGTTCAGCCTGCAGAAGAGAAGGCTTGGGGGAGACCTTACTGCAGCCTGTCAACATATAAAAGTGGCTTATAAGGAAGATGAAGAGAGACCTTTTACCAGGGCCTGTAGTGGCAGTATAAGGGGCAACAGTTTTAACTGAGAGAGGGTAGATTTAGAGTGGACATAAGGAAGAAATTTTTTACGATAAGGGTGGTGAGGCACTGGAACAGGTTGCCTAGAGAAGTTGTGGATGCCCCAACGTTGGAAGTGTTCAAGGTGAGGTTGGATGGGGCTTTGAGCAACCTGATCTAGTGAAAGATGTCCCTACCCACGGGCACTGGCGTTGGACTAGATGATCTCTGAAGGTTCCTTTCCAACCCAAACCATTCTATAATTCTATGATTCTATGATCTTTATTTGCAAAACAATATACTTCAGTTATAACTAAACTATTGTAATGACAAAAAAAAAGATCATAAAACACATTTCACAATCAAACCTGACATTTTGTAGAGTGCAGCTAATACTAGCACTGCAGCACTGAGGGGCTTTGGTTCACAGCTGGATGCACTATAAAGCTTTCACCCCTTAGGAATGTACAAATTAAAAATGATATATAACTTTTACCATTGGTTACTATAGACTTAACCAGAGATGTTAATACATTAACTATACTCCCAACAGACTCATGTAATACTTCAGCTAGCATTCTGCAGCTCTGATAAGAACATTTCCTAATGGCCAAGGATAATACTTAGTTTTAATTATATATCCTTTTTAAGTATGTGGAGATTAATCATGTGTAGAGAAGTATTGTGATTATGGATACATCCCATAATCAAGACTTGTTTAAAAGAAATTTTTCCAAACATCGAAACAGAATTTTGTGCTAAGGTAACTCTTAAAGTTACCATTGTAATCTTGACATCAGAACAAGGAAATCGAAATAAGGATGTTATAGTAAATCAAAGCATAAACTTAAGGAAAGCTATTTTGCTTTCACCTTTATAACAGCAAAATCAAATCATTTCTCAGACTAACTCAGATGCCAAAGTCCTTTGTAATATTCAGTTTCATATGTTTCAAGTCTTGGGCTTCACTTTTCACAACATGCTTACGATTTCCAGCACATAAATCATAGAAATTGAAAATGGGTAATATACACAAGCAGTTCCTTATGACATTTCCAGCACATAGTCTTCATTATGCTTCTTCATTTTAAATAAAAATTAACTACACTTGGAGCTGTGCAATGATGTTGATACATTATGCATCTAAAAACAGGACTAATCTTTCAAGCATGTATATCTATTTTGGATAGCTCTAACTATCTGCAAAAAGACAGGATGGTGACATTATTACAAAACTGGTTCTTTTTTGTTGTTGTCGTTATGTGCCAATGAAAGTAGCTGAGTGGATAATGATGTTAGAGGATGGCCTTCCAAATGTGCATGCTTTTTAGTTTTTATTTTGTAGGCGATGCAGAATGTTTCTATTTTCTTATATTTCACTTGTTTTTCTGTTTAAAACTGGAAGAGTCACAAAATAAATGCTTTGTTTAAAAATATTCGAAGAGTTTAGCATAAAAAATGGGAGAGTGTTTAAGGGAAAGCATCCTACATTTGAATGAATTATTATTATTATTATTATTATTATTATCATCATCATCATCATCGTCATCGTCATCACTGTCACCATTAAAAGGCTCAAACATTTTACAGTCCTTTAGGATGACATTATAAAGACACAAAAACCCCCAAAATCTTTGTGTTTTTCTCAGAACTCAAATCTAGACATTCTGCTTTTGGGAATGTTGACATTATTTGTTTACTTACTTTTTTTTTAATTCACTTCAATCTTTCTTTTCCCATCTCCTTCTCTACTAATTTATATTTTGTTTAACTCACTTCCTCCTTCTCTTGTTTTGACTAGAAACCTTCATAGGGACTTTTCATAGAAATAGGCACATTCTGACATGAAGAATTATCATTTTACAAGAAGAATGATAACCAACAATTTTTTTACTAACTCTACTTTGACGTGCATCACTATTGCCGGTTGATCTTTCAGGCTTCAATCCTGAAAGATCTCCATCTTTATAGATTTCCCCGCAGGACTGGAAAATAGACTTGTATTAAAGTCCAGAAGAGGACTTTGTCTTACTCACAGAATAGACATCTTTTTCTCAACTAGTTGTGTAGACTTTCTTAAAGTAAAAGGAGACTTGTCCAAGGGAGCAGACAGATTTAATGCAAGATTCATCTAAAGAATGCAACTACATAAAGTAGAAGATTTTTTCACCATAAAAATTCTGGTTTATTTCCACTGATTATAAAGAAGCTGTAAAAGACTAACTCAGGTGGAGTCATCTTTTCTATAGATATCTCCTGTCCCAAAAGTCAGGGATAAATGACCATGCAAATTCATGTGGTTATTGTTATGGGATGCAGAGTTCCAGAATGTTGCTTAAGGCAGAATAACTCAAGACTGCAAGATAGGTAATAAAAGTATACATGTGTGTATATGTACTTTATAAGGATATAACATTTACATACAACATATTACAGATGTATTCACATATTCTTCACATTCCCATACATTCTGACTTCATATGTGGAATGACTGTGGTATAATCCTAATTATGCCCCTGTAAGAATTAGCAGTGATTTTTAATGCTGCAAATAAGCATTCAAGGCTAATAATACAAGTATGTTAAATGAAATGTCAAATGACTTCCAAAAAGCTCTTAAAATTAATAAATATGTATGAGATAAATGAGTCTGGTTGTCAAGTACTCCATGAAGAGATACAAAAGATTTTTTTTTTTTTCTCCAGCTGGATTCTCTTGCCACTTAAAGTCAAACAAAATTCATGGTTCGATCGTGGCTCTGCAGCACAGACGCCAGGAAAGGGTCCCTTTCCTCAAAAGGAGATTGGGATGTCACAGAGGTGGATGTCACCTCCTCCAGCTCTTGCAGGTTTAATACTTGCTCAGCTGTGCCACTCATGTTGCCTGTGGGCAACAGCTGAAGGAGGGGCACCAGTAAAAGGTCCAGATTACCTATTACAGGTGCCTGACATAGGTGTTACTTTACTTGGGCAGTAGATAAAACTTCTTTCTAAATTGAGACACCTAGGAACTATATGCAGTCAGTGAAGAGTGTGAGCCACTACTGGGGCCTCATCAGGGAATTGCTTATGCAGAGTTTTTTCAAGTAGGAACTTGAGTGAATGCTAGTCGGTTTCAATTCAAACCTCTGGGAAAATGGGAATAATGGTATTTAAAAACTCTTGCTTGTAGGGTGTTGAAATTCTAATTTATAAAGTGTTCTGTGATCTTTGGTTAATTGCACCATTCAAGGTGTTACATGGCTCATTATTTTAATGAAAAATCTCACTCAGGTAAGAGAGGTGTTATTCTTTTAAAGAAGGGAAATTATGTAGGAAACAAACTACTGCATAATGAGAACATATGTTTGGGTATGGGGTTGCATAAGACTGTAAGGAACCTTCAGCGGGAAAAATATATCTGCTATAAGGTAAATCAGAGCACAGATATGCAACCATATGTTTAGTTCAAAGGTTAAAATGCTGGTGACAGTTTTTCTGGATTCAGGAAATCTGAGAAGTTCTATGCTACAGGTCTTTGGCTAATTCATTTGAATGCTTAACATCTTTACCTTGAATATAACACAAGAAGTTTACTGAGTTCTGTCCTGTTAATTTGTCCTTTTCCCATACAGAATTACCTGAGTGATTCTATTAGAAAGTAGAGCAAGGTGTCACAGCTAATTTACTGTAATGGTAAAAAATTTGGAATGGTTAGACACTATCTTTTTACTTTGATCTCTAAATTAAGATACATACATAAAACCAGAACTTCTCAGCTGGACTTTCAACTCTGAAATGTGGCAGGACAGGTGTCAAGTAAAACAGGACTTATAGATCAGTTTTTCATTGTGTAGTCAGGGTATGAGGATATGACAGAAAAATTTTGAGATACTACAAAACAATGACTTACTGCCTGTCAACAGAGGCTGTGGTAGCTGAAAATATGAAAACTCTTAGTCCATTCTAGGGGCAAAGTTAAATGCACAAAATTATAAAACAATACGTTTTGCTTCACCACTGGATTGGTTTAAGAGCATGCATGAGGTCAGCTATTGCCAACCATCTGATAGACTGATAATTTAATTGCATTTGACCATAAGTCCACATATTTATGAGCACTCATATAAAATGTGATGAGGATTAGAACTACCTTTCAGCTGTTCAGAAAAGAAAAAGCTGATCTTAAAGGCTTTGCAGAAATCAAAGCCTCAGTACAAACAAAAACCTATTTTTTTCCCATTTCTACTTGGGAGCTGTATAATAAGCAGTGCTCTACCCCTGCACTTTATGCAGTGACAAAACTGAGACCTTCCAGAGCTGGATTTCCGAGCATGCCCTGAAACACCACTAGGATTACTGCCTCGACTTGGTGAAATAATGTTTGTTACCCAAGAGCAGTCCCTCCCTTTATATGTTCATAAAATAAGACATTAGATGAGTTTTGCGCTGTTGAAGTCCATATGGATTTTTTTTTACGCTCTATAATCATCTTCATGCTACCTGTCGTATTAAGTACATTAAAAAATTAGAGCTTCTGTTCATGGACTATGGACAGATTCTATGCCACAAATTACACACAGATGTTTCTTGAAACCGGTAAACACGAGAGTATTTTTTTTCCCTTTTTTTTAACAGCATCAGGATTTCATCACATGTTAAAGGCATTGAAAGCTATATCTGTAAACATGTTGTTCTTCAAACGAGCTCTGAAAATTACAAACTAGTAAACATTTTTTAAAGAACAGAGTAAATCACCATTAGCTCACAGCACAGTAAAAGAATGAGAAAATAGAATGTTTTGCCCGATCAAGTGCAGAAGAGAAGACTCATTTCTTTAAGGTGTAAGATGTTTTAGTATACATGTAAATCCTAGTGCAAAAGTTGGAAGTATGTGAATAGATGATTATCAGAGGAAAAGAAAAAGCTGCATCTCAACAAACCCTTCAATAGTAACACCTTTGCCCAGGGTTATGTCCTGAATATTCATTTGCAGCCTAAATCTTTGTGCATTTAGTTCTGTAGCTCTTTTCAGAATGCAATATTTATGCACAAAACTTATCCCATTTAAATTAGGACTCCTTTCCTTAGCAAGTTCTTCTCAACATGGGTGAGAGATACAGAATTAAACTCGTGGAGTTTCCAAAGCATTCAAGATATTGGATTCTGTGCAGGGATAACTGGATGAAATTTTGCATTAAACAGGAGGTCAGGCTGGATGATCTAATGGTCCCTTCTGGCCATAAAAACGATGAATCTATGAGAAAAGCACTCTGAGATCATATGATGAAAAGCGCAATTAAATTGGCAAGTGTTATCTTGATGTTCCCATTACAAATCCCCTGAGCAATCTATCCCCCTGTCTTCCTCTCGCCACCTCCTCTATCATTAGATTCCAGGAGAACATACGCTCTGTTAAAGTCATTGCTGCTAAAACCATTTTGATAGCTGGCTCCACACAGTCTCCTGTTAAATCCAGTGTTCAAGACTGTGGGAGTGCTCACTTCTTAAGTGAAGATACATTCCTCCAAGGCATTTTGCACTCTCTTCTTCCTTCAGATTGCTCAGCTAAAGGCTTTTTCAGGACTTTATCAGTTATTAATAATTGTGATGATTCATGATTTATTCATAACCATTTATACTTTTGCCATATGCTGCCTGCACATGCAAACTCTTTTTGTGAAGCACGCAAATGTGGCACCGTGCTTCTCACAATTCATATCCAGTAAATAGATGATAGAGAAAGATTAATGAAATGAGAAATACAATAAAACACCCTGCAATGGCTTCAGTTTTGAACTTTTGAATTAAATGTTGCAGAGTAATTGTCTTTAGCAGTATCAAAACTAAAATAAGCAGGAGAGAGAACAGCGTGAAAGGACAAGTTTAACACCACAAGTAGCACCTTATTCTGCTTTTATTCTGACCCCTGTAATGATATGTACAGGGAATAAGAGTAAATCTACTCATCAGGGAAGATACAACCCAGGACAAACAAAGGTGGTAGTATCTGCAGTATCACCTTAGTTGCTGTCTTCAAGTTTTCATATTAAAGAAAATTATTTTTGTAGTGAAACACTGTAATAGCTGCTTGGAGGCGAGGGGATAGGGAAGGGTCTGACATGGAAACCCTTCAGAATGCCTATCAGCAACAACCTGAAAAGAGAATGTTACTCCTTGTCGTTGATAAAAAAAAGCTTTTTATGGTGATGTCACTAACCAAGAAGTCATTTCTCATAGGCACACTATGACACCTTCTGCAGTGTGCTGCTGTTCAGATGAAATGACTGGCTTTTATGAGAGGGTAATTATTCAATATAAATAATGTATTCCTGGGTTTGAGTGAACATGTTCATTAACAGTGAGATGGGCTCGATAGGGGAAATGATTGGTGTGTTCCAGCACAGAGTTTCAAGGCAGAGGGACCAGCTCTGATCTGACTCGCATCTCTGTTCATCCCACTTTCTGTTGCATTTTAGCTGAAGCTTTTGGAACAGAATGTTTAAATTTTTAGTAACTGTCTTGAAAACGAACATCTGAATTTTTACTAACTACCTGTAATTGCCTACTATTATTATTCTGTAGGATGGTCTAAAATACATTTTGGTCCTTGTCATGTCTACAGAACCATGGGGTACATCCTAGACTCTAAGCTATCTTGTTCCCCCATGGCCGGGATCAACTTTACCTATGTCATTCCCGCCTTTTGGCTGCCCAACTGTTTCTTGAAGACCTCCACTAACTTTACAAAATTCTGAGACAATATCTGTCCTGTGTTTCACTCTCTTCACCATTTGAATTATTTTTTCCTTGTGTCTAACTTAAATATGCCTTGCAAAAAATTTCTTTTCTTGTTATTCCAACCGTGAAGTCACAAAAGTGATATTTACAGCGATCTTTGACATTCCTAAATAGCATTCATGCACTATTCCTTCATGATGTTTGAGAATCATAAACATGCCCATAAATATTGTGAGGCACCCACCAAATGCAGTGGTCTGAGGGGGTCTGTAAGCACTATTTCATTAAAGAACTCATAGGAAAAACACCTGCAAGGCCTTGAATTTCCACTGTTACGTTTTACTGGAACAAAAGCTAAAAGATAGTTTTGAAATTCGGAAACTCAGATCTTCTGCATGAGATAACTCTGGAGAAAAGATTTGAAGCCATCTTCACCTCTCTATTGCTTCCTCACAGAGCAGGTCCAGTCTTACTCTTACTCTGGCAACTTCCTGAATTTCATATAGTTTTATAGCAAATAAACCTATCACAATTTTGCACTCCTTACAGGAGAATCAGTCAGATCCAAAGAGCTCCAGACTAGACAAGACAAGTACACAGTCACCCTACTTGCTGCTCCCTGGCATCCTTTTAAAAAAATGTAACACAGGGCAACAGTGACCAAACTAGAAGAACTAGTATCACTCTCCAGATAGCCCAACATAGAATGTGAGATCATGCTGTCCATGAATATGGTCAGACTCTGAATTGAACTGCGCAAATAACCCTTCTCCTTGTAAACATTAATGCTAAATTGAATGGTTTTGTAATGTGGGTCTTTCTAAATCTATATTCATTCCTGCTGCCTACAGAAGGAGATCACTCCTGCTGAACAAAAAACTTGCACACATCAAAACCATTAAATGCAAAAGTTTACCAAAAATAAAATTTCAAGTAATGAAAACATCAAAAAGTAAGATGAAAAAGACCAAAGTCCAGAACTATAATTTTATAGAATTGTAATGACATTATGCTTTACATATCTTCATTTAAAGGCCTGTAAAATCATGTTTCAGTGGATCTCAGACCCTAATGCTTACTTAGAAACTTTTTTTTAAGGAGCAAAAGATATTAAAAAGCCTAGCCCCTTTTTGTTTCCTATGGTATAAAAAGGATACATTAGTGGTTCTAGTTAAATGCATCCAAATACCGAGAATAATCTGTTAGGGGAAAAATTAAAAAGAATAATTGAAATGACTGATTTCAACTCATCAGAAATAGATCATATGCATGTGGGTGGAAAAATGTTATTTCATTATTCATTTGCAGTATATATATAATGATCATTTCACAAATTCAAGCTGATCTCCATTTATCATCCATACTACAGTGTATTTCCACATCTTGGGTTGCATATACAGGATAGAGAACAGTTCATTTAGAATATTTATTTTGTAATATCATTTTACACTCTGGGAATTATACATTAGTTTTAATATATTTTAACAATGGCAATGCCACAGCTAGAGAAAAAAACAAGATATTTGGGCACTAATTGGGCTTTTTGTTAAGTTATGACTTGATAGTTTTTAAAAACATGGTTGCAATGAATTTTCAGGCATTATTGTCTGTTCCTGTTCATGCTAATCAGTGCCCTGTAGCACAGTGGGTCTTACATTTAATGGAGCAGTACGGAGCTCTTGCCAGCATTCAAGCAATTGATTCTATAGAAGGGGCACAATATAAATCAAGCACAGAGTAAAACTGCTGTTCTACAAGCTTGGGATAAGAGCACCCTTTTTCTTATCCAAGGCACTCAAAGGCTCTCCTGCTGCGCTTATGTTGATTGTACTTCCTTTATCTTCTGTTCAGTTTTGTTTTTCTCACTTTTTTTCAGTGCCTTTAGTGCTGGTTTAACATGCACCCTCACCAATCAGAGTTCACTTCCATTTTGTTCCTTCAAAACTTTGAAAGGTAAGAAATGGGGATCTTTTCCACCTGATTGCTTCTTGTAATTGTTCCTTCCTCATAACTACAAAATAATAATCTAGTTATTAGAAAAGGAGCTTAATTCATTTGACCTGACCCAAATTGCCAAGAGACCTTCTATTCCTGTTGTCTTGATGTGTACATCAAATTTGCACACAACGCATTATTTAAAAACTGGCTAGTAATCCAGAAATACCATTAAGAAAAAAATGCCAGTCAGCTGAAGATAGCTCAAGTGTCCCAAAAGAGTGTCTACCTGAGTACTTATATTCAATATATTTTATCAATGATCTGCAAGTAAAATATAAAATCATAACTGATGAAGTATAAGGCTTACACAAAAAATGTAAGATGAATAAATAATATGTTAGCATTATAATGTTATGCTGCTCAGCAATCCCAATTAATCTGAGGGGAGACAAATGTAGCTTCATATGCCTGGGAAAGACTTTAGACCATTCCTACAGAACATGTTCTAGAAAGCAAAAGCTTTGAAAACGACAAAGGCTGTCACACACACAAAACCATAATGAATTTAACCATTGGGCAAAACACTATAGTTAAAAGTAAAATTTTATGGAGACAAATAGTATTTACTTTTGGTTATAACACTAATGGGAAAAATAGTGTTTATTTCCAGTGTTCATGTTTCACTAACAATACTGGAAAGTTTTGGAGGTTCAGAAGAAAACTGCAGGAATAATGTATGTTCGTAAAAATTTCTGTTCGTAAAAAGCTTAAAAGGCTCCATCAACAGTGTATCCCAGAAAAGGTTAGAAGGTGACATAATCACAATCCATAATAACCACATGGGGACAAAGTGAACAAAGTCATAGCAGGAGGCAATGGCCAAGGAAGGACATTTATTAACAAATACTGTAAAAGTGGAAACATTTCCTGCAGGAATTATTTCTTTTTCTTGAAGTTCTTAAGTTCTTCCCCCCCCCCCCCCTCCAAATTACAAAAGCTTTCCGCCAGCTCTGGGATAAAGCTGAAGCCAGAAAAATTTGTATCAGAACTCAGATGCACATTTTAACAGTGAAATGAATATTTGAGCAATTTGCAAGGGGAAATCCTGGGTTTTCCTGGGGAAAATATTTTGCTGGGGAAAATCCTGGTGAGATTAAACTTATCTAAATGTAGGGTACTGTAAGCATTGACATCTACATCTGGGCTTTCTTATTACTCTCTGTATTCATGATTCACTTACCCTGCTTTAGAAATGTGTCCTGTGCATTACACCCTGGCAGTGCCTATACCTTAGATGACTGGATCACATATATGTGTTTGACTTGTAGATGTCAACCTTAAGAGAAATGATTCCTCACTTCCGTATCTTTAAATTAAGTCATGTTATCAGAAGATCTGGTCTTGGTACAACAATTATCAGGGAAAATGATGTGGTTTATGATATTCAGGACACCAGATCAGAACTGTCTCATGTGAGCTTAGAATATATGAGTCTAAGAACTCCCCAAGGATCTTACCTGCTTGTCATTCTCTAGATGAACAAAGACTCAGCTATTATGTTTGTTTCATACTTCTTTTTTCTTTGCCATCAATGTCAAAGTTACAGCTCCCTTCCAGATCTTTCTATATGTGTTTGCAGACAATTCTATATAGGATGTCTCTTTTTTTTAAAGTGTGAGAGGAACAGAGAGGAAAAAAAGCATCCTTTCCTGCTGATGTTTCTGAGAAAACAAGAAAAAATGAAATGCCAGATTTATGACTTTTTAACCTGAGCCTATGTCACTGGAAATAGATAAGAAATCATGGTATAATTTGTTTCTCAGTGCTGTTACTGGAAAAGAAAATTGCCAGTTTGTGAGTTATGAGTCTGTAGACACGACCAAATTTGGCTTGTAGTCACACCAAAGTAACTTAATTGAAATCAGTGAATTTGCACTAACGTAACTGTGAGCAGAAATTGACCTCTTGTGCCTACTGGAACATAGCCCAAAAGCCACTTGACTTACTTGTGCTTAAGGCTTGCTCTGCATGAATGTCTGCTATTTTACTGGCAATACGTTATGTAATATTCATGGTTTAATGGTGCATATTCTACAAATAGGCTGGGTAGATGCCAGCAGACTACATCCAAGCATTACTACATATTTGCTTTGTTGACCTCTGTACGCGTTCAATCAAATGAAGTAGTTACAGCTGGGTCTCCAGTAAGGAATTCCAACTTCCAAAATGTTCCCACTGCCACTATGCAAATGCTAGCAAAGAGCCTCTGTTGCAATTAGCCTAGATTTCCTTACAATATCTAGTTACAAAGGAGTACCATGAATATTCATGGCCAATTCATTTGAATTACGAACATTCATGAATAAATCATTTGGCTGAAAACAGGGTACCGTATGTTGTGTTTCATGGCTCCTGTGATTTATTCCATAGTGCTACAATTTGTAATATTAGTAGCTATCATAAAGTTTATTTTTCAAACCTTCATTTCCAGCTGTGACCATGGCACTCTGGGGATCAGATAAGCCTTTTCTTATACCCCTGTAAGGTCAGATCCCAGCCTAGATACATAATGCAGATTTACTGCTGTTCTACTACACACCCTCATTAGTGCTTTTGTAAGGTGCCTTTGTTCTCTTGGTGTATGCTACCAACCTCAGACAAAGGGGAAATACAACGCGTTTCTGGACTGACATTGAGAAGGGAGACACAGTGCTAGAGTAAGCAGTGGAGCAGACTGCCCAGAGACATTGTGCAGTCTCCATCCTGGGAGGTTTTCCAGGATGAGACTGGATAAAGCCTTGAGCAACCTGGTCAGATCAGGAAACACAGGATAAGAACTGGTGTGATGGCAACACTAACAGCTGTGAGCTAAGCACTTTTAAAATGCTCAGTGATGAGGAAGCAAGAGCAGTACAAAAAGTTACTTATCCTATAAAATTTGTCATGTCTCTATTTTTCCTCTGTCATGAGAGAAATTGGGTTTGTGTGGCAAGGTTTCAGTAGCAGAGGGGCTACAGGGGTGGCTTCTGTGAGAAGCTGCTAGAAGTTTCCCCTTTGTCTGATAGAGCCAATGCCAGCTGGCTCCAGGACAGACCCACCGCCGACCAAGGCTGAGCCCATCAGCGACAGTGGTAGCACCGCTGGGATAACGTATTTAAGAAGGGGAAAAAAACCCTGTGTAACTGCAGCTGAAGAAAGGAGTGAGAATATGTGAGGTAGATGCCCAAAGGAGGCTGTGACCCCATGGGAAGCCCACGCTGGAGCAGGCTCCTGGCAGGACCTGTGGACCCGTGGACAGAGGAGCCCACGCTGGAGCAGGTTTGCTGGCAGGACTTGTGACCCCGTGGGGTACACACACTGGAGCAGTCTGTTCCTGAAGGACTGCACCCCGTGGAAGGGACCCACGCTGGAGCAGTTCGTGAAGAACTGCAGCCCATGGGAAGGACACACGTTGGAGAAGTTCATGGAGGACTGTCTCCTGTGGGAGGGACCCCACGCTGGAGCAGGGGAAGAGTGTGAGGAGTCCTGCCCCTGAAGAGGAAGGAGCGGCAGAGACAACGTGTGATGAACTGACCACAACCCCCATTCCCCGTCCCCCTGCGCCGCTGTGCGGAGGAGGGAGAGAATTTGGGAGTGAAGTTGAGCCCGGGAAGAAGGGAGGGGTAGGGGGAAGGTGTTTCTGAGATTTGGTTTTATTTCTTATTATCCTACTCTGATCTCTAACATTATGGTCTTTAAATGCTTCTGTGCTATGAAAAAAGATTCTGATATGGCATCCCTGGTCACAATTACATTAGTCAACAGACATAAACTAGCTGGAAAGAAGATAGCTTGTAATTTATTTGGGTTTGAAAAACTGCATTAGAGGAAGAAAAACATTGAAGGACTGTTTTTGTGTTTTACATAATCTCCTTTCGTGGCCACTGCATGGACATATGGAAGAGAACATTGGTTAAGTTGAATTAGAAGGAAGCAAAGAATGCAGAATGAAGCCAAATGAATGATAGGAAATCACCAATACACCTGAAAGAAATTTGAGAATTACTTGGCCTCCTGTCTTAGTTCACTGAACTTATATTTACAGAAATTAACTCCTTCAGTATCTGTTTTGATTAAAAAATAAGGGTAACATTGATTATCAAAGTATGGGCTAAATTATAAAAGGACTGTTCAGATGTAAAATGCGGCTGATATAAACTGAAGAAAAGTCTGCCTATATCTGCTTTCTGTGACAGCTGAACTGATTGTGAATGTGAGAATAAGAGGACAGCTTGCAAGCAGGCTGAATTCAACATAATAAGAAAGAACTTCACATGTTGAAATATAGAAGAAGTCTCTGATTTCAGAAAAGCAAATTTTGAAGAACTGAGGAATCTATGACTTGGAGATGCAGAAGTCTGTTATTAGTGTTCCTTAGTCTCTTTTGTACTTTTGGAAGAGAAGGTACTAGAGACTCATTGATTATCCAAATAGCTGACCTGAAATTTCTTCAGGTCTTTAGGAGTCTGCATAATCAGAATTCAATGGCAAGGCATGACAAGGCACCAGAAGAGAGCAGATTAGAAGACTAGAGTAGAAAAGACTGAGGGTAAATATGATAACAGACTTTAATGTATAACAGTACTAGAAAGAGGAACGTAAGAAAATGTTTCCAATGTCTGTTGGAAATGGGCCTGACTTGCAGTAAAGGTGAGGTTATATGTTAGGAAAATATTTTAAAATAAGGAGCTTTTAAACTCGCTTAAAATGGGAAAAATACAAACTTATATTGAAACAGGAAAAATGCAGGCAATCAAACAGGCATATGAGGGTCATCTGAATGATGAACAAACATTTTTGCCAAAGTTTGTGGAGGAATAAAAGCACTTTATAAAAGGTAAAAGAAGATATACTCTTTATATTTTGAAAGCAGTTGTTAGTAAGTGATTTGTACCTATCAAACCCATCTTTTTTTTCCTAAACTTTACGTGATGTAACGGAGCAGATCTCTTTGCCTCAGTCTGTCTTTCATTATTTCTTGGGAATTCTTTGGTAGATCTCCCTCACTTTCTCCTCAAATATATCTGAGAATATTTTTGCATCTAATAATTGACTTATGGTTGAAGGTAATCAACATTCATATTTAAACTGAACAGATCCTGAAACAACAATTACAGGGTACTGCCTAGGGGAATTTGTCTTACTGGAATCAAGTATCAGAACAGTTGATGAATCATTATGAGAGGTAAAAGGCATACAATTAAAAAGAGATGCTAGATATTTTAATAAGAGACCAAAGCCAGACAGGAGGAACCGACACTCTACCATGGAAGAGACACTGTTCTTTGTTACAGGAGGATACATTGTCCCCATGTAAAAACCAGAAAGAGCTAGAATAAGAACAGTTTCAACAGTGACCTATCAGACTAAAAGCAAAGGTAAAATCAGACATAAGAAATTACTTCTAAAAATGCTTTGTTTTGTTGCAATTTTAAAGACTTGTCCTTCTGGTCAAATGACTTTTGAAAAGAAGAGTGTCAGTTGTTAGAAAATCCCATTTTTAAGGACTTTTTTTTTTTGTTACTTTGTTCACCCTTTTACGATGCCAAGCCAAGAAAAGCCCACAGGTCTGAAAACTATTGTTAATCACTGGGAAGGAAGGAGGGTAAATATGCAAGGAACTAGCTGCAAGGCTGAGGAGGCATGGACTGCAGAATCCCGCAGAGGAGTTAAAGCCTGGCAATTAGCTCTAGGAATCCAGTTAGAGTAACTAGATAGAAAAAAATCTGTATTTAGATCCACTTACAACCAGCTGGTGTCACGGGACAGTGTTAAGTTTTGATGTGTGTCTAACAAACCGTGGAAAAAGAGCCCCTCTCCCATTGTCATATAGATCTAAGCTTCTTTGTTCAATTATCCAGCTAGATTAACAAGGCTGTTAATAACAAAAGACTAAAGAGCAAACTGAAGTCTGCCTTCAAGTCATACCATAGAACATGAGCTTATAACTCAGGCTGCATTTGTTGTAAATGAGTAACAAACAGTGGCTGGAAATTAAGAAATTCCCTTCCGTCATCCCGATTATTTTCCTCTTTTAATGTAATTCTGTAATTTTGTTAAAATAGATATTATTTTCTGTGAAATTAACATGATTCAGAAAATCTGAAATTGTTTAAACTTATGAGCAAGGAAAAATTATGTTGAGAATGTAAAATATTCCCTTAATAACAGGAGGCAAATGATGCCATGCATTAGTGATCGGAATATAAATTGGTATGAGAGTCTTGTAACAGAGAAAAAAGACTGTTACTTGATTCTAAACTTTCTAACTTCCACTCTGTGTAGTACGTTAAATGGACCCTGATTTATATTGGCTCTGATTTACACTTGGCACTACTCTGGCAGTGAGCCTTACAAAAAGCCTTAAACTGGGAGTAAATATATGGCTCACTGTAATTTAAGAACATTTTGAGGTCACTTTATGCCGGCGGAGTGTAAGAAGATATTCAGGCTTCTGGTGTCTAGACTAACAGGGCAAAAAGGCCTTCTACAATTCTGACAGAGCAAAGATTGATGAAGAAGTGAGACAAGCAGCCACCTCACCCTCACCCCAACACTTAGCATTGGGAGAAGCATCTAAGCCAGGCAGCTGGGGCACCTGACCCCATGAACAGGAACAAAAACTACTGCTGCTCAAAGCTGTGTCAGACAGAGGCAGCATTAAATCCACCTTGGGCACAATGCAGCTGCCCCTGAAGACGTTGACTGTTTCTGAGGACAAGACTGGATTTCTGAGTTGCGAAACTATTCCTAAGGCCTGGACTGGTTTCCTAACTAAACCAGCAATATTAATATGAGTGTTAACATCAGGACTGCCACTAATAACAACAGTGTTGGAATCCTGTTGGATTATTGTTATTCTTGTTTCCCTACACTGAAATAACATTTGGCCATAGCACAGGAGCAATCATATTTAAGACATATAAGATATACTGAAGATAGTTATATGTAAATAATACAGCTTTGGGTCATCCTTGACCTTGTGGATCTCAATTTTATTCTTTTTATACAAGACAATTCTCAGGTATAACACTGCTTGAAAATATTTAATACTTATTTTTAAGTAAATTAAGGTTGCAAATATTCAAAAGCTGTACACTTTTATTCCATGGCAATTTAAATTGTTTCCTTCAATTTTTAGCTCTGAGGATTGGAAAAAATATCAACAGAAAGCTGTCAAAACATGAATGGATGCAGTCTTGCTATTCCAGGGCTATTGTTCTCTACTGGATAGCACAGAATTATTCAATCAAAACACATATTAGGTCATTTCAGATAATGAGGGTTCCTTTCAAATGAGACCTGCCTCTCATTCTCATGAGGAAACAGCTCGGCTCCTTCCATCCATCAATATAGAGAAAGCTAATAATCAGTTAGAGGTATACTCTTTTAGCTTCTTCATCCTAGGTTCAACACTATCTTTTTGAGCCTTTATGTCCTTTAAAAATTGATTACAAATGTTCTGGCACATCAGGGTTACCTCAGATAGGAAAAAATACAGATTTAAATCACTGTGTTGCAACTATTTCTTCTTCTTGTTACCATATGATCAAATGGCTGTTATGAGTATCAATAAATAAGCATAATGCTAGTCAAATACTGTACGTATGCTAATAAATCATCTGAAAGAAAACCCATTCAAATGCCACAACAGCAGCAACACTCATGTCTATGCAATAAAATATGACATATAATTCACGACTTAGAACTCCCAACTGCATTTCTCCACTATTCACAGTGATATTCTCATAATATCCAATTACTTTTACAAATGCAATTGCAAAAAGTTATGCCAAACAGCTTTACATGTTTGTATCCACTGAGGATTTGTTATAAACTTGCCAATCTCAAACATGTCCTTAATCTCATTAAAGAGTTATCTTTTCACCCAGGGACTTTGGCAAAATTAAAAGTTTAGTTTCCTTTATGATATGGCTGCTATTACTTTGCTCCTTGCGTAGCAATTTTTATTGGAGGATCTCAAAGCAGTTTACAAACTTTAATAAATTAAGCCACTTATCTCATTTGTCACATAGATAAGTGTTATTATCCCTCCTTTGTAGATATGGAAAAGTGAGGTATAGTAGTCCATTAATTTATTCGTAAAGGTAAGCATCCTGTACAGAAATGCTTAGAGATTGTGACAAAAATTAAATTTCACAGAAAGCTTTGGTATTTAATATCAAACATACTTTCATCATGAATGAACATGAAACAAAATGTCAAGGTCAATTCATAATTTAGCATCTGACTATGAAATCAAAGTGTATCACCTTGAGAAAAACACCTTCTTCTTCTTCCAAAAATATTACAGGAAAGAAGTCAATCCTTCCTTTTGTCTTCTGTGAAACAAAGAGTGAAAAACAACTAAGCCAAATAACAAAGCACTCTATCTATCCAAGATGCCAGGAGACAATAAATTACAGTTTATCTTCCAGGCCTTTAGCCAAAATTATCCAGACACTAGAAAGGTAAAAAGGGCAGCATAAATTTTTTAGCATTTATTCATAAAAAGCTTTTACAGTTTCAGAGCACTGGAATTGGAATACTATGTGTTAAGTTACACATTCCACCTCTTCACCTCTGAATTTTCCTTTTCCAATGAAAAGCTTTCTGTAAGCTTTATCACTGTTTCTGGTTGTGCTCTAGAAAAACAATTTTAATCATACAATGTTCTGATCTGTTCACTTCAGGTTCTTCTAGTAGTCTTGTTGCTTTCTCATTTGAGCACTCTGGTCAATGCCTTTGATGGGGGCCAGAGGAATTGAGATGACGAGCTCATAGTGGCCAAGACCTGGATGCTCAGAAAATCATCTTCTCACAGTCTTGGTCAAACTACCAAATTAATCTTAAGAATAAAAAAGTGGCCATACAGAATCAGACCACAAGTCAATCTACCTCAGTTTTCTACTCTGACACTGACCAAAATCAGCAAGATATAAGGAGAGAGCAATTACAGACAATGCTTCACCTGTGTAGTCTCCCGTCCTCCAACCCTTTGTTTCTCAAGGATGTTCTTGAGCCAGATGTGCTCTCTGTTTATTTAGTAAACATAATTTAATTTCTCTTCTGTGAACTTAGCCTGTCTTCCCTTGAACCCGGTGAAACCCCAGTCCCAGGTGAAACCTTCTGGAGTTGTTTAATACATAAGGAAAGGATCCTGAGAAGGCTGGTCCTGGGGGGGAAAAAAAAAAAAAAAAAGGAGGAAAATATGTGGCTTTCTCTTGTATACCTCTTGCAGCTGCTTCACTTGGAATTAAACTGAAATATTGAGTGAGGCAGAATAGCTGATCTTAGCTCAGTGATAAGGGCATTCACCTGGAATGTAGAAGACAGACTCACAACCTTCACGTATTAGTTATTTAATTGTCATTACAAACTGTGACAGAAAACAGAGGGAAAATCATCACTAGGGTAAAAAAATACAGCAGCTACTTTCCCCTAAAATGTGAATTGAAGCTACAGAAGAGGGATTTAACTCCACAACTTTCATGTTGAAAGTTCCCCAAGTGCAAGCTGCCAGATGATGCCTTCGCTACCTATCTTTTGGGTGGACCACATCTCCTGGCACAGTGCAAATACAGTGAGGTTTATCTACATGGAAGATCCTTGTTGAGATTTTCATGATTCACAGCTTAATCTAGGACTTTAAATCAACTACTTACCTGTGAGATAACTATTAGCATTTAGGTGTCTTTGTCATTTGACAACTGGTTGCCCACAAGTTTAAAAAGCAGCTGTATTTTTTACAGAATGCCATTGTCACTTAGATGACAAATTTGGACACTTTAAGATACAAGCCTAAATTTCTGGATCTTGGACTACTGCATTTTCTTTACATTGGTTACAGTCACATGCTTTTCAAAAAAGCTATTTGGTTGATTTCTGTCAAGGGCATATGTATAACTTATGGTGGCAGAAGTCAGTAGTTGCTTTTGACTGCCTTGCATCGGCTCGAAAAAGCATGGATCTATTTTGCAGTTCAGCGGATAATCCTGAGGGGTCCTAGAATTTCATAGCAGGGACCACAAAGGACCAAAGTGCATTAGGTCTGTATGATCCAGAATACATATTTTCTGCTCATGGATTTGCTTAATCTTTTCAACAACACAAGGTGAGAGCTATTTAGAGCATTCTGTGCTCCAGTCAGTGTCTCCTCATGCAATGCGTATTGATCAGCTGGTTCTCTGTGTGAAATGGCTCTGCTGGCCGAGAAGTCCCTGCCATCATGCTGGAAGACAGGAACATTCAGAGTAGAGTAAAGTATGACCATTTCTGATGACCCAGTGATTAAGTCTTTTTATCCACCCATTAGCACTTTGACCTTTTATTTGGTGCTTGAAGACTCTGTCTTTTCCTGCACTCAAATCTTTCCACAGATAAGCTTTGGCTGGTGGTACTTTTGATAAGATGGGAGATACATGGCTTTAGCTTGATGGATTCAGGAGAATGAGCATCTGTCTTTTCCTATTGTTCTTTCATCGATCGGAACATGTCAGTGGGTTGTGCATACCTGTTTCCATGTGTCCATATATTAATGGGCATTCCTTTGTTCTGACTTTGCTATTAATATCTTAGCTGCACATGGAAAATGCAAATATTATGTTTTTATCAACACCATTAGCATAAGAAACGCATTCAAAAACCACATAAAAATTCACCTTCGGTCTGTTGTACTGTTTGGTCCTGACAACAATGGCATTTGTGTTTCCATTCTTTCTCAACCATAAGGTAAAGCTCTTAACTGTGAGATTATACTGCTTAGTTTGAAAGCTTTTGCGAGCCTCTGAAGTATAATAATTTTACTTTAGAGAGCATGTAATTTTAAGCTCTTGCATAACACCACACATTTTTATGGTATTACTAAACTTCGTAATTTTATTTCCCTGTGACAATTAAGTGCACACCAATGTTATGGAATTTTTCCCTCCATCACAGTCAAATGAAATGGGAATGGAGTATTATATGGTGGGTTGGGAGTTCTCATCTCTGGAAATGTAAAAGGTTTTCTAGTTCCCTTGTTACTTATCCATTTCACACATAACCAAATCTATCAATTTGTTCATTTTTCCCTTCAGCAACCTACAAGCTGTAACCAAAAAAATGTAACAAAAACATATTCATTGTGCGCTTCTTATACATTCCTTTTTCTGCAGGTACAGCTGACCATTAAAGAAAATTAACTTTGATATTTCACAGATTACATTTGTAAAAATTAATCTGTTTTAAAGACTGGCAGCTTATACAGGCCCCTCCAGGCTGGTAAGGTAAATGTTATCTTGCTGACTTGAGTTAGGCACTGTATGACCTGACCTGTTGCCCAAGGTCAAACTCCAAGGCAACACACATCTAGAAGTCAATCTGCTGTAAAGCAAAGAAGACCCATGCATCACCACACTGTGTGTACGATCATACAGAGAAAATCTTTGGTGCTACGGCATGAGCCCTTTCTAACTACAGGTCACACCACAGCTCTTATAACACCTTAGAATTCAAGCAGAGAACCAGTCATAATTCCAACTTTTAAAAAAAATTTTTTTTAGTAAAGATTGAATCATAGAATCATAGAATCATAGAATCAATAAGGTTGGAAAAGACCTCTAAGATCATTGAGTCCAACCATCAACCCAACACCACCATGCCCACTACACCATGTCCCTAAGGGCCTCATCTACACGTCTTTTAAATACTTCCAGCTGGTGACTCAACCATGTCCCTGGACAGCCTGTTCCAAGGCCTGACCACTCTTTCAGTAAAGAAATTTCTCCTAATGTCCAGTCTACACCTCCCTTGGTGCAACTTGAGGCCATTTCCTCTCGTCTTATCGCTAGTTACTTGGCAGAAGAGACCAACACCCACCTCACTACAACCTCCTTTCAGGTAGTTGTAGAGCACGATGAGGTCTCCCCTCAGCCTCCTCTTCTCCAGACTAAACAGTCCCAGTTCCCTCAGCTGCTCCTCTTAAGACTTGTGCTCCAGACCCTTCACCAGCTTCGTTGCCCTTCTCTGGACATGCTCCAGCACCTCCATGTCCTTCTTGTAGTGAGGGGACCAAATCTGAACACAGTATTCGAGGTGCGGCCTCACCAGTGCCGAGTACAGGGGCACGATCATCTCCCTACTCCTGCTGGCCACACTATTTCTGATACAGGCCAGGATGCCGTTGGCCTTCTTGGCCACCTGGGCACACTGCCGGCTCATGTTCAGCTGGCTGCCAACCAGCACCCCCGGGTCCTTTTCCTCTGGGCAGCTTTCCAGCCACTCTTCCCCAAGCCTGTAGCGTTGCACGGGGTCGTTGTGGCCGAAGTGCAGGACCCGGCACTTGGCCTTGTTGAACCTCATACAGTTGTCCTCGGCCCATCGGTCCAGCCTGTCCAGGTCCCTCTGCAGAGCCTTCCTACCCTTGAGCAGATCAACACTCCCGCTCAACTTGGTGTCGTCTGCAAACTTGCTGAGGGAGCACTCGATCCCCTCATCCAGATCGTCGATAAAGATATTGAACAGGACCAGCCCCAATACTGAGCCCTGGGGAACACCGCTCGTGACCGGCCGCCAACTGGATTTAACTCCGTTCACCACAACTCTCTGGGCCCGGCCGTCCAGCCAGTTTTTTACCTAGCGAAGAGTGCACCTGTCTAAGCCGTGAGCTGCCAGCTTCTCTAGTAGAATGCCATGGGAGACAGTTCTTGTTCTTTTCACAGACGTTTATTCTTCCTCTTCTGATAAACCATCTCAAAAAAAGTTTCAGCCATAATTTAACTCTGTACATGATTTTTATACTAGTATCTCAGATAAAACAATGCAAATTAATTTCTGCATATTCATATTCTTTTTCTGAGTGAGGGCAATGCGCTGAATGACTTTTACTTACAGAAAATAATGTAACAGTTATCTTGTCCTGTGAGGCCAACCTAATATGTTATGCTGTCAAATCACAGATACTATAGAAAGTGGTACCAAGTCATGCTTAGACATTGTTTTTCCACTCATTACCTAGCCATCACATACATTATTCAAAATAATCAATTATACTATGAAAAATAAATAAGGCTATTCCTCTGGGGTGCATTTGCACCTCCAAGCTAGCTAATGTTACACAGTCTGTAACTACTATTAGAAGAAACAAAAAGAACAAAAAGAAAAAAACAACAGGGAATATAAGTCTCTGGGGAAATACTCTGGTAAATCCATTTTAAATATATGCTCTGCCTAAGGCTGAGATGTATATACATACATATATATATTAGGGACTCAGTTGACTATATTAGTTAGAGAAAGAAATGCGAATCAAGTCTGGAACTGGATTCTTTTACTGCAGTGAATATCTAGCAATGTTAAAGGGGTTATACCATCTTAATAAAAAAGTAGAATAGATGAAAGGAGAATCAGACTTTCAGGTTGTATTTTTAGCTCAATTATGATTATTATATGACCCTGAGCATGACATATTCTATCTGCCTACAATTGCAGTATACAGTAAATCTAGTAGTAAATATAACTGCATATGAAATATAAGCGTGAATATTGTTTGTAAAAATTAAGCTTTCTGAATTAAAGTAACATAATTCATTTAAAGGAATATTGAATGACAGAATCGGAAGGCACCTTCTGAGTCTTCAAGTCCAAGCCCCTGCTTTTTTGTCAATTATATCACGTAATATTGCTGGGATGCTTAAAACCAGGATTTTTTCCATACTGATCATTTTGAAAGGTTGTTGCAGAATTTCAGTTTATATATGGTTAAAAACACCTTTCTGATTATTAGTCTTAATGTGCTCATTGCAAATTAATGCCTATTTTCTCTAATATACAAATCACTTTGGCCTAATTTGCCATATGTAAATAACAATAATAACCTTTCTTTGTCTTCCATTTTTCAGACTAAATGGACATAGCTCTTTTAGTTTTGAGTCATAAAATAGAGTCTTCTTCCACTCTATTATTCCTGCAGTCCTTCTTTATTCCAGGTAAGGGAAGGAATATTTCCTTAATTCCTTTCGATATACCTTACACATTTTGAGTCACACACTTCCATTTTCACATTATTTTGGGATCAGCTAATATGTTCAGATATTTCTCCTCGTCACTCATTTCCAAAGGTTGGTCTCCAAGTAAAGCAGGAAATCTTTTTATTAGTGTAAAAGTACATGACCATGCACACAAATATATTAAATTTGCCTCTATTCTGTAAGTCCAGTCCTCAAGGTCGTTCAGTTGCTCCTGTATGATATTTTCACCCCCCACTACACATACAATGCCTCTCAACTTCATTTCAACTACAAATTTCATTAGTTCATACCTATTTTGCGCAAAGTCCTTAATGAAAGTATTTAATAAGATTAATCCCAAGATCAGTCTTTGAAGAAACCGTAAGTAACCTTTCCCCATTCTGAAACGTCCCCTTCTAATAATATCCATTTTTGTCTCTCTTGGCCAGTCTTTTACTCATATTACATTTTTAGTTCTAATTCCTATGTTATCCACTTTAACTAGTAATTTTCTATCTGACACCATATCAAATGATTTACTGAAACCCAGACAGATTAGATCTACTGTGTGTCCTTTAAGTAGAAAATCAGTTATCTTATCACAGAAAGATATCAAGTTGCTATGACATCATCTATCTTCATAAACCTTTGCTATATTTTTATCATATTTTCCAATTGCTTTAATTTTTTAAATTATTATTACCTTAAAAATACATTTAAATATTCTTTGCACTATGGAAGACAGGCTATCAATCAGAGCACCAGCAATGTGACCATATTATTTTCTCCTTTGTCATATATAGGATATTCACATACATCCCAAAAAAAGTGTTTCAAGAAAAATGTACAATGCATTGTGAGCATACCTGCTGAAAAACAGTTTCCTCAGTAAATAGTAGTCTATATGAATATGCCCTGTTCTTGAAATTTGCCTTGAAGTTATGGGTTAAAAAGATCCCATCCCTCTACATACTGTGGAGGTGTCAAAGATGCCTTCAAGCTATATATTTACCTGCACTGAAAATAAGTTACGGACACCATTTCACACAGCTGCAAATGTCCATCACTCCTAAAAATGACATGTAAATTCCTGAAGTATTACATACAACTTCTGCTTGGCCAGAGAGAGAAACGAATTCCAGTTGGGCTAACCTACCTCCTTCGTAGATGTTGATGTGTTATTTAATTAATATTTTAAAAAAGAGATCATCAAATATACAAATAAACAATGGATTTATCAGATCTTTCACCAGCTAGTGATTATTCAGCCTGTCAGGCCACAGAACCGTAACTGAAGGTATGATATGAGCCAACTTCTGTAATCAGCTAATGATTGTCTTCAGGGAAATTGGCCATCAACATAAGGGAAATGCAGTCTCAGGAACTCTCTTTTCACAAAACTAGGCCAGAAATTATGAAAGGCTTTCTCAGGGTATTTCTTGCATTTTATGATTCAGGTCAGGCATGGAATCTCTTAAGAACAGGCTTTTTATCAGTCATTTATAAACTTTCCATCCAGTCTTTTTTTAAAACAAACCTTCTAACTGAGGAAAAAAATGCCTAAAACCCATAACTATTTTGCCTAATGGCTTATTTCAGATTAGTTGAATTCACTGCATCATAAAAAATGGTTCTTTTGCCTTGTATCCCCATGCTTATCCATGGTCTGGTTTCACAGGCTGGGGCACTCTTTATTCCACTCTCAAAGGTGCAGCATGAAAATTTTACTGTCACACAGGCCCTGAAAAGAGAGAGAATGTGGATACCAGAGAAGAGGAAATACAATTTCTATAAAATATCTATGCATTTCCTTGGCATAGCAAAGCTTGAACCCAAGATTTTGCTAATCTCAGTATTCAAAATTTATTAAAAAAAAAATAATTCTGTAGGAATGGAAAAAAAGAGGAGAGAAAACAGACTTTCTTATCCCTAAGTTTTATTCCTACTTTTGTCATTTTTCTTTTGTTTCACATAAAAAAAAGAACGGTTTTCTCCTACAGCTGTCTTTCTGATTTAGGCATGTAACTCTCACCTCCATTTTAGATGATGGTTTTCTTACTCTGATTCTCTTTAATCAGTAGAAGGAGTTTTGAAAGCCTAGAAGGATGAGTTCTGTTCAAGTTTATCTAGCTTACTTAAGCAAATAATTTCTCTTTCTGGTAACTTTCAAAAGGCACTGACTTTTCTCCATTTTATAGAGTGGAAAATAAAACACCTATTTTAGATTAATTCCTTAATTAGAAGACTTAAACTAAGAAACAAATTAGATGGACTTGATCCTGCACTGTCTCTTAATTTCTATCTTTATGCTATGGCATATCTATACAAAAGTGTGTTTCTTCTAAATAAATATATTTATGAATTAAAACATTCAAGGGCCTTGATCCAACAGAACACTTGATGATATGTTAATCTTCAAACACATAAGCCATAGCTCTGAAGTCAGTGGGATTATTTCTGCAAGTGCTTCAATGGACTAGAGAGAGCATTTAAGAGCCAAGCCTTGCTATTACTGTATATTGCATTAACCATTTGAGAATATGTCTGAGTTTTACATTTTCTGCTTTATAAAGAGTTTTACTATAAAATGTTAAATGGCCTTTTCAGCTGAATCTCTGTAGGGCTAAAAAGGCAAACCTTTCTGTGCATACTATATTACTTCTATTAAAATGATCTGAAGTACATGTATTTCCAGTGACCTGTCTGCAAGCATCTTGCTGAAAAATGTCACAATTAGCAGCAGACTCCTGCTGAGCGTTTGATTGCACAGTAAGGAACTAACTTTGCACCTCTGCAGTTTGACTTTAACTGAAAATGTCTCTGTTGGTTTCAGTTTATTCCCCACTGAGCATTTGTCCATATCACAACATCGTCACACAATTTAGCGTGATGAACACAGCAGTTCCTACAGGAGGGAGCACAAGGACAGAGAGGGATACAGCCCAGATCAATCTTTAGGCAGCAAAGAAAATGACATCATCATACATGGATTAGTGCCCTGTAAAAGAAATGAAAAAATGGCAAACAGAGAGCTAGGTAGATGGCTGGAAACTAGTGAACAGACAAAACAGTTACCATGAATTCGGAGAATAATGTAGTGGGGTTTGCATCAGCCTGTGCCAAAGGGTCTAATTCTGGGAGTTACTGATGCCCTTGGAAAATGCTAGCACCCACACTTGTAAAAAGGTTTGCATGGCTGTAGCCAGGGTGTGGGAAGATATTGATTTAAAGGAGGGCTTTAAGGATTAAGTCTAGCAATTCTTGTATTTTAGCAAATTACTAAGCACGAAGTTAAATGCTGTAAATTCCCATATGCATGTTCCCAGTCTGCTGCAATCATGAAGTAATGCACCTTAATCTAGTCTGTAGTAAAAATGTCTTGAGGTAAACCATTTTATCTCACATTTGAAAAGGTCTAATGGCATTGAACTGTTATGGATCAGCTGAATCCTTTTAATTCACTAGGAGACACACATGCCCAGCTGCCACTTTGAGTTTTAGATCCCAAATAGCACTGATGATAGCTCAGAAACAGTCTAAATTCTCCAGACGTTCAATTACTCAGTGGGAAAGTCTCTTAGGTGTACCTGAGCATGTACAGAACAGCTCGAGGCTCTGATCTCCCATAGAAGCTGCTGGAAGTTAGGAGCTGCATCAGGACAGAGCCCAGTTCCTCGATGCTTATTATTGTGTATCTTACAGGTCCCCCTTCAGGTGGGAGGTCAAATGTCATTAGTTACATCCATTGTCCATCTAATTTAATTTGAAGCTCAAGTCCTCAGAAGTCCTCTGAAGAGACCCTCCTACCATCAGGATGTCTGTCTATTCTAGATCTTTCTTAACAAGATCCAGTGAACTTCTTCCACTGTCCAGAAGATTGTTAGAGTCTGGTTCCTATATCTCCTGCACCCAGGACAAGCTTTTCTTAGCCACCAAGGTTTAGAGATCATTTCTTGATTTTCCTTTTTGCCCATGTATTGCCCTGATATATGAATGATGTATATTCATTGACTCATACAAATTGAAGGGAAGGCTAAGGGTACCCCTCAGCTCAGTGACTGTTCATTGGGATGGTGGATTTGCTGCTAGAAAGGTGAGCCTAGATTGTAACAGATGTGCTCCACACAAACCAAACATCAGCATGGTCCTCACGTGGCTGTGGCGACCAAGAGACTGGAAACAGAGGTGAGCAAAGCCTGCAGAGGAGGGTTTCTGCTTGTCTTTCTAGCTCAAAAACAGTGAACAGGCAGTCAGTCACCGGTGCTGCCACATCCATCATCAGCTATGTTTCCACTTGTAAATTAAAGGGGAGCAAGACCTGTTCCTGCAGTCATGCAGATTTGTTTAGTTGTTAGTGCATACTGTGATGTAATCCTAGCCCATGTCAGCAAGCGCTCTCCCAGACAGAGTCCAGGTTTAGGTGTCACCTCCAAGGGTCTGTTGTCAAAAGCAGCCTGCGTGAGGTGCACCACTTCACAGGTAGAAAGACAAGTTGCATGGACATGAGGGTCTCGCCTGTAGAACCAGAGCATGGGTCTTGGGCCATTTTATTCACTGTTAAAGCCAGAGCATCCTCCATGCAAGCTGTGAAACATAGGTTTAAGTCCAAGAACACAGAAGAGGAACCTGAATTCGGGCCTGACACCCCCCAAATGGATGTGACAGCTATTATCTCACAGTTAATACTTCTCCCAGAAATGTGACTTGAAGTCATTGGCTTTTCCTCCTGGCTCTGTCAGATGGCTTTCTGAATGATGTCTGCTGTGACTCTAACCCTTTGCTCCTGGTGGTTTGTTTTGGGGAGTGAGGGGCTAACTCAGGAATTTCCTTGGGTAACGAAGAGCCTGGAAGCTTCCTGCTGGCACTGGGATCGTACCTTCTCCTGCCCTTGTCAGTGTCTTGAAGGATAAAACCTGGATATTCCTTATCACTGACATGTGCAAGAATTATAACCAGACATAGCCTGCCTGGCTGATGGCTTCATGAATAATTATGGCAGATATAGCAGTGCTCTGTGCTTTGGTCTAGCGTGTTCTACTAGCTTCTCCTTGCCAGATTAAATTTGCCTAGTAAAAAAAGCATCCTTCAGTTAATTTAAAATATTTTCAGAACAATCAGATTTTTCCTACATTAATTAGCACGTTTTGTTTTATGAGTCTTACACAGAAAGAAGCTGGGGAATTATTTAGCTTAAGAGAAAATACTAGAATTTGTCAAGATCTTTGCTGCTATTGTTGTTGTTGTCGTCGTTGTACTATGCTCTATTAATGCAGATGAACAACAAATATGCTTCTATAAATTGAATCTGACTATGGCGGCCCCAAGAATAACCCAAGGCACAAAACTAAGGAAAAAAAATAGAGAGACAGAAAATATCTCTCATTATTTTACTATAAAAATCTTAATTAGTCCCAAAGGTTTTTGTTATAAAATTCAGGTAGGTAAGGCATAGAAACTTTTTGTCAAGCAGACTATGCAAAAAGTAGGACAGTGACACAAAAAGAGTTGCAAATGAAGCTAGACTTGTATTCTAACAAGTGAAATATTTATAAACCTACAAAGTTATCTGCCCATGGAACAGGTAGGGTAGTATAAATAAATTAAACTGCAGAAATTAATCCATTCTTTTAATTGAATTTATCCTTGAAAATTAATAGAATTCTACTAATCTTTGAGGCAAAAACTGTCTATACATTTTCTTCTATATTACAGGGGAAAAATTATTAGTGTCTTGTAGTATGGTGGTTGCAAATTAAATCTGGAGTTTTGCAGCAATTTGAGCATCACAGGGAAATTATCTTTCCCTGTCTATATCTTTCAACCTCCACAGCTAGGAATTTAAAGCTAAGTTTATAATATTTTTACTTCCCTGAACTATTACCCTCAGCTATATTATAGCTAATCTAAAAGCTCCAGTTCTAGAAATGCACAGAACAAATCAGTAAATGGACGATAGCTTCTGGCACCTCATGGCAAGAAATCGGTGCTTGAATGTGACACATAGAGAAATATATCTTGAATTCCTGCATTATCTCTCAATTTGACCTCTGTTTACAGTCTGTGATTAAGTGTTCATACAGAACTGTGCTCCACTTCAAACTTGTATTTGGTGTATGCATTGGAGAACAAAAAGGCACTTTGCTTACTCAAGTGGTAAAGGCACCCTCTTATTTTAAAACCAGTCTGGAGAGCTGACTTAGCATTCTCGTTTACCTTTGTTGTTCTTCAGCATTCAGTTCTGACACACTAGTCATATCTTCTTTTGAGACCTAAAACTTGTGCTCCAATACTTGAGTATTTTGATTATAAAATTAATAGGTAATCTTGTAAACTATTTCCTACAGGTTTCTCTAGCTTCTCTCTGTAGAAAGCTAGTTGCAATCTGAGCATGGCAAGGACATCTGCTTTGGTGAATGACAAAGGAGTAACCCCTACCCTTTTCACAAACTCCACATGGGCTGAGCTCTGAGACAGGTGTGATGTCAGAAAGTTGTACATGCGCGCAGAGAAAAAAAACCAAAAACGTATCTATGGGCCTTCAGTATTGGGGCTAGGTGGGGTGACAATTATCCACCTAACTCCTTATTGCAAGTTGAGCCCTTAAAACCTAAATCTTATTGACTTCTGTATACAGATGTGGGAGGGAACAATATAAAAAGCTGATTTAACACTTTGTATTTTTTTAATCCTGTTATGTCGCACAGGGAAACAGGATGCACCTTATCTTCTGGTCAACTAAACATTAGATCATATTCCCTTCCCAGTTATGGCCTTTAACAATTTCAAAAGGGACAAGGGAGGGAAACAAATAGCAGTGGGAAAAAAGCAATCTTTATTTATGGCAATACAGACATCAAAATTGCTTTGCCCAGCTAGAATTCCAGAGATGCACAAGCATAGATCAGTAAAACAGCAGTTCCTGGTAAGTTTTGATACTAAAGAATGGACTTTTCCTCAGGCATTTTCTTCCCCATCAGCTCACACAGCATTTTCTGTTTATTCACTCAGTAGTATTCATTGATCAATTACTCAGCTGCACTTGGCATGAGGAAAGTAATAGTTCACTGGTGAATCTGAAAGCAGGCAACATGCGTGTATTCAGTTTTTGTGCATTAAATACCTGTGCACTGTGTTTTATTTTCTGTAATCTACCAGATATTGTATAAGTGATAATCCAATATGTTATTTGAAATAAGAAGCATTCATTATTTCAATTATACTGACATTTTTTTTTTTTAAAAAGGTATACCCCAATAGTGTAGTGAAGAGTTAGTTATTTATGGGGGTAGCAGTAAGAAAGTAGCCTTAGATAATCAACTTCAAAGCACAGGCCTCTGGAACTGGGATAGTTTCGTTAGAGGTTATAGATATAGGATGTTATCTTCCATACGTGTCAGTCACTAGTTGGGGTGATGATATTCTTGGAGTGTTACACAGCTATTGAATAAATTATATATATATACACACACATACATATATATGTATGTATTTATAGAGAGAAAGATATGAGTACAATCTAGGAATGCTGCAGTCCAGCTCCAAATAGGAGAAGGTTGAAAAGCTAAATTGCATCAGCTATCGTGGGAACCATGCTACTGTAAAAGGGATGAAATCTCTTTAGTTCTCATTGGTAATTCTGTGCCTCTATGTCTTTATAGAGAGAAAGAGAGATCTACCCTGAAGACCTTCTTAAAAATATCTTGGGAAGAATATAATACAGTAATAAAGGAAAAGGGGAAAGCATTTCATAAATAATAGCACAAGCATAATATATCTTAAACATTTACAGAAGTGAATATTTTTAATACATATATCATAAAAGTTCAAAAAGCCTTGAGCTAGGGGAAGGCCAATTGCATAAAGCTTTCTCAACATTGTACTAAAAATGTGAAACTCATCAAACTTTATTGTTGTTAGAGAACCAGACCATAACTCCCAAGACCTTTATGAATACGAAAACATTTGCAGAGTTTGGTCAGCTGATATCTCTGAGAATGTAACTCAGTTATTTTAAATCTATCGTGAGGATACTTGTCTGTGTCAGCCAAAATCCAACATCCATAGCAAACCCCAAAAACGGAAAAAGCAGGATTGTTACAACCAAATCTGTACAAGTCCATGCTCTCTGGACTGACCAAGTTAGTTGTAAGAGTCTAACATAATGCAACAGCATAGGTTTTAACGTCATTTCCTGTAATTATTGAGAACTTTCCCTTCTGGAGAAGTCTGGGCTGGGTGGTATCAGTTATGTGCTTTTTTTTAAACAATCTTTTGTTTATTTAAAATGAATTTTAATTCTGGAAAAAAAAAAAATCAAAGCCTTCAGAACCTTATAAAGGTGTTTGTTTCAAAGTGCGAGTAAACATAACTAAAAACCCTCAGGCTGTTTCTATGATACAGCAGGGTTTTTAAGATAATTAAAGTATAAAGCCAGAAAATATTCTTTCACCATTACTTTCACAATCCATAATCCTAGTTCATATAGTCAAGCATTACATATTTATTGACATATTAATGAATATCATGATTAGATGCCTCAATCTGCTTCTTGTATACAGAGTTTTCACCTCTCCTGATTATATATATATATTTTTATATATATATATATATATCTCACTAGTAGGAGAAAGGTAAAGTTTTATTTTCAATTCAATTCTGTTCTTATTCTGGCTGTTCTTCCTGAGAACTAAATCCTTGGCACCCATGCTTATACATGAATCTATTACAAAGAAATAGATTTTGGATGAATTTTGCAGACTTCTGCAAGTTGTTTTTTTCTGTTATATTTCTTTTCTGTGATACAGATGTCTACATTAGTCTCTATTTACATGTAGCTCATGATCTTTTTCTTTTCTTCTGAAGAACATAGCACATTCTATGAATATTATACAACCATTTTTCCACTATCAGACCTGGGCAAATTATTAGCTGGGACATTAAGTAAATTTTTCATACTTGAATGTTTGTTAAGGAAGGTCAGTTCCACTGTACTTTAGGATCCAGGCAATTAATCCCACCTCAGTTTGATAGATGTGACTCTGCTGCTTATCCCCAGTCCTAGGTGCAGGCAAAAGCGAAGCACAGCCTGTGTTACAGAGGTGCAAATACACACATATACAATGGAAATAGACACATAACAGACTCCCTTATAAATCATGAAGAACACAAATGGTCCAATTCTATTCCTCCTTTCTGGCTAACTAGACTTAAATTTCACTGGTGGAAGGCACGCATGTCCTGCACTCCCTTAACTTACGGGCACATCACACTCATTTGGCTCTGGCCCAAATATGACTCTATCCAGAACCCTGGGCCCTTCACCCAGTTTCAGCTCTCACCTTGGGTTTTCCCAGAATCTGATTTTCTCCTACTAGCTGGCTAGCACAGCTCAAAGTTTGCTAGCAGACTATGCACACATATGCATACACACACACAAATGAGAGACCACATTCACTCAGAAAATAGATAGGAATAGAGTTGATCAAGAAGGTAGAACAGAGTGCAACGATCAGGTGCAGGGCTTGACGAGGCAAATATACTGACCAACCACTTGCTTACATGTCCTTTCAATTTCCCTTCCTTTCCATTTTTCCATGTTTCTTTTTCCCTTTATCCCTCGCTTTCTCCATCCTTATCCCTGTTCCTAATTACTCTTTCCCAATGGGCCCACTTTGGCTACACCAATATCCAAATTTGATATTTCTGACATCATTACCTAAGTCACCTTGCTCTTACGTGGTACTACTGATTGGTTATGTTGGCCCTGTTGGCCTTGAAGACTGGTCTCCAAAAGGTTCCCAAAGCTCTGCTTCAATTATCTGTGAAGTTCAGCCATTTCTCACATAATTCCCCCTCAACTCTCTATGAAATTAATCCATCCCTCATAATATTATCTGTAATATTTGTCAGCTGTTTCATCCAGCAATTTTTCATGTCAAGTTCAGGAATTTCGTATATTCTGTTTACTTTGCTAAACCTCAGGACAGGGCCTACTGATCTACATGCATGCTTTAATAAACTTTAAATTTTAGTTGTTATTGTCAGAAAATTGTTACCACAAATCTTTTTTTTTTCCTTGATTTCATTCCTATATAAGGATTCTTCTTTTAATTAACTCAAATAATTGCAATCCTGTTTTTTTCTAGATTGTTAGTGTGTACTATACATGATTTCTAGAAAAACTGGTCCTCTAAGTCACACTAAATCATTGATCAACTGTTTTAAAATAGGACAGGAATGACAGATAGTAAATAACTTATTTTCTGATACAAATTTTCAGACCATTGATTACTTCAAAAATACTTTCATTGATTTCCAATTTGCTTAGCACTCACCTACAATAAAATAGCTTACGTGTGCAGCCAAGCAATTTTATTTAAAAGTTTCTTTTCATACAACTAATCAACATTATTCACTGCCAAATTATATCTACTGCCTTCAAGATCCAAAAAGGCACGCTTAATACATACGTTTGCTTTTTTCTTGGCCAACACCTATCTTTGTCCATGCTGACTAATATGAGAGACCAGGGACACTCCAGTTCTCCCACATGGACCAGTGTTTATGGACTCAATCCCTTCTAGTCAGTCAACATGCCAGAATCTGTGCTAAAGTAGATTAGTTTTTAATCATTTGAAACAGGAGACAGGCAATGGATCTTTAAAACATCTTCTTCCGTGATTCAGTGCAGACTGTTATTTTATAACTGTGAGTCAGACAGGATGCAGCTCAGCGTATACTCTCTTCTACATGCAAAACAAACTGTGCATTAAATTGGGAAGAACAACTGAATTTCACACTGGGAAGAATGCATTAGATTAAAATGATGCATAATCATAGATGTACAATACTGTGCTTAGGCAAATAAAATGTTTCAAGAGAAAGAAGTGCTGGACGCAAGTATTTAAAGAGCTGTTTATTTGCTTTATCATTTACAAACAGGTGAACAGGGAAAAAAAGACTGGCAATCTCTCTTAAATTAATTTTCAGCTGAGGGGTCTCTTGTTTTAAGGTGATAAGCAACTTGTATTGAATTACTATACAAAAAGTGAATAGTGATAAGAAATGTGTAAGTGCTATAAGCCAGATAAGTTAACCATCTAATGTAAGGGACTGCAGAAGCCCTTTAGCTGAATTCTAGAGCAATGCTTGAAATGTGGATTTTTCCTTTCTCTTGCTTGGCAAAGATTTCTTGTTGCAAGATACCAAAACATTGTCTTTATTGATGATTGTTATTCAACCTGCTTTATAAAGACCATTTTTTCCCCTTAAATGTGACAAACTTTAACTTGGGAAGAGGGACAAGTACTTATTTTTCTTGTTTGGTGTACAGAAATATTTAAGCGTTAATTTTCAAAAGGCAGTGTTGTCTCAAAGAGGTTTTTTTAGGATAAAAAACCACTCATGTGAAATTCCTCTGTCTGACTCCTATCTGTTCTACACCCCCCCTTTTGTCTTTGTCTTCCCCAGTTCTCTTTATAGAGCATTTCTTGTTCCTGTTACCTGCTGGTAGCCTTGTTGCTTATTTTTATTTAGACACAGTTGGTGTATGATGGGACTGATGAAAATATCAAGCGACCTGAGATGATGGAGCTTGTAGATTAAATAGAGACTGTAGAGCTGTGGTTGGAGCCCATATTCCTGAATGCTGGTGATGCCCTCAGATGCTGAAATTCCCTTTGCCTGGGTGCTGAACTGCTCTTAAACAGAAAGAGCATTTTCATTGCATTAGATAAGGTTACAGTTTTGTTTTAAAAACTGCTTGCTGTTCCCTTCCTCAGTTTTTATTTTTTAAATGACTTCATGCATTTTTCCCCTGAACAAGCCCTATGTCACCTTCTGCAAAAGTTTTCTGTTTCCTCACACGAGATTAGACAACTTTCTCAGTATTTCCTCTCAGGGATAATCATGGAAAACAGTCAACTTTATCTGCATACCTTGAAAAGCTACTGAGAGCAAATTTAAAGAATAGTCTTAGAGGAAACAGTAGGATAAAAAGGTCTTTTACACTGTCTGGGTATCTTATTCAGTCTGATTCTTCAAAGTCTCAGTCTTTAATTTCCAGTTCTGTTGTAAGCCACATGTCATGACCTTGCTAAGTGGGTGGAAATCATATGGAGACAAATAAGAAAAGGAACTGAAAAAAGAAGGAGAAGGAAACTACAATTACAGCAAGGACAATGAGTAGTTCAAAAGCAGAGTTCCTATTAGTTCAATGGATAGGTTTCTTTTTTTTCTTACTTGAGTGTAGTCTGATTGTGTATTCCATAAGAGCCACTAAACAATTCAAACGTTTCTGTTGAGAATTGAATGATCTGCTTATTGAAATCCATGTATGTCCTACATCTTTCCCTTTTATCCATCCCTGACTTTTCCAGTAGATTTATTATTAAATCCTGAGCTCTTAAATATCTGTGTTTTGGTACTGTAAAAATCTTCACATTTTTACATTCACTTGGAAGTTGTAGAACAGACAACATCTTGCTATAATATTCACATACCACAAAATACTGAAATCAGTAGGGCTGCAACGGATCTGATTTTGCTGATCTGAAACAAAGAAAAATATGAATTGTAGGGCTGATCCTAGTAAGTCTCTGTCACACATGTGCACACACAAACACATATATTTGCCTAACCAAATGAATTCTCATAACTATCTCCAAGACGATATTTTATAGTCATTATATTTCTGAAATGAAAGCAGAAGATAGCATTTAAAATAACATAACGGCTAAAAAAATATAGGGGTCAATGTGCATGTAAGATTATGTCCACTTAAAAAGATCTGGTGCTCCTGCATAGAATATTATGCTATTAAAATGAGAGCAAGAACTTCAGAATTGATGTTTTTAAATGGTTGTTACAGAAGATACTGCATTATGCACTGCATTAATTTGCACTTTGAGCTATTTGCTCATCTGCAGCCATTGTGTCTGAAAGAGAGAGAACAGCAATATTGCAGAGTTTGCCTTTTTGTGCCCTATTTCTGTTATATTTGGTCTACAACTATTTCACAGCCCTGAATACAACCCGTGTAAAGTTTTAACAGGTAGCTGTTTCAAAAGTGTGAACTCTGCATTGAGACCAAGGTGGCCAGAGATGTATTCATCAGGATGTCACATTCTGGGGAGTGCAATGAAAAAACAAAAACCAGTGCAGCTTACAACCAAATTGTTTTAGCAATTAATTCCTCCAGAGTCCTGAACCTCACACAGACCTTGTAGGTGACAATCTGCACTGCTTTATCTGATGGGAGTCCCAGGGCACCAATGACAGGTGGGGCTTATTGGAAACTTCATCCTGAAGCTTACTGAGACCTCAAGCCAGAAGGTTTGAAGCTACAGGTTTAATTCAGATAATGCTGAATACTCCAATATTAGGTATAAAACCTGACATTTTCTTTCCTGTTACTGTTGTCTACACCTGGATTTGCAATACAAAGTTTTTTCCTCTCTGTTTCTTTTCCACATTTACATCCTTAATTTATTGAAGCCCAAGTAAGAGAGGAAATTTAACATAAAAGAGAGGGATTTGGGGTTTTCAGAAACTTGATCTAGAACTAAGAAAAAATTAGTTGGAACTATGAAGGTAACAAATCCTTCAAACTTTTAGGCAATTAACACATTTAGTCCTTTGAACAAAAAAAGGTAAGTATTAGAGCTTTTATTTTAGTATGACCATGTAAACCAGAGAAGGTTTTCGTTTTACTTTGTTATTGTTTTTTATAGACTATGATCTATCAACCAAACAGAAATTTAATGGAAAATTTTCCATGTTCATAAAAATATTATTCAGTTTCTCTGAACAATGCAAATAATCTTCAAATATATATAAAAATATTTTATATTTCTTTATATATACATTTACTTATGTATGTATGAATACAAACATATATATTCAGCAAAACAGAAATTTTCCTTCATTTTTTTGCTAAGCTTTTTGTGTTAAAAATATCTTTATCCAACCAACTCTTTTTTATTACAAGAAGAATCTGCAGACAGAGTCAAATGATGGTGAGTGGAGTTAGATTAAAGTATATGAAAAAAATTAGTCTTTGATTCCCCAGACAATGGAAAATCTGAAGTACTAGAAAGGAATAAAACAATAATAATACGTAGCTCTAATGATCCAGTTTTCATTTAAAGATCTCAAAGTACTTTGAACATGGAGTTAGTGTCACCATTCCCAAAATTAAAAATGTAAAAAAGAGACACAATGAGAAGATGTGGCTTGTTTGAAACTGGCCACTAGGCTTGGAGGAGAACCACATGGGAATGTTCTTCATCTTCCCTGTCTTCACCTGCAGCTTTCGTCACTACTTACCATGTTTCAGTGTGTCAGGGCTGAAGGCTGAGAGGAAAAATAATGTCTTTTTTCTTTCACTTTGTAACAGTGCTGTTAAAAGTTGTTTCTAGTTTGCTGCTTCTGCTATTTTCAATGCTTCATTTCTTCAGACACAAGGATTAGCCTTTGCTTGAAAGTTCTTTCCGAGTCTGTGAAAAAGTATATAAATGAATGAACCACAACAACATTACGTTTCATTATTCTTTGCCCTTTACTGCGTACAAAAAGTCTCATAAATAAGTTACAGAGTGCAATCCTCATCAACACAGCCCCCAGCACTTCTCATTTGGAGTCTCACTCATCAAAGGGCACTCTACAATGGTGCCTGGGTTGAGGTCATGGTCCAGGGGAGAAGAGATTTTCTTCACATAGACAGACGATAAAATTGTTCTCTGGCTTCTGATTCAGTGAGAAAAACACATTAAGTTATATAGTTACTTTCATACTGTGAATATCTGTGATAAGAAATCTGATCTTGACAGGTGATAGCTTTTTTCCTGTGGCTGAATAAGATATTTGTGAAGATAGCAAATGTTGATTTGTACATGTTTTCCATGTATGCGTTAGAATAGAATAGAACAGAATAACAGGTTCTTATCAGATGTAAATCAGTGTAACTACACCAATATACATCAACTTTTTGTGAAGTTATTCAAAGAAGAGCTGTTAGAAAACATCTTTCTCCTCATAAATTTCTGTATGCATACATACATACATATTTATATATAAACTAGTTATTTATTTCCATTTAGCACAAACTGACATTTTTACTTTTTGAAAGCTTTATGGTGGCAATTATATCCAACTGCTACTCAAAATATTTCAGGTGAAATCACCCCTGTGTATTCATGAAAAGGGAAAAGTGCATGGTTTACACTGCTTATTGCTCTGATTATCCTTATCCTGTTGCTTTCTTTGTAGTTTAACAAGTACTAACAGACACATAGATGTGGATGCCTTGGCTAGAGACTTGTGGCCCCATTGGTGCATAGTATTTGGCTTCCACTTTTCAGGAGAGAATTTGAACCTGGAATTATTTTACACTTTTTTCTTTTTTTCTTTTTTCTCCTTTTTTTTTCCTTTCCCCCCCCCCTTTTTTTTCCTTTTCTTTCTTTTTTTTTCCCTGCAGTATTTATATTGCCACACAAATTTCAGGATAAGGTTCAATCGGTTCCTATAGGAATTTTGCATGGGATTGCCATAAGGAATGTGCGTACCATTAAAACGTGGTTGTTTGACATTCAAGTTACACTGGGAAGTTGGTTTGAATTCTGTAATTCCCATGCACCAAAAAATCTAAGTTAATACATGATTCTTCTGGATTGGAGTAAGTTTTATAAAGACTTACAAGCTGGGAGACGGTGCTTTCTCAATTTTACTGAAGACTTTAAGACCAAAATTATCAACTAATTGTACTTCATCAGGTGGAATCCTTTAGTTTTATTATAAACCAGAAATAAATCCCATGTTATTCACATGTGCTGCTATTATTTACTTAATTCTACAATTACAATCCACATTAAACAGTAGTGTTGGTATTGTACCTCATTCTTAAAACCTGTTGGTTTTGCTGATGGACTTAGGTATAATGCCTAATTATCATTCTAAAAAAATCTTAATAGTGTCAATAGTCTTCTCTGTAAGAAGGTAAAGAAACGTCTTGGTTCATTCTGAAGAAAGAAATGAGTGCAGACGTTATCTTGAAATTATAGCCTACATTCTGGATGCAGCTCTATTAATTTTAAGCATTGAGGCAGACAAACCAAGATGAATGGTCACTGTTAGTACCTCCTACAGTCCCAGGGAGAGAGGCTCTGTAGAGGGTGATCCAGGTCCTAGATGGACTGAACTGATCTCTTCAGTAACTCATCTTTTTCCCTGGACCGTAAGGGGAATCTGTGTTAATGGATATCTAATAGGTTAAGTATCAGTTAAGTATCAAAACATGAGGAAAAATGAACCAGGACCTATGCTTCTAATTTGTTTTTTAACACGTATTTAGTCTCTAGAAGAGGGATTGTGCCTGCTAAGCTAGTAGTGATTACAAATGCATATATGGAACTTCACAAATCCATCTTCATCTCTAATGACTAGGTGATCCTGCTGCTTTACTTACAATGGTGACTTGTAAAACTGTTCTCCATTGCTACGTGGAGCATCTCCCGACAGCAAGCCATCCCCTTTGTATTGTGTAAGTTCTTTTTATTTTGTTGTTGAATGTAGCTTTAGGAACTAGATCTCAAAGTTTAAGGGTACATGCAGCATTATGCAGCCCATTGTAGTCTGCTTTGCTGCTTTCTGACTTTCCTAGGGCATTCATCAATTTAGTTGCAGAATTCCAGTCTGGCTGCTCAGTTAAAACTTGTTCTTCATGTTGTGGTGTTACCAGTTTTGGTCTTCTTACTCCCCTGGGCTGCTGATTTGCATATGGTTGACAGTTTATTTATGTGTTCCTTGTGGTTTTTTATATAGTGTTAGGGCTCAAATCTGTTTGGACGAATTTGTACACAAGCAGAATTAGTTAACATCCAACTCTGAATCTAATAATTAGAGATGAATGAGTACACAAGTAGCCATGCTCAGCTCAGGCTTTCTGAACCAACAGAATAATTAACCAAGCACCTCAGGCATGCAATGCCCTTAAGAAGGGATCTCCAGAAACATAATGCTACAGTTCTGTGAGGCATCAAGGTTGTTTTCCTTAGCTGAAAAATATATGAATATATTCCCTTTTCACTTTGACACTTGATTTCTATCTAATTGCTTCTTTTTCTCTTAGATCTGAATCATTTACATCACACTTTACAGAGAAAAAGATCAAAGATCAGAGGGTGAGAAGATATGAAATAGGTTTCTTTGTTGACCCATTGTCATATATAAAGACAAACCTAAAATCTGAAGCCTGTCGGGGTTTGTCTCTCCCTTAGTAGTAGAAATGCTGGGACAGTGATGAGACAAGGGGTTATGGTTTTTAACCATTTCATGAATAAACACAGTCTTCAGTCAACAGAGCACCTTTTGCAGGCATTATATTGACTAAAGAAACCCAATAACTAACTTACTTAGGAGTTGTATTTGTTTCTTATACCAGGAAGGACAGAAATGCTATGAAAAAGAAATAGAAAAAATATAAAAGAGATTCTCTCCATGATATTTCTGGAGTATCATAATGTTATTGAACTTAGTATTCTAGAGTAAAATCTTAAATTAATCTGTAATTGATTTCAGATTTAGTGCATATGTAGGTATATGTGATGTATATTTATGTGTATGTATGTCTAGATGTATTTGTTCAAACATAATTGTTTCTACTAGCAGGAATGTTTTCATGTCTTCAATCCATGACTATTGGGCATCAGTAATGTGACACAAGTTGTTTTACATGTCCATATCTGCTTCTTGTAACTTACACCAGTTACAAGATATGGGGGTTATGATAGAGGGGTTATGATAGATGAGGGTGTCAGATCAGTATTTGGAAGCATTCAAAAAGACAAATTAAACTACAGTAATTATTAATAAATGTATATAGAACAAGTGATTCCACTTTATAAATTCATTATTTGTCCATGACTTGAGTAGTGTGTGCAGTATATGTTAGAAGTGGAAAAAGTGCAAAGGACAAAAACTGTTATCACAGTTGTATGGAACACCTTCTCTATGAGAAGCAGTTGAATAATCTAGGTGTAATCACCCTGGAAAGGAGATGACTTGGAGGAATATAGAGGGGGAGTTTCTAAAAGATTAGTAGCATGAGAGGATGGTAGGAAATGACTGCTCACTGCCTTTTCCAGTATGAGAACTAGGATTCATCAAATGAAGCTACAGGAGATGACAAAGCAAAATTAAGATGTTTCTTTGTGCAATAGCCCGCAGACACAAGCAAACACTTTTTACTGTGAGAGTGGTCAAACACTGGAACAGATAGCCCAGAGAGGTTGTGGAGTCTCCATTCTTGCGGATACTCAAAACCAAACTAGACACACTTCTGAGCACCCTGCTTTAGCTGACCCTGCTTTAAGTAGGGAGGTTGGACTACTACACTATGTCCAGAGGCCCTTCCCACCTCATTCCTTCTGTGAGTCTCAAAAAGCTTGTCAGATAATATGTATGAAAAAGTTCATTTAGTTTCAAGCACAGTCTACTTTCTGTGGTTTCCTTCTTCTTGGTTTCATGACTTACTACAACACTTTTCATCTTCTCACTGTCAGTGGTAGACTGTGCAGTGTGTTTATGTGTGTACAAGATGAGAAAGATCTGCCAGATTATAAAAATTCATAATTCACTTAAAGATCAGTGTGCTGTCATGATTTCATACCTCATAGTCTTGTCTTTAGGAAAGGCAGACCAGACACATTGTGAAGCTTGAACAGCCACAGATGCACAATATTTTTTCCTTCATAACGTGAAGGAAACCCAACTTTCACATTGTGGCTATCCTATCCAGCACCATCTTATCTTCAGTAGCTGTTATCTCAGTCAAGTCAAGGAACCCTTTGTTGGAAAAATTTTCTGAAGTTGCCTACACATATTTATTGTAGCCACCTTCAGACTGCAGGACATTTATTCAGCAGATTTGTTAAGACAGATATATCTATCTATAATGTTCATGTGTCATAATTAAGGGGAGACAAATAACAAATATAAATGTTGGCTAAGGCCTCGCTTCTCAACCTTGTGAGAACACACATAGGAATCGTCACATTGGAAAAAAACCCTACAGGTGAGGCCAATGTTATTGTGAAATTTTTCTCAAAATTAGTTTGGTTGGGGTTCCTTTAAACTGGGTTCAGACATTTAAATCTGCTAGTAAATATTAAATCTTAAATATGCCCTTATGATGACTGGGTTAAAAATGGTCCAGAAAGGAAAAGATATTAATTGAGGAGATTCAGGTATACCTTTGAAATCTCTTCAGGCTCATATTCATGGAATTCCTCACTCTTAGTAGACCACAAGTTCTGTCTTATTTTTCCCAATTAAAACAAATGTTAACAACAGTATGACAGAAGGTTATGAAGTTGATAGCCTCAGGAGAACTTGGAACTATTCAGAAGCTGTCCAGATATCCTCAGAAACCTTCCTTTGTGTACCTGTTCAAAACCTGACATTTCCACACTGATGGCTGCTACCCAAGAAGTATAAAATGTTTGTAACACTTGGCTTGAAGTTTCATTGACAACTGATTCTCTGTCTTTCAAAGGATTCAGACATATGTGTGAGTCAACATTAGATATTTAGGGCCAGATTTGCAGGTGAAATAAATTGGCATTGTTCCATTGACCGCTATTGAATATACCTGAAATTGTACAGGTGAATAATAGTCAAGGAAGTAATGAAGAGATACAAAAATGCCATTATTGCACTTGCAGTTGAATATCAAGCTGGATTTACTGTGATAAATCAGCTTGTAAACAATCTTCATTGCTAATTGCTCTTGTCTTTGAGACTATTAGTAATGTAATATATTATTTAATTGTTTAATAAATTAAATTTTTAGTTAATAAATGTTTCAAGAATAAACTAAGCTTTTAAAAGCGACTAATAGCCTATGAACTGCTTAAAACCATTCATTTTGGTTTTATTTAAATGAAAGAAAATGAAGACTCATCACTGCATCATAATAATAATAATAATAATAATAATAATAATAACAACAACAACAGCAGCTAACACATGGCAATCAGTACAAAGCAAGTAACATAGAGGAAACTGCACAGTACAGCCTGTGCTGTCTGTGAACTGTCTGTGCTGTATATATAAATAATCTCTCACCACTATGATAGAATATAGTCAGCTCATCCATTCAGAGAACGTAAACAAGGCTATTTCATCTCTTCCCTCTTGTGCAATGCTTCCAGAGTGTTTTCATCAACATACAGTTCTTGCTGGTCAGAAAATATAATCTTAATGTTGCAATGCTCCCCGGTACTGTACCACTCATCTAGCACCAGGTTTGAATGGGTTTACTGCAGTCTGTAGCTGGTTGCTTGTAATCTCAAAGATTCTGGGGTAAAACCATACCATGGCCAAAACCAGGATGCTCTTACAATCATCCTCCTTGCTCTGATACTGAACACATCCAGAGAAAGGGGAACTACAGCACAATACCAGAAATTTGGTATGAGGTAATTACATCCCACACAACGGGATTGGCCAAATGTACGTTCCAGCAACCATAGCATCGGTCAAGGAACTCACAGAGAACAACTATTCATAGAACCGCTGAGAAATATAATTTTAAACATGCTATTAAATAACACTATTTGGGGATATTTTCCTTAAATTGAAGGAAAATGCAGGTCATCCTGGATTAAGAAATCACACTTTTGAAGTTCTAATCCCCTCTCTAGCACTACTTTCAACATAAATTTAGTTTGGACTTTATGAACAGTATGACATGTTTTTAAATGATGAATGGATAATGAGAAATGATCCTGATCACCAAGAAAATAGTTTCAGCAAAACATATCAATTACTATAACAGATTATTTCAGCTTTCTATGATACAGCACTCTGTAGGTTTCAGTGTGCTTTTGTAAGTCACCTTCTGTACAATGACTGAGCCTAACAAATGATAATAAGAGCATCATACATTCACTCTATATGTGTATAATATAATGAAAGGGTATTCATTAATTTCAACATTTCCCTCAGAAACATGGTAGAGTTTCTGGTGAGAGTATGAGAGAAAAGCTATTTTTTTCTCTTCTGGATGACCAATAACTTTTGGCCAGGGCACTGAAATAAGCCGTAGAAGGCTTAGCTGATTTGGTTCTACTGAGCACTTGCTTTATGGAAGATGTAACTGGTAACAGAAGATGCAAGAGGAGGGTTATGCGGTTTAGACTAGTCTGTCTGTTCGAGCATTGCTCTGAGATGATGCCAAAGCAGAGATATTCACTGCCTGGCATAACAATGAAAATAATCTTGAGTGTGGTTTGCATGTCTTGGTTTTCCTTGCTATGAAGTTTAGAAGGTAATGTTTCATCCCAGGGAAGAATGAGACTGTTTTGAAACCACAGGGTTTTTTGCAGGAAAGCATAATTTGTTCCTATCTAGTTGGGATACATAACGTCCATCCAGGTGGCATCTTTGCAGATTATTATGAAGATGATTGTGTGTGTGAGAGAGGGTGTGTGTGTATACCAAAGTATTTAAGTGTTTCTTCTTCATTGCTAATTTAAGTAAGAATTGAGACTTCTTTGGGATGCAGCTTCCAGTTAATTTTAGAACTCCGTTGATTCAAGCACCTTCTAACTTCAAGAAAAACAATCACTACAGCATAGAGATCCTATCAATCATAGCAAGGTTTGCATGCTTATTTAGATAGCTTGTAATTAAAGGCAGCTAAAAATATCATGCATGAATGGCAAGTTTCTACTTTTTTATTTAGCTCATCTCCTTCAGAGAGAAGACACAAGTCCCATCAATCACACAGTTGGTAACTGAAGTCATTATCACTAAAATTAAGGCAATTATATACAAATGAATATTAATGAATCTTCCAGTCAAAATCCGGGTCAGTTTCCAAGAATTTTAATAAAAATATAAAGAACTCCTCTTTTCCATTTAATCTTTTGACAAATAATCAGTACCAGAAAGGACACACCTTTTGTATTAAGCTAACATCATGGATCGCGGTTTTAATGAAATTAATAGCAGTATTTTTCCAGCATGGTGCAAAGTGATGTGTTAATTAACATTGTTCTCACAAAAAGTGACACAATGTTACACTAACTTAACTTTGAAGTTGTCATTTCCAGTTGCCATTAGCTCTAAGGAGAAAAAGGATTGTCAGTGCATTGTGCTTAACCGGATGAGTGAAACAAGACTGCATTGTTTTAAAGTCTAAAAAAATTGTATGATCTGAACTCTCACAGATCGATATCTGTGTCACACACAGGAAAGACCATTGGACAGTTTGTCCCCCCCGTCTAACTCAAGTCACATTTACTTACAGCCAATCTAAAGGCAAGGGAAAAGGGAACAAGTCAGAGTAGCTTTCTTTGAACTGTGCTTCACCCCATGTCTTTGGAAATGATCTCAATAGCTTTAAGGTGGGTTGTGGCAACCGTTAACTGCACACGGATACACAACGCAATAGTAGATGCAACTGCATGTCTGAATTATTTAAGGAGGTAGAAGGTAAGGCATTTCAGGCAGCTATGATCAGACTCACAGGCCAATCGCTTCAGGAAAATTTCTCTGTTGTAGATATCAGCCTTTCATTTTGAAAGTACACAAAAAACGATATTTAAATTTTCATGTATTTATCTATTTATCTTTGCTGTAACTGAAAGCCATGCTGGTGATAGCAACAACGGAGGTGTGCATTTATACTCCTTCTTTCATTAGCACAATTAAAAATGGAAGGAGTGAATCACCTGTCATTGAAATGCAACCACCTCTCAGGCGAATGTTCAAAAAAGAGGGAAAAAAAGAAACTAAACCAACTTTTTTTTATATTCTTTACAACGCATTTATTCTTATGCCATGGGCAGATGGAGTCATTGCTATATTGATGTACGCTTGAATAAGCAAGATCAGGTTCAAACTCTTTATTATTATAAGTGTAGGGGGAAATTAGGTAGGCAGAATGTAATCACTCAGGCTGGTGTTTTATTAAATACAGGGGTGAATAAAATAATTGTTTAGCTTGTAAATCAGCAGTCCTTTGCTATTCTGAAATTGCTTTAAACTCAGCCTTAGCAATAACAGGAGTATATTGCAAGGAAACAAGAATTGTATACCTATAAAGAACTCACGTTTCACGTTTAATCTTCAAATTAGCAAAAGTGTCAAGAAAATCAGTCTATCTTCATTTTGAAGTGTGCAAAATGGAGATGGATTTGAGAGTTAACATGTTTGGGTTCTTTTTTCCCCATGCTGGTTAAAGTAGAAGAGTTATCTGTGTTGAGTCTAACATTACCATGTCTAAAACGATTTCAATTGATTAAATAAAATCCATAGACTGGGAAAAAAATGTATTGACTGTAAGTTTTTAAAGTCCCAAGAACAATTGCAAGTGACCCATGTGTGTTTATACCCTGTGAAAACACTAGCTGGGCAAATACTTTCTTTCATTTAACCTGGTAACAAAATAAATTCTAGACAGATGTTTTGTTTTATAATAATTGATTGTCTTATTCAGTGAAAGAAAGTGCTTTTCAGAAATAACAACTGTTCATGGTCACAAGTATTCCCAGCTCATATTTTTCCCCCCTAATGGAAACAAAACTTTGTCTTTAAAGACAAGATGTACTTATAAATATTGCATATGACTCAGTCCTGCTGAGGAACCCTTTCAAGCAAATAAGACAGAAACAGATAAAAAAGCTAGAGGGATAAGTAAGCAGCAGTGGAGGAAACAATAATTTCAGAGTAAGTCTGAGGTTCTAGTTTCACAAGTATTTATTTTGGCATCAATGTTTGCTTGCACATCCCCTAAGCTTCACTGATTATCACTGTCTCATCTCACTCCCTCAGACAAACCAGTGAAATCACTGTTTGGTGTCAAACTGTGAACAACATCAGAGAAGCTAATTCAGGTTAAAAACCCCACAGCTTTGTGGTGTTGTTTTTGGGGGGCTTTTAGTGCTGACAGAAATGACTGTAAATGTATAACTTGTTTAATCTTGCCCTGGGATTTCTGTATTGCTTTATATCATAGCAAGCGGGAAGTTAAATGTTAGTGTTTCAATTAAATAGTTTAATGGTCACTTTAGATCAAGGTAAATTAAAGATGGTCATGAAATATTTTCAGTCCCATGACAGTTTTCTCGAACCCAGCATCTTTTTCCAATTCTGATTCAGACTGAAAAAGTCTTGAAAAATCCAGCAAATCTCAATTAACTCAACAGAATTATTATTACTGATAGTATTACTATTATTAGAGATTTCATTTTGACAATATATATATATTTAATTTTAGCTTTTTAAAATTCTCAACCTATTGTACTACTAAGTAAAACTCCAAAATGAAATGAAAAAGCCTTCCACTTCAAAATCTCAGCAGGAAAAAGGTAGGCAGTTCCAAAATTAGTGCTTTGAACTTTTTTTTTTTTAATAGGAGAGTTTGTGACATTTACCTGTAAATTATTTTAGTTTTGATATGTTAGTTTGGATAGTTTCACCCACCTGTAATTCCTATGTTCTTGTGTTTTATAAAACTGCTCTGGGTCTGTGACCGCAGTTATTTTTGAGAGGTATCATCATATTTAATGAAGTAGGTGGCTTGTGGCTAGTATGACAACAAAACAAGGCTTCACTTGTCAACGAGCCTTGCATTTGCTGTGGACAAAGTTCAGGGACACAGAATTACTGGTTACCAGTTGACATGTGGCTACTTGTAACTCTTTGATAATTCCCTTGTGTTTGGTCTCTGTGTCTCCTGGTGATCCGCTTGTATTTCCATAACAGCAGTACTGGTTATGACTATTGGGAGTGACATCCTGAACTACTGAATTCAGGCTCCATTAAGGTCAATGGCTACATGGTATTATCCTTTCAGAAATGCTTTTGCTTGACCTTAAACTTTTTTGGTCTGCTACTATGTTTTTAGAAATATTTTTTTCTGATTCTGAGCCTGCATTTGTTCATATCCGATTTGCATTCATTTTACTTAAATATTTCTTTCTCCTAGGTGTTTCCTCCTTTCTCCATTTTTTGAAACAAAGAACATCTTTTCTCAGACTCCACCTCAATAATCTAGGCAAAATAAGTTCTTTTATTTTTCCTCATAAAGGAGCCCCTATGCTCCCTTTAAAGTCCTATTGGACCATCAATGCACAGTTTCAGGCCTATTTCATCTTTCCTGTGCACTGCTGTAAAGTCTTACTGGTCAGCAGTGCCTTATGCAATCACGTTATTGTTGGAAATACTTCCTCAGATGTAGCCTAAGAGATCATTTGATCTTTCCAAGGATACATGACATTAATGACCCACAATCACCATATCCACTCAAGAGCCTTTCTTCTCCTCTCACACTTCTGATCGGTGAGTTCCCAAAGAGTAGCAGGGATTATTTTTCCTTTAGATACCCAAAAGACATTGGACTTTGTAATTTTACTGTCCTTATGTTTCTACTACTGCATTTGTCATAGCTTCCTGCTCCTTTTAAATGGTATTTTGAGTATCCAGTACATCTCCTCTGCATTGTCTCTTGACTCTCTGACAATCATAACTGTTACTAACGTGCTTCTCTTTTTGTGCCAAATTCACAATGCAAATAATGATAATTAAAAAAAAAGTCTGACCATTTTTGTGATCATCACTAGAATACTTTATGGTACTTTAATATTTCTCTTGAATTTTAGACCCCAGACCTAGATGTGGTATTACAGTGGCAAGCTTGGCAATGCTGTATATGGAAGCAAGATCCCCACTGTTCTTCTATTGGAAGTTTCCCTTGATATTAGTACTTTTGCTTTCTCCCCTCCCTTTCAACCTCACATCTCCTGCCCCTAACTGGCTTTTGTTCCTTCAGTAATGATGAAGAGGTGCTATAACGGGACAAAATTACTACATGAACCACCTCTTGGGAGCCCATGATAGCACTGATCCACAATATTATTTTCCAGCTATCACAGCAGAGGAAGGTACGAGGTGCCTATGTGAATTATTTCTGTACTTTCATTTAGTTGCAGTGTTCTCCTCTCTGGTTGCATTTCAGTGGTAGGCACAGAGCTCCCTCTACACGTTTTGTCAATCAGATAAAACACTTTTGGATCCTGCTAGATGCTGCTAGATGAAAGGTACTAGACAAACATAAGTCATTATCATTAACTGCTACAGCTCTCAACTACAGCTAAGAACCAAGAAACTAAACCAAGCTGTTAGGGACCATCTTAGTATTGATAAAAGAAAATAGTTGACATTTGCTGCTGGCAGTATTACTTAGAGATATGTGTCTGCTAGTCTGAGAAAGATATCATCAGCTGTGTGAAGTCTGAGAGATCTCAGAGGAAGCAGAAAGAAGAAAGGCCTGTAAAGGACTGAGGTATTTCTTCTTCGTGCTTGGAAAGGGAGAGAGCTTCTGAAACACTAAAACAACTAATGGGACTTACTGGCAGGCACTGGTAAAGGAACTGCAGGAAATTTGATCTTCCTTGTTATGAGTCACGACCTTGATGTTACAGCTTCTGCACGAGTAACAGCATAGTTGTAAATAGAAGTGCTTCCGATGCAATACCGGTATTGAATTCAGCACAGAAAGAGACAGATATGGGAATGATTGAGAAAAGAGCTAATTTGTCCACGTTGTATCTCTTTTGAAAACACTGGACATGAACCACAGGTGAACTTGTCTCTCATTCTTTAAAATACACATCAGCTACAGCATGATATACATAAATGAAAATTGTTAATGTGTTCCACTTACAGAGGAGAAAATATGTAATTAGATAAACATTTGGGGAGAGAAGAAAACATTAAATATTCACTCTATACTTGTGTAACAAAGCTGCTTACTCATGATCTCTATTTTCCTCATGTTCCATTAAATTACCCATAATTTTAATTGTTGGAGGGATTCCTATCAATTCTCTTCAAAATTCTCAGCAAAGGCTTTCCACTGAAACTCCATCAAAAGTGTCTGGGTTTCAGAACAGTTCCAAAGCAACCCAAGGAGCACAGTTTTTGAGATGGGACGGATGTGCCTTTGAATTCTGCCTCCATACAAATCACAGCTTTTTTTCTGAGTTTTGGTAGTCTGTCCTATGCAGGTTGTAATTCTGCATTCCTCACACAGTCCCTGTCCTGGTTTTGGCTAAGATGAAGTTAAATTTCTTCTTAGTGCTGTGTTTTGGATTTAGTATGAGAATAATTTTGATAACACACTAATGTTTTTAGCTGTTGCTAAATACCCTGCTAGTCAAGGACTTTTCAGCTTCTCATGCTCTGCCAGGTGCACAAGAAGCTGGGAGGGAGCATAGCCAGGATAGCTAGCCCAACTGGCCAACAGGGTATTCCGTAGCATATGACGTCATGCTCAGTATATACATAGGAGGCATGGTCCAGAAAGTAGCGATCACTACTTGGTTATCCATCAGCAAGTGGTGAGCAACTACATTGTGCATCACTCACTTTGTATATTTTACCATTATTATTATTATTATTATTATTATCCTTCCTTTTCTGTTCTATTAAACTGTCTTTACCTCAATCCACAAATTTTTCTTTTTTTTTCAATTCTCTTCCCCATCCCACTGCAGGGAGGGGGGGAAGTGAGCGAGCGGCTGTGTGGTGTTTGGTTGCCTGCCAGGTTAAACCACAACTGAAGTCTTCTGGATTAAAAATTAGATGCCTTTCAGATATTCTTCCAGTTTGAATGCCTAAGATGCTCTAGTAATCGAAGAAAGGAGGAGGATTTGGCCTCAGTCATGCTTTTAAATATTGCCTGTTCCAAAAGTATTGAAGTAGCCCCTCCCTGGTGCAGTAGCTCTTTTTTTTGTTTTGTTTGGGCTGTTATGTCTGTTCAGGACAAAGCTTTGTATCCCTAGACAGGTGCAGTAAATGACCTTCTGGAGATCCATGTTTCCATTTTCCATATAAAAATCTTCAGATGCAAGATTAATTTAGGTTTTACCCGGACTGGTAAAGTCTAGATTCCCAATTTTAAGATAAATAAAATGGACTGAGTTGCGGCCCAAGAGATCAGTAATAAAATCAGCTACTCCTCCCATTTTTGTGTCATCAATAACTTGCTGAGGGTATACTCTGCCCCGTCATGACCCTTGGTGAAGCCATGCTGACTACTCCTGATGAATTTCTTGCCCTTAATGTGCCTGGAAATGGTTTCCAGGATTAGCTGCTCCATCACCTTCCTAGGGATTGACAGGAGGCTAACCAGCCTATATTTCCCTGGGTGCTCCTTTTTGCCCTTCTTGAAGATAGGAGTGACATTTACTTTCCTCCAGTCTTTGGGCACTTCCCCCAGTCGCCGTGATTGATCAAAGATTATTGAGAGTGGCCTTGCAATGACATCTGGCAGCTCCCTCAACACTAGTGGGTACATCCCATCAGGGCCCATGGGCCTACACATGTCCAATTTACTTAAGTATTCCCTGACCTAATCCACTCCCACCAAGGACACATCTTCCTTGCTCCAGCCATTCCCTTTGGTCTCTGGGACCTGGGATTCCTGAAGACCAGTCTTGCTAGTAAAGACTGAGGCAAAGATGGCATTCAGTACCTCAGCGTTTTCCGCGTCCTGTGTAATCAGGTCCCCCGCCTCGTTGAGCAATGGGCCCTCATTTTCCCTAGTTTTCCTTTTGTCACCTATGTACTTACAGAAGCCCTTCTTCTTGCCTTTGACATCCCTGGCCAGATTCAATTCTGTTAGGGCTTTAGCTTTCCTAACTTCATCCCTGGATGCTCAGATAATGTTTCCGTATTCCCAGGTTACCATGTGCCGTGGTTTAACCCCAGCCGGCAACTAACCACCACACAGCTGCTCACTCACTTCCCCCTGCTGGGATGGGGGAGAGAGTCGAAAGGGTAAAAGTGAAAAAACTCGTGAGTTGAGATAAAGACAGTTTAACAGGGAAAGCAAAAGCCACACATAAGCAAAACAAAACAAGGAATTCATTCATACTCCTCATCGGCAGGCAGGTGTTCAGCCATCTCCAGGAAAGCAGGGCTCCATCACACGGAACGGTTACTTGGGAAGACAAACGCCATCACTCTGAACGTCCCCCTTCCTTCGTCTTCCCCCAGCTTTATATACTGAGCGTAATGTCATATGGTATGGAACACCCCATTGGCCAGTTGGGTTAGCTGTCCTGACTATGCTCCGTCCCAGATTCTTGTGCACCTGGCAGAGCATGGGAAGCTGAAAAGTCCTTGACTAGGGTCACCACTACTTAGCAACAACTAAAACATCAGCGTGTTATCAACATTATTCTCATACTAAATCCAAAACACCACGCTATACCAACTACTAGGAAGAAAATTAACTTTATCCCAGCCGAAACCAGAACACCATGCTTGCTTCCACCCTCTGTATGCTTCCTTGTTGTGTTCAACCACTCAAATAAGTAAAGGCAAAGGAAATGTCTCAAGATTTAAAAAAAAAAAAAATTGCAACTTATGGCATATTTCAATATTAAAAGAATATAGAGCTCACATCTCCTTTTCAGTAAAAATACACAATTAAAGACAGTGGGAAGAATTTAGATACCTCATTATTGATGACTCAGCCTCTGTTAAAAATCCATCTTTTCTGTAAAAAAAATTGCAGATGTAACACTCACAAAATGAGCTCTGTATGGGGACAGATAGAATGAACTACTGCCTATTGCTTTGAAGACATATTACACTAAAACAGTATCTCATTACAACACCTTTGCAGAGATCTGGGAGTTTGCTCAAGAACAAAATGGATATTTACGTTCATTGTGTTTTAAAAATCATATTTTAAAAGACTCTTAATGAAAGACAGTCTGTGACCTTTTAGCTGTTTCAGTGCTATTGTGGGAACGACTTTTTCATTTCATTGTAATAATTATGTTAGCAACTTCTACTTTTTCTTTTTTTTAATTGACAATAAGTATGATTAGGAGTACAATAGCACCACCTGAGGCACAGTAGCTGCCTAGATGGCTTGTCAGTTCATAAATACAGGGTCAAATTTAGCCTTGCTGTGAGTGAGCATACTTTAATTATCTGTTATTTATTATAAGTTAAGTTCTGACAATATGCTTTATACTAATAAGAAAAGAAAAAAAAAATCAGTCCCACAAAGGATTCACAAGCCAAGAAGCTATTTTTGCAATTCTAATTTACTCTCTGTTTAAAGTATTCACCCGATTAATTTAATCCTTTCAAAATTACAGGTGAAGAAGGCTAAAAGTCTGTTCTTACATATATATAGGTACCTCAGTAGAAAAACCCCTGAATTTCAAGTGCATTGAAGACCCACAGTGATTTTCTGAAAACAGTAAAGATGCTAAGTGCCAGCGTACTGCCAAAATGGCTAGTAAGCAAGAGACTCATCACAGGGGTAGGTTTGAGGGTGAGAGTTGTCTGACCGTGAGTGTGGCGCCAAAGTGTTAAATCAGAGTACAAATACAATTTAGCTAAGTGGGTCAGATTCATTACACTTATAATATCAGTGTGTACTGCCTAGAACATCACTCTTTCAGGTTCAGCTGGGTAAACTTAGCTAAAGAGCTGACTGAGTAATGTAAAAATACACAGAACTGCTGAGGTCAAATGGGAGATCAGCCTGTTTTGGCTGCTGTACTTTCTGTCTTAAATGAGCATCCTGTTATTGTTTTGCAGGCTACCTCTTGGGTATAGGTTTCGGTACTTAATAAGGACATATGGAACAAGCATGGTATGCCAAGACCTGAGGGCTTGTGTGACCCAGTAAATATTTTTGACCATTCATGTTACCAGGGAAAATAGAAAACTGCATGTAAAAAGGAACTAATATAAGATCCCTCCTAAATATACAGAATAATTCCCATTTTAGAGATAGAGATAGAAATGAAGCTTGTGCCTGTTAAGTTCCTTGTGAAAATCAATGATGCAATAGGTTGTAGACCTAAAAATGTACACTGCAGTTAAACATTTGCATTAAAATTTAAATTGGTGTGCAATTTGTTGTGAATAGTGCTAGTGGTAAACAGGCATTAAGCAATGATTAATTTGCACATTTTTTCAGATTTCAGACATTAGCAAAACAATATTAGTTCAGTTCTGTTTGTTGGGGTTTTTTAACTTTTTTTTTGTTTGCTGTTATCCTTTGGATTATTCATCCACCAAATGTTATTTCCTGTTAAACTGAACCATATTCTTAAACAAACATATCCTACCTATTCACTAAATAAGAGAATAAGAGAGGAATGACTAGTTTTCAAGAAGCAGATCCACTGTAATTTTGCTTCCTATAAGCAGCATAGAACCATGACAGCGAAACATTATTCAAGGTATTATAGGCAATTCTCCAGTTAAAACATTATTCTAATGAAATATTTTTAATTGAATGTTCTCCTACAGATTCATTAATCTGATTTTTATTTTCTATATAAGTGAAAAAACAGGCAGATTATGACAAAGTCAGTCATTATTTTGTTACATCTGCATTTTATCCTGCTAGATCACTTGTAGTTGGATAATTCCTAGAAGACCAACGCAGTCAAAATCCTTCTCTTTGTCTGCTCATTCTGCTACAAGAGAAAAACTGTCCCTGATACTCTTTGTCCTCATCGACTTTTAAATTATTATAAACACTAATCACAGGAAAAGACACACCCTACCACTCTGCTGCGAATTTGGGAGAAGTCATGGCAAACTTCCGATCAAGTTCACAGTTCTATTTCTTTTCCTTCTTTTTTCTTTCCTTCTTTCTTTCTTTCCTTCCTTTCTTTCCTTGTTTCTTCCTTTCCTTCTTTCTTTCCCTCTTTCTTTCTTTCCTTCTTTCTTTCTTTCCTTCTTTCTTTCCTTCTTTCTTTCTTTCCTTCTTTCTTTCTTTTTTTCTTTCCTTCTTTCTTTCAAACTCACTGAATTCCCCAACCTGATCTGCTTAAACAAACTTTTTTAAAGTAAAGAGAAAATTGTAAAGGGAAAAACTTAGGATGATAAGACATACTTATATGTGAAGATATATATGAGACAGGTTATATATGGAGATATGTATGAGACAGCCTAGGTTAAATGGGAATACTACACTGAGTGCTTGCAAGTGTCATGTTTGTGACAATAATATTTATTTCATATTCTCTTCTGTATCCTCATTCTCATTTCTGTTAAATCACAGTAGCAGAAGACTTTGCAGTGTTAGTAATATCTTAAGCACTCAGCAGAGCACAGAACATCGCTGTAGTCTGTATAAATCTATGGTGCACCTATATTTTGCATAATATGTACTGTTCTGGTACACCTATCTGAAATAAGATATAACAGAAAAAATGAAGAGAAGTGAAAAAAAGATGATCAGAAATATGTAACAGCTTTCATAAAAGGAGACAGTTAATAGACTAGAACTCAGTTTGCTAGCAGTATGAGGAAGACATTAATCACAGTGACGTGCTACATAGCAATAAGAACAATTATTCACTATTTGACACAATACAAGAACTAAGGATGACCCAATGTATTATTAGGCAGAGAGTTTAAAGCAAACAAAAGTAAGTGCTTTTCACACAGTGCATCATTCAGCTGTGGAATCCGTTGCCATATATTGCTTTAGGAACAAAAGCATAAATGAGTTTTAAAAGGTCAGACAGTTTCATTGGGAATAGATCTGGTGGTGGTGGTAAAACATTGTTCAGATGTAATCTCTGTCCCAAATGACTGAATACCAGAAGCTGGTAGGCAGTATGTGAAAAGAAGGATTTATCTTAAATATATGTGGTTCTTTTTTATTGTTCAATCAGCCTCTGTTATTGAGCCATTCTCAAAAATGGAAAACTGGGCTAGATGGATATTTGTTCTAACTCAGAAAGGTTCATTTTATATTCTCTGTTATTTGGGCACTAAAATAGATATCATTCCGAACTATCTTGTTTTATTAGGGAAACACACACCTAGTTGAATGACAGCTACCGAAACCAAATGATGTTTGGTAAATTGGAGATGACACTGTTGATAACATGAAATGTTTGGAAGAAGTAGTCCAATTGACGGGCACCTTCCATCAGTAGAAATCTCCCCTTCTGCCAAACCTTTAAGCTAGCAGAGAATATAAAGGAAGAAGCAGAAGGGAAAAAGAGACTGCAGATAAATAGGTTAGATTAGTTTAGATAAGGATTGGCTGGGAGTTAGCGTTAGCCCTCAGTTAGTTATTAGAGATGAGACAGGTAGGGACTAAATTAAAGACAGAGGAGGAAGATAGATAGGCACTGTGTGGGAATCTACATTCAGTTAGGCTGAGGAGTTCATGTACAATGTACAAGATTAAAGCAGTGTATGGAAAAGCCAGAGACTAGTTCAGATTGTATGGGGTTTGCATGGGGAGGTTTTGGTAGCAGGGGGGCTACAGGGCTGACTTCTGTGAGAAGCTGTTTGAAGCTTCCCCTGTGTCCGATAGAGCCAATGCCAGCCGGCTCCAAGACAGATCCACAACTGGCCAAGGCTGAGCCAGTCAGCGACGGTGGTAGTGCCTCTGGGATAACATAGTTAAGAAGAGGGGAAAAAAAAAAAACCTGGGCAACTGGAGCCAGAGAGAGGAGTGAGAATATGTGAGAGAAACAGCCCTGCAGACACCAAGGTCAGTGAAGAAGGAGGGGGAGGAGGTGCTCCAGGCGCTGGAGCAGAGATTCCCCTGCAGTCCGTGGTGAAGACCATGGTGAGGCAGGCTGTCCCCCTGCAGCCCATAGAGGTCCAGAGTGGAGCAGATATCCACCTGCAGCCCATGGAGGACCCCACATCCAGAGCAGGTGGATGCCCAAAGGAGGTTGTGACTCTGTGGGAAGTCCACCCTGGAGCAGGCTCCTGGCAGGACCTGTGGACCCATGGAGAGAGGAGCCCACGCTGGAGCAGGTTTGCTGGCAGGACTTGTGACCCCGTGGGGGACCCACGCTGGAACAGTCTGTTCCTGAAGGATTGCACCCCGTGGAAGGGACCCACGCTGCAGCAGTTCATGAAGAACTGCAGCCCATGGGAAGGACTCATGTTGGAGAAGTTCATGTAGGACTGTCTCCTGTGGGAGGGACCCCACGCTGAAGCAGGGGAAGAGGCTAAGGAGTCCTGCCCCTGAAGAGGAAGGAGCAGCAGAGACAACATGTGATGAACTGACCACAACCCCCATTCCTCGTCCCCCCTGTGCCACTGGAGAGGGAGAGGGCATAGAAAGTCATGAGTGAAGTTAAACCTGGGAAGAAGGGAGGGGTGGGAGGAAGGTGTTTTTAAGATTTGGTTTTATTTCTCATTACCCGACTCTGATTTGATTGGTAATAAATTAAATTAATTTTCCCCAAGTTGAGTCTGTTTTGCCCGTGACGGTAATTGCTGAGTGATCTCCCTGCCCTTATCTCAACCCACGAGCCTTTCATTATATTTTCTCTCCCCTGTCCAGCTGAGGAGGGAAGTGATAGAGTAGCTAGTGTCCAGCCAAGGTCAACCCACCACACAGATAAAAAGCCACAATGTTTGTACTCAAACTATAGAAATTTGGTCATTGAAGGAATGATGCTAAAGGGTCTTGTTTGAGGAGACTTGTTTGCGGATTGTATTAGTAATACCAGCTTGATGTCAAGGTTATACAATAATTATGTGAATATTTTTGAACAAGTTCTCTCCAGGACATGTTACTCTTGTGACCCTTGTCAACACATTAGCTACCAGTTGCCTTCAGAGATAAAACTGTCTATTGAATATAACCGTTTCACAGACTCCAAGGTGCTGAGGAATTTGTTCAGGAACTGTCTCTGCTCATGACAGAATCCATATTTTTCAATGACATTTTTCTGGTCTGGAGGTTAACTGGTTAATCTGGCTTCTCTTGGCCTCCAAAACAGGTGTCCCTGAGCCATCATAAAACTGGACTATGCCTTGGAAATGTCTGTAAAAGTACTAAGTATCCCAGGCTAAAGTGTGCCAACAGCTGTTATGAGAATTCAGCAATATGAATACTCAAAATGACGTGCCACTGTTTCATTCACTAGTGTATGTACAGTGACGTAATTTTTTCTTCAGATTTGTACATCAGCTGCTAGTTCTATTCTTCACAGACAGCTGATGGAAAGACCTAATGCCCTAGGAGAGGAGGAAATATAAAAGGAGTAAAGGAATTAATTTCCTTCTGTTTCTTGCCCTCTATTGCCCCTTCTGTGGCATGAAGATGGGGACAGATGAGGTGGGATACTGTTTACAGTAAAATGCCTATACTGAGGTGTTTGAATGCGTGCTACATGACAAAACTCTCATTCTAGTCCTTGAACAGGGCCTGGTCAGCTGTATAGAGGTGCCTAATAAGATATAGAATCATAGAATTATAAAATCATTAAGGTTGGAAAAGACCTCTAGGATCATCGAGTCCAACCGTAAACCCAACATCACCATGCCCACTAAACCATGTCCCTAAGCGCCTCATCTATACGTCTTTTAAATACCTCCAGGTGGTGACTCAACCACTTCCCTGGGCAGCCGCTTCCAAGGCCTGACCACTCTTTCAGTAAAGAAATTTCTCCTAATGTCCAATCTAAACCTCCCTTGGCGCAACTTGAGGCCATTTGCTCTCATCCTATCGCTAGTTACTTGGGAGAAGAGACAAACACCCACCTCGCTACAACCTCCTTTCAGGTAGTTGTAAAGCATGATGAGGTCTCCCCTCAGCCTCCTTTTCTCCAGACTAAACAAACCCAGTTCCCTCAGCTGCTCCTCTTAAGACTTGTTCTCCACACCGTTCACCAGCTTCGTTGCCCTTCATCCATATGAGATGCCCTAGATCGCTGGTCTCCCAAGTGGGATGTGCAAGACAATCTATTGAGGTGAGGGAAGAAAATATATTTTCTATTATTAATAAATAAAATAAAATATTTTAAATAGTGTTTATTTCATCTTTATCTCACCCTTTTCTAATTTCTATTTTTGTGTATGTTTTGTAATGTACATAATACATTAATAAGGTAGTACATATATATATGTTAATAATAAATAAATATACATCTATTGGGGGTATGTGCTCAAAAATTTTTTATTGATAGGGGTGCACAATAAAAACAGTTTGGAGACTGTCCTAGAATATCTGAGTTATCTGCAAAGGGATGACAGATATGACAGTGACTTACAAGGGAACCATACCCAACAGGAAAGGTAGTAGGAAGACTAAAATGGTGCTTAGAGGATTGTGTAGGCTTCTGGTGCCATTTGAGACAACCAAGGGGGCTTAAAGTATCTGTATCAGAATAGCAAGTTTATGATATTTGAGGTTTAACTTCAAAAGTGGAACTCGTTTGCACTTAGAGGAACTGATCGTCTGACAACTGAACTAATTCGACTTGTTTGAGGAACCATTCAGATGCACTTTGGCCAACTAACATGGAAAGATCAAGGCACCATATGTTCTATGGGTGAGTATGCAGACAAAACCTGTGGAGATTCATTATATGGTTAAACAGACAACCACATGTCTACCAAAAAGGGAAGACATCTCAATAACAGCGGCTGGTGGGAAAGATGCAAAGTAATCTAGCACTTGGGTGTTAGGTTGATGGCCGACAGGAAATTAGGAAATAGGCTTCAATTCCAAATAACTGTTTCTATGTTTTGTAAAAGACTGGGTGACAATAAACCTTCTATTGCTATTCAGTGGGTATGTCATCTCAACCAAGAGGAGAAAAAAAAAAATCTTAGTTTATATGAAAACTGTGTATATATCTGCCTCTTTTTAAACTGTTCTCTGAACTGAATCCATTTTGGTGTGTTTCAATCCACCTACTGAAATAGGGAGTTAGTTCAGTACACTAAAAGGAGGATCCTCACACAAAATCAAATGAAATTAAACTCTGAGTCAAGAAAGAAGAGTTACCAGCTGTCACCCTACACCTAGACACTACAGGGTGTCCCTTAACTACTTTAAAAATGTACTCCATTGTGTCAGTGTGTTGTACGCCATATGGTAAGTATTACTTTTAACAAAATTCCTTCACATCTTTTGTTTTGCATCACAACTTTAATGTTATTTTAATGTATTTTTCTGGTGAATGAATAAACCTATTGTTTTTTCTAAAGGGTTCATTATGTTTAGAGTCTACAGTTTATTTTATTTTCTAAAAGTGAATTTAGGGCTTGATTCAAATACCAGTGAAATCAATGTGTTCCCACAATATTTTATAGAAGATAGCACATAAAGTCCTAGAAAATTAACTTTGTATGTTTTTCACTGAAACTGGTTTACCGTAGGCTATGCTATACGAAAATTTCCCAAGATGCATCTCTGCTCTAAGACTAAGAGGTAGAAGCATATTTTAATTCATATCTACTCAGACTTCCTGGAAAATTGAATTATTTTCTTATTAAAGTTCCTTTAAAGTCTGAGCTGAGTTATGTTTTGCATCCAGAGTGACCATTTACTTCCAAAAAGTATCTTTAGAAAATTGGTAATGAAAAATGTCATTTGCTTACTCAATAGATCATGGTATTACAGACTCATTACATTATTTATTTACTGAAATAATGAGACCATCTGGTCCAGATCTCTACCCAAGCAAGATTATTTCCATCCAAATATTTTTTCCAGTCTAGGCTTAAAATGTCCCAAGAGGCAAATCTTCCTTTAGAAAATGTTCTACAGCACCACACATTGATAGAAAAAGCATTTTCAGATGTTCAATCTCAATTTTGTTACTTTCATTTTCATACTACTAGTTAAATCTCTAACTTCACTAAAAATACTTTTAACAGGTATTTACAATTGACCCATTTCTAATATTTCATATAATTTCTTCATTCTCAGTTGTTGTCCTTTGTCAGCCAACCAGTCATTTTTAGTTTTTCCCTTATTCCCTGTGTCTGTCAATCTACTAATTTGTTCAGAGCTGAATGTATATTTTGCAATGTAGTGTCTTTCTGAATAAAATGCAAAAGTTCACTTATTTTTCCCCTAATACGGTGCACTGCATGTTTATATATGCACACCCAAAATGGAACAAAATATGCAGAGGTTCTCTATTAAATGGGATTGTTATAGTAGCAGGCTGTGATTCCTGAAAGGATTTTGAGGTCACAGTAGACAAATTTTCATTTTCCAGAGTCAAAATGCTGTGGCAAGGAGATTCATTGGGTCTAGTTATCAGGAGAACAGTGAATAAGGAAATTATTATATTTTCTTCCCATGTGTGGCATTGCTGAAACAGAAACTTTAATATTCCATACAAGTCTGGTGACAGTATTCTTTTAAAACAGCATAAAGTTGGCAAAAGGAAGAGAAAAAAAGTCACAAAAGTAATTCAAAAATTGAGAAAAATCCATTAAAATTAGAGTTTTAAAGCTCTCAATCCGTTAATTCATCAAAATATGATCACTGTGATTTGATATCCCCACCAAGAGGGGGATACATTGACTTCCTTAATAAGTCAGGGAAAGACATGATGGACATCAGTGAATGAACATCAAATTGAAACTTTCAATTTAGAGTTTAAGCTCACATTTTACACTCATTGTGAATCAAAGAAAAATACAGTGGGATAACTGGATTTTATATCTTTCAAAGTCTTCATATGAGAATGCCACTCTTCTGGCACTGACAGATTGTGCAGGAATAGCTGGATTAAAACCTGTGCTGTGGATGTGGATAGCCTAGGTGTTGCAAACACCTACTGCCTTTAGTTGCTGGCCCATAGCATATGTAGCATCAGGGCTTATGATGCTCAGTTATAATATATATTATAACTGAGAGATATAATTGGCGTTAGCAGCAGGTCTGAATTTGAGAACAGAAGGAGGAAAACATTTAGCCCTTTGCATTTGTTTGAGTACAAATGATAACAAAGCTGACAGCAACGTCATGAGAATGCTTTTTTGGTTGGTGCAACTACACAGAGGTCCCTTTCATGCATCTTCTTTGTTACTGAAACCCAAATTAGCTAGAGACAGCTCAGGTAGGACTTTCCATCACCTCTCTGTCTGCAGTCTAGACACATCTTCTGCTTCAGCGGTGACAGCCATGGTAGAGGGCTGGATCCAGAATTCCCACATGCTGCTAATTACGTTTGTGAAAGTGGTTGAAGCTTTTTTAATTGTAAGCTTGGCTGAAAATGAAGGGACTGTCAATTGCTTGTTTATCTTGAGAGTAAGAAAGCAAGATTACATGAATACTAACTACAGGATAATAGGGAAAAGAAGGCTGTTGGGCTCGCACAAGATCAAAAGCAATGGAGTCTGAAGGTTATTTCTTTGTGCATGGTGCTCAGACTCTGGAACTGGACTGTGGGTTGCAGGGTTTCTGTAAGAAAGCTAACTCTTAACTTAGCCATTATTTGATATATCTCACTTTATATGACAGTTCTTTATCAATTTGCTGTGTTATACAATGGAGTCTAGTTAACTTTTAGCTTTGGGTTTGTTTATTATGAGATGTTGGTATTATGAGACAGGAAAGAATTGAATTGACTTCACATGAGATAGGGAGAAACCGAGGGATTTTTGTTCTAGTCCTCTGTCTAACTCTTTGATCCACAGTTGTCCCTGTATGAATCATAGTCACATATTCAGGCTTTGTCTAACAGGTCAATTTCTTTTCTCTAATTTAGGCTGTATTATATGGAAGCACCATATATCTCTGCCACTCCTGCTCTAAAGTTGTTTAATCTTCTGCCTCCAGATGCACGTCATCCCTGCTCTTTTGTTTGAAAAATACTTTGTACTAAATATATATTTCAAAATGACAAACTATTTTTAATTTGTCCTACTATTGCCATGGATTGCCACAGGGAACATATGGCACCATTGCTGCTGCCATCTGTAGGATGCCCCGAGGAGCTCAATGGTGCATTTCAAAGGGTCTGGCTGGACTGCAGGGAATTAAAATAAACTCTTTTCATCACTGGGTGAACTAAACTCCCTACACAAATTAATTCATGAACTATGTGAAAGTTAAAAGCATTTCTGATATATTGAAAGCAAGAAAAGTGCTGTCTTACTTCTGGACAGTAAGAATCCAGAAGGTGATAAGATGAAAAAAATCAACAGAGAGAGGTATTGCTGTTTCTGCCTCCACCCCCAATCCCTTCCTTCCTTCCTGAAGAACTGGTAGCTGAATCTGTGATCCTGATTTATTTGCTTCTGCCTCTATAAACCTGAAATACTTCATTGAGTCTAAGGGATTTACATCTGAGTATAGTTAACAACAATATATTTAAAGGTGGAATAAACTGTGAAGAGAAAACAAACTCAAATGTGAGCTGTACATAATTTAGTCAAAATAGGCAACCACACAGTGCATGTTAAAAATGTGCATAGGTAATTTATCCTTTTCAGACAGTAAAGAAAATAAATGGCTTTTAGCAATAACATTAACTTTGCAAATCAGTTTCCATTATGAAATTTGCCTATACACAATCATAATTTTCATTTAAAAAAATTTTTTTGTAGATGAAATTTTCTATTGTCTAAGTTTCCAAGTGATCTATTTAAATGTTACTGTTCTTCAGTCTCTCTGGAAGTTCAAGATCATACTGAAAGACAAGACAAAACAAGAGTTCCCTTTTTATTAAAATAACTTAAAGTTCTGAATATTTCACTTTTTTATTCTCTCTTGTTGCTTCACTCTTGGTGATTTTAACTACATTTTCTTTGTTTTAAAAATGTGTTTTAAAATCTGCTCCTTTATATAAAATCTATTGCATATTTGTTGCTTTTCTGATGTTTGTTAAAGACTTTGCATTCAACTTGTAATGGAAGTGGATGCCCAAAATTACAGCCATAAACTTTTAAGCAACCTGTTTCTCAAAACTGCAGAGCATCTAAACTCACTTATATTGATTTTATTTTGTATGTCTGTGTATTTATTTAAGTTCCATGCCCTTATTGTTGGATTTTAAAAAACATTTAAAAAATATTGCTGTAATCATACATTATACATCCTTATCCAGCTTGTGCTATTGTGTGACTTCTCTCTTGCATATATCCTTTGGAGATTTGTATGACAAAGGTATAAGTGTGTAGATGGGAAAACAGGTATTCGGTTTGTTCAAGAAAAGATTCAAGTTTTTACTCTTTTGAAATTAAAGGAAGATTCCTCAAAAGCTTATATGCCTCCATCTAATTGATTAGGAAATTAATGTCAAAATTCCAGGGTCTGCTAGATTGCAGACAAGTATTTCAAGTATCAGATTGGTCACTACATCACGTTTTGACAAGATTCCCGTTCTGGTTTTTAGAAACCTTTGTCACCAAGGAGTTCACCAAAAAAATACTGAGTTTCCCTAAAGAACGTTTCTGATGAAAATTCATGACCTGAATTAGTTTCAAGTGAGATGCTTCTTTTTAGTATCTTATCTACAGTCCAATATATAACATGCTACAACAGTTCCACTTACTCCCAGTCATAAATACATTCTGCTTATTTTTGTTTCACTAATACTTTATTCTGCTTTATAAACCACCCTAAGTTTTTTATCAAGGTTGTTGGTTTGGTTTGTTTTTGAATAGTTTGAAGTATTCAGGAAAATATCTTCATGATTTTTGGAGAACAAACCAAAAAATCCATTAACCTTCAAAATAATTGATGTGGTTTCCAGGTTACTGATTTATTAAGACACTTTGTGCACCTGTTCCAATCATTAGTGATATATTGTTCCACAGTAAGCACTCATTCCATCTTAGTTAAATAATTTTATTTGGTTGGATTGATTATTATTTGCAAAAGCTTGCTATATTAGGATCTGTTACTTTTTTATTATGTAATATATATATTTTTTAAGATCACATTTAAAGCAATAAATTGTGAATATAAATGTGTCTGTAGATATTGAACAAAACAGTTTTCATATGCAAACATCTGTACTGAAGGTCTCCAGAGTAATATTGAAGATCTTGAGTCACTGTGGAAAACATCAGCCCTGAAATTCCATCTAGTCATAAGTAGGTGTCCCAAAAATTCATATATCACACTTTTATGGGCTTGCATACCGAAATCATACTTTTAAAGGACCAGAAATTTAGGACTCCGGAAAGATACCATAAGGCAACTTTTCAGATAAAGTTTCCTGGAAACTGGCAACCATTATATCTGTACAGTTCTTTTACATATCCACTGAAATCAGTGACTCTCCTAATTATCTAGAAGGATCAGACCATATGCAGATTTCCTTTTAACATAGTGGTAGCCAAAGTGAACTAGTTCTAAACTGTCTTCTCTGTGAAATAGGCACTACCCACCGACTGACAAATATTAATTTCTTATTCTGAGCAAATAAAGTTCAAGTTTGCCCAACTATCTAAAGTCTGGAACTGTCCAGCTCATCAGAAATGCCTGGATCTTATAAAGAAATTTAATATTTCAATTCTGGGTACAATTTTCAAGGTGAGTTAGGACCTAAGTGCTGAGACTGTACTGTGCAGAGCCTGATCTAGCATCAATTGATCCTATGAATCTACATAATATGGGGTCAGAGAGCAGATTAATTTAGGACCTGAAAGCAGTGCCACAGTGTCAGATACTTGTTAGAGAAGGTCCAATGTCACGCACATTCCTGTCTTGTCTTTAGTCCCAGAGCCAGTCCTGAATGGAGCCTCTGTAATGACAATAGTGTTATTTTCTTGAGCACTACGATTTTCTGTATCTCTTACCCAAAAAATAGATGTTGAAGTTTTTAGCAGGAAATTGGTTTACTGTATTGTAGCTGTCAGTGTCTGGGAGTAGTGTTCAGATTATGTTTCCCAACTCTTGGGACTCTCCCGGTACATGAAGAGGCATTCTACTTCAGTCTGTCAAATTTGTCAATCTGACAAGGAAACAAGTTTGTCAGAATACCCTAAATCACTTTGATACCAGCCAAGATTTAAAAGAAGTATCTTTAATCTATCAAATCAGGATGGTGGTTTGCAAAAGAAGAGATGAAAACTCAATTAGAGATTATATTTACCAATTGCCTTAATCCTTACCTTCACGAGTGCTGAACTGCTTTTCGAAATTCCCTTGACTTCATGTTTTTTATTTGTTCAAGATGTCTTCAGAAACCTGCTCTTCTTCCAACTCAAGCCTGAATTATCTCACTTTGAATTTTCCTGTCCTTCATAAGAAATGGATCCTGTTTGCTCTGCATGAGAAACAAGAGCATCCCATGGCAGAATCACTACCTACATCCATCTTCTCGTTCTTTCTTCATTTATGAAACTGTTGCATGAGTTTATACCCCTGGCTTTGGACTATCTGCTGTCTTCTTTCTCCTCCCACCCCTTGCCCCACCCTGCATCCGGCACTCTTCAAATCATCACAAACATTCAGGTATTGTGATAAGACCTCCCTGGGGTTGTAAGACTGTTCCATTTTTTCTTTAAAGCACATATGTCAAAGAAAACCAGGGCTCTCTACATGCAAACCATGATCATGTAAACATTGTTGTGTTCAAACACAAAATACTTAATTCATGATGGTGATTTTTATTTATTTATTTACTTGAATAGAGAGCTAACTGTTGGTGAAATTTAAGAAGATGGCTTAAAAACAAACATATAACACTTTTTGCCCACTCAAGGATGAGTCTTTGTCTTGTTCTCAGACCAACAACTTTCAGCGGTTCTAAAGCTGCACAAATTCTGTGCCACCATCTCTGGTTTTGAGGGCTTGTTCGTGGGTCTGTTGTTACCAAAAGCTAGCTCTCTGCTCCTGCTGTTTCCTATATGTGCTCCCTGTTTGTTGGGTCTCTGCCTGCCTAGTCCACATTCAGCTCTTTGAGCTTTTCCCAGCCCTCTCCTTTCTGCAAAGTCCCACCCAAGCCACAGTTCTATAGGCACTTCTGCCTTGGCACAGTGTTTTTCACAAAACTGATATACCTACATGGTAAATTAAGAACAAGCAGAAGACAAATACATACCTTTTGCTACTGTCACATATGATGACAAATTTTAAATCCATGCTTTTCTTCCTAGCTTTATCAAGCTTATTTTACTGTGTTTGCAGAGTTCATTTATGACTTTTAGCATCATCTTTCTTATTACAAAGGACATTAATGTCCCCCACAAGCCATGCTTTCTCTCAGCTTGGGCAATTCTGCCTCACAGTCTTTGTGGGAATTAAAAATACCTAGTCTGTGAATCCCAAACAGTCTGAGGCAAGTGATAACATCTCTAGGTATGTTCAATGGTTGAGCTTCATGCAGCTAACTGGTTTTTGTGTTGAAAAGATCAATGCCTTTTGGATGTGAGGGGTAAGCTTGATATACAGTACATCTCTCCCAGACTCAAAGAACATTGAATTCATCAGCATCCTACCAGATACATGAAGAGATTTTGGATCTCTTCTTTTGATGTATGTGCCTAATTTCTGTTTAAGTTGCATTTTAAGCTCCTGTGTGCTCTTTTGTATCTCATCTTAAGTCTTAAGTTACAGAAGAAATCTGTAACTAATTTGGGAAGTACCTACGAGCCATCTGAATCTCAGTCCAGGGTCTTTTGCAAAAGCTTTTTTCCCCCCTCCAAAATCAAAAATATCCAAAGAAAGGTTTGCAGAAACTTTTTTAAGCAGTCACACAACTCTAGTGTCTTTGTGTATTTATTTTGTCTCTGCCATCTCCTCTTTGCTGCGGTTATTGTACAAGCCCCTAATACTCCACTGGCAGGTGTCTGCTTGCAATTTCAAGAAGGTAAACTCTTCAATCTCTCATGCCTGAAGGCAAAAATGAAAATCACTGAGCAGCTTATCCAAGAACTACTTTTTGCTGAGACAGCTCCCCTTGTTGTCTGTTCCAAGCAGGAACTCAGGAATTGGTATTGTAATCCATTTAATATAACAATGAACTTTGGTTTTCTTGTCAGCAGGGGAAAAAAAAGGGCTTTATTTGCTAATTACCATCTGGATTCATTTCACTTGCCAAAAATCTTCATCTGTGATCAAAAGCCAAGACTGGTGTTATATCTTTACTTCCGAAGCAGTTTTTATATGTTAGGTAATACATATAAATGAGAGGGTATTGTAAATATCTCCTGAATTAGTAATCTACTCACGGTATTTGCTAAATTTATGAATGCACATGTAAAGTCCAAAATATAGGGTTATCTGAGGCAATTCTGACAAACAGATGCTCAGTTAAAGGGTTGATACTATTTCAGAGCATTCTCTAAGACAGATTCTCCACAGGAATTCTCTTATAACCAGTTTTGGTCTTAAATTTTTTGATTGGGAAAGAACCTTTAAGCTTTTCTGGCAGCTTGGAGGGCCTGCATATATCGGTTAAAACCCTTAATTTATCTAACAATATTCTATCTTCTACAGGAAGGTTTTGTTGAGGTAGAAACCATCTCTTTTGTTAGTGTAATCCATATGCTGATACCGTAGTATTTACCTCTTAAGCCCCTCAAAGGAAGAAGAGAAGCAATAGAGAAGAAAAAAAGGGTTTAGGCTGGAGTGTTCTCTGTCCACACATATGCTGAGAACAGGAAAAAGCAATTCAGCTACAAAGGACCAGAGATGTCCAGAATTCAGCTGTGACAGTTCATATTTCTGAACCTCCAAAGGGAATTTTCACCTTGGGCGCTTTGCCTGGCAGATTGAATGCACACATTCTCCAAGAAATGTGTCAATCAGAGCATAGATGAGTGAAGAAATTATAAATATAGGCATTAAGGATCACCTGGAGGATTCAGTGGCTTTCTTGAAGTGAGACTAAAATATTTGTTTCCTGTCCCAGTGTTGGTGCTATTTGGGCACAAACTCACACTTTCACCTAAATCTGCTTTCACCTAAATCTGAGGATCAGTCAGCTATTAACTGAAAACCTGCTCTGCTTCTCCCTGTGAAGGCTCCTCGCTGTTTGGTCACTGGTAGGGTTGTGAAGTGTTTATAAAAGAACTGAGAAGATGCCATTCTCCTCAAGTTCTGCCAGCTCCAGGAGATGCACACTGTGTATAGTGGTTATCCCTCAGAGACTAAGGAATCATCTCAGAAAGAAGATCAGAGGTGAGGAAGCTACGTGAGTACAGGAAAGTAAAGCAAGCTGAAAAATATCCAAATCTTGTACTTGAGCAGGTTTAGCAGCAAGACAGGGGGGAAGACTACGTACGTATGTTTTGTTTGCAAATTAATACTAATACTCAATGTATAAACCCGAAGTTTATTGTTTTTTACATTCTTGTGTTCAGTAAACAACCTGGTTTTTAAAAGAGCAGTTGACAATTGATAGGGGAATTATTCCTACCTAAGTTTCAGACATTACTATTGATTTATATGCACTCGTGGACCCTCCTTTGCCTATGTGTGTGCACACCCATATGCATGCACATGTGTTTCAGGTTTAGCTGCATGTGATGCTTTCTGAGAAGTCCTCAGGAGAGAGAGCTCCAGCCAGTGCCTCAGGGAAAACAGGAGAGTAACATGGCAGTTGCCTGAGCCTCAGCATATCTGCATATGCTCCTATGCTAGCAGTTACCTCAGTAGGGTCCCAAAATTCCTTTTGGTCTTTACAGGTGATGTAACAGAAATAATATTGCTATGAAAAGTGTCATCTGGAGGTGCCAATGCTTCATCTCAAATGTAGCAGTGCATTTTAGCTTGAAGAGGCTATTACTGCAATTCACACTTGTTTGTATGTTAGAAGTTTCTCTTACAAAGAAATATGACTTGAAATGTAGTGGAGGAAGATGATGCTTCTCTCTGGGAAAGCAAAGTTGAGTGTCTCAGACTGAAAAATATTTATTCACTTCCATATCAAGACAACCAGGTCCTTGGCTACCATCTTGGCTAACAGAATAAGAACCAAAATGGAGGCATGCAGAATGACATGTGTGATTTGTTCTGGTTCTTCAACTTGGACACTAGCAAGCAATCTCATAATAGTTTTTTTGGGAGAGCAATGTGCTAGCAGTAGATGTAGTATTCTTTCTCCTTCTTATACCACAGTTTGTTTTTCTGCTGTGACACTAATCAGAGAGTGTGTATCAGGAACTGCAGGAAAAATGCCATCTATGCAGCTGAAGAAAAGAAGGGAGCGGAGGATGTAAGACAAGACAAATGTTTCTACAACAGTGGGCAGAGCAGAGGTTACTCAGAGGGAATTCTAGGAACTATAGCAGAGTTCTTAGGATCAACTGAGAGAAAAATAAATGAAATGGTTGGCTGGAATTGAACAGGGCTGAGAGGTTTATTATTATTATTTTAATTGAAGACACCTGAGAGGTGTTATATATCATAGTGCCAAAGTCCATTTGTATCTGCATTTATTTCTTCATAGATGGTAACATCTCTTGTTTGAATCACGGTGTATAAGTCACATTTACATGATGTATTTTGTACTCATAGGGAATATAAAGAGTCCTCGGGAAGCGTTTGGGTGTTCAGTTCAGTCCCTTAACATACAGATGGGGTGGAGACCATGCCATAACTGCATGTGGATTGAGGTTTCATAGGTGTCTCTGGCTGAGGTGAGGAAGGAGGGGTTCCTTGATATGCCAGTTTCATATCACTGAATAAGACTTCTGTTCACCTCAGCTGGAAAAGTGTCAAACCATAAGACTGACAATCTGCCAATCTTCATTTTGCACCAAGAAGTGATTTACTTTCAAATGTGACATTTTTAGGTGCCACCAGATGTCACTATTGGTAGTTTTAGGTTTTCCTCTTGGATTAAAAAGGGTTATTTTCTTTGGAAAAGTGCTCTTTGCTAGGAGTGACACAGTTCACATTAGAAACCCAGTGCAATCACCAGAAGAGACTGTTTGGCCTTTGCCTTTGAAATCCACTACGAATGTTCCATACACAACTGCTACTTTTAGTTGCACTTATGCCAGCAAACAAAACCTTGAACGATGCTGAAATTTAGCAACAGATGCATTAGGCACCTGCCTCTTCCACAAGTACTGTCCTAATTGCCAACTATCAGCTGATCAATTTGCCTGAAGGCTTGAGCTTTGTATTCCCATGGTAAAGAATGGAGTTTAGTTCCTCGTTCTTCATCAGACCTACCACTCCAGCACAGAGTTTGGCTCAGCCAGAGGGAGATTTATCACTTTGCATTGTTTCTCTGGCCAGTTTAGATCAAGAGGCTGTTTTTCAAAACCTTGAGTGCTACAAGCTCCAGATGAAGGCAGTTGGAACTGCAGATATTTAGCAAAGCCTTGAATTCTGACCTTGCAGTTTCAGGGGAATCAATTTCAATGCAGTTTAGAGCTTCCAGGGAAGCAGGACATATAGAAATGAGTAAAAAAATGAATCAAGAACAAAATGCCTTCCTGTAAATTAAGAATAATACCAGCTATGTGATCTTCAGTCTTCTCTATACCTGTGTTCCTGCATTTCTCCTTACAGTGGATACTTGGTTATTATTTTTGTTTTGTTTTGTTTTATTTATTTATGGAACTTTCACAACGCGTAAAAATTCATTCTGAAAAATAAGAAATATGCATATATATATTTTTATAATTCGTGGATTGAGATAAAGACAGTTTAATAGAACAGAAAAAGAAAAAATAAATAATAATAATATACAAAGTGAGTGATGCACAATGCAATTGCTCACCATCCGCTGACTGATAACCAAGTAGCAATCGATACTTCCTGGAACATGCCTACCATTCATATATTGAGCATGACGTCATGGTATGGAATACCCTGTTGGCCAGCTGGGCCAGCTGTCCCGGCTATGCTCCCTCCCAGCCTCTCGTTCTCAGTTGGTGGAGCATAGAAGCTGTCCTTGACTAGGAGGGCACTTAGCAACAACTGAAAAAATCAGTGTGTTATCAACATTCTTCTCATACTAAATCCAAAACACAGCACTAGGAAGAAATTTATCCCAGCCGAAACCAGGACACATAGCTGTCACTATGTCAAATGGGCAGAACAGTGTCAGGATCTAGTCCATTCCGAAGGGCTTTCATTAGTGGTAAAGTCATGGGGAGTTTTGCACTCCAGTTTTTGTTGACAATTTCTTTTTGTATGAATTCTGCTGATTTTTTAATGTCTTTTGGAATTAAAAAAAAGTTTATTCCATAGCCAGAACAAAGAATTAAGTTTCCTAGATCTGAGCTGGAATAGATTATTCAGACTCTACTGAACAGATTTATGCCAGCTGAGATTTTGGATTTTACTACTTAGGTACATCACCTTATCTTTTTATTCAGGTTTCTCTCAACTAGTTTAATAACATTCATCCATTCTTGGAACAGAGCTAGTAGATTTTTTTCTTCACTGAAATGTACTGATTAATCAAAATTGCTTTGTAAGAGGAGCGTATCAATTTTATCAAAATTATACATGAACAATTGCAGATCCATTTCATTTATGCTGAAACATTTCATTTCACTATTATGTTATTGTCATACATTGAGCAACAAACTTTAAATGTAATTTTTTTTGCGTTATGGAAAACTCTTCTGATCAGGCCATTCTAATATTTACCAAATTACTATTTATTTCCCTGTAACTTTTTAGTTACAGGGAAACAAATGCAGGAAACATCTTCATATCTTCTCTGTTTCAAGTTAGGATGAAAGACAGTTCAAAATGTAACAACTTTTTGCAGACTTGATCTTCTCCGACTTTGAGATGTTCTTCTTTGAAAAGTAAGTTGGTGAAATAAAAGCATGGCATAAGATATTAAAAATAATCTTTATTCATGTTTCATGAAACAGACGTTAAGGCTCTCTTCATAGTCCCTGAGCTGTATTTATGGACAGGATGCACTTATAAACTCATTAGAAAACATTCTGTGCTTGGTGAAAGTCCTCTGGTTTCTTTACTGGAGACTCAGGTCATGGTAAATACGATTACATGAAAATGCATAGAGTACACCATCACATAAAGCTCACTTGTTTGGTTTTGACTCAGTAACGCTAAATTAGTATTCATGATGGACTCTCTGACAAATAGGGTTATTATCAACACATGCTGTAAACATAAATCAGGTGGATATCAATAAAATTGTATTTTTGTTCTAGTCTTGTTTACAGATCTTCCTTTGGAATGCCACATAAATACTCCAAACACTCTCAGGAAGCTTGCCACTTACGTTATTAGTTTTCTCTGGCTTAGAGCACTGACACTGATCATTTTCTGACAATGTTTACCAACTACAAAGGTGTCCTATTGATCAAACTTTCTCTCTTTTACTCCTTTATGCCCATGAATGCCTTACATCACTTTGCCTTAAGCCAAATGGAACTATAAAAACACAGCACGCAGCAAATGATGTAAATAACCATTAAGGTTATGGTTTGATGTTGTGAATGACAGCAACAAATCACTGCAGGAATTTGAAAGAATCAGTACTTTTACATTTCAGGAGAAAATATTAAAAGGAAAAGAAAAAAAAACACATTTGTAGTTTAACTTTGTATGTTATGAGCCCCTGAGGTCTGGATTGCTCGGTTTTAGGAGGATGCATTCTGCCAGCCTTCTCATGCTGACTCACACTGTAATCTTAGGGCATAATTATCACAGTGAATTAGTTTATCTGCGGAGAAATGCAGTTTTTGTCTGCAATACGAATAGGACAAGGACTGAACAGCAGAATCTGGCCCAGAGTGATTTGCAAAGCCTCAGACTGATTTCTTTGAAGAGCCGCATCAGTCAGTTTGTGAAAAACGTGTCTAAAACTGCACTCTCAGCCAGCTTGGGTTTTTTCCTTCCATTATACTGACAATGTTAGAGATTTTTATGCTCCATGATGATTCCTCTTTCTTGGCAAACCATACATTTATCGCTCTGCCTTTGGATAGACTTTGTCTAAGGCTATATTTGAAGAAATCTTAGGTTTTAACATGAAATACAATTGAGAGGCTTGGATCTCCAGAATGAATTCCTCCTTTATGGGGTTTGTACTTCTTTGAAGTGTTTCTTTTTTTTTTCCCTTTAAATAATACACTAAGTTTTGAGGGAGAAAATTTCTGTTTGTCAGACCAGCTACTGAAGGACACTTAACACTGTCTTCTTTTCACACCTTGCATAGATACAATAAATGTTGTCATTTTAACTTAAGACACTGATTTTTCCCTGGGTTTTTTTTCTGACACAAACACCTTTTTTTGGAGGCTATTATTTATGACTGTGACCTCATTTGCAAACATCCCAATGGAGGGCAGCCTGCAATAACATTTACGGTTAATCACTTGGGAAAGTTCTTCCCAGAATAGGGACAGTTTTATGAATTTGGACTTCAACCTGAAGTAGGCTAACAATGAATCGGTGTGCTTTACATCTAATTTAAACTACCACTTGATCAATTTGGAAAAATAACAAACAAATACAAAGTATGGTGAAAATATGATCAAGGTAACTCATAATTGGTTGTAATATGTCTGACACTATTCAATGAGTACACAAAAAGGAGTGTAGGGAGAGCAGGAAAGCAAAGAGGTTTCTCATAGCAGCGTTATGGGGACAATACTTCCCTGATTTTTAAGCATCAAGTCTCAATGTCATATGAGACATAAATTAGTTTGTTGGTAAATGGGAAAGAAGGGACACTGTCATTTAAAATTATTTGTTTTGCCCCTCAAACTACAGCAAGGAAAGTTGAGACTATGGTGTAGTGGTAGATGAATGAAAGATTTTTGCTGCAATTCCAGAGGTATAAACTAGTCTTTGGATTTATCCCAACAACATTTCCCAGTTGACCTATTTATAAATAGATACCTGGTCACACTGAGTTATCCAAGCTTGAGGAATGTTATGCTATCTCCATCATCTCCTTACGCACTTTTATCTGTAGAAAATGGAATGACTTAGTGAAAAGTCAAATAAACCACTTTGGTTTTCTGGATTGACTGACAGGGCTGTTTGTCTTTCCAGGAAGTTGAATTCACCCAGATTTGGAAATTAAAATTAAAAAAAAAAAAAGAGGTAAAAATATGTAAAAAAAAAAAAAGGAGAACTAAAATATGTATCAGGAGATACATTTGTATCAGACTTAAGTCCCAGAGACAGAGTAATACAAAGCTTGAGATTTCCCTGGCAGAGCAGGAGCACTGGCATTTCTCCAGCTTTGAATTGTGAAAATCGTCTGGTTCAGCGCACCCAGTCAGAGGTGCACAGGGTGAATCAATGCCAGCCACCAGTTCCCAGCACTCCTACGTTCATTCCCTGGTCTTGCCCCTTTCATGGTTGTCACTCTTTTTGTGTTTGGAGCGTGACTGGCATTTACACAAGCTTCTGGTGAAGGAACCGACTGCTGTTTCTGTCATATTGGCTGGGAAATCTCATCTCAAAGAGCATACAGTCTGGTGGCATCCTTTGCTGGAGAAAGGAAGGCATTAATTCCTCCTTTTAAAAGATTTTTTAAGTTGTGACATGAAGAGAAAAACTTTTGAATGTAAAAAAAAGTGCCTACAGGAACAGATTAACATCTATTAAATTTTCAAGAATACCTGGAACATACCTATCAAACTGCTCACCAAAATCCCCTTCGTCATGATGTGGATGTGGCCAGACAAGAGCACGAGCATGATTCCAGACACATTTAATGTATTAGTTCAGGCACAGACCATGATATCAATAAGAAAAAATTAATTAAGATAATTAAGGTCTAGACTCCAGCACTTTTCTACTCAGCTGAACAGAGAACTTTGTGGTTGGTACATCTGCCCATCACATTAATACATCAAATTTCATCAATCTTGCATAGCATCAGTTCTGCAGGAGGTGTGGTATAATCACATCAGCATGGACTTTTCCCTTTCCACTGGCTACAGCTGGCAATGATAGCTGGCAATTGGTAGGCCATGGGTTTAGCTGTGGTACATCAATCTTCCATTCTTTCATTTCATAGTTCTTTCATTTCTGTCCTGGCGAAATGTCCCTATTTTAATTTATTTTTGGATGGATGGATAAATAGATAGATAGATAGATAGATGGACAGACTCCTATTTTTTCTCTCTTCTTCATCTTACCAAAAATTATGATTCAAAAAAATCCTAATTCTGTACATCCATTAAAAAAGATACTGACTCTCTCTGGAACAGAAAGGAGAAAGTAAACTGGAGCATTAAATAAGAGCAACTTAGGAACACAGCTCATCAAGAATTTATCTGAAGAGGATACAAAATGAGTCAATATTATACTGTATAAAATAAGATGATATTTCAGCAAAAAAGCAACCTCAGCAAAACAAGTCGTTTCAAGCTTCAGAACTTTGTGCTGTCTCAGAGCTGAGAGAGGTCCAGAACCAGAGTTTCTATTTGAAATATTGAGAAATACAAGTAAATAAATACGTGGAGGTCAGCATTCATTTTGCAAAACTGTTAATGGACTGTTTACTGTAATGTCTGAGACAGCAATATGTTATGAAGCTTGAAGTGTCTCAGAATATATTTCTGACTGGACTGCACTTCCTGATAGGAAATCTGCTTTGCCTTCCCTTTACTTTGCTTAGTCTGTGGCACTGTGATTTTTTATCAAGCAGTTTGACTATAGATGGAAACACAGTTCTTAAGTGCTTTACTGCTGCACTTTTTAGGAAAATAGGGTTAAATTGTCCCTTTGGGGCACAGCGATACTCTTTCACTGCTATTCAATATGTGGGATAAGCTATTATCTAGATCTCATATTTCTGAGCACACGATTTGGAGATACTGTTGTATTGAAACTTCTCTCCCCAATTCTATATCATTTTCAAGGTGTCAGTTTTCTTCTGGCTTTCTTTTAAAACTGTAGTATATTTATTAATGTTTCAGAGAATCATATTGCATCTCCACAGTGCTAGTGGTAGGCTGGAGCACTTGGGTAAGAGTGGGAAAAAAAAGTAATGCAGAACACACTGGAAAGAGAAGCACAGCACTCCCAATCCCAGCAACACAGTGCAGGGACACCACAGGGACCTTGCTCAGAGCCAGAGAAGGTTGGGCAGAAAGCAATTTTTATTTTGAATGAAATTAGTCCGCAGACCACCATAGATGTAGGCATGTGCAGTAGAGCTCCTGCTCTGAGCCAGGACCCAGACCAGTGAAAGGAAAGCTTAGAGAGGCACTGTGCAAATAAGAAAGGCACAGAGCGGGGAGGGAGGAAGGGATAAAGCCCAGGAGGTCTCCAACTCCTTGCTCAGGGTGTTGTCACACCTGATTCCCTGTTCATTATACTACAGATGCACATTGGGCATAGTTCTTTAGCAGTCCAGTCTAGATTTAACTGCAGAATATACCAAAGGGACCTTATTTATAAAATTGTATTGGGTTTGCATGACAAGATTTTGATAGCAGGGGGGCTACAGGAGGTAGCTCCTCTATGAGGAGCTGCTAGAAGCTTCCCCTGTGTCTGACAGAGCCACTGCCAGCTGGCTCCAAGAGGGACCCACCACTAGCCAAGGCTGAGCCCATCAGCAACAGTGGTAGCACCTCTGGGATAACATGTTTAGGAAGAGGGGAAAAAAAAAACTGAGCAATTGGAGCCAGAGAGAGGAGTGAGAATATGTGAGACAAACAGGCCTGAAGACACCAAGGTCAGTGAAGAAGGAGGGGGAGGAGGTGCTCCAGGCGCCGGAGCAGAGATTCCCCTGCAGCCCGTGGTGAAGACCATGGTGAGGCAGGCTGTCCCTCTGCAGCCCATGGAGGTCCACGGTGGAGCAGATATCCACCTGCAACCCGTGGAGGACCCCACACTGGAGCCGGGGGATGCCCGAAGGAGGCTGTGACCCTGTGGGAAGCCCACGCTGGAGCAGGCTCCTGGCAGGACCTGTGGACCTGTGGGGGACCCACGCTGGAGCAGTCTGTTCCTGAAGGACTGCACCCCGTGGAAGGGACCCATGCCTCAGCAGTTTGTGAAGAACTGCAGCCCGTGGGAAGGACACACGTTGGAGAAGTTCATGTAGGACTGTCTCCTGTGGGAGGGACCCCATGCTGGAGCAGGGGAAGAGTGTGAGGAGTCCTGCCCCTGAGGAGGAAGGAGCAGCAGAGACAACGTGTGATGAACTGACCGCAACCCCCGTTCCCCGTCCCCCTGCGCTGCTGGAGGGGAGGAGGGAGAGAATTTGGAAGTGAAGTTGAGCCCAGGAAGAAGGGAGGGGTGGGGGAAGGTGTTTTAAGATCTGATTTTATTTCTCATTACCCTACTCTGAATTGATTGGTAATAAATTAAATTAATTTTCCCCAAGTTGAGTCTGTTTTGCCTGTAAGGGTAATTGGTGAATGATCTTTCCCTGTCCTTATCTTCACCCATGGGCCTTTTGTTGTGTTTTCTCTCCCCTGTCCAACTGAGGAGGGGAGTGATAGAGCGGCTTTGGTGGGCACCTGGCGTCCAGTCAGTGCCAACCCACCACAAAAATATAATCGTAAATCACAGAAACAGGTTTTATATCAGGAAGCAATGCAGTATTTTAACACAAACTTCCCAGTTTTGCTGGAGTCACTACATGACCTAAGAAGTATCTGCCATCTTCAAGGAGTGGCACAGGAGTGCAGCAGCAACCCTAACAAGACTGGATGAGAGCAGCCTTGAGTCTGCCTGGTTCAGGGCGCTGATGAACTGAATGTGTGACTGTCTGCACATGTCTGCAGAGACGTGCTTATTGTCTCTGATTGGGGGGATTAAGCTAAACCCTGCCTGTGTTAGGTTCAGTGTTCTGACAAATCCCTTTATTTCTATGAGCTGGCACCCAAAAGAAAAAGAAGAAAAAGGAGGTCTTTAGTTACATTTTATCTCCTATATCAGCCTATGCAGTACAGTGGAGAAGTTCTTGCCATTTCATACGTAATGCAGGCGGTTGCACTTTGAGTTACTATATCTGGAGAGAAACATTAAATAGGAGAATTCTTAAAAAAAAGGTTTGGGGTTTTTTTTAGTTTATTTTGACAATTGTAGTTACTAAAATTTTAATTATTTGTACTGGTTCACATTTCTCTAGTCAGTGTACTGTATGGATATTTTGTTAAATAATGAAATCAAGTGTTATGTTTCCTCAATACTGACATTCAGCTATTTAATCTTTGCTGAGAATTGGAAAAGAGTCTACCATTTTTCATGTTAATTATAATGTAGGAGGATTAGCTAAATGCATATTAGCTTCTTTTTTTTTTCCCCTTTTTTTTTTTTTTACTGTGATACTTTATTAAACCATTTCATTAACCATTTGAATCTCCTTGTAGAGCTTAGTGAAAGTTTTGGTGAACCATTTATCCACTAAAAATGCTGCTTTGATGTAACTGAAATTATTCACAGCAAATTCAGCAAATGTTTTGAATTTAAAAAAGGGGAATATATTCATATTTGCATTTACAGTTACACTTACATTATTGAAGAAATGCAGAAATACTGGCCTGGAACAGGTCTTGCGCGTTCCTATATCCATCCAGACTTTGCAATTGCTATTAACTGCTAACATCATTTAGAGATCATCTGTCTTACACGTCTGCTAAAAACAGATCTTAAAATACTGCTTAGCATCTTCTAACAGATTTTTCCTGATTGGAGATGATCAAAAGCCACAACCAGAAAGTAACATAGAAATGTATGGAAATGTATCTTGTTTCGTATTTCTGGACAGTCTTGGGAAAACCAAATACTCTCCTATGTGGAAGGAAATAAAACCTTAGCAGTTGGCAACAGAACCTAATGGAAAAATTTCTTCTGACTCCAGTTCTAACAATCACATTAACTTTATATATCTGAGCAAGGCACATCAAGCAGACACCCAACACATTAACAGCACTGTGGCCCAGCTAACATGAACTTTTCAGTGGCCTACCTGAAACGGTCCAGAAGGACTGGTGCAAAAAACCCCACCACTTCCCACAATCTAAGCTAAATACCAAACAGTGGAAAATATTTCTTCCTAGTTGCAGGAATTATCCAGCAGAAGCCCCGTTGTTTGTGATATATTTCAGTCTAAATAGAGTACAAATAACAACCAGCGGTTACAGATTCAGAGTTCCTTTTGTTACAAAATTTGGCTGAAATAATATATTAATAACGATTTCAAAGAAAGTCACAATCTAAAAGATAAAATAATAGATCTAAGTGTGTTAAGTCTATATTTTATGGAGGATGCTTAAAAATTATTTCCTAGTGGGCCAGGAGTATTTTTCACTTAATCTACTGTTTATCCAACTAATCAAAAAATAACCAAAAAGTCCCTCAGTTGCTTCCACTGATCTATAAAAGGGTTAATATTTACACAGGAATTAGCAGAGTTTCTACTGTGAACTTTGAGGAGATTTTTGAAAGGCTGCAGAGTTTTCCAGCTCTTTTTGAAAACTGGAGATTAGCACGCCTATTTCTGCCTTTGAAAATCATCCCCTCAATCCAAAACTCAGAGAAAATTTTGTGCCAGTGTTAGAAAAATGCAGAACCATGAGCTCTCTGTGAGTTACATGCAGGCTTATAACTAACTGTCCCTCATTCTATCCTTCTGTTCAACTTGAACAATGATCATGACAAAATGCAGAAATATGATAGGAGGGATATTTGATATTGAGCTGGCTGCAGTTTTTCGTATTTTCAAGTAATAGGATCATTAAGGATGATATTCAAGGATATGGAGAGGTAAGGTTTAGGGAGAGGAAGGATCTTTTATTAACTCAACTTTATAGTTACAAAACCAGACATGCTTCAGGCATACAAACCTTTTTCTTGTGCCCTGAAAACTCTTTTTATAACTGTTTCAGCTAGTTTAATAAAAGATATTGCTTCTTCCTACAAACCTTGTCTTTCAGATTTTAAGACACTTTAAAGCAAGTAAGTTCTGCCCTGTTATGAGCATTTCACAAAATTTTTATTTCAAAGCAATAGTCAGCAAAATGCTCTAACTTCAGCAAGTGATATAGACACACAAAAATGTTGACTTTACATTCCTTTATATCTTTAGCCTCCACATTCCTACTTTATCCTCCTCATGCCTACTTTCATCCTTCTCTTCTACTGCCTTTACAAAGTGGAAGTACTAATTATATCAACCCTCCATCTTATTGATACAGATTAAAACCAGCAGTAGTATGTCTAGTGAACTCAGTGGGATCTTTCTTAACAATTTCTGCAAATTAAATACTACATGTTCCTGTACATGATATCGGTAGTTGCACCTCACACACATTTACTTATTTCCATGATTTTTGTTTAGACATACTTCAGAAATATATTTTTTAAAGCTACTACCAAAAGTATTTTAAAGTGTCATGTAAAAAAATGCTTGAAAATTACCAGTGGAATAAACGTCATGAGCAAATGAACTTAATTTCTTTCTGATGTAAAAATAATCCCATAATACTTTTCCTGTCTTCTTAACCTATGTTCTGCTATTCCTCTCCAACTCATTGTACTATTCCTGTCCCACGATTCTCACTTGCCCTAATTATATTTATTTCTTATAGCTGGAGAATAATTATGAGTCAAGTATGCGGGAAAATTTTAATTAATGCTAATTTTACATTTAGATTATGCCTGTGTACACATATAAAAATAATTATGTGCAGTTCTGGAGTTACAGAATTTTTTAGCCCAAAAGTAAAAATACCCAGAGTCCCAGTCTGGGAATAAAGCATCAGCTTGGACAGCTGGAAAGTGGACATTGCACCATTTAAAAATCATACAATTCAACATATCACTGGAAGAGCAGAGGAGAAAGAAAATTCAGCGGTCTGATCTCTGTCACATTTGTTTTAAAAAGTGTTTAAATAGCAATTGCCAGAGAGGCAATAAGAATGTTCTCCTTTTGGGAGCCCTGCTCGGTAGGAGATGATAAACTGAGGCACTCTTCTTTCCTGCAACCCATTCCCCAAGACTCTCCCTGGGCTGTGTCCCTGCCCCACCATGCGCTGTCCATTACAGAGTCAATGACTCTCAAGCTGCACTGGGAGCAGAGATCGTACTCCTCTACCTCATGGCATTACTGCATTGATAATCTACAGAGTTAGCCTTTGTGTTTCTGTGCCTCAGTCTGGTCTTTTCTTCCACGGTATACAATGACCAAATGTTGGATTCATCTGATCAGATGTAGGTATCTACTATGGGATAGTTATTTAGACTATGATCAGTGAAGAGAACAGGACACTTCAAGGGTGAAATTTATCTTAATCTAAAGTTGGGATCTGAAAGTGAATCTGATGAATTGCATCCTATTTCTCAACACTGCCTATAGTGGGCACCTGGGTTGACTAGCTTGTAGGTAGATGTCTTCTACCTAACCACTTACCTAGAAATATAGATGGATGGTACATCTTAAATGTACTAGGTCAGGGGATATTTTCATGAAATGTTCTGAAAGTCACACTTCAACTCTGCCTAAGCAGCATTTTAAGCTCCTAAATTCTCTGTTTCTTCTGGTTTTAGCTAACTAACCTCCTTACATGTTTCCGAAAATCTTTGCAGGTATCTGTCCTCACCTTTGAAAATTTGGTTCTTAGGACCTTAAGTCCAATTCTAAATTGCTTCTAAATTCCTAAGTTGTTACTGAAAATGTTACTCCTGCAACTTATGTTTATATAACGTTTTTTACAGGTAAATTACTAAGTGCTCCAAGACCTGTTTCATAGAGTTGACTTCATCCACCCCCAATAAAATGGAGACATCTAAAAACTGGAAGTTGATTAAGTCTCACTTCTGCTTAAAAGCACTCTTTCTGCTTCTCTTTTCTTAAGAAAGCCTTGTTTGCACAAAGGTCTGTCTTTAGAAAGGCTTCGGAACCTTTATTACAACTGAAATTACATTCATTTATCTATATTTAAAACAGGGGTAGTCAAAGGGAATAAAAATGTATTACTGCAAAATTTTCTGAAGTATACCAAAATGTAAAATTTTATTGACATTCTGAGGTTGGATAACATATGGTAAATAAAAGGTCAGAAGAGTATTCTGGGTTTTTATTTTTCTAATTTAGTATAATGACATTCAAGTTTTGGAAAATTTTAAATAGACCTAATTTTTAAACTGTTTTTCTATAATTCTGATTCACAAAAAGAATTACCTGTTGAATAAAAATATTCACTATTAAAAGTAATTATGCTTATTTTGTTAAAATGTTAATATACAATAAAAAAAAAAAAACTTTTAGAACACCTTTCAAATGAAAAAAAAAATCTTGTGGGACTGCGTAATGGATAACAATTTTATTATTTTTGCCTGAAGGTTACTATTGTCATAAGAATAATTTCTGTAGTCTGGTTTTGCCATCCCAAAAGTACTCCAGAGGAGGAATTACAACTCATGGAAATTGGAAATTTCCTTCTTTTTTTTCCCTCCTCCTCCTACACTGCAGTAACTTACTCCCAGGGTACACCACCAACCTCGTTTCTATTACAACAACACAGAAACAGATGAGGCAGTGTCAAGGGAGGACAACACTCAGCCACTGTGCCGCTCAGAGGGACCAGGATCCGTGCTTTTTGGACGGTTAGGAAAAGCATTAGAGAGATACTGGGGGAGAAGTGAGTATCAACACCAGATTAGAAACACACGAAGCGTCATGCAAAAGACTGGCTGTGTCTCTCAGCGCTGGGACTGGAACAAAAGGCTACGGCAGCAACTGGGGGTGCTGACAGCCCTGCAGTGCTCACTACAGAAACTGAATCACAAACTTGGAAATTTTGTTAGCTGTCCCTGACTGTAACTCCTATCAATAAGTGTCAGAAATATCATATGAACCTGTGTGTATTTTCTGCTTGCATTTGAAAATAATGTATTTATCCTATTCCATTAACGTATTTTAATAAGCATTGCTTTGGGACAGTATGCCTGCCAATTTATGTTTATGAGACTGTCAACAGAATTTACATGCCTAAAAAAATATGATACAACATTGCCAAAGCAGGGACTGCCTGTCAAATGAGGTTGTCATGGAGAAATGAGACATAGGAAAGCTCATACATAAAGTGGCACACAGAGAATGCCAGGGATTTTTTATTCTCCCTGTTGAGCTCAATAAATATTTATTTCAGTAAAGGAAGGGGTAAGAAAATAATGAAATTATGAGCCATATTGTGCAGTCATTTTTATTTAGGAGAACTTTCCTTTGAAACCAGCCCAATATGAAACCAGAACAATAAAGTTCTTGCATTCTGTATTGTGTTCTTAGAACCAGATTTTAGCTGTTTAAATTGTGCCTGGCAGCACCCTGGCCTGCCTTGAAAAAGACCAAGTAAGGGACTAAAGGGCATTTTTGGAGTGTGTCTTTGGGTTGGTTCATTGCTGACCACTGGAGTGGTTCTCAGGAGTCTTTGGGAGCTGGTATTAATTAGACAGCTCCAAACAGTGCTCGGGACTCAGACCTGTGCTAAAGGGGCTCAAGAGTTTGGAGGTATTTAATGACCTTTTTGCAGTCTCTACGAGATACGGCAGTGACACCAACTTGACACGTGTCAAGGAGATAGGAGGTAGCCAAGTGTTCTGGAGTTGTTTCCCTTATCATAATCTTAATTACTCCAGGGAGAAGATTAGATGATGCTTGTTATTTACAGTTAATTTATAAAATGGTGATTATATAATGAGGGAAAACATTGAGGGGAATATCTCTTCAATTTCCAAACTCTCTATGTGGAACTAATTCTCCCTAACTTTAACTCGCTAAAAATTTATTGTCAAAATCTAAGCTAGTCATCTAGGCTTCCTTAACAGAGAGATGCAGGCTCCTTGAGACCATGATTTATCATGTTATAAATTAGGTGAAATGGTTTGTTCCCACAAAGCTCTTCTTTCCTCCAGTGGCAATGAAGGTACCCTAGAGGGAAGCCGGGCACTTAGAAGACTGAATTTCTGAGGATTAAAGACCACCCTGAGCAAGGGCTGATACCTATCATGTGGACATGGACTTGCAGCCTGGGGTGATGTTTGCTGCTGATGTTTGTGTCCTTAACTTGCTTCACCTCCAAGAGATCAAAGACCAGTCTGCAGCTTCTTTCTTTTGTATCCAGGACAACTTCAGATTGCTGATGGCCTTTATGGGAAACCTTGAACAACTAGCAAAACCAGCTGAATCAATAATAATGTGCCATTGACCTGAACCATCCATAAATAATTAACATCCGTTCTTTGTGGACTTCCAAAGCTACAGCTATTTCACAGGTACTCTCCACACATCTATGGGTATTTTTGTATCCAGCCCAACAACCAGCTATCAACCAATCAATTTGTTAATTGAATAGATGTGCATTTTCCTCCACCTACCTCCTGCACAGTTGTGCCAAATGAAATTCATGTGTGCAAAGTGGTAGACACTACCCAACACTTGCAGGCCGGATAAGTTAATATCTGCCTTATTTTGGGGTTGAATATACCCCTGAGTATGACCCTATGCATTTTTCATCATATTTAGTTGCATTAAATATCTGACCAACAAGTTATTGTAAACTGTAAGAAATATAGAGCAGTTTATCCTGTACTGTATAACTTTTGCAAGATGTAATGGTATGCTAGCATATTATAAATACACTAGAATAATTTATTTATTATATTCCATTAGTGTATTTTAACAAGCATTGCTGTGGGACAGTATGCCTGCCAATTTATGTTTATGAGGCTGTCAAGACAATTTACGTGCCTATGAAAATAAACAACATTGCCAATGCAGGGTCTGCTTGTCAAATAATCTTGTCAGGAAGAAATGAAACACTACCAAGCTGAAGAGTAAAGCATATTCATTATTTCTGGCTACACAGATTCTAGGTGACACAATGAAATACATTTATGCCATTTTTCATGTATCATATGAATAAAAAAATGAGGGAGTGGGGTACTTCAGGCTGCCATATATTGTACTGTATAAAACAGATTTAGCACTCAATCACTCTTTTTTCTTCAAAATAATAATAATAACAAAAAAAGGGAATACCCAGGCCGCAGTAACATTAGTGGGTAAAATAAAATGTATTATTCATCTGGAAAACCGAGAACGCAACACAAAATCAAGACTACTTCACAATGGTTAAGCTGAAATAAAATAGCTGCAGAGCTGTCTAGGGCTGAAAAAAATTACTGGGAAGAGTTCATTCAGGAGTTCTGACTAGATAATTATTGAGCTGCACTGACAAACTCTACACTTCCCTGCCAATTACACCTTCCGGGCCGTGGCTTTTAGAATAATTTAAAGCAGTGATATTTAGAATCTTGTTCTCATAATTCCCCATAGACAGCTAACCCTGCGTTCCCTTCTTCAGGAGAAAAACCCCAAACTGAAACTGTACTCTCCTCCAAATTCTCCCTAAGCAAGAAACTGCCCTTGGAAACAGCCTCAGAGACGAAATGTATCCAGGAGGCAAAAATGACCCCAAATCATCCCAAAGCAGAGAAATAAGTGTCCCACTAAAGTCTTCGGAATGATCACTGTTACTGGCAAGCAGTAAGAATGACTTCAGAGAAAAATGTATAAGAGGCATACAAAGGGGGGGCAGTGTTTATCAAAAGGCTGTAAGGGTATTCTTATTTACATGGAGAGATTGCCTGTACACAGAGCAAGCAGTTCAGACGTGAATAATCTCTACAGTGCATAGCAGAGCGTGGTGGCAGCCGATGGTATCAGCAGAAGCAAGGAGCCAGACAATAAGCACGCAGATGATGAATGAAGAATGGGGATACGGCTGAGAATCATGGGAGAGATGATAATTCAGTACCAGTGGGATAAATTAGAGGGGTACAAGATGAAACACTTAGCTGGCTCAGACACGAATATGCACAGAGTGCAAGGAGTCAGCTGGTGCCATAAGGAGAGGGCTGCTCAGACAGGGCCACACCTGCTGCAGCACTGGAAAGGGAAGGTGAGCTGTCCGTGGAGCTCACTTCACTTGCCTTTCCCATGAATGGGCAGTGTAAATTGAAGCACTCCATACCCTAAAAGTCTGGGGCCAAACAGATCTGAAACTGCTGTTTCAGGCTGGCCTGGCCCCTCTACTGCAGCCTCCATCTGAGTATCTCTTAGGTAGGGACAGTGCTCTACCAGAACCAAGAGAGGCCAGCGAGCAAGGTCCACAATATAATCTACACTACTATACTTCCTGTACCTGTGGTAACAGATTACAGGAGAAACAGAAAAAAAGATGTTTTAAGAGTCTTTCCAAGCTGAAGTTTTGCTAGAGGTGATGTACAATCATTTTATAATAATGGTCTGGTAGATCTGTCAGTGCACTGGCTTTTAAGATGGCAACTGCACCCTTTCGTTGACAGCTGTATTATGTAGTTAATGTTTGAGTAGAAACCTTGCCTCCAGAAACAGATGGCAAGATGTACACAGATTTTAATGGGACTAGGTTGCCTTTCTTTGCAACTTTCTTGGTAGAGGTATAAAGCCTATCAGGTAATACGTTAGACAGATTTTCATAGGGTTGTATGAGAGCAGTTAGTCAGAGGTTAGAAAACAAACTAAAAATTTTGCTTCCTCATTGATTTTTAAAGTTTGTTAGATCCCAAATGCAGAAGTTTGGATGGGTGAATTTTCTATATGGAAAAAAAAAAAAGTTAATTAAAAAAAAAAAAAAGACCAAAATATAGTCTTGCTCTCTCACCCATTTCTGATTCCTAATGACAAGCTTCAAATCATATTTGAGTGCAAGCCTATTTTGGAAACACAAGTAAAGGACTCAAAATAGGAACAAACCAAATGTCCAGTGAAACCAATGGGAATCTGGAGCGGGGCTGAAATAATAGCAGTGGAGTCAGGTACTGTATGGAGGTGATACAACACAGAATTATAGAATCACAGAATGGTTTGGGTTGGAAGGGACCTTTAAAGATCACCTAAGTCCAACCCCCCCTGCCATGGACAGGGACATCTTTCACTAGATCAGGTTGCTCAAAGCTCCGTCCAACCTTATCTTGAATACTTCCAGGGATGGGGCATCCACAACTTTTCTGGGCAACCTGTTCCAGTCCCTCACCACCCTTACTGTAAAAAAATTCCTTTCTTACATTGTCCTCGTTCCGGCTGGGACAGGGTTAACTTTCTTCCCAGTAGCTTGGGGGGTGTGTGCTGTGTTTTGGGTTTAGTGTGAAAGGAGCTTTGGTGGCCCATTGATGCTTTGGCTGTTGCTGGGTGGTGCTTGCACCGGGAGGGGGGAGCACAGCCGGGGTGGTGGACCCAGCTGGCCAATGAGGTATTCTATACCATGTAACATCTGCTCAGTATAAAAACCAGGGGGGGGGGGGGGGGCTCCCCCCCCGCCCCATTCATGACACGAGGTCGGCAGTCGGTGAGCAGTTGCGTTGTGCATTGCGTGTTTTGTGTATTCTGTTATTGTTGTTGTTCTCATTGTTATTATTACTGTTCTACTTAGTTTTATTCCAATTATTAAACTGTTTTTGTCTCAACCCAGGAGCTTTCCTACTTGTGCCCTCCCGATTCTCTCCCTCATCCCACCGGGGGGGTGTGATCGAGCGGCTGCGTGGAGTTTATTTTTGCTGGCCGGGGTTAAACCACGGCATACATCCAATCTAAATCTACCCTCTTTCAGTTTAAATCCATTACCCCTTGTCCTGTCACTACAGGCCTTGGTAAAATGCCTCTCTCTGTCTTTCTTATAAGCTCTCTTTATATATTGAAAGGCTGCATGGTCTGGACTGTGTAACAGGGATAAATTGTTAGGTAATGCTGTGATTAATGGGAGAAATATTTTCACAAGAGAACTAGGAATAATTTAAGGCAGGCACAAAGTAAAATTTGTCCAGAATCCTTCCCAGCTCACATCAGTACTGCCCCATAATAACCTCTGCATTCCAGCACTGGGCCTCTTGAGCAGGTGCTTCCAATTGTGTGGCAATTTCTGATTTGAGCTGTTATCTATAAGAAATTACATCTGGCTTTCTTCATAGCACTCTATCACATCACCACATGTCTCTGTGATTGATTTAATTAACACTGTTCTCCTGCTCTCTCCCCTTTTTGTAAGTTTCCATCTATTTATTTTTATTTCCCCCCAGATTGTTGACTCTCGGGTTGTGTAAAGTATTTTTAGATATATTACATCTAATGTAAAAGTAACACAAATCAAGCTGCCTTTAACTTCTCAGGCACATATATACCCTATTTTAATGTGGCCATTTATGCTGCTGTGTAATACATCTTCATAGTGTTGGCTTAATCGCGAATGACAAGTGTTGAAAATGTAATAAAGACAGGGACACATTAATCCATTTTGTATGAAAATGTGAAAAGGTAATCAGATTCTGAATGGCTGTATGCTTTAAAAATATACTGGCTGAGATTTCTTTTTCCATTCGGGATTCTCACCAGAGATTCTGATTAGAAAGATTTCAGTATAAAATTGCCTTAAAATATTACGATTGTGCCAAAAATGCACTGAAGAAGTTTTATAAAATGAGAGATTAATCTCAATCAGTAATGTGATGTCCCCAAAGCTTCTGAAACACTTTAAATAATCAGGGAAGTCTGTATTCCTTTTCTTTTTACAGAATCTTATACACCTTGCCCATGGGTAGAGATACAGGGTCTATCATTATAATTTCTGTTTCTGAATATCCAAAGCTAATTAAATAATTATTGTTAATAATTATTCCAGTCTCCACAGGCAGCAAAGGATACCTTCGTACAAAAACGTGTATAGAGAAATGTAATCTTTTTTTTTTTTTCCCCCTGCAAAAACAAGAAATAGATGGAAAACTAGTATTCTGTTCAAAGGACGGTCTTGCAACATATTTTTCCGCATCCATCACGGTGTAGCATGTATTTCCCATGCCCTAGAGAATCTATGCAGTCCGACATAATGCTTTTTTTTTTTGGCAAAAAGAACCAATTCTTAACCTGCATGAAGACTAAGGTAGTAGCTTTGAGATCATTTAATTACACCAACTTGCCTCTTCAAATAATTGTCTAACCTAGGCTACAATCTAGTCATCTGTAATACTTTAAGATTCATTTCATCAAATTTGGTAGCTTAAAGGCTGGCACTTAAATCCATTCAGTGGTAGTATCCAAAAAGTATCTTCCCACAGGTAACTATTCTGGTTCCACAGATATTTCCCATTCTGTGTAAAGGGAACACCTCCCAGACCAAAGTTACATTTCAAAATGAAAGAACTTTTTAACTGTGATCATTCTCTGTTCAGACTCTAAATTAAATGATGAAATCCACAAAAGTCATGATGAAACTGGAAGTATTTCTTTAGTTATTTAACTGACTAATTATAGTTCAATGTCATCTTAACTCTTGAGCAAGAGATGATGATCTGATTGCAGCACTGAAAATGTAGCTTCTTATAGCACAGTATCACTGGTATAGTTTATGTGACATATTTATCTCTTTGTGCTTGTTTATCAGTTTGAAGTATTTTAGCTGCAAAACATCAAGGTCAATTTTTCAGATGCTTTACACAGTTTACCATAGGGCCTCAAGCAGAGCTGATGGCTCTAGACATCCTGCCTGTGAATTATAGCCATTTAATAATTTCAGCAATATTGCACTTAGAGTTTCATTATTATTTCCAAAACAACCGAAAGAGTTCAGCACACATCTCAGGTACTTTTGTTCCTGCATGAAACCTAGTAAAGTATAAAGTCTTTTCAGCATATGAAAAGCAGTTGCAACACATAAGCAAGATGTATACCTAAATGTGGAGTGGAAAGGAAATGACTAGAACATTTCCCACAAGCCTGTGCAAATTATATAAAATCAAGAATTGGCCCTGTCAATCACTTTTCATTTAACACTTTCAATTAACTTGAGATGCTGTAGGATGCCACTTTAAATTATCTACTTAATAGAGTAGAAAGGGGAAAGATTGGCTTCCTTCTGTGGCTAAGACAGTCCAAAACCAAAGCGGATTCAGCTCTACCTGCAGAACTCCTCTGTAACCTAAAGCTGTTCATCTTGCAGCAGAGCCACAAAGGAGGATGATGGCGGATCACCTCCTATAGAGATGGGTCATGGCCCTGCTTCAGTGGGTATCTCCAGGGAGTTCCTGTGTTATTAGTACCCTCCTATGCCGAGCCTAAGGGAATCCATTTCAATCTTTGCTGGCAGCACAGTTAGTAATATTTTCTCTAAACTACAATAGTCTTAACGTCTACCTTGTTTCTTGTTAACCAATGTTTTAATGAATAACACTGAGACTATATTTGTGAACTACAGTAATGGCATTTCAGGATTAACAGAGATGAGGAGAGCATTCATTTATCTTCCACGATGATTGTTTATACAAGGTTTTCCAGAGTTACAAAAAAGGTTATAAATGAGGGAGCACTGGAACAGCATCTCCGGAGCTCTGCTTTGTAAAGAAACTTTAAATAGAAATGAAAATGTCACATTCATGCACAGTGCATTTCACTCTTTTCCCCTTCAATTTCTAAGAAAAACTCAGCTTTATTATAAGGTTTAGCACAGTCTATCATATGTTGGTAAAGAGCTTATATAAATGCCAAACACAAAGTTCTACAATTATTTTTGACTCACCGACTATTTACGTCCTACGTGATAATTTTGGTGCTCCTTAGGAAGAATGAAATACAGTAATTGTTGGGGGCAAATTCTCATCTTCTGCCATGCAGGGACATGTGGTTCTGCCTCCTGTAGTTCTAGACTATTTCAAAACAGACAGATAATATGAAGAGTTCAGGTTGATACAGATTCTTCCACAGTAATTCATAGGGATGCCCAGGACAATAGGAGACATCAGCACGTCAGGGTGCTTTGAACATAGTGACATCATGAGAAGAATATGTAGGTACAGGGTTAGAGGAGTAATTCTGAACCTCAATTTAGATTCAGGCTGAAAAATACTCCTGTGAAATCTGTATTTCATACGTATACCTGTCTTTTGGATCAGGACAGAGATGGTTTCCACATGAAATGCTTTAGGCTTGCCATGTATGTAACAGCTATATGTCTGAGTAGATACATGTTGGTAAGTACAGAAAAGAGTTGGCTAAGCCTTTGAAATATTTCTTGTCTTCCTATGGAGGACAGTGAAGATAGGTGGCACACAGATCATTTAGTCATGTTTACATTTATAATATAGGCTCATTTATAATATAGATTGAGAATTGCAAGAAGTTACTATCCATTACCAAGCTGAGACATGATACTTGATTATATAAGTACCCTGCATCCAGTTCCATGGAAAATGGAACAAGGTGACCTTTAATCACTTTTTGGGCATTTTAAAATTATTTCTTCTGCTTTGCATCCAAGTGGTTAGAGGCAGTTACGGTGGAATAGATTCATTATTAAATGCAAGTGTCTGCTTCTGAGTTTGTTCTCTGGCCTTTCTTAATAAGGGAGACAAATAGGCACTTCTGCAAAAGATCTGTCTCATCTCAAAACAGACATCTGAAATGGGGCAGATGAAACTCGTCCAAGTGAGGCTGTTTCCTCTTCATTAACACAGAGGGAGCCCAAGGTGATTAATACATATGTAAGCATCTACAGAGTCCTAAATTTAGGGGAGATGAAGTTCATTCTGTGCGTAGTTGAGGGAATGATAGTTAGCAAACTATCCAAATAACAGGAAGATGAAAGTAGATACTTAACATGAGTGACTGAAGTCCCTTTCAGTGTAACCAAGCATATTGTAAACTGGTAGTGATACAAGACTGCTTATGAAATCTGCTGTCACAAGCACAATGTTATCAGTGTTTAAAAGGAGTATAGATGTATAGATAAACACCTAGATGGGCTATAAACACATTTCCTGTTGCAATGTTATCATACTGTATATAATACTTATATTATATATCATCTGCAGGCAGATTCTAAGGAAGGAAAAGCAAGGCTGCAAGAACAGTCTGCCTTCTCTAGACTCTAATAAATTGTGGTTCCTCCATGGTTCCTGTAGAGAGAACAGATGAGCAAAAAAACCCAAATATATTTTGACTAGGAATAAAAACAGGAAAGAAAACTAGGGTTGTGAGCCTGACTGTTTCAACTGGGATTATCTGATAGGTGGGATTTTTATAAAATAAAGTTGGGTTAACTGTGACATAGTCTCAACCTGGAATTCTCAATATATTTCCAATGTTTTTTCTAGATGAATATATCTTCTCTAACTTTAGATGTTTGCTATGTAAAGCCCCATTCCAGGTACCAGTCCAGATGGGTTCAATCTTTTTACCAACCTATGCGCATGTCTTTGATACCATAGAGGGTCACAAACAGCACTAGAGGTTTATATTTAAACAACTGAATCAATCTCCTAACATTTGTGCTTGTTTTGGCTGCGGTAGAGTTAATTTTCTTCACATAGCTAGTATGGGGCTATGTTTTGGATTTGTGCTGGAAACAGTGTTGACATTTCAGGGATGTTTTCGTTACTGCTGAGCAGTGCTTACACAGAGTCAAGGCCTTTTCTGCTCCTCACCCCACCCCACCAGTGAGTAGGCTGGGGGTGCACAAGAAGTTGGGAGGGGACACAGCTGGGTCAGCTGACCCCAACTGACCAAAGGGATATTCCATACCATACGACGTCATGTTCAGCAATAAACTAGGGGGAAGATTGGCTGGGCAGCCACTGCTCGGGGACTGGCTGGGTATCGGTCAGTTGGTGGTGAGCAATTGTTTTCATTTACATCACTTGTCTTTCTTGGGTTTTATTTCTCTCTCTTTGTTATTTTCCTTTTTGTTACAATTTATTATTATTATTATTTTATTTTATTTCAATTATTAAACTGTCCTTATCTCAACCCATGAGTTTTCTCATTTTTACCCTTCCGATTCTCTCCCCCCATCCCACTAGGGGGAGTGAGTGAACAGCTGTGTGGTGCTTAGTTGCCGGCTGGGGTTAAACCACGACAGCATGAGATTCTGCTTTCAGATTAAGTTGTTGATGTGTTGGTAACTAAATGACAGCTAGGTGTTTAAGACAGTGATGGTATAGCGCTTGATTCACCTGCCAAAACACATGCCTCTAGTGCCATTTGAGACATCTTCTGCCATGTAGGGCTCAGACCTACATGAAGCTTGTAGATATGGCACAGGAATTACAGGAGGCCTATAGCCACCTGGACGGGCATCTGAAGACTAGCAGAGACAGCCTAGAGCATCTTCTGTGGTACTAGATACATATCTTAGGTAACAGAATCAAGACCTACGTAGTGTATTTAATGGAGTTTGCAGAATTATTCAGGCAGCCCCAAAGTCCACTCATGGATGGTCAGCTGAAATACCTCCATCTTAGCTTTGATGCCTGACTTTTGGACATGCAACATCAATTGAGAATGATGTCACCAGTTTTGTTTCAGATGGAGGATGACCACACATTAAAGAGGATCTTGGCCACATACATGCCTAATGTGTAGTATAAGCTTCCATGGGGAAGTGTGTGTCGGCCACAATAATGGCCTGAACTAGGTAACAAATAAATAAGTAAGCAATTCCAATTTGGTTGATCAGGGTCTTCCAGCCTCTGACACTGTTACATACTAGCTGTGTACACTTTGTACACTGCTTCATATTTTATGAGGCAACTGTCACCCTAGTCTCTGTATCAAGCTATGGGTATCACTAGCTGCTTTTTAATTAAGTTGCGGTAAGAACAAGTTAGAGAAAAAGACAGAGTTTAAAATTGAGAGTAAAATTGTTGAGAGTGTTAAATTCAGTCAAGTAGACAAAGCTGAGTAGACAAAGCAAATCAGTTTAAAATGATCCACAAATTATTAACACAATTTTTGTTTGAATCAGGCCCTGTGTTGCCTTTAAAACCACATCTGCAATCTGTACAGTATTTAGCTACACATGACAAAACAAGATGTCTTCTGCTCTGACTAGAGCTACTTGTGATCTTGAAGGCGTTTATAGAAAACACAGGAAAAGCACTAATGCTTATTTTCAAAAAGTGTCACCTAGAAGTAGATATTTCAGTATCAATAATTACATCTTATAATTTAATAAATAGCAGCTCTTCTAGATGACTTCTAATTATAGTATAAAATGTAAATTCTATTTCTGTTTACTTGAGTCACTTAGGAGTAAAGGGTTATAGTCTTACATTAGTACCTTATTCTACAAATCATCCCACTGATTACTTGTAGATACATATTCCACTGAGTATGCTCATCAACATTGTTACTGAATCAGAGAAAATAGGATTAAAAGGGATTTAGAGGTCATTCAGTGCATTTTCTTGTCTCAAGCCCTGATCAACTATATTTAGAACAGCCCTGACAGATGAGGGATTTTTTAATCTCTGCAAAATGTCTTTCAGTATTGCTTATTTTTATAGTTAGAAAATGTTTCCCTCATATTGAAACTAATTCTCCTTTACTTCAGTTTAAATCCACTTCTTCTTATTGTACAATGGACATAGATAAAGCTCATTTGTCTCTTTACCTCTACCCATTTGTTTAGGTTTTTGAAGACAAGTTATCATCCCTCCTTTAAGATTTCTTTTTTCTAAAGAAAGCAATCTGAGTGCCATCAACAGGTCAAGTTTTCCGGCCAGACCCTAAGTCCATTAGTAGGTCTGAATTGCTCTGAGCAGCCTCATCAGGTCTCCAACCCTTGGTCCAGGAGCATCATATAAGTGATGACCCCAGTCCTTGCCTGGCATGGTGTAGGCAGATCTGCATCCTGCCCTGTGCCCTGCTCATCCTGACTTGTTCACTTGACTTCCCAGATTGACCTCAGAGTTTTTGCACTTGTGTGATGCTCACCAAACTGTCAGAAGACTGCTACTGCCCAGACTTGACCCTGCTTGCGTATTGCAAGACTGCACCCAGGTCAGCCAGGCCACCATCCTACCTGTGCTATGGTCACCCTTGGTCCCCAGCTTGACTTCCCTCGTGCAGTCCTGTTCCTGCTATTCCCTGATAGAAATATTTTGTTTCCCTCCTATTGGAACTGTCTTGAATTTTTGGGTTTTCTTCATCTTTCTTTCTGATTTGTCAAGATCATTTTGTATTCTAGTCCTTCCCTCAAATCTTAGTGCAGCCCCTCCTAGTTTGGTGCTGATTAGTAATTAAATAAGTATACACTTCATGCTTTTGAAATAATTATGGGAAATATCGAGTGGTGGCAGACTGAAGATAGACCCTGTGAAATTCCACTTACGGCATCCTTCCAATTTGGCAGTGAACCTTAATAGCTACTCCCCCAGTATGATATTCTTCCCTTCCAGCAGTGCCATATTTCCTTAGCTTGTTTAAGAGAGACCTGCTGAAGTTTAGCCACATGATCTCTGTTTCTTCTCTCTTTTTTCAGGAAAGCTCTTAACTTCTCACAGAAGGAAGCTGAATAGATATGACATGATTTGTTTTCAGCTGCTCTTCATCTCCTTGTAAGCATGTACCAGCTGTATACAAGCAGTTCAATTATTTATTCCAGTATTTTCACAGGAACTGAGGGTCATCTGCTAGGTTACTCCTTACATCCGTTAAAAATAGACAATACCTTTTCCTTTTCCGGGCTTCTGAAGCCTCGCTAGTCCTTATGAGTTCACAAAGTTGCTGACCCTGAGACTGTTTGAGTCAGTACCATAAAGTGAATGTCATCAAGCTCAGACAGTTCAAACTTATCTAGCTGCTTTCTAATTGGCTCTTCTAACAGCTCTTCTGGCCTGAGATTTTACCCCTTGTCGTTGATGGTGATGTAATGAGCTGTCTGATGAACACTGTTCTTGTCAGTGAAGGCTGAAGCAAAAAATACAGTAAATGCTTTGGCTTTTCTTTGCATTGCCTGTCAATAGCTATCTCTCCTTGTTAAGCACCAGATCAACCCTTTGCTTGATCTCCCTCTTCCTTGGTAACATATTGCACTTACAGAGGATTCTTGTCTTCTTGTCGTCCTTGCTAGAACACTTGCTACATTTTTCCTTTTTAAATGTAGGTTTCTAAATCTGTTTTTAGGCATCTAATAGGAGCAGATTGCTTTTTCAAGGGTGCTAATCAGGTTATTTGAGTATCTGAAAATTCTGTTCAGGTGCTTAAATGCAGATTTACGTCTCCAACTTTAAACTTTGAAGTCTGAAAATGTTGGCTTATGTAAAGAAGTATCACATCCACTTAACTGCTTTCAGCAACAAAATAGAAGAAGGAGGAAAAAACCACAAATATTACATCCAATTTATCAGATCTTCAATCTTTTTAAATGTTGTTTTCTTCATTTATTTAAAAGGAATAAGCTCTTTCTTTTAATGCTTTTGCTAATTCTTCCAATAAAATACTAATTTCTTTTCCTTTCACACATGTAACAGTCAGAAGCTTATTTCTTGATTTAAAATTAAAGCAATTACTTACTGCATTATTTCCTTAATAGAAAAGCCTTAAATTACCTCCCAATTTAGAGTGCCTCAGTGGTTTCTACGAAGTGGTTATCAATGGTGTCTAGCTTCATTTCCACTGCAAAATAGAAGAATCTTGTTAATATTAACTCATCCTCCTCTTTCAGGCATTCTGAACAGCTTTAAATGATTTTTTTCCCCTTTAAAATATAGAAAGAAAGAATTATCTTATGCTTAGGGCTACAAACTAGGTTTCCAGCAGAAGTAACTCCACATGGCTCCTGTTTGGGAGTGCTTCATGACCAGAAAAAAATACTCATGACTTGTCCACACAAACATTATTTTTCTGAGCTGCCTAAATACAAGTGTACTCTGTTATAAGAGTTACTTAATAAAATTACTGATTCCATGGACTGCAAACTCTATTGTGCATACATTATCTTATTCATCTGTGAAGACATATGGGGATTCATTGCATGCATAGACATTCTCATTATCTGCCAGAGTAGGACCATACTAAATGACAATGCCTTATTTCAGCTGACGTTTATAACACTTATACAAGGAAATCTTATAAGGATTTTTATATTTGTTATTGTTATACATAATTTATTCCACTGGATCCAACTTTTCCCATTGGTAGATAATACTAGCTTGTTTTCTTCATCCTCTATACCAATCAGACTGCACTGCTGTGCCACATCGTGCCAGAGAATTTCGTGGGGATTGTAGAGGTAAGTGACACAAAGTCTGGATACAATCACCAAAAGTTTTGCAATGTTATAAAGGATATATATTTTTTCTCCTCTCAATTCATGTTTCATAGGTAAAGAGCAATTCTGATTTATGTTCTAAACATACTGACAGAAACAGGCACCCAGGCTGTTTAACTTCAGCCTGAAACATTAAGTAAAGTCATAAGCAATGGATAAGAGGATCCTATAATGAATTGCACTGGGCTCAGTTCCATATCCACTTCTGATTCTGATGAGGTAATCATCACGTGCAACTTCCTTCTTTCTATTATTCAGGCGGGGATGGGGGAGGAAGGAAAAACAAAGACGACTAAGTAGGAAAAGGCCTAAAAATGAAATAAAATATAACATCATGGCTAGCCTAGGTATGCATAGTAAAACTGATATATATTGGATATAAGCAAGGAATTGAAGTCTCTCATATACATTTTAACACACTGAAAATAACCAAATATTTAATTGCAAGAGCAAGACAGAAATTATTTATTAAAAAGATTTTTGAGGATTTGAAGTGCTATTTCCCAAATAGTAATCTTTATAGTAAAAGAACAATTCTTATTCTGTGTACTGGTATCTCACGAATCAAATTCTTCCATTCTGTGTTTTAGGGCTGTTTTTTTCAAGAGGAAGGGAGGAGCTGCAAAAGTGAAGTTTTAAATTTTTTGGTTTTAAAAAATATTACTTGAAGAGTTATTGATATTGATAATTTCTGGCATTGCCCAGTGGGACTTTCCTACACCTGCAGACAAAGGTGTGGTATTGCTCCTATTTCAGTTGTACGAATTTTTCATAATGGTTGAAACCACAACTCAGTGCTCCTCAGCAATCTAAAATAGCAAGCTCAGGGAGAGGAAGTGAGCAGCTATTGGAACAACTGATGTGGCCCATTTCTTACCACTGTTGGGGGTGAGCCAATAGACTCAGACTGAGAAGGTACATCTATTTTTTCTACAGTTACTCATCAGTATTTACCTTCCACCTGCACTCCCAGTAAAAGCACTCAACCACTGAGTCTACATGTTTGTTCTGCTTTACTTAATCTGACACGTACCAGATGTATTTGAAGTTCAGGGGATAACTGATTTTACAAGGAAGGGACTTTTGGCAAGGCCAGAGGGTGAACTTCAGTCAGTATGAATAAAAGAGTCTGTAATCACTTTAATATCATATTATTACTATGATTATCATTAAATGCTTTAAATGTTTCCAGAATCTTCAATTTCTATCTTTTCAATGGCAATGGGGTCAAAATATGTAGGTGAAGAAGTGTTCCTATGCAGGACATGCATGACAATTTATAGGCACTCCATATCCTTCAGCAGAACTCACTAGATGAAATGTTTTTGACTTATGACTATTCCAGAATATGCCTCTAATAGATAGATCCCAGCTTGTACAGCTTTTTGAACAGGAAATTGCCTGGAAATCAATAAGTTTATCTGTGATGAAAAAATAATCAGTATCAATAACAATTTTGTTCCACCCACAAGCTTTCTGCTAGTTTACTCAGCCTCAGGAGAAGCTGGTCTTCAGGGATTCATAAGGGGCGTGTCATAATCTTCCTGCAGAGGAGACACACATTCAACATAGAATCATAGAATTCATAGAATCATAGACAACCAGGGGATCAGGTCCAGCCAGCACAGGTTCATGGAAGGCAGGTCCTGCTTGACCAACCTGATCTCCTTCTATGACCAGGTGACCCGCCTCGTGGATGAGGGAAAGGCTGTGGATGTGGTCTACCTGAACTTCAGTAAAGCCCTTGACACTGTCTCCCACAGCATTCTCCTAGAGAAGCTGGCGGCTCATGGCTTAGACAAGTACACTCTTTGTTGGGTAAAAAACTGGCTGGACGGCCGAGCCCAGAGACTTGTGGTGAACGGAGTTAAATCCAGCTGGTGGCCAGTCACGAGCGGTGTTCCCCAGGACTCAGTTTTGGGGCCAGTCTTGTTCAATATCTTTATCAATGATCTGGACGAGGGGATCGAGTGCTCCCTCAGTAAGTTTGCAGAGGACACCAAATTGGGCGGGTCTGTTGATCTGCTCGAAGGTAGGAAGGCTCTGCAGAGGGACCTGGACAGGCTGGATCGATGGGCTGAGGCCAACTGTATGAGGTTCAACAAGGCCAAGTGCCGGGTCCTGCACTTTGGCCACAACAACCCCATGCAACGCTTGGGGAAGAGTGGCTGGAAAGCTGCCCAGAGGAAAAGGACCTGGGGGTGCTGATTGACAGCCGGCTGAACATGAGCCGGCAGTGTGCCTAGGTGGTCAAGAAGGCCGATGGCATCCTGGCCTGTATCAGAAATAGCGTGGCCAGCAGGAGTAGGGAGGTGATCGTGCCCCTGTACTCGGCACTGGTGAGGCCGCACCTCGAATACTGTGTTCAGTTTTGGGCCCCTCACTGCAAGAAGGACATGGAGGTGCTGGAGCGTGTCCAGAGAAGGGCAACGAAGCTGGTGAAGGGTCTGGAGCACAAGTCTTACGAGGAGCGGCTGAGGGAACTGGGGTTGTTTAGCCTGGAGAAAGGGAGGCTGAAGGGAGACCTTATTGCTCTCTACAACTACCTGAAAGGAGGTGGTAGCAAGGTGGGTGTTGGTCTCTTCTCCCAAGTAACTAGTGATAGGATGAGAGGAAATGGCCTCAAGTTGCGCCAAGGGAGGTTTAGATTGGACATTAGGAGAAATTTCTTTACTGAAAGAGTGGTCAGGCCTTGGAACAGGCTGCCCAGGGAAGTGGTGGAGTCACCATCCCTGGAAGTATTCAAAAGACGTGTAGATGAGGCACTTAGGGACATGGTTTAGTGGGCATGGTGGTGTTGAGTTGATGGTTGGACTCGATGATCTTAGAGGTCTCTTCCACCCTTAATGATTCCATGATTCTATGATGCTATAATATTCCTGCAGACAAGACACACATTCCACATATTGGAGTGTGCTGAAGAAACGGGGCAAAGGAGAAGGGAGAAATCCAAGTGTGCTTCACAGTCAGAATATGGCAATTTCTTTCAGGAGTCCTGAAGCTTTAGCGTGTGTACTACGGTCTTGGGTAACCTGGAGTCATTTCTGTCCCTCCCCACCACAGCAATCCCAAATGGCTTGTTTCTTTCCAGAGTCAAGGTATTGAGTTGTTTACCTATGTGTGTATAAACTGCACATCCAACCCCAATGTCATCCACCATGAAGCATCTGTGACTTGGGAACTGCACTTAAGTGTCAACAGCTGCATCTAGCACAACATCCATGTACTGGGTATCCATGTTCCTCTGCCCAAGCTCCCGATGACATCATTTAATAATGCTGGACATAGAGGCAGACCTACCAGTCATGTTGCATTTTACTACTCTTTGTATGTACTCTTTTTTTCACCCAGTTGGTCGTCCTTGAAAGCCCCTGGACACAGTACTCCAGATGTGAAGTTGAAAGGGTCAGGTAGAAAGGAACAATCATCTCCCTTGACTTGCTGCCTATGCCCTTATTACAGCTAACATCAAGCAAGCCCATGTCAAAACCCTGACTAATATCAAGGCATAAGTTAATGACTGCTTCTGTCTTATTCATCAGTTATCCTACCAAATGTTGTTAAATGCACCTATTTCCTCAGAACCATTGGTCCTGGGCCTGGCTTAAAGGGTTCTCCAGTTGAACTGCAGCAGATGTTGCATACCAGCTTTTAGATTTCTCCCTGGGTACATCCCTTAATGCCAAGCTTAAGTTTCTAGGCCATTATGTCCCAGCATCAGCAGCTATATGTGCTCTACCAATTATAGTAGTTTCTTACTCACATGCTGGAGAACTGGAAGTAAGAAAGCAGGTGGTATTTTCTGACAATTTAGAAGGTAAATAAATCCTTGCAAAAGTGAAGAGAGAAGCATTTCCAGTTTCTCCTTTGACCAATCTCTTGGGAGCAGTGCCACTTTTCAGAGCAGGAGCATGTATACTCCTGAAACCCAGAACGCTTCTAAAAAGACAAATTTCCTCAGCAGCTGATCTCCAGATGAAGAAAGAACCTGTCAGAGATAAAACAGAGTTGGAGATGTTCTCCATACATGCCGCTCCAAGGATTCAGTCCTCTGAGTATCTCAACATCTTTTCCATGTGTGTCTTAACATCATTGCACTTGCTGCATCTCATACTGCCACTTTGCTTATCTTCCCTGATAACACAGATGTGTTAACTTTCTGCTACTTCTTGTCCTCCATCCCCTTTGACAGAAGAAATTGTGCATTTAACACTGCACAGTGCAAGATGATACATTGATTCAGTAACAGTGTCCTTCAAAGTTTGCTGCTGTGTTTCTGAAATTTTGGATGCTGCTACAGCCAGCCACGAAGGTGGCCAGCCAGACTTTCCTCGCTCCCTCAGGACTCAGTGTCCAGATCAGACAACATCTTATGGGAGAGCGGCTGCAGCGTTTCAGATGTCTTCTGGGTACATCTGTCTCTCCACACTGATTGTAGAGTGGATTGCATCAAATAATACAGTCAGATGAGTGTGGTGTGTAAAGCTTGATGATATAAATATTGCATTAACAATTTATGAAGGGCTTTTCTGCGGAGCTGGAAAGGAGTACTGACTAGCTTATAAGTACTTTTCTAGTTTTCTGGCAGAGGTGCACTGAATTGGGGATAGATTTTTTCCCAACTTTAAGTGGAAAGTGCAGGTCCTAAAAATTCATTCATTGTTTGCCCTCTTTGAAAAGAGCAATGCCATTGATTCTTTATTATATTGTAGGATTATGAGATCCTAGCCATGAAAAGCTAAGGCTCATTTCAGCATGTATTGAATTTATAATCAATAAAATAATTACTTGATTCAATCTTAGGGACTAGGTCAATTAATTATATTTAAAAAATTATTTCTGGCTTCGAGGATTGTTTTACCTATATTGCATAGTAAAGTAATGATATAATTAGGAAGAAATTAATCACTCTGGCGAGGTAGTTTTTCATTTGCATTGAACAAATAAAAAGTAGAACGAATGTGTATTTCGGTCAGGATCACTTAGATACATTTTTGCACACCTAGCTAAACTAATCAAGACTAATCACCATTATGCCCATGTCACAGAGAAAAATTCACATGGCCTAAATCAGATCGGGATCGAAGCAGTTTATTGAATTACTAAGGGCATGTAATTAATTGGCAATCAGTGAACTATACATTCAGGATCAATATCAGCATGCAACACATAAACCATAATACTACACACCTACAAAATATTAATATATGCAGATTGATTTCTAAACATCGTTTTATAACTAATTCCAAAATTTATAATCACATATGCACACATTCATTTACAGAGTTATGTAAACAGACACCTCCCACACACCTCACAGGCCATGCGGGTTACCAGCATCCCTCTCTTTGGGGGTTGCAGTCCCCATTGGCATCCCCCTCCCATGGGAGATGTGGGTGATCCAGCTGTACACATGCCCATGCTGCTCCCTGCAAACCCCCATGCCCATGCAGGGCAGAAGCCCCCTGAGAGGAACCCCACACTCAGGGGTCCCTGCTTGCTGCCCCTAGCTGTCCCTCGCTGGCTGGGTGCCGTTTCCCGCAGCGTTCCAGGGGAGGATGCTCGAGCCAGCCCAGGCAGGTGAAGGTGTCACAGGGTGACTTCTGGCAGCAGCAAACCAAGTTTAAAACACTGCTCTGTTTCGGTGTCTCTTATTTTCATCCTAATGACTGTAGCATCAGCTCCAGGTAGATTCTGACTATTTCCAATTACATGAGTAGACCGGTATATTCAGTTGTGTTTAAATTCCTGCATTTCTGTGCTGTTAATGGAATGACTGTTCATTCTATCCTTTTTTAAATTTCTTTTTACGTGACCAAAATTTCATTCATGTTCAAAGAGTCAATCCCTTGTTCTGAAATTGCTCGTAGCTGGTTTTTCCATTTTTTAGAAAAAGGTCTTTCTGTCTACCTTAAAAGTATTTCTTACTAAACCAAGCAACAGCTGCCTCAGCTTTGTTCAGGGTTGGCAAACTGTTTTCTAGTCTCAGCACCGATTTGCATGGTGTGGTTTTATCTTTGCAGACTGGCTTCAGGCCAGTCCCCGTAGTACAGCCTGCTGATGGCACTGAATGGTAGAAATAGGAGAATTATGTGGCAAGAAGCGAGGAACCTGAAAACATTTGCCTTGCCTAACATCTTGAAACACACATTCACCTTAACCTGAAGTTTTCAGAAAAAAATATAAATCTGAAAAGTTTGCACAGATGTTAGGATACCCCCTTCATCAGATTACACTGAGATAACAAAATAAGACAAAGGAAACTCCTAAAACTAGGAATGTGAGAATTGAGGAAATTTTTCTTATAGTTTTGCATCTCATATGTTATTGAATTTTATGTTTAAGAATTTATGGGCTTTGAATGAAGATTTTCCACTGTTGCAGGCACTTCTAGTGGCTGTATTTTGAGAGGGTTGCCTGCTGTCTAAGAAGAAATAACTGTATCCTGAAGCATTTTTCGGAGTGGCAGCATGTGAGAGATTTCTCTGCTCTACCTAGCTGCTATATTTAATTAAACTTGGAGGAACTTCATAGGTCTGAGATGTTTACTTTCCTTGTAGAACTCAATCAACAGGATTAAACTTTATAAAGGAATTGGAGGGACAGACAGGCAGACACTTACATAGACACAAACTGTGTGATGATTTTTAAGATGTTAGATTAGAAAAAGAGATAAAGGGGAAAATGCTTTGAGGATTTTGTAAATAGACACATTTTTTCTCATCATTGAAGAAACAAAACAAAAACAAACCCACATATAAAATTGGAATTTAAAAAATGGTGGTTTTTATCCTCCTTGGTATTTTTATCAGAAACAGATACATCAATTCTACCTTTTAATGATGTTCAGAGCACAAAATATCCAAGGATTTAAAGCATTCTAACTTTTATTTAAAACTGTGCTGCAGGGACTTCAACTACAGCCAGCATTTTCATTACAGGCAATCTCCCATCATGTTGAAAAAATCCTCTGTAATTTGAAAGAACTAAAATTAAGGTAGTTCTGTAATATGTAAATAGAGGTTTAGGTTAGTTAATCCAAAACTGCATAAAAATTAATGAAGACTATGAATATGGAGCTAAAATCATCCTGTAGAAAATAATATAGTATTATATCACTACTACAAGCAAAAATATCATTATTAAAACTCCACAAGTTTTATATATGTTAAGAGTTCTTTTTCTTTGGAATTTCATAGTAGTAGGAGAGGACATCCAGAAAACACAGAGCTGTTTTTAATAAAACATCTGCTTTCTCAAAGTCTTTTTTTATTTCTTCCCTTATCTACTCTAAGTTGGCAGCAATATTATTCTTAAGGACCAAGATTCTTCAAGGTTGTAACAACCTTCCCACTGACTCAGTGGATACTAAGCAGCCGCTTGTAGGGTCTGCCCGTGGTTCAAAAAAGAAGCTCCAATCACCATCTGAAATAATGAAGCAGATAGTTCAGTGTTGCACCCTTGCATTATGCAGTGATACTACTTAGTGATCTTTGGAAAAGTACTCTCTTCCCTTCTGTAGAGACATAGAAGTTGATTGCTTAGCATAGACAACATTATTTCCTTTTTCTTTTTTTTTTTCCCAGACAAGCTGTATTAAATGCTCTTTAGGAGACGAAGCTTTTCAGCTGTTTACTTCAAGAAATTAGGTTATTTTTTCCACTAAGACTGTTGTCATCAGCTAAAAGTGTATAGTAGTGCATTCTTTCCATTTGTTTCTAGATATTTCAATATATATTGCAGCACATTTGGCTTGTACAGTTTCTTCCTCAGCAGCTAATTGACCTTCCTTTTGCTGAGACATCAGAAATAATTTTAAACTCTTCACTTTGTGCAAGTGCCACTGAACCCAAAATGAAACTCCAGTGAAATGTCAGAAATGGGTAGTGTCAAACTATCAATCAGATGTTAATCCTGACAACATTAATTCTAGCTAAGCTCAAAGGATCAGTTAGGAAGAGGATTTCAGTGCTACAGCCCTTCAAATTAAGAAAAAATATTTCACAGACATTTAACGCTTTGTGTTAATTTTGCAATTAGTAATAACAATATTATAATTTATATAGAGAGAAATGTCAAAGTAGGACAACCTTATCCATCATGCCCTATGCAATTTAAAGTCTGACAGAGATCATCAGATACCCAAGTTCTTAAATAAAGTACTGAACAAACAATCTCTTTAATACTATGAAGAATAAGCTTACAGAAAAAGATATCCAAACGACGCTATGAGCCAGTTAATTCTGAGTTCTGCTGAGCAGCCTGATAACTAGAATTTTTCTTATTTTTCTGTAACTTGTCAGTAGCAAGCAGAGGAAAGCAGCCTAACAATTTCGAAGCTGAAAGCAGAGGTGAAAACTGGTTTGTATTATATCAGAAACAGCTATACAGACCACAGTTACATATGTACAGTACAAAGGAATAAAGGACATCGGATAAGTCTAGGCTGCTTGGGTGACTGGTAAGCATTTCTCATGTTCACATTCAAAAATCATAAGGCCCTAGGTGTCCGATTTGCTAAACAAGCCATGCTCTCCTGTTTTATTTTTTCTGCTCTTATCATTCTTCAAGCTCTTCACGTTTCTTTCACTGAGTTCATATTTCTTGATAATGAATCATACACAGTCAGACACAGAAAAAGCCTTAGCTGTGCTCTGCTTGAACACTTGCCTGTCATCACTAAATATCCCTTGACTCATACATACAAAGGTTGCATTTGCACTTACATCAGATTGGTGGTGCACATTGACCAGACTATCAACTAAAAAGATCATCTTCATCCAACAAACATTGTTCATGTTGGTAATTCTTGTTAGTAGTCATTAAATTTATCATACTGTCTTACATTATTAATCGTTTTATGACAAACCTTACTTCAGTCCATTGGGTCTTTGTATGCTCTCCATGTTTTATTTCTCATCATCTACACTGCTTATACCTTCAAACGATGTTGTATGCTCATTATTAGCACATTCTTATGGCAAAGATTAAAGCAGATACCAGCTAAGTTTGATCCCATGACTGTTTTTTGAGAAAAAAACCACGTCATCTCTTTCTATTCCTGAGCAACCTCTTATCATTTCCCCTTTAATCAGTTCCTAGTCCACCTTTCAATTTCTACTACTCTAATCCAGTTTAACTAGTCTATTACACAGCATCAATTTCCTATGCTTCACTGAAAATATAATAGATATTTTTCAATTTCTTTGTCTAGAAAATCAATTATTTTAACAAGCAAAAGCTATCATGTCAGTCTGTCATGTTCTTCTGCATTGCATTTTTTCCATTTCTATATATCTCAATGTTTCTAATTATTCTTTCCCATGAAACCTGCTAGTTTTGCATGTGGCTGGGGCTAGGTTAACAGATTAGTGTCTACTCCCAACTGCCCTTTGTAAATACTTATCATATATACAGTTCTCAGACTAAGCTTTTATATCCTCAGCATGATGGTTATTGATATAAATTTACAATTAATCCAGTGTACCACTTATTTCAGAATTCTGCAATGGCATTTATCTGTTTTACGATTTGCACTTGAGATTTAGTTTACCTTGGGTGTAGTAATTCAGATCATAATTTTCTTCTTAACATATTGGTCTCAATTATACAACTTCTGTGTGTCTTCCTTTGTTCCACATCCTCCTTTTCAGTGAAAATATAGATATTTGTTTGAGGTTTGGACCATACATATTATTTCTCTTTTCTTGTTTTTTTTCTACATATAGCTAAAGATCTTTATTAATCATGTTCATATTCTTTGAAAGGTTGTATTCAGCTTGATTTTTGACAGCTTGCATTTTATCCTTACTTTATCTGAATCACTTTCTGAATTGTAGGACTTTCTTGGTGTTAATTTTCCTTTTTCCTTTCATTGTAGATGATCAGTTTACACATAATATCTTTGCTGAAGTTGATATTTATCCAATCCAGTGTGTATTCCTTCTCTGCTTTGCTCCCCGTTCATGGCCTGCAATTTGCAGATAATTTTGTTCACTTTTGGTTAAGATATTTGAAGCTTCCAGTAAATTCAAGTCTTTGACCTTGTTTTCTTGATTTTTTAAAGCTGGTTTTCTTGATTTTTTAAAGCTTGCTGATTTGAAATCAGAAAGGGATAAGACGAGAAATATATTCACTGATTAAGAAAACAGACATTTGAAACCAAGAAAGAGATTGTTTCAAAAGGGTGAATGCCCGTGCCAATGCAAATCCGATAACGCTGAAGACAAACTTTGGGCTCAGTTAAACATTGCTTTCCACTTCATGTGTGTAAGGCATTTTGACTGTCGCTCTTAGAACAGTTTGCAAAATTAATTGATTGAGTACCATAACCCTCTGCAAGGTAGACAATTATTATTCTCATTTACAGATAGGTAAACAAACATTCAGGTTAAGTGACTTGTCCAAAGTTAATCAGTGGTGGAAGTGCAACTTCATGCTCCTGAGTGACAGTCCTGTAGGTTATACTACCTTCCCAGCCCATTTAATGTTGCCTATGCAAAATGCAGATATGAAGGCAGGTTTGCACGCAGCTTTACTACTACCCACCTCTACCTATTTTGCGCTTAAATTTACCAGTTCCAAATGGACCCTGATCAGCAATTATTATAACAACAATAACATGAACAGTCAACAGAGATCTTTGCAAAATCAACAAAGAGAGCTCCATGGTGACTGAAAATCAATAGGGCAGAGAGAAGAATAAAAATTATTTTTGTAATGACTCCTTTTGAAACGAGTATTCGAGTTGCATGAAAACTCATGACTCAAATAGTGTTGCATGGTCTTATGAATAGTAATGAAATCAAATCCTAAACAGAGGTATTAGATTTTAATTGAGCTATTCTTTAAAAGACTTTTTTTTCAGTGTCAAGGTCATATTCTCACAGATAAGTTTATTATACAAGAGGAACAGTGATAATAGGCACTGAGACATATTGAGTACATGTGGCATGCTACATGAAAGAAGAGAGAAAATATACTAAAAGCAATAATTGAAGTATACACAGAAGACATTCCCATTGATAAGTAATTTAAATTATTAAAGCATATAAGAGGTTATTAAGTACAGAGTGTATAAATTACTTTTTCGCTGAATATAACCTTTCTTACTCTCCAAAACTTATTCTTCTTTTAAAATGAAATTTAAATACAATTAAATTTTTAAATATCTTTGAAATTGCCTTTAAGATGGATGTGTTATTACAAATGTAATCCTGATACATTTGTGATCAGGTTACCTATACAAGATCTTCATTGTGTTTAACTGTGAGGCTGAACAGCACTGCTTTGAACAGAGCAGACATCTTGGCTCTGATGACTTCCCAAGGCTTTCCTAGACTCGGCAAAGCCTTTAAGCATGAGCTAAACTTTAAATATATTAGTAATACCATCTTCCTTAAGCAGGGTTTAATCATTTACTACTGAAGCCAATAAGATTTAAACAAGTGCTCCTTTGCTTCCCTATTTGTCTGCATTATGTCATACTGGGATTCATGCTGGTTTATATTGCCCTATGGAGTATCTGGCACTTAGTGTCTGCCTTCTCCAAAATTTGTGCCCCATATAAGCAATATTTCTGATATTACGTCTGGCCCCTTTTTTCAATGTTGTTTTTCGTTAGCCGATATAATTCAGGGTGGTCCATTACACAGGGAAAAGGAAAAGTCATATGGGTCTGTTTCCAATTAAGCTGTGGGCTGTGCAGAAAAGTGCACAAAAATGGGTTCTCCATCTTAAACTGGCTATGTCAAAGGAGCAGATGCATTTTCCTGACATGGAATCCAGTTTTAACTCCTTTTCCAGAACCTTCCACCTGAATGCACACCAACTCATCTGCCTCCTGATTTGCAATGCTTCACAGCTAATGTATTTCAAAAATGTGAGTGTCACAGTCCATTCTGATTCATTGGCATAATTTCCATTGCAGAGAGGGTGCCATTGTCTTTTTTTCTCATTTAACCTTCCAATAATCATATTTTGTTTATTTCAGCCAGAAGCAGTACTAATAACTATAACACAATGTGCTCATACAAAAAGGAATAGATAATATTCATGGAACAAAATTAGAAAATATTCATGTGCCCATATGGCACACAGAAATTACTATCCCATTAGCTGTTAGCTTTCCGTTAGTAAAAATTGAAGTAAATTTACTCCTGACATGTCCATGCAAACAACCTAACTTCTATAATTGCTTATCCATAATTTTCTAGTCAGGAATCATTTCAAGCACAGCAACAGGGTATTACAGAACCTGTGTCAAGATTTCACTTCTTGCAGTCCCACATCTTCATTGTTGACATACATTGGTAATCATAATTGACATCAGCATTTGCAGAAAAACTGGTCTTATCTCATTGTTTGTCTCATTCTCACTACTTGCAGAATTTCTGCATGCATCTTCTGCATTTGTTTTAGTTCAGTATGAGATTTGGAACTGTCTCTACATCAGTTCTTCATTAAAAGTTATTTATCAATACAGGCACTTAAACTAAGCACCCAGATATATTTCTAGCATTCAAGTAAAAATCTCTTTCACTGAATTCTGGGATTTCCTCCAGTATTATTTCTAGAAGTATCAGAAAAACATGTTATACATTCAGAATAATTTTTTCTCTTATATCTCACATTTAACAGATTTTTTTTAAATGCAGATATTGAATTACTTCTTATATACACAGAATCTAATTCCAAAGATATAAATCTGATGACCTTTGTTTCTCACATACCAGAACACTTAACTATTTTGCTTACGTAAGGAATCCAAACATTAATTCTAATTCTCTTAGTGGAGTACAGTAGAATTAACTTTCCTTTTTTCTTTTTTTTTTTCCCGTTTCCCCTAAATATATCATTTTCTTCTTGACACTCTGAAAAGTTCATTAAATTCTGAAGCAATATAAATATTGTCACAGCATACTGAAGAATCTACTTGCTTTTGCAAGAGCTCTTACCTATTGTTTCATGGCTATGTAGTATTTCTCTGAACCATGGACAAGGGATATCTCCCAGGAGTTCCTCCAAATATCGTGGAATTCTAGGTGGCAGTCAGAAGGATTCCCATGGACATGGTCCCCATTGCTCTGAAAGTATCTGATATTTATTTCAGACTGCAATCCTTGTCTACATTTTTCTATTAAACACTACCTGCAGATGTACTCAAGCTAGCCATAAGCATTAAATTCTCTTTTTTTTACCTCTCATAGTCTGTTGCAGCAGATTCAATTATCACAGGAATGAGGAAACCTTATAAAAGTTTTACAATTACATATTCAGTATTTGCTTTAAAATTAACCAGAATTTCTAGTGGTTTTGATGTACTGATATCTGAAATGTCCCTGTTTTCACTGGGCTTACAAATGAAGATATGTCCACAATACCTTATATATTATGTGGTCTAAGGATTAATTTTGAGCAAATACTAATTATTAAATGTGATTTCTTTTTTCCTTCCTCTTAGCCTTGGACACAGTATGATATTCATATTGATGAAAGTTTTTGTATATTTACTGGTTGTAAAAGAACAGTTCTTTCTCTGCAACGTTATTTATTCATGACCAATTTTCCACCTTCTTTTATACTTATCAGTATGGTATGTTTAAGAACACTGGTGTTTGGATGTACAGAATTTATAGGAACCATATCATAATCAGTTTTTACAGCATGAAGACTTTAAAATCTACAACAGTCTATGTTGCAGAGGAAACATGACTGAAAGTATTTCTGCTTACACTAAACCAGAGACGAACCTTGATATTAAGTAAGGCTCTGCTCATCTGAGTAAGGTATTCAGCATTGTATCTAGGCCAAATGGTAGACCAATAACACACATTTCACTGAGAGGTCTAAGAAGTACTGAAATAGTCATCTAATGGAGATTATGTCTCTACATATGTTTTCCGTTATGACTGAACAGTTGAAGACCAGCACAAAAGCCTTGATACAGCAAGATTTATATCCTTTCTTTCTTATGTCCTTTCTAAATTCATTAAAGTTATGGTAGATGTACAAAAAACTTTGATTTGGTTTTCAAGAGACATCATAATTTGCATTTGATCTTAAAACTCAAACAAATTAAAACATTGAATAAGATTGGACAGCTAGTGATATTCATCTTTCAAAACAAAATCTGATTTTTCTGCTGAACAGAGTGTTTCCTTCCTATATTCCAAAAAAGTAATATATCTTCCAAGGTTTATTAAAAAGATCACTTCGACTTTTTGGGCAGCTATCTCCTTTTTTTCTACAGTTATTAGAATCAAAGAGATTGCTTTCTGAAGTTACTTTCAATCAGTTGCAGGTGTGCTAAAGAGGAAACATTTCTAAGGAGTAATTCTCTGACTTTTAATGGTGTTTTCATGCATCCAGTTTTAAGAAATTATTATAGCCCAGCAGGTTATCTGGCTCCTAATTGCTCCCTGTAGTACCTGGAGAGTGACAGACTCTTCCAGAGAATGGTTCAGATTAGGAACATAAACTACGTGCTTGTGCAAGGTTACACAGCTGCACCATCTCAGAGCCTGACCTGGATACCAGCAGCCAAACCCTTAGGAGTAGGGGAAGAGGTTGCAGAGCTGCTGGTGCACTCAGAGCCCCCACAGCACCTCCCTGTGATAGCCAGTGGGTTTGGAAAGGTTGCACCTGGTGCTGATCCCTCATGAGTTCACTCCTACACGAATGAGATATGAGATACTTTGCAAAGATCAAATGAAAGATGCTCTGCTTCCCACATCCCTTTGAGGTCAGAGGTAATTTGTGCTCATGTGCATATACAATGGAATCTTGTGCATATGATGGGCTGAGGTTTTACCTACATGCCTTTCATGGTTCTTGTCATCTGTTGAAGAGTTGCAGGCAAATTAACCCTCAATCAACATGGTTGACAATATGTAGATTTTACTTTGTTCTCAGTCTCAGAAAAAATAGCCTACAAATCATTCATTCCCTTCATTTTCATCTTTTTCTTTTAAAGCTATTGTCCATACAGATGGTAGTCTTCATTTACTTGTTTGTTACAAACGAATGTCAGATGAACCTGTAGAATAAGGGTTTTGTGAGAGCTGTTCGTGGCAATCAGTCAACACCTGGTTTGTGTGATTAACTATCTGGGATTTTCAGAAATGATCAGGACTTATGCTCAACAACAAGAAAGGGGAATGAATTTTGAAAATAACCAAGATAAGCATGCAAAAGAATGATAAATAAAAGTCTTTCTACACCCTTTCATCTCTCTCAAAGTAATTCAGGATTTTTAATGTCTGGGCCCACTTAGGGACCAGTTAAAGGCCATTTTTTCCAGTTTGCAGCATGCACTTACTAATGCTATGATCCATTTCTGAAAAGAAAATTGCAACCTCTGCTATGTTTATACCATACTAAAAACTGGAGGTTCATTTAGATACCTAAAGAGGCCATGATGTGTTGAAACTGTGGCCTTAAAAGTGGTATTCAGTGGAAATTTACTCGAAGTTCCAGCCAGGGCTTGTTTCATTCTCTCACTCCTTGACTGATACAATTTTTATAAGAAGGCAGAGATCTTAGCTAATGCTGTGGGGTCTAAGGAGCACAGGGGAGATGGAGATTATAACAAGATGATAACCAGGTCTATGGAACAGGAACGCACTGTAAATTTTTCCCTTTTCCTTTCCCTTTCCCTTCCTCTTCCTGTTTTTTCCTTTTCTCTTTTTTCCTTTTCTCTTTTTTTTATGCCTTTTTAATGATATATACAAGAGCATTATCAAAATGTGTAATTCCTTCCCTGAGTGAATGAGAAAGCATTTAGCTGCTTTTAAATTTTGTATTTTTCTTGATGCATTTACTCAAAGTAATTGCATTAGAGTGCACTAAATTTTTTAAAACGTTATTGTTCACAAAGTTTCTCTTACATGAACATTTATGAAAAACAAATAAAAATGGATATTATTGAAGTATATTTATATGTTTTGTTGCAGAAAAGAATTGCAGATACTGTATCTTTTCACTGGTACTGGTAGAGCAGTATCGGTGGAATGTCAGACCTCATCTGATGAAAGCAGCAGGCAAGGTTTCCAAACCTCTCATTCATCACTTATGTCAGCCCTGGGGAAGGATTGAAAACTGTTTTTTACTAAAAGGTTGAGGGACTTCAAGTCCTTCTTTGTGTATTGTATGTGTACCCTAGCATTTCCTATAACTTCTAGAACATTTTTTTCCTCAGGTCCCCTTTCAAAACTGTACATTTATAGTGATTGAAAATATGTAAATATATGCAGCTCTATGAATAAATGTTGAAAATGAACATTTCCCTTCACTGAATGATCTTTCTTGAGAAAATAAAGCAGCAGTTACAGGAAAGACATGGACATTCTTACAATTGTCCACTGTAGTCACCAAATGATACTGTTTGAACAGATTTTTGCCTCTTCACCTGTACTTTGCAGACCAGTCACAGGGAGATATGGTTAAAGGCACAGAAACATGCTGCAAACGTGACTATTCACTCATCTCCTGCTCAGGTTTTGGCTAACACACAGCTCATGCTAAGGCCTGATGTGTGCTGAGAGCAGCATCGATAGGTCAAAGTGAGGGTAGCATGTAGGCAGGACAGTGGCCAGAAAGGGCTAATGGTCATTAAGCATCCGTTATCACTGCAGTTTGCTGTCTCCTGCAGCCATAATCCTTGTATATTGATTGTCTGGCAGTTTTTTCAGAATCTGCTAACTAATGGAAATGGTATAGACCAAACTTCCAAGCTGGAAGGTATAAATACATCAGCTTACCCAAAAAGTTTTTAAAGTGGATCCAACAGCAGCTGCACTGCTGAGGCTTTTGTGCTTCCCGGTGTGATACAGGGGACACCTGCACAGTGACAGAGGAGGAAGGATGAGCACTCTCACCATCAGGTAGGTAACTATTTTTCTCATAGGTACACGAGTTACGAGTTATGAGTTGCAAGTTATGATTTAGAGACCTTGTGAGAGTTAGAAAAGTCATTAATTAAATGATGAATTAGTGAATTCATGTGTTAGAGTAGTCTGTACAAAGTCAGTTGAGCCCTTGTTTGTAATTGTTTGTTTGTTTTCTAATGAGCTTATAAAATAAAGTTTCATTTACAAAGTATATTGTCCTGTTCATGGTCCAAATGAACCATGATAAAACATGACTTCTTTATGTCCCCAGAAAAATCTTTTTTTCCTTTGCCTAACAGATGTTTTCTTCTCTTCTTGCTTCTGCTTGAATCCCAATTTCTTTAGTATGGTTCTAACACTACAATTACTTTTCAGATAATATCTTTCAGGGTGTGCATTGTCTTGAAGGTACTTCTGAAGTGGTATAGAAGGCTAATACTTCTGTGCTACTATACTCTGCTTTTTCCCTCCATCTCTCTCCAGTATCCAACTCTTTCCTCTGTGTCACAAGATTTCTCCACACAATATCATTGCCAAGTACCTCATCAGTTCACTGTATGGGGCCAGTACAATCAACGTTACTAACCATTGTGATATTCTAATATTGGTACTGGTCAGTCAAAGGCACTTCTGATCTAAGAAAAATAGAAAAATGCATAAGCTTCTTGAGCGTGTGCAGAGGTCTTTGTATACATCTATGAATTTTGTTGAGCTTATGTTGATGCTGTTAGTAGCATACTGAAGAGCTACAATCTCTTTTGCCCTTTCATTTGGTGACATATGAACAGGGAACATGGCTTACGTGCTCTTTCCTGGCTGAGTTCAGGTACACAGATGAATAAGCAGGTTGGTCCTCAGTTTTGAAGAAGTACTACATGGTAAACATCCATGTTCATGCTGATGGTTGTTTTGCATGTTGTCCTTTACTTCCTCCACAACAGCTGCTCATTTTCCTGTAGGCTTTATGGAGAAAGTCATACTTGCTATTTCTCTGCCAAAACCCCCCTTCCTTCTTCTTCCAATTCTCAGCCCACAGAAAGCTTTCATAAAGGTCGCGCAAGCACATGTGATATCAATGTTTGTGCGAATACATGCTTGTATGCATATTCATGGCACTTTCACATTTGACAAATGTTTCAACAAACAGAATTTCTCTCATATGAGTGCTTTAAAGCAAATAAATAGGGTCATAACTATCATGGAAATATTTTTCTTGCATTTCGGAGGAGATACTTACAGGTGTGATAGCATTTTGTTGGGCAGCAATCAGTACAAATGAATTTGTCATGTGATGAAAACTGAAAACCATGAGTAAATTAAGTCCATGAAGCTATACCAGCATATACCAGCCAGACATTCTTAGGAGAGATCACTGAGCACGTACTGTATTCAGACTAACCTCAAGAGGAGCATAATTTGCCTGTACAGCAGCTCAGATATTTCAAGCCTGTAGCACTTCAGTTTCTTTTTCACTGAGAACCAAATCTGCAACAAAATGTCATAAATCAAACTCCTTTTAAAAATTGATCCTTCTACCCTTTTCCTTGTTTTCATGAGGTCACAAGGAAAGAATATAGCAGAAAATGATGCTTATGGCATATGAAACGTCCATTTCAAATGCAGTGTCTTTCAGGAAATGACCAGGAAAAAATGTAGATCAACAGGAGACAGACAGAAAAAAGAAGTTAAAAAGACTTTCATTTCTTCTCTACAAGCATGTAAGATCCAGCAGAGTTTTAAGTGAGTTTCTCTGTAGGGTTCCATAGCCCTGTATGAACTTCAGACAGAGACACAGTGTGAATCCCTGCAATTTTTGTTAGTTTGCCATACTTTTCCACTTCTAGGAGTCAGGGGACAGATACCGAGCACTACTTTCGTGGGAAATAGAAGCTAACTAACATCATACTTGTGCTAGCATAGTCTGACGTATACAATCTTCAGAAATATTAATTACAAGTTTATTAAAAGAAAATTAACAAGCTAGAGACTGAACAAATATTCACAGTAGGACAACAGTAAGTGTTGTAGAAGAGGCACAAACTAAAACCTGGGAGATAGGTTTGGCCATTTAGATGTGTTGGCAAAGCATGGACCAGTGACTTCTCTGTTATCTTTTTTTCCTCCCACTCTTTGTCTATAATAGCTGCTTAGAAGGACAGCTTGCTGAAGTATTGCTTGGCACATTAGGGTCTGAGTCTCATTATGTAAATATTACGCAGATTTCTAAAGAACCAGATGCGGTTGCAAAGTAGAGAGAAGGAATATATAGTTAAATGACTGCTTCGTATTAAGGGACCTAGCATATATACATCTCTGTATGGTGATTTTAAAAGACAGGGTGGAAGCTAAACTTTATAAGCTTTCCTCTTCCAAGTATGCGGCTACCAATTAGTATGTAACTGAGAATAAATTTCTTTCTTAATTACTAATTTTTTCCCAATACTTTTCTCATCATCTCATTTTATTTACTGTTATCTTTCTCCTTTGGCTCTTCCCTCCACTCATCATAATCTCATCAGAGTCATAAGTTTTTATTATGTTTTCTTTTCTAAAATGACTAACTCACATTCTCCTTCTGAGAACATATTTAGTACTCATTTATAACTGCAAAATACAAGCCAATCTGTTGGATTTCAACAATTTAAATCAAGGGCAAAAGAGTCTTTACTGTGCTCTCCTCTCAAACAGATTAGAAAACCAACTGTTCCACAAGTTATAGGGTAAATTCCTAACTACATGCTCAGAAACCTTTTTTACAGGTGAATTTATTCCAGAAAAAGATGATCAAAACCTAATTTAAGTCTAAAAGAGAAGCATTTTAAGATTTGGATTTATTAGACAAGTAAGAAGATGAAACAAAAGCTTCCATTTCAGCACAATGGTCCAAGAAAGGAAAAATGGTCTTCATAAGTCAGGAAGTCCATTTAACACTAACCTGGTAACATGTTACAGGTGGCTACCATTATTTTAGCAAAAGAATAACATGATGCAAAAGTCAGTTCTGATGGCATAAGTCTATGTAAGTGCCAAATAACGGAGGTAGTAGTATCCTTTTACAGTAATTCGTCTATATTGCAAGAAGCCACAAAGTAGCTGTCTTTAAAAAAAAGAGGAAAGATCCAAGTGTAGCTTTTCTCTCTCTCTCTCTCAAAACTAAGAGTTAAATAACCTGCTGGACTGCATGAATAGCTTTGAAACCTAATCTTTTCTGAGACAAGTCTGCCTTATTTTTGTCAGTATTCCTCTTCTCCTTTTTACCGCATGCAATATTTGCATGCTTCTTTCCCCAGGTGAAGTCTTCACCTTGGGTTTGTGACAGCATTGGAATCTCATAGCAATCAAGGCTGAAGTCACCAACAGGAATAGCATTCCTGGTAATTAGTAAGCTGTTTGTGGTGGTGTGAGGGCAGGGAAGAGATATCTGAAGAAATCAACATTTCTGTTCACACAATCAGTACCAGTAATAATATTTACAAGGAAGATAAATTCTCCCAAAGTATATGGAATTAGATTCACAAATCAGAATATGTTTTTCTATAAAAAGACTGTTGTTTTTTTAGGACCCAAGTAGCAAAACAGTTAAGTGTGTGCTTAAATCAAGCCCATTTCTTGAGTGCATGCTCTTTGTAAGCATATGCTTAATTTAAGCTTATTTATGTTAGTTTTACTGATTTCTGAGCACCTTAAATGAGATGTCAAGCTCCTTTGACTAACACTGAAAGAATTTGATATTGGCAGTAGCTGTATTGCTGGATGAAGAAATAATCAAAGGGAACAAATTTTTGTGCTGCTTGTCCACACAGATATGCACCTACTGAGCACAATTGCACAGCCTAAACTCCATGTTTTAAGGTAATCTGTGATTACAGTGGTAGGAAACAGTCAATGTAATGTGAATTATTGTGTGACTATGAAAAGATTGTTTAAAACTGTCTTTTCATAAGTATCAATAAGTTGTGAATGGTGCATGCAGGACCCGTAGAATCCATAGCACCCTCTCTTTGTTCTAGTTTCCAGGTAAGTGTTAAAGGTGGAGTATCTGGCAATTTTATTGACTAGATTTGATTGGTCCAATGCTCTGTACATGTGGATGTTCGCTTGTAGTTTAATCAAAAGAGAGAGAGCAGGCCAGCATATCAGAACAATCAGAAATTCCTTTGCATAAATTGGTGTTTTAGCAGCTCTTTGCAGTTAAGGCAAATGAATATTAGTCACGAGACAATGATAATGTTAACTTTTTCAAGACTAGTTGTTCCTTTTTAACATATCACCCACCCACATCGAAGAAGTTGAACTGAACTGCTAGACCTTTTCTGTTGGGATCACATTTGTCATTATGCAAGTCGGTATCGAATTGAGGGACTGCCAACTCTCAGTTCTGTTCAACATGCACATATTGTATGTCCACATTATTTATTCAGACCAGGATTCCTGGTTCATAGGGTTCTTAGATGAAACAGCTCATTGCTGAAAATTGGGCTTTTCTATTAATGTGGAGTTGTTTAGTGCTACCTTTAAATAAAAGCGTGTGTATTTTTTCAGTAGTGCAATATTTGTTCATGTAGTGAAGAATGTGATTCCAGCAAGTATGCAAGGGGAGTAAAATAGCTGAGTGTGTAGGACATATGAACTCTAATACTGAATAAGCAGAACTTAAGTTACTCTTACAGTCACTATGGCCCATTTACTAGGATGCTTTCTAGTAGCAATAAAATAAATGTTTTCTGAAAGGAAGAAATATTGTGTTTTGTGTTGTCTGAAAATCACTGTGTAGCATATTATTGTTCTACTTGTCAACTCTCAACATCTGTTGTACAGCTTAAGGACCATCACAACACATACCTAAAGCCGTACACTTTGTCAGAAAGGAAAACAAGGTAAAATTTTTTGTTCTCTTATGTTATGTTTTTATTAAAATACATTTGGCTTAGGTCAAATGCTATTCAACAAATGCAAGTCAGTGATTCTGCTGCTTTGTCATATAATTTATTCACCTAATTCTCATAGTATTCAGACACCATGAATAGAATACATTATTCAACAAATACTAACAATTACTCCTTGAATAATTTAGTTGATGAATATTTTATTCTTGTGTTAAGAGCAGCTCCATGTGAGGGAACTAATACTTGTGTACAGCCTTTTTTCTGCTGGACCTTTATGAAAAGTTGATGTAAACCCAACAGCTGATATAGAACTTCTTTTGTAGCTTTGGGGTACAGAGGGAGGTAAAATGCATTATGATGCATTCTGAATCTTCTAGAAAAAGAAGTGATTGGATATCTAGATATTATTATTTAATTACTGCCTGGGTTTGATTGTAGTAAGTAACGAACAAACACAAAGTACAGAATGACTAACGTCAAATGAGTGAGTGTTAGGTAGGTAACTGAAGGCAGGTAACTGAAGGAGAAACATGAGTAATAATGCAGCCCATTTGAAAAAGACCTGAAACCTGAAACAAGAACCCAAGAAACCTCAAAATGTCAGGACTTAATGGACTTAAGTTTTGGGATTTCTTTCTGAATAAAATACATTAAAATCTCTATGATTTGACTGCAGCTACATCTTCACTATCAAGTCAAAATATTCTGTGTGAGACTAGGTCTTCTTGCCTCTCCCCACATAGCCCCTTCCAGTAGTCAGATAATTAATATGTACTCAGTACAACAGCATTCTTCAGATCTAGCAAAAGATTTGCTAGAATAGATGAAGAGCCTGATGTGTGATTGGCTGATGCAGTGCCTGTCCCAGAACAGGCAAGAATTGTGCTACACAAGAGCAGGAGCACGTGTGTTTTTTAACAGGATCCCTCTCACAGTGTAACCTCACTGGAAACACATTCCCAGCTGTGAGGATCTGACACATCTGGGAATATGCCTCCCAGACAACAGGACATATATACATATGGCAATCGTGTAATCGGACACATCACATGCCTGTCAATAGGATCTTCCCATATTGTATGATCCACTGGGTAGTGTCACACACTGGGTTTCTATGACAGTAAAAGGCCTGCACACAAGAAATCTGGAAATGAATTAAGATGGAAATTAAAACAGAATTTTGTGAATCCCTGTTCTATGGCTTCATCACAAAATCAATCTTTTTTTTCCATGTACTAGCATATGAAATGTTAAGTTCTTGCAGCACATACTATATAATACTGGCTTGGTATCTACTGATGGATAGTTTATCAGATATCTTCCCTGAGAGTGCAGTGACTGTTGCCTTAAAATGTTCACTAAATGTAGACCTTCATCAAGGTGAGGCTGTCTTCTGTTTAGATAAAATGATTATAAGTGTTTGCTTTTGAGATTGTAATATCCTCTGTATCAGTTCTCCTGCAAGTATATAATTAACCTGTCAGCCCACCCTGCAGTAATAAGTGTGATAGACGGGAAATATATTGGGAAAGAACCCGTGTGTGATATGCTTGCAAGCCCTACTTTATCCTTCAACTATTTTTCCTTTTAATTAGCACTCAGGTAGCAGCAGACCTTAATGAATTAGCATATAACTGTTATCAATATACATTATTTTTTCATTCTGAACTGCTCATTCACATGAGATGTAAAAGATCTGCTCTGGGTATTTTGGAAAAGAAAACAGCTTAAAATAAAATGGACATATACTTTGAAAAGTCCAGGACTTCCAGTATTTGCAAAGCCTTTCTTGATAAATAAGATGTAGCATGAACTACCAAGTAAAAAATCCTGAAGGAGAAAGACTGGCAAAAACATTGTCTCAAAAATGTTAACATCAGAAAAAGAAAGTGTTTATGAGTCATATGGAAAATACGCACAAAATCCAGCTTTGAAATTAGACACTGTCACAACTACTGGAGGGCAAAACAGATATTTGGTGGAATTGATGGTCTGAAGGTATCTGAGTGATATGAGAGTTTGTTTGTACCTGCTGCTTTTGTATGCACTTCACCATTCAATGTCAAATGAATATACTCATTTATCTGAGTACCTTTCCACTAGGTAAAATTTTAGAGGGTTCATTTTGGAGTATCCTTTTTAACTGTCAAGAAATGGCAGTAGAAGCAAAGGTGAGGGTGGTAGTGGCTATATCTTCTAAATCTTAGAGACTAACTCTCCCCCCTTATAAGATTAGTGGAAACAATAAAAACAACTAACTAAACAAAAAACCTATTCTGAGGCAGGAAAACAAGTCTTATGACGTGAAGCTTAAAGAGCTCAATTTATTGAATAGAAAGGTTGAGAGGGGTCTTGGTCACTGTGAATAGGTACTGACACAAGGAACAAATAGTTGATACTGGAGGTCTTTCAGTCTTGGAGACAAAGCCCTAACAAGATCAAATGGCTGGAAATTGAAGCCAGACAAATTCAACCTTGAAATAGCACAATAACTGCATTTTCCTAGCAGTAAGGGTAATTAAACATTGGACAACTCACCAGAGCTTCTAATTCCTAAAAGAAGATTAGATGTCTTTCTAAAAAGGGATGCTCTCATTTGATTTCTCAGAAAAAAAATATGGCCTGAAAAAAAAACAGAAAATCAAACTAAAGACCATAGTATATGAGTGAGAGGTCTATATGCTGCAGTATCCAATGTCTTCTAGAGATAGCAAATATAGTAGACACAAATTATGAGCCACAGGGTCGATTTCTGTGGATGGAGAGCCACACTAGGATGGCTACAATACCATAGAAATAGTCCAGGTAAATATAGAGAGTTCTACACACGGCATTACAACCATATGGTTTTCTGTATCATAAAAAAACTTTGCAAACTTTTCCAGTCAAGGTGAAAAATGTCTCTTCCACTCTGACATCTGTTGATGGCTTCATCCGCTTTGCTTCTAGCAAGTCCTGCCACTGTGACTTGCAGAGCCGTTATTGAAATTCTGGCCTTTCTACATGAAATGGTGGTCGATCTTCTGGGTTGTTGCAGTCAGTCACATTTTAGTACACCAGATGGAGTGACCACTCTTTGTGAGGCTGTGTTAGTTCTTTCATGCCAGTCCAGGCTACCCTCTACTCTCTCACCTACATTTCAAAAAAGCCACTAATTGTTTAGGCTTACTCTCTAATAAAGGATAAAATTAAACACTCCTTTTAAATAGAGAAGTTTTAGCTATTTCTGACAATATCTTCATGATTAAACAAAAATAAATACATTTTAAGAGCTTTCTAGAGAATATATGTTGCATTTTGGTACACTTATTGGGTCTGGATAGAAGTCATGTTTCTTTGAATGGGAGTTTATATTATACAAATATGTGATACTTCATCCTCTGTAAAATTGTGCTGGATAAAAAAGATATTCCCAAAACTTTCATCTTCATCTCTGTAACAGTAATTGCCATCTCTTTCCTCCTCTCCTTTCTAGACTGTAAGTGTAACTGAACAGTTACACTAAACTGGGAGGAAACTGATTAATAAGCTCTCCATTCTGCACAGACTGTCAAAACAGAGATTGTTTTCCATCAAGAGAAACACATCATTCACATCACACAGAGACTGAAAACCCTAAGAAAGACTGGAATTCATGGCCAGGTTCCCAGATGGAGCTGGGCAAAGAAGCTGCAGTCTAGCCTTTCATGAGGATTATAAAAATGACCTTTCTAAATCTCAGCTGTACTATTATTACAGTATAAGAAAAAGAGGAGTCTGAGAAAGACATAGAAAGTGAAAGGATGCTGGACAGAGACTTCTATGAAACCACACTCCCTCAAGCATTTGTATTGGAGCTACTCTTTACTTAATGTATCTCTACAACAACAGATCTTGTTAAGTTCAGGGTGCTGTGAGGACTATATAGTGTTAACTTGAACTGATGTCTCAATCACTTTATCAAAGGGTTTAACTGGGAGAAGAATGATGAACAAGAGATGAGCAGCTCATGTACATCCACCACAATTAAAAAATATTTGAATTACAGGAGACATAAATTTGGAGTATTCTAATCACAGCTACAAGGCAGAGAAGGAAGAAAATAATGGATTATTTTTAGCTATTCCTATTGTTAAAATTTGCATTTGAAATTGCATGAGGGGCAGTCAAGAGTTTGTCTTTTTAAGTCTTTCCCAGATATGACAAGCTACAGCAATGGATAGATAACTCATGTGCCTTCATATGACACTTATTATTTTACACATAATGTTTGTCCTCCAAGGTGATTTTATTTTTCATTATATTAATCCATATTAATATTAAAGAGAGAATAGTAAAATACTTTTTTTTTTTTTCCTGGAATGTATAAATGCTATAGCTAATCATTTCCCAACAATTATCATAAAACAGCAGTGACATTTTCAGCTCTTCAAAATTATGTAAATTATTGAGTGCGTAAGTACAGTAGCTCTTTTCTCTATTAGAGCACTGCTGTTTAAAGTGGTATTGCATGTCAAGGAGGGCAAGGTGTGAGTAGTTTGATTAGAATTAGCCACCTTCCACCCCCATCTCTCTCTGCTTCATGTAACTACATGGTACAGACACCCACTGTCCTTTATTAAACCACATTTACATTTGCAAATTCATGGAGATGGGCTAAAAAAAAAAGTACCCAGAGGAAAGCCGCCAATCCAGACCTGCATTGTTTTTTTGTTCCACAGCACCATTGTTCAGTGTACAAGAAGGGAGTCTCCACACTTCCTTTTATAGCATGAGAAAAAAAATGGAAATGAAGATTTGCAATATTAAATCTAGATTGGATTTTGAACCCAGAAGTTCATTTTGGTCTTCATAATCCAAACTCTTTCCCTTGTCATAAAATTATATGGTTATGGAGTTACTCAGCTGAGGGGTGGTAGAGCTAAATGACAAAACCAGAAGGAATGAACCACAGTCTTTTCCTGTTCAGTGAAGCTTTGGAATGGTGGAAATTCACTTCCATTCACCTGGAGGTCTCTTTCAAAGATGACTGATAAAAAGCACATCTACTGTTTTCCAGCTTAGCAGAATTAGTGCAGTAGTTCTTCCCAAATCCCCAAAAGAGGCAATAACTTCCTTCACCCCTTTCCTTTTTGTAGTGCCTTAGTTACCCAGCCGGTGAACACTCACAGCAAAGCTGCTGCTCTAGACTGCTCCATGTCACCCTAGTCATGCTTGTCCCACTTGGGTTTCTCCATTTGCTTTCTGGAGTGTTTGTTTTGAAACCATCTGCTGTCTCATACCTTCCTCTTCAGCTCCAGCTCTGCTGATGCCCTGCAGGAACATCAGAGTTCTAACTCTTGAGCTCACAGCACAGCATTGGTGCTTCAGGGAGTTTCTGTGGAACCTGGTGCTCAAAGCCCTGCGTGTACCAGTGTGCCCACAGCATACAGTGCAGCTTTCTTCAGAGGTACCAGCATGAGGAATGAAAGTGGTGTTGGCATGAGGTTGTGCCTGAGGGAACAAGCCCTGCTCATCAGCACCACGCTTTGGTTCAAGCAGATCCTGTTCCTGGCTTTGCAGTTATCTCTGCATGAGCACATTTGAGGGTATCTCACCAACATTCACTATGCAGCACAGACATACCTTTAAATTGTATATCACAGATGGCTTTTTTATCTTAATCTGTTTATAGGATCCAGTACTATGGGTCCATTCAAAAGACCTTTTAGTTGACTATAAAAGTCTACATACAATTAACAGCATGAAACAAAAGGAAGTCAAACATAAAAGAAGCCAGTTCTTCATTCTATAAAAGCTAACTACTGGTTGCTTTTCCTGTCCTTCTAAACCAGTTAAGTGAAAACATCGCTCCCTTGAACAACCTATGTGTGAAGGCTGTTAACACTGCCCAGTGCACATTCCTACTCTCTCTCTCAATGTTGAGATATTCAATTCTAATAGCTAAAAGATCTAATTTCCTTTCTAGCATTTGGACAGATAAATTTTTTTAAGTTTTTCAATAGAAGAAATAAAGCCAACTATACTCTTATCTTTTATTTTCAATTTAGCTTCAGAAATTAAAATTTCTACCGTATAATTGAACCAAAATTATCTACAACTTTCCAGTGCTTTTCATTCTGTGTAACAGTACTGCGAATAGAAATCCAAGGCTATGATCAAGTACAAGTCACCTATTATCAGTGAATAGAACATTGTACTACACTGAAGTATTTTCCTCCATTTTAGCTGTTTTTCCAAATGATTTCATGGTCACAATGGACTTCTATATAGTCTGTTTAAGAAAAATGAAGAGTCTCTCCTTCCAAAGTAATGTGTAGTATTCATTGCCAGTTCATGTAAGCAGAAAGCAAGCTATAACATAAAAGCTCTTCCTATATATGAAAAAGTACTGGTTCATTCAAGAAAAGTGAATATAAACAGAAAATTAATTTGCGCATTTTTATAGAAACATGCAGTGTATTTTAAGTTTTGGGGTGTTCTTTTCCTTCATTTTTCTTTCTTCCATGTTGAAAATTAAATTCTGTAATACAAGCCCCAGCCCGAAGACTAGTATATCATATTCTTAAGATAGAATGTGGCTTATTTGCGTATTCTTTTGTGTGCTTTGTGTTATCCCAAGAATTTACTGAAACAGGTGATCTCTGCCTTGCAGTCATTTCCTGCACTCCCCACGTCCAAACCCTTGACTACAGAACTTGAACTCAATAGTGAGATATAAATACAATATATAGCAACATCTGAAATCCACAAAAGAGCATCAAGGTAAGTTTATGCAGGCGAATGAAAGAGTGTCAGGGCTCGGACATCAGACAGCTCAGTCATCCAGCCTATTAAGCTGTTAAACAGCTCTTGGCGCACTTTTGGCTGGGGCCAAGTTAGCACTCTCCCAAGGACTTCCCAGGGGTGCCCAGGGGGTCAGAACCAAGGAAGGGCAATTCCCATTAGGCAGTTGAGACATGACATCCCGGTTTTGGAAGATGAGTGTTTAGTAGGATGCATGTGGCTAGACGGTGCCAGTTGGCCTCAGGGTCGAGAAAGTGTTGCCCCCACTATTCAATTTACTGGTATAGATGCTGTCTCAGGCTCGTGCCTATTTCCAGAGACAGAAATAAAGTCTGTACAGGCTTGTCTTTTCCCTATCATAAGGACACAACACTGCTGTTGATGACATTTGTGTTATATGTGAAATTGGCAGGATGTAAACAAATAGAAAAACAACAGAAGGTATTGTCCAGGCTCCATCACTTGAACAGCTGGTTCAAAGCAAAAATTGCACTGTGAATAAAGAACTTTCGAAACTAGTGATATGGAGGCTTGTCTACCCCTTGCTGACAGTCCTTTGAGCCTCATGTAGACAGAACTGTCATTTTTTGAACAATAAAAACAAAGTACTTTTTTTTCTTCCACCCAGTCTCCATCCACAGGGGTATGCACTCCACGTTGCAGTACAGGCATGAGACGCTTGTGCTTTCACCACACTTTGATGCTGCATCTTTCTATGTCTATTGGTTGCACTGGAAGCAAGGGTATGGCAACCCTCTGTGTAGGCACGACAAAAGATAAGACAAGTAATACTGTTGCTAATACTAAACATACTTTAAGACATCTTAATACAGCTACAAGGCTCTTCAATGAATGGAGGGATAGAAAGACCTGAAAATGTATTAATCCATCACAAAACATGGAGCCGAGGAAGAAACGTTCAAGAGAAAGTTAATACATAAATCCCGCACCTTAAAAGAAAAGTAGGTGCTTAACTTTGGGGGCAGGAGGGATGGGGGCTGCTAGGAATATTCTCTATGCTTAAGCGTCTAACCCAGCTTTCCGCCCCCACCAAAAGGCTATCATTGCTCTTTTTTGCCCAATGACAAAAGCATTTATTCCAGAAATATCCCAGTTCAGATCCTATCTGAAAGCATTTAAGTTTTCATGCCCTAGTTTTCCCCTATGAATAGGCAGAAATGCTCTCATGCAATTAATTTCTCTTTTGGGGTTGAGATTTTCTGGAGTTTAAAAACAAATGTGAGTGATTCACATTTTAAGTTCCCAGCTTGCAAGGTGGTTGTGTTCTCTTCAGGAAAGCAGAGTCCATAGCACTTGGATTTATACTGAGATTCAAACAGCTGTAGTAGCTCTGACAAAGTTGATTGTTCAGTCCGTAAAAGTCCAAAACTGATGTAAACATTTAAAATAACAAGAGCATATTTTTCTTTTTATTTTTACTTTTGTCATTTAAGGAAGACAAAAAAAAAAAAAGAATAAAAGGAAGACGCTCAGTTCATTTAAACTTGTGCAAGCTGGTCTTAGGAACCTAGATCCTCACTAAACCGCTAACATTGAACCTGCCCACCTGCTCTCCAATAGTGTCTCCCTCTGTAAGTACTGAAATTTCACCACGCATTAGCCATGCTCTGAAATTCGCTTGCATACATGCATGTGCAGAAATATCAGTTTTGGAAATAACCCCACTTAATTCTTAGAGTGGACCTGAGGCGGCACCTGCACTGGAAAGTTAAACAGCGACAAAGTACAGGGATGAGGGCTCACATGTGGTCACCCATATTGTGAAATCAGGAGGAATCAGGCAGTTTTGATCCAGATGCATAATAACTCTTCAGAGAGCAGACTCTGGAGCATCACTCTGCCTCTTTCTGTTGAAAGTAATGTTCCTTCTCTCAGCTCTTGATGGTCCAAGCACTCTGTCAGACATGGGAGGTATGGCTGAGCTGAGGGGACTGGAGACCCTCACACTCCTAAGGCAAAAGGTGACAAGGGGGGTAATGAATGGGTGATGCTGACATCCTTTCCTTTTTTAAGGGAACCTTCCTGTTAGGGGCTATCAGTAGAAGGTAGCTCACATTTCTTGTTATTTTCCTGCACTGTAAGAAGAAAATTTGTGCTTAATTTAAGCAGAGTGGATCACCCTGTAGCTTTCTTCACGGACTTTATTGGGAATATAGATTCCCACTGACTTGCTGAAGATGAAGCACACCTTATCTAGGTGCCTAGGTTACATACACAACAAGGCTCTCTACTTACTGCAGACCATATAGAAAAATTCAATTTCTCTGGAACTGTGTTCCTTTGAACTAGCTCTCCTCTTAACCCCGCTGATGTTATGATTGAAAGCTAACCCTCCCTTTTTGCTCTCAAAAGAACAGAAAAAAAACGTACTTCACCACGTCACCTTTCCACTAAATTCCTTTAGTTTGTTTTAGTTTCTGTCTGTCAGAAGCACATAAACTTCATGTACCAAAAGGGAGGAAAACTAGAAACTCCCTTCAGCATTTTTCTAAAATATTTATCTTTTAAAAGCCTCACACTACCCTGAATGGTCTTGAATTCAATTCACTTTTGACTGGGATGCTATATTACTATTTTTTAAAATCAATTTCTCCCCAGACACCGTGGTCTAGTGACTGAAATCTGAAAGCTTTGGAGAAAAATGCCTAAAATAATATTAAAGAAAATGTTCACCCCACTTACTGCAAGTCCAGAATCTGTTTCAGTGATTTTCCTCCATCCTGAGACCTTTAAGCATCAGGAGGCTGAAGTGTTTGTCTTAAAAAATAGTATTACCTTGATATATCATTGACATAGAACATCAAGTTTACAAATTACTGGGCTTTTCTCTTTCTTATGACATCCTAATGGTTTTAATCCATAGCCATGTTCAGACATGTCATCATTGGTCAAACTTTCTTCACGGCTTTGCAAACAGTTACAGCCTCTTGTGCAGACATTTGCTTCTGTAATGTGGATATGAAACAGTGCTCACCTGAAATTATCTCCATACCTAGCGCAATGGCATTAACAGCAGCCCAACACTAAAGCTGGGGAGAGGTAGGTTTTTTCTTCCTAACGATGGAATGCAAAGTGATCTTACTCCTGCTAATATTGTGCCATTACAACTCAGTGGGTTTCAATGCAGATCCTCCTGAATTACTTCAGATAGATTAAACTCAAGTCTCTAAATGTTATTGTGGGAAAACAACAGAAGATTGGCGAGGAGGATGGTAAACATGCTCAAGTGACTTGGGTGTCGAAAAACACATATATCATATTAATTGTTGTTCAACCTTGTGTGTTGGACAAGTAGAACATCTGTGTTAGACTTAGAGGTACCCTATTGAACATGCTCGAGATTCCTGCCCTGCTGTGGGAAAAATCAAAGCACAGTGGTAAACTACTCCTGCGCAAATCCCTGATATACAGGTGAAAACAGCAGGTTTGGTGATCCTCTAGCATGGACCGAGGTCCGTGGTGCCTGCATCCCCACTTGTGTGCCTCTGTACGGGTGCTGCTTCAGGAATCACCTGGTTGGCGAGGTAACGAAAATAAATGTACTCTTTGCATTTCATCAGTGGTTTTGTGGTTGTTCCTGCATCCTGCCTGTTCTGGCTCACACAGTTATATTTTCTGGATATCACTCATCCAGCAATCTTAAAACACTTCAGGAACAGTAGTTAAATGCAGAATCTCTCCTCCCATGGTTTCCCAAGTGGAAAATAAATTATAATACAACTGGTTTATGGGCAGTTAAATCAGCACCCAGGAAGATTCCCCAAATTTGTGCAAGATCTCACAGCAAATCACCAGCAGGGTCAGATACAGAACCAAATGTCCCACCTGCTCTTTTGGGCTCTGCTACTAGACATTATATTCTCATTTGGAAGAATGGATTTAAACTCTTACAGATTATTACTTTTATCTTAAACTCTCTCTTACCTCGACTGGTTGCTAAGTTCTCAGTCGGGCCATTTAACATAAGTGCCTGTTCTAGTTATTCAGTCCATTAAAACAGAAATCAGACTACATTACCCAGAACACACTTAAGCCTCCCACTGCCCTGCTCAGTCAGAGAGGTAGCCTGCCAATGTTCTCTCTACAGAGTTCCCTACTAAAACCAGCTGGGAGTTCCGTGTTAAAATGTATGAATACATATTTTTATACAAACCCAAGAGCCAATATCAGAATTATCAGGTAATTCAGTTAGGCAAGCACTTGCTTATGCATGTTGATAGATATTTCATTACCCAGGGCTAATTCCCGGGATGCTGTTAGCAAGCTGCTTAACTTCTTTTTCTGTCTGCATAGTGCTCCACTGTAAAAACACGGACTTTCATTCATTTGGTTGTAGGACATCCTTGCTGTTTGAACTAATCTGGCCATTGGGAGCACAGGTTGCTTTGTGTGTGTTGTTCCTGGACATATGAAAACAGTTAATCTACACATGAGTAAGGTAGGCAATTCCCTAAACTAATAGACAGGGAGAAAAAAAAAAAGAAAAATAAAAATCCCAGGATAGCTCTAATGCCTGTTTTACTAAAACCCTAAGAAGTTAGGTTACTTTTTATCATTGCCACCACTGAAGGAAGTTTGGAGCTGGGAGAGGAGGTAGCTGCTGCCAGGAAGCAGTGTGTTTGAAGAAGTTACATAGATGGCTCCTCAAGGCAAAGTCACAGCCCTACTTTCCCTGTGGAAAAGTGGAACCAGCAAAACTGATTCTGAAGTATTCTTCCCCAGCTCTTCCTTCCACAACTTCTGCTTCACCTGCTGCCATGTCATGAACATGACTCAGAGCCAGCTCTTTGTCTGAGAGCAGCAAAATTAAATTTTGCCTATACTGCCTTAAACTGACTCAGAGCACATACCTTTGCTTTGTAAATTCAGCAGTCAGTCAAGGAACATGCATGCCTTACTAGTCCACATTCCTGCAGATATTCGAATGCCCTGAACACCCGCGTACAAAATGTGTGCCTTTGCAAGACCTGAGCTCTATAAGAATAAACATAATCAAATTCAAACAGCATTTGCTTGCCAATTACTGGCAGATTTGCACCATTTATGGTCAGTTCGTTATTACACAGCACTACAAATTGAATTTGTTACAGAAAATGTTAGGAAGGGAGGATCTTTGGCTTCAATTTATCCAGAACAAATGGGCAAATGGAAAAAATCAAATCTGAATTTGTAGTTACAAGGCAATTTGGCCAAATGTTAGGCTATACTGTCCTATCTGTGGAGCAAAACATGATCCAAACTATCTCAACTCATTGAGATTATATAATTTGATGATAACATCTAGCACTGTGGTGGCACAAGCAACCTGGTATTCAAGACATTCGTGAATGTTGGTTAAAAGCTTTTTTTTCTTTTAGTTTGACTCTCTTTGTTCTTTTAGATCACACATTTATGATGTAAAAATGAAAGAAACTCTCCAAAATGGGAGGAAAGATGACTGTGGTATAATTGACTTTCCAGTCGCCTTGATCACTGTACAAATGTGCAGCACGTTTTCCTCCTCAGGGAGATTTTATCTTGAAAGACAATGCAAACAGACAGACAGACAGACACACAAACACACACACACACAAGTTAATCTGTATTTCAAAATAGATAGGGAATAAAAACACCCAGTGAAAAATGTGGCATTTACACTGCAATACATGCAAGCAATTTAATTAGTGGGAAAGGATGTAGCTTTACAATTTCTCCTCTCTAGACTAAACAGTCCCAGCTCTTTCAGCCTTTCTTCATTTGAGAGATGCTCCAGGCCCTTAATTGTCTTCATGGCCCTTTGTTGGACTCTCTCCAGTAGTTCCATATCTCTCCATACTTGTTAGAGAAGGGGAAATTCACAGTGCAAAAATATTGTTGATACCTACAAAGAGGAGATATCTCATTGCAAAACTGACATGGGTCTTCAGATCTCTTGTATGGGATTCATCTCACCCAACTTCATGGATAGGATCCTGCTTAAACTAATGACAGCTAAATTCAAGTCCATGTGGAACAATCTAAATGTGTGCTGGGAGGTGGAATTTGATAGTTTAAACACAGTTGTCTACAGAGACACTCTAGGAGACCCCACCTAGCTCCAGCTATTACTAGCTCAAGAAGGGTTTCTTTCCTCTAGTTCCCTTCTCATATCTGCCAGTCTGGTGTGGATGCCTTGAATTGTTTGGGGTTGTCTCAGATGTAGCTGTGTGGCTATCTGAAGTAAGCCCTTGCTCTCCACTAACTGTAATGGGGTTATAGTGTGCCTGTAGACTGCTAAAGGTAGGTGATTTAGTCTCAGATTGAATCCCCCCACCACTGAAATCAACAGTGAAGATGTCTACATTGAAACTGGTTACTCAAACTATCCTGCAGTTTTTCTTATAGTCATTGGAGAAAATGCGGCCATTGTAGGATGTAATTTGTCTGATATTTCTCATGAAATGACTCCTCCCTTCTCTAAAAGGAGATTTTCATGTTTTGTCAGAGAGATTCTGTTCTTTATTTTAACACCTGCAGTACTTCAGTGTGCATGTGAGCATCCACTTTGCAAAACTATAGCTGACTGACTTTGTTCTTTCCACGATTTGCTCATCCGCACATTTCACTAGGGCTTGTAGAAGCACAGCACCTGCTTCTTGATGCTGCAGGAGGATGAGCTTCTTCGAGAGTCTTTCTCAGTGAATCGTAGAAGGCTGTTGCCACCCTCTGGGCACTCACAGGAAAGCGTTTGAAGGAAGGTCAGCTCCCAGTTATTCATGTAGGGCATGTCAAAGCAGTGTAAAGGAAGGTCATCCAAAGTAATGGAGACAACAATAGACTGGAAGTCAGCAGCAGTATAACCCTGTTCCAATCAGTATTGTCTCTGAGTTGAAGAGCTGTACTGAGAAAAAGGGATTATTAACTTTCATGTGTTACATTGACAGCTCAGTTTTTCCCTGTGGATGCATGGTATCCACAGCATAGGACAATGTATACTTAGCCAAGTGCTGAGTATAACATCTCCTTACAATTCAATTTGCCCACATCTTGACTGAAGGGTGGGCAAGAACAGAGTGTTTCTAGCTAGAGTGAGCACAGTGTAACGTCATCGTTAACCCCTTTGTGCCTATTGCCATGATTTACAGCAGTGGACGAGTACAAGGATCAGCAAAACTTCCATGGACAAATTATAGTCCATAATAAAATTGTATAGAATATATCCATTAGAATTCTGGGACTGGTTGCAAAATATTTCATTCTTAAAGTTTCAGAAGTTGACCCTGAAAATTTCCCTCTCCCCTTGCCGTCCCTTCCTGTGATCAAATATTCTCAGTCATCACAAACTGCACACATCACATGCATTTTCGCATAACATCTCATATAAAAGACAAAGTCACCTTGCAATTTTAACCTCAGACAAAAACAAAAAAAAATTCCTATTGCTCATTGTCACCAATTTAACTCTGAAAAGAGAAGCTGACAGAACAGGAAGACCCATCAGACCTCCATTGTAATCCTCTTCTCTCTGACCCTTTCCAGCTCTGTTTAGCTTTCACTTCCTTTATCCCTCCCATATCGTTTATCATGCCTTTTTGTAGCTGTCTTGTGCCCTTCATAGCAGGGTGCTATTTTAGCAGAGTTGTCCATCTGCGGGAGCAGGAATACTTGTCACAGACGTGCCAAGAAGTTCACCTGGCCTGATATTATGAAGTTCTGTTGAAAAGATACAAATTCTTATTCTTTAGAAAGATTAGTTTTAATCTTCTTGTTTACTTGTTTCTCACGGTATCGCCTAACCTTTTCATAACTTGTTGTGATGGGATGGGAGAAGGGATACCTACAAGCCAAATTTCCAGAAAAGCACAGCTCACGGCTTAGTTTTCAGTTGTGGCCACGGGTCCTCATCACACTTGAGTTCCAGGGTCCCGCCCATTACTTGACTCACCAGTCAAGGAAAAGAAGAGGGATACAAGTACTGCCTGCTTTCCCAGACAAGTATCGGATAGACTTCAGTGGAGCATACATCTGACAGGAGACTACAGCTTTTGGGTTAGATGAAGACAGAATCATACTGGACATCAGAATGTATTGTCAAGATTGGTCATTTGTTAACAACTAAAGGGAAGTGCATTAAAACTGTGGATATGTTTAGACATAAAAGGTGGTGAAGATGGGTGTGAAGCTTGCCTTTACTTGATTTCCAGTGATAGCACTGATGAGAAATGCATTTCAGTATCCTTCATTGGGTTTTCACAAGTTCTGGTGTGATGCACTGCCAGTGAGTGTTACATGACACACTCTGTGCTCCGTCTCCATCAGATGAGAATCTGTTACTTTCTCTTCTCCTCCCCAAAATTCACCACACAAAGAATCATACTTAGAACTTATGCTAGTTCTTTCTCACATTATTATCACATAAAGATTTAAGAGCTGGATGTTCTCAGAGATATTCAGGAAGTGACTGTCTTTGTGACATTGGCACCCTAGGACAGATACAGAAAATGTAAAATACAAAAAAGGTGTAAACAAATTTGAACTCCTCAAGTTCAAAATTAGGATCCTGAAAACTTCTATCTTGTTGACCTCTAAAAGTACCTGAATGTTCCCTGAGCAAGTTCTTCTTCTGCACATCCCTTGATGTCTTGGTAGAACTGAGAAACTCATCAGCTATCTGGCGTGCAAGTCAAGTCAAGTAGATCCTCTTCTACTTAAGTACCCTAATGTTTTCAAATCTAGCATTGGATTCATCTCACATAACCTGGGCATCTAGAAATTAATCGTCATCTTATTCACCTTAACTATCTTTATTATCAATGAAGTCAAGCATGCCTGCAGGCTGGTTCATCTCATCCAAACATCTCATCCCTTATGAATCATCCTGTGACAAAATCTGTCTCCACTGACAGGAGAGAGAAATTAGAGTGGAGAGTGGAGAAATTAGAGTGGACCAGCTCTATGCAACATTATGTTTGGCACAATACTGGCACAAGGCATGCTAATCTGCTCAAGCTCCTATCCTGTACCCTCTACTGCCTTCACATGCACTGAAAGAACTGACGTCTTTTTCAAAGTGGTTTTTTTTTAGGTCTATGCTTTAAATCCATGTGGTTGATAAACCAAATGTCTTGTCAAACCATAGCCTTGGACTTTGATAACTAACTTGTAAATGTTTGCATGAGATAACTCTTACCAATGCACATACTAGCCTACTGATCAGAACATTTGGCAAGGAGTCTGAAAGTCCTAGGAACTATATTTCTCTCTAGTGGGTTTACTTCTGATATCTTTACCTCCCAGTGGTTAAGACCCAAATGACAAAGTTTCCTGCTGGTCTGGAGTGAGGACATTCTCCCAACTCCTCTTGAAGCTCTTCCACTACAAAAAATTTTATTTTTTTTTAATGGCCTAATGATTCTTTCGTGAATAGGAAGTGAAAGGTTTCTAGCTGCTGACCAATTTTAAATGGCTTCTTTTCCAGTAGGCTAGTATTTGTCTTCCTGTTTGGTTCACCCACTTTCCTCAAGGGAAAATAAAGGTGCCCAATTCATGCTCCATTCCCAGAGTCAGGTACCTTGAAGTTAAAATTATCAAAAGCAAGCTTTACAGTACTGTGATTGATCTCTTTAGATTTTCCCCTGCTTAAAATAGAGTCCATTAGCAATATGCTAATGCAGAGCCAAGTTTTCAAACACCTCTCAAATATTGGGGTACAACAACTGGAGGATGAAGAAGATCTAGATCAGGTCCAGTGTAACTCCCTGGTTTGCAAAAAAAGTATTGATTTGAATGAACACTAATTATAATTGAGGAAAGATAAGCTGTGGATTCAACAGAGGGGAAAAAGGCTAATGCTTTTAAAATGTAGCCTGATTAATGAGGTTGTCATAGAACTTATTTATAGGTATGCTGTACAAAGTAGCATAAACTCTGGAAAGATTTACAGCAAATTAAAGCCATCAGAGTTTAGAAGTCATAAAATTGATTTGACTCAAAAGGATATTCCGTACAGAGGATTATATCTGAGGCAGAGAAGTTGTAAAGAGCAAGTGTTCTCAAACTTTTCCAGGATATGGGTCACATTTCAACCCTTGATTCCCGCTTTCCCCTCCTACTAGTCAACACATAGAACATTTCACAAGTAGATATCAGCCTTGTGTAACAGCAGCAATTGCCTTCTTTGAATAGCGGCATTCAGAAACTATTTAATATAATTTTAGCTGGTTTTAATGTAAGATAGGAGCTGGAAATGCAGAGGAACCTGTGCTTTGCTAGGTAGTTCTCTATGGACCTCCAGGAAGTGCTCCATGAATTACTAATGGTGCATGGTCTACAGCTGGGAGCTATTGATTTGAAGAAAGCCCGAGTAAGTAAACAGATAGACCTTGTAGTGTATGGTGAAGGTCACTAAACATAAGAAACAAAATTTCCCCTACAGCAATGTGCATGGAGCACATGGTATCCTGAAAGTTTGAAAAAAAATTGGAGTATTTGGGATACTATATTTAGAGTAAAGGAAGAACACTGACAGAAACAGACTCAGGCATATAGGAGCAAGACACAGATCATCTGGGAAGTGACAAAGGAAGGAATCTAGGCTCTTTTTTTAAGAATGACAAGTCCCTTTAATGTAAACAGTGTTTAAATCTTGGCTCCTAGGGATCTAGGCCATCCAAATTAAGACAAATGGAGTGGGGGACAGATAAGCCTTTTGTAATTGTAAATTTGCATCAGAGGGGATAGTAGCCAATAAATGTGAAAGCATATTTCTAATCTTTTAAGGGGCAGAGAGGAAAAAAGAGTAGTGTGGCAGGACAATGCACGAAGCTGAGTGTCTGGATATGCTACCAGACCTGAAAAAGGAGGAAAACCACCAATTATTACAATCACTCAGAATTTAATACAAAGTCAAAAGAAGAAAGCGCTTAGAAATGATTGATTTCCCAGCCTGCTATAATGTCTTTGGATATCAATATAACATTTGATGATACCGATGTTTGCCTCTTGTTCCTCTCATAGCTCTATAGATGTTAACTTGCAGGCAGCCTTGCTGGCACAAGAACATAATAGCATATAGGATTTTGGCTATATTGAGCACTGGATAATTTTGATGACTTCTAAAACCCTTCAGCCTAGAAGTGCTTTATTTTCAGGCTCCACTATAATTAGTTACAAAGGTTATTTGGGTGAGACGTGAGGCAAGGCTGGAAGGTTATTGTTAAATGAAATCAATTTCACCTACTTTTTCTCTTGCTCTAATATTTTCTTTTAAATCTATAGTGAAGAAATAGACTATTTCAGACAGTCATTTACCAACAATGACTTGTTCAGTAGTTTCAACAATGCGTTCAGAAACAATGAAGGGATTCAGCTGATGCCAGCCTTTGGTTGAATAGCTCTCTGCGTCTGCTAGGCTGTGTCTCCATCTACATTACATATTCCAAGCATGGCCATCTTCTTCAGTTTGAAGGAAGACACTGTTGACCTATATAAACTTCTCTTGCTTCAACTGAAGTTTGAGCAGAGGCAGCACGTCCCACCAGCTCTGTTCAGTCTCCCAGATCTGAACAGCCTCATACATTACTGATACTCCATAGTTTGCAAGATCAAAAGAAAAAGGATGTATCTCCAGAAAACGTGGTCTAGTTTTATAGTTCATGAATTCTAAAACAAAGGTCTCAAGAAACCACAGTGCATCCATCCCATGATCTTAAGTGGGGTGGATGGAAGAAGCTTTCCAGCAGAGGCAGAGTAATGGAGTGTTGGTTTAAGAACCGTGCTAAAGGAGTGAAATTTGCTCAGGGGTGCCACAGGCGTGGTAACTACTAACAGAAAAAGGGAGGCCCCGTCCACTTCCTCCCCTCTGATACACAGTGCATGAATGTTGCAATTATTCATATTCCAGATTCTGAAATGGTTATGGTTTTGTGTTCATTTGCTTGAGTGAAACTTGGCAGATAAAAAAAGACCTAAATTTAGGTGGATTTGTGTGCACATGCAAGCACGCATAGAGACAATGAGGAAAAACAGGATAAATTTTCAAGCTGAAAAAATATGCCTTTAACAATTGCTTAAGTCCTGACTAGAAAAGATAGCTGCTGAAAGCATATCAGTGATTAGTCTCTTGACCTTTCTTCCACTTGAAGCCATCAGCTATTGTTCGCCACTGATAATAATAATAACCTTTATTTTATGAGGTGACTGACAGACAATCCTTAGAGACCACGGTCTTTCACAAGAGCAACATGCTTAAAAAAGAAATCATATTTAGTAGGCTTAATAGAGTGAAATTAATTCGGAATTTTTACATCAAATATTAGAAACATTAAACACTGTCTATAAAAAAAAAAAGAACATTCAAAATGACTTTTAAAGGAAAAAGCTATAGCAGAAGTTTGGGCAGCAGAGCAGCAGAGTAGTAAAATTTATTTCCACTTTACCTCTTTTTTTTTTTCACTGAGGAGGTAGAGAGTTTCTGAAAGTTTTCTTTTCCTTTGCTGCATTTTGAAAGGGGAAGAGGAGGGAAATCAGAGACTGTATGAACTGTCACAGGGAATATCCTATCTTTAACAATGGCCAGTCCTGAATCCTTAGATATGAACGCTATTATACTTCATTTAAGAGGGGGGGATTTCTTCCTAATCACAGCCAGCAATCATCTCATGACCTGAAGCTGTAGTGGCTGCCCCCTTCACATTTTCATTCTTCCTAGTGTAATTGCATATGTTACTCTAGACCAGACTTGAATGGAAGTCCCTTTAAGGGAAACCCCGGGAGGTGGAGTTGATAATACGGTAGGTGGCTCTCATTCCTCAGAGTCATTATTGAACCAATCAGACAATATAGTGTTAGGGGTCACAACGCAACTAGCAGTACACTGTTCTGAATGAAATGTAAAGCCAAAACCCTGAATAACTGTGGCCATCAGACAGAATTTTTTTTCAAGAGTGAAGGAGCTTGCTCCAGCAAGACCTAACCTGAGGTATTGTACTTTGCCTCCCTGTTAGTTCAGTCAGTCCCTTAGCCTGTATTAGTAGTATATAGGAGGTCTCTGTGTCTTTAAATACCATTCTCCTTCTCCAGTGGAAGGAGCTGCAATTCACCAGTGGGATTTTCAGTTTGAGAGAAGAATTTAATCCAATCTGTTAAAACATTATGGTCATAATTTTCCTGGAGGGCTGCAGAGTATTTGTCCTTAAATTCAGTGTGCTGCCCATGTTCAGTGCATTTACCCCTATTACCTCCTAATGAATTGTGGAACGGAAGAGCCACCATGAATACTGGAAAGATCAGGAATTGTTTATCTGAAGGAATGTCTCCTTTACCTAGCAATAATTGTATCCCAGGCTAAAGGCTTTGAAAAGTATAAAACCAGTAAGCAGCTAAAATGAAGTTATTAGCTCTCAAGGGATTATTAGGTATTAGTCAATTACAGTGAAACATTCCTTGATCAAAGCTGGGATCTTAAAAGGCTTGGAGAACCTGATAACCAAATCCCACTAAAATTAAAAAAAAAAATTTGAGAATCTCAGCCTAAATTTTTAATTTGGATTTGGGTCAGAGGGAAAATATCTACCAGCAGAAAAGTCTTAACATGAGACAACCATGTCTGAGTTGTACAAAGTATCTTGACATACACAAGTGCTGTAAAGATGTCAGCATTGTAATCTTCAACCCACATATCCAGAGAAGGATTCAAAAGCCAAATGACTCTATCATGTGGCTTATGTCAGTCTCCATAGACTATGACAGATCAGGTGGCCACCGGACAGACCATCACCACTCAAGGAACTCAGTCACTGACTTTCTGCAAGCCAATTCTTGGTGCCTCACTTTCCTTATGTGCAAAAATGGAGGTATTTTTAATTGAAAGTTTTTTTAAGAGCTACTAATGAAACCACTGGGCAATTTTTTTTTTTTGTTGATGTGTTTTTTACTAATATCTAAACAGAACCACTTTTCATTCATGTGCAATTTACTTTGAAGGGTCAGTATCTGTTTCTAGTTATGGATGATACCAAAATATCGAGCATCCAGATTGTAGCATTTTTTAATGTAGAGAAAATCCATTTAAAACCATTTTTAATGTTGCTAAAATATACCACTCATTTTTTTTTCCACCTCTTAACTTTTGAATACACATGGGAACTTGAGAGATCAGATCTAAATTGAGTGGATCAGCAAAGTGTACTAGAGTCAATGAAGTTATGCAGGTTTACATTATCTAAGAGTATGGCCCAAAGTGATAAGGATTGGCAGGAGAAAAACTGCAACCCCCTGCCTTGAAACATATCTCTTTAAAACTGCTGTAAAATATTATTCTTTCTGCTAAATATGTAATATATAAAGGATATGTCAAATTTTCATGATTGTATAAAGATTATGCACTTTTAAATGCCTTTGCCAGTCAGACTTAATCTACCCAGCCCAAAGACAAGCTGTTACAATTGTGTACTGTACAGCGAATTTATGTGTGGCTCTATGTGTGTATTTGCGTGTATGTGAACAAGAGAGAGAAATACATTTACAACCGTAGAAAGCCACTAATTAGGCAAATTAAAGTACACACTTTTTTTTTTCATCAAAACCTCAGATATTTTCTTTTGCCATTTATTGTTTATTGGAAACAGTCCTTTCTCTAACACTACCCACAATGGATTCTGCGAATTTTGTGGCTTATGTTGACTGTTTTACAATTTATACTAGTGTGTAAAATATTCCCAGCACATACACTTAATCAAAACAAGCCCAATTAAGCTCAGTACTCCAGATTCCACCTCATTAGCTTTCTGTTCCTAAAATATAACAGATGTGATTGCTGCGGGCCATGAGTTAAAGACGAGTTTTTCAGCTAAGCACTTACAATACAACCTAAAGTTATATGAAGATTTAATTATTACTTTCATTTCATGACTTCCTGTAAAAGCTCATTTTTCACTTAATAGCAATAGTATTCCACTACTGCATTTTACCCACTGTTACAGAGAAAAGTATCTAAATGAGGAAAAAGGGAGAGGTCAGGGGTTCCTATTTTTACTCTTGGCCTCATATATTGGATGGGTGACTTCACAAACTTGGCATGGCTTTTATCCTTTCAAACTACTAGAATGCAGAAAGGAGTCAGGATCTCAGCTTGCAGAATATCACTTCTGCCTAAAAACTCTGTGCAACTGTATGAATGATTTTGCAGCATGTTTACTTGGCATGTTTCAAAAAGATCTGATGGCTTAGCGTACCAGCAATAGCTGGCTAGTACTCCCCTCAAGTAATTCTTGGTACTTTTTAGCTGGATTTTAACTGTTTAGAACTATCAGCTTTTGTGTAATATCCAATATAAGGGAAAATATTATCCTTTTTCAGTAGTCAAAAGGCCAAAGTGGATTACCGGAGGACTGACAGCAGGGATATGAAGGGAAGCACTGCCAATTGTCAGTAGCTCTATTTCTTTGTCAATACCCCAGTGTCAAGCTGCTGAATCTCTCCCACACTTTGTCCTTGTTATGGGAGCTCAAGCGTCTGGTGGATCAAGAATAATCTCTGGCCAAACCAAAGCAATTTCGAGAATAATCCAGATGCAATGGTCTGACTTGTCTGCGGAACAATTCACCATGGAGATTTCCAAATGAGCTTGCAGCTTGCAATAAATGAAACTTCTTTACACATTCTGTACTGATACATTACTCACACCATCCTCTCTTCTAATTTCCCAGAAGACTGGAGAGTCAACTCCATGTAGTCAGGACCCACTTTCTCAACCTGTTCAGTCAGTGGGGTTTTTGGCTACATTGAGTGAGCCAAGAAGACAACGCTCCCAGGGCCTATGCAGCGCAAGATCTCTCCCAATGTCTCAGCATCCGGGTTAAGTGAAGACAGCTGTGCACAAAATTGTGCACATAACACACATTTAATCTTGTGAAAATTGGCATAAAACAGTCCCATTAATAGCAGGAGCAATACCAGAGGCCCTAAAAAGGCCTTTAGGAACCTTCTTTGCATAAATTATTACATAAGGTGCAAGGCAGGACTAATGATTAAAATTACAAAACGACCTGATTCACCACTCTTGCCGCATTTCTGTGTTGGATGACTTTTAAAAAGTCTGTGGTTGCTCTCTCAGCAGGGTGGGTATCTGAGAGAGCTTAATTGAAGTCAATGAAGCTACACGTTGACATAAAACTAGTGTACTTAATAGGAGGTTAATGCTCAAAAGAAAAGAGAAGCCAAGCTTTTTCTTGAAAGATTTTCTCATGGTTGAGATCTTGTCTTGTTTGTACTTTCCCACTGCATTATTCTTTCTTTTCTCCTCCCCAAAAGATTCATCAAAAAAATGAACATATTTCCTTTGTGGTTTGCACTGAAAAGAAGACATAGCTTTTCTGTTTGTTAAAATGTGGAAGGAGATAAATAACGAAAATTTCTAGTGATTAGTCTGTAAGGTCTTTATTTATGGATCCCTGGCACAGATACACTTCAGATAATAGCCCAGTTTAATATTTGTGATGTGCTAGGTTTCTCTAAATCTATAAATTTGGCAATTATTATGGGAGTTACCCCTTATTTATCTACTTTTGCCTTTTAATTAGTAGGATTACCATTTAATCATTAACAATCTCCCCTTCCAAAAAACACCCTACCTGCTACTTCTTTGATGATTGTGTCCCCATTGTGTCACTATTCCTGTTAGAAGATCTGTCTTAGTTATTCCAATGACAAGCTTTCATACAAAAATACTAGATCTACAGAAACAGTCTCTTGAAGTGACATCTCACACTGACTGGGCACCCTGCAACTACTATACTGTTAGGTACCCATCAGCCTTCAGCAGACCAGGCATCAGGGGACTCACTAAGGTGACTGATGACCCCTCAAATCTTAGTACCTTTTTTAAAAAAAAAGAAAAATATTACATGTGTGTGAATGAATAGGGGAGGAGGAAGCCTGGCACAGTCTGTTTAATTAAACATAATAATATTCAATGTAAAGATTATCCCTCTTTCTTTGACAACATAAAATAGTGTCACAGAAATTATACCTTTGTTAAAAAGTTCCCTCTAACATTAATCAAGTCACTTCCATAGGGAGATGAAACTACAAGCTCTAACATGTTAACATTCAGCAATGTGTTACTAATAGCATCATTAACACATACCATATATAGCTACTTGGAGTGTCTTATACTGAGCTAGTGCCAAGTCCCAGTTTGTCAAGTTGGGACATGGGAATGGCAAAATAATTTCATTCGCTCCACCAGCTAATTAAGATGGAGCTTAAAGCATGGAAGCTGAGAACCTTAGCAGGTCTTAGCCATTCCTCCAGGGTGACTTTGTAGGGAATAGTAAAAATACTTAATATAGTCACTGTTGCATGTTAAATGATTGTTAGGGAAATGCAAGTGGTACAGGTTGAATCAGTAAAGGGTGAACACTGCCATCATTGTGCAGTATTCACTCCTCCCTCTCCACTCATCCCTGGTTTCATGTTTGCCCATGTTGCTATAAAAGAATAGATTTTTTTTTAATACAGAGGGTCTTGACATTTACTTTAAAAACAAACTACGTTCTTACAATGTGCTGTTACCTAATGCATATTATGCAACTTTGCCCTGAGAATGCAATGGGGAATTAGGACCTGTTCATCTACTTAGGTTTCCTAGCAATTTCCATTATGAAGGAATCTTGTGGTCTTCTCATTTGAGGAACTTTCTCACCACCCATCTTTACAGCAGTACTTAGCAAATGAATGTCACATTGTCGTGGTTTAAACCAGCAGGCAGCTAAACACCAGACAGCCGTTCACTCACTCCCCCCCCAGTGAGATGGGGGAGAGAATCAGAAAAAAAGTAAAACTTGTGGGTTGAGATAAAAACAATTTAATAGGACAGAAAAGGAAGGGAAAATAATAATAACGATAAAAGAATATACAAAACAAGTGATGCACAATGCCATTACTCACCACCCGCTGACCAATGCCCAGCCAGCGCCCGAGCAGTGGCTGCGCCCCCCCGGGCCAACTCCCCCCAGTTTTTTTGTTCAGCATGACGTCATATGGTATGGGATATCCCTTTGGCCAGTTTGGGTCAGCTGTCCTGGCTGTGTCCCCTCCCAGCTTCTTGTGCACCTCCAGCCTACTCGCTGGCAGGGCAGTATGAGAAGCTGAAAAGTCCTTGATTTAGTGTAAGCACTGCTCAGCAACAACTAAAACATCAGTGTGTTCTCAGCATTCTCATCCTAAAATCAAAACACAGCACTATACCAGCTACTAGGAAGAAAATTAACTCTATCCCAGCCAAAACCAGGACATGTGTCCAGCTTCTTGTGCACTTGGCTCAGTGGGTTGTTTTTTAACCTTACACTGATATCATTATTCCATCCAAAATCTGCCCTGTAGAATCAAGTTATAATACACTTTAGCTAACTGCGTGTTTCTGTAATACAAGCAAGCTTGTCATAACAACAGCACTATCTAACTAGGTCTTGCAGCTCAGCATGCAAGACCTCAGAGTGCTGATGTGAGGGACCATCTGCAAAATATCATGCAACCAATCATGAAGAGACAGAAGCAGGTCTGCATAGCGATCCTGCAGTTCCCCATGTACCAGACATGTCTTAATCAATCTCATTGGTAAGCCCATATGAGGCTGCTGCTCAGTCTACCTCTCAGTTAAGAAATTATTTGAGGCATTCTGTTTTCTGATATTTCCTCCTTAATGGTGGCTTACTGGAGAACATGTTAAATTAATTTGATTTCATAAAGCTGAGGTATATATGCTAAGTTAATCACCAAAAAAATTAAACTCAATTAATTCACAGTAGCACTCTTCTTTTTATTTCCCTTTTATCCTGAGTATTTCCTTTTGTTCTGTTCTTAATTTTTTGCTTATTTTCTTGGTGTAAAATTTTGGAGACTGCTAGTAAACCTTCATGTGGTTGCCTGTTTTTTGCTGAGGCAGTTTTTTCTTTCTTTTCTTCATGTAAAGCTTGATTAATAATGACAAAACCAAAATCTTTTAAGAATACCTCATTCTGTTCATACGGTTCTTTTAAGGCCACTCCTGTCATATCATAAAACAGCAGGGGGACCTGGATCTTTACCTTTGGTGTTGATTTTGTCATTTGATCAGTTTTGTTTCTTCTCTGACATCTTTTCAATTTGTTCCCCCATTTCTAGTTATGCCTTATTCTGGTTTGAATCCAATAAAATCAAAACAAAAACCCCCTAGTATATAATATTTTATAGGCTGAACTTAAGAAGACAGGGTACATGTTCAGTACCTATTTTGATACTCTAGCTCCCACAACATTTTCTGCTTAATTTTGATTTTATAACTTCTCAATGCAATAGCTGATTAAGAGTCACTTACAGTATAATTTCTTGTAGTCAGGAAACTGGAAAGTTTACAACAGAGTCCTTTGTATTTTGAAACACCAGTCATTAATGCCAAAGTCAGAGCTGCTAATGTCTGAAAACTTTTGCTTACCTATCCATACTTAGGGACAAAAAAGAGAAAAAGAGATTTTCTGAAAATGCAGTCCTAATTTGTGATGCTTATCACCAAAAAACATATGGCCAGATCAAAAGGACCTGGTGCAAAAAAAGCTGGTGCAAATTGGCCAAGCAGCACTGTCAGCAGGGATACTGGATTTATAGCAGCTGAGTATTCAGCCTATTTGTAGTTATCTGGCTGAGATTATGGAAGTTATAACCAAAGGTCCCAAGTAATAGTCTTTCAGAAAGTCATCATGCATTTTTCAGAACCTGAAAATTCACAGATTTGTTAGTATTTTTTGACCAATTCCCGCTTCAGCTCAGATTTCATATTACCCATATTTTAGTTCTTTATAAAAATGAAATGCACTTCATCTCAGTCTGTACACTCAATAAAATAAATCTAAAAGCCAGAACTGTCTTAGAGTCAAAGAGAATTATTCTGCTATAAAGCAGTAATCTGTCTCTCACTCTTTTGGATTTAAGTAGAATGAAAAGAAGCTACATTTAAAAATGGGCTGGACAATGTTAAAAATATATTGTTGAGAACAATCTGGCAATGGGAAAGGAGTGAATAGCCTGACCCATCAGCTTCCCTTCCATCTCCAGCTGTTACGATTCCCCGAGTGCTGAGAACACATGATTTGGTAGCTTCAGAGATGAAACTGATTGATTTGGTTTTTGGCACATCGGTAATGCAGCAAACAAAACATGTATATTTGTATGTATGAGATTTACATTGAAGACAGACAAAAGCAATTGGAGGGTGGATTCTCACTATCAATTAGAGGTACTATTTACACAGAAGGAGGTAACCTGTTGGATGTGCATTGATGTGAAATAAAAAGATTGTGTGAAAAAAATGCAGATGTTATGACTGTGGTTTAACAGAAAAGAAGAAAAGACTCAAACAAAATGAAACTATAGGAATGGAGAACAGAGGTGTTTTTGGTCCTACAGAGGACAGGCAGATGTTTAGACTAAGAAAGTGTCATTATGGCATTGTGGAAGCTGAATAGGAAAAGTGACTCATGCTACCAACTTCTGAACCTCTTGATCAAGTAGGAGTCATAATTATTGCTGGAAAACTACTGATAAAAAAAAAAAGGACTTGAAAATAACAATTTTCTGTAAGATGGAGAAAGCAAACAAAGCATAACGTTGTCACAAATTAAATCATCTTCAGCAGAGACTGAAGCAGCAAGAAATAAAAAGGTCAGATATTGAAAGACATCACAGACTGGATCCAATCTAATACTTAAATGCCGAAAAGCTTTAGTATTGCAACATCCAGTGTTAATGACATGGCTCTGTGATATCCAGCACTTCAGGTGGGCATGTAGGTGCCCACTGCAGTGAACAGGGGCCTTCAACAACCTCAAACTAATGTCCAGTACGCTCTGTACAGAGGCAACACAAAGATACTCATCACTAGTCAATTGGAAAATAACAGTTTCTGCTCCCAGGGCCATTCCTGTGGTTAAATTAAGCAATGATTGGATATAAAAAAATTCCTTGCAGTCAGTCCCCTTTCTCTGAGGCAACAGTACTTAGCACTGAGGTGCAGAGTTACACCACTGTGCTCTTTCTCTTGTCAGGCCAGGGAAACTTGAAATCTTTTATACACACTGACACAACTTCAAAAAGGAAAATAGAGCAAGAACTCCTTCATTTTTTTATGAACATAACACATTCCAGTGGGATACGGGTAATACCCTTCTTCAGGCAGAAAAAGGAATTGAACCTGGGTAACCCACTTAATGACTGAATGTTTTAAAAATACTGGGCTACTATGCAGCAGCAGGTGGAGCACTGATCTGATTACAGGGGCTGGCCAGCAATGGGGACACTTCTATTGCTTAAAAAGAAACATGCACACCTGGATGAACATCTGAAAATACTGAGCAAATGTACCAAACCATCTTATTCAAAGACTCCTTGTTGAAGGAAACCCAGATCTCTGAAAACATGCATCAACTTTTTCTGTACTGTATTCAAAAAAAGGTTAACACTTGCAATTCCATTTTGTACAGACCACAATCCTTTTAGAAGGTGTTTAGAGGTGCTCTGCAAATGGCTGATGAATAAACACGTTCAGAAGAGAGAAGCAGAGAAAAATTCAGTTTCTGGTATACACTAGGTTGCTTAGATGTGTAAGTACTTCTGCAGATTTGCAGATCTTGAGCATGATAGGAATATGAAGTGTCTGGGGCTTAGGAGCCTACACAGAGAGGTAGCAGCCAAGAATGAGGAGCAGGGGTGCTCAGTAGCCTCTCTCCTGCTGTCCCATTTGGCACACTGCTGTGCCTCTCAAATGTGGAGAAGAGGTGAGAAGATGAGAAGCAACAGGAAGCTTCAGTTAAAGCCCTTTCCATCTCTTTCCAGTCTTCCCTTTCTCATCGTCCTGTTGCAGCAACAGAGAGGCTTCAGTGTTGAAGGAGAAACAGAAAGTTGCTCAGGCTGCATTTGTTGCTCAAATTGTCATGCCCTGAGGAAAAGCTAGCAGGACAGATAGGAGGAGGAGGCTGGAGCCTCCTTTCCAGCCATTGAGGCTGGAGCTCGTCTGGAGGTGGTCTGTTTGACTGACCACTGACCATGTTGATCTACAGGCTAAAACCTACAGCACAGCTCCCATTCTTACCAGAGAGTTGCCTAAAGGAACAAAGGTAGTGGGTAAATACAATTTAGTTTTGATTTTTAAATGGAAGAAGGAAAAAAAAAAAAATCTGTGCTTAACTGAATCAATATAGATACTCAGGATTTGATTTCACAGAAAAGTAGCTTCCTCAGCTGCTTGTGCTAAAGGTTAATTAAGATTGTATTTGTCAATACACAAATATGGGTATGTACATTTCTGGGAATTTTCATCAACTGTAAGATTACATATGCTATTAAATGTTCCTGAAATAATGCTTTGGTATGTTTGAGTACACATTTCTTAGCTTTTATTGCCACATTATATTAGACAGTGTGATCCCAACTATGAATCAAGACAGTCTCATATGTAATCAGAAAATATGTGAAAAGAATCTCAGTCCAGCATTCATGGAGATAGATGCAGTTGTCTCTAATTAATTCTATGAAACAGGTTTAGCAGGATTCCAGATCCTTCAAAATGTATAGCTTGATATAAAAATAGGAATCTCTTGGTGAAGTTGTACGTATGGCAGGATAAACAGAATGTTCCCTTCTGCCTCTAAAAATGTAATATTTCCCATTCTTATTTCCGTGTGAAACTCTGGAGCAAAACTTAAATTTGGGGATGATCAGTCTCAATTAAAAATTACTTGATAGATGGGGATTATTTTCCATGTTAACATTTCAGGTATTTCTGAAATTTCTTCAGGAATCAATCAACTTATTGATGATAAAAGTATTCATAGGGAAACAGTATATGGAGAATATACCACATAAATCCAAAATGCATCTAGAGGAAACACAGAATTATTTTATTTTTTATTGTGGAACATTTTGCCATCATTATCTTTTCTGTTTGCAGGTACAGAAAAATAGAGACACTGAACTCTTCACTATACATACAAAAAGAAAACCCCTTGAATTCTATTTCACGTAGGCAAATGGAGTGGTCTGTTCTTTCTATTTATTTTTATGAAGTGCAGAATGATAAGACCCTACTTTTAACCCTATGCCACAATGAATCAATAAGGGATGTGCAGTGAAATAAATGGATGGCAAAAGTACAGCAAAAATTGTGAAAGTGAATACTTTTCACAGCATGCCGTCATCCCTTGGAATTAACTCCAGCAGGAGATTATTAAGTCAAATATCGTTGAAAGATTTTTAAAGGGCTGAATAATTTTATGAGTAACAACAAAAATATGAATGTTAAAGTAATCTATTACTATGCTTCAGAGGGTAAATTGATAGCTGCAGGGGTCAAGAAGATATTCCCTTCTCTACCTTCCTTTCCACACAACTGGCTAAGTGCATTAAGGGCTTTTCTTCAACTTCCCCTCAAGCATCAGACATTGGTCACTTCTGAAGGCAGCAAAAATGCAGGACTCAACAAATGAGAAGAAACATAGGATTTGTCTGATCCAGTATGACAAATCCTATGCTCCTTCTCATCATCATTATCATCATCTGAACATATTTTACCGCCAGCATAAAAGGAGATTGCTTTTCTGTGCTCACCACCCTTATAGATGCAGCATAGGTACTTGGAAGTTTGCTGTTCTAAGTTACTTAACATTTTAGTTCTCACATCTCAGCAACACTTCCTCTGGGACTCTAGCTCTTCTTTTATTCACCTAGTAGATTTCCTGAACTTTCCAAGCTTAAGCTCTTAAGAAAGCTGAAAAGGGGAAGGAAAAAAAAAGAAAAACCACCAAAAAAAAAATCTTGATGTAATTTTCTGCTCTTGTCGCCATTGATTTGCCCCAAGAGGAGGAGAATTACAATCTCTGTGACACTATTCTCACTCTGCTTTTGAGATCTTCTTAGTGACCAGCAGCAATATCACATGGGGAGACACAGGAACAAATCTTTATCCAGTGTAAATTTTTGCTGCTTGCACTGACATCAACAATTGTCCCATGATGCATTTTTGAAATATTTTAAAAATCTTTCAGACCTCTTTTCTGAATATTTCATCTGTTAAAATTCTATGAATACTTCAAAGGGAGTTAACAAAAAAATTAGATTCTTCAGTAAGCAAATCATCTCTCAACCACTTTTGAAGAGCAGTCTGATATAACTTGTATCTTTTGTGGACTGCCCATCACATAGTCATTGGCGGTTTATGGTGCCATATTATTGATTCTGAGAGTTTTGTGACTATTATATCTGATGGACATGGTAAAAAGTAATGATTCAAAGCACAAGAGCAAAATAATGGCCAGGGATTTATTATTGTTGTTGCTATTACTCATTGCAAAATTCACAACAAAACAATGCATTAACCTGTACAAACACCATGCAAAATGACAGCATTACAAAAACCTAAGATAATGGCTCCTCCTTTTACAAAATTTGTTCTCAAAAAGTTTGTGAAGAATTACAGATTCTAAATTCATGCCTACACCTTGCACCTGAGTCTATCTGTGGATGACATCAGCAGTTTTTCAATATAGCCATCATGCCATATATAAACAGCTGGAAGATGTATTTCAAATATAGAATAGATATTTAAGGCAAGATTCAGAGCATCTGTTGATGTATCTCTGAATTACACATCAGAATTCTTGAAAATTGAATACTTGGCCCCAGCTGGAGCTCCTGGTTAGTTATCTAGGCTCCATGTAAGCTAATGGGGAATTTAATGTTTCTGAAGACACTTGAACAGAAATCACATATAGATAACCATGCATCTGAACTCTACTTTTCTACGGGGTAGGGCTGACTGGAGGCTGCATCTGTAATGTTCATATTTTCCTAAAAAATATACCCAGCTGGGTAGGTCTTAACCTTTTAAAAGCATCATCAGAAGTGGGGAAGGGAGTGGTAAAGCCACCAACTTTCATATAACCATTTATTAGCCATATAGTAAATGCAAGAGGCATTTTTACTCCGGGGTTTATTGATACCAATGTTTGGCAAGGAGATTTTCTGCTCTCAGAAAGCTTTAGTATTCTTTGAGCAGAAACTACATGTGACTTCTCCAACCAAGTGCTCTAATATCACTATTCTATAGTTAATTTACCATCCTCAGAAGATGGAAATAGAAATCAGATTGCTAACCTGTAAGGAAAGTGCTCTGACCAAAAGATTGTTTTGATAATGTGAATGAAATACATATTTACAAACATTTCCTGCCAAACTTGAAACTAAATGGTGATTTTTAGGTGCCTTTTAGAATGAGGTCTTTCTTGCTTATTGTTTTTGGACTTGTCTGTCTTAAGTGGTACTTTCAGTTTTGCCTCAAATAAGTCTTCAAGGCTGGACTCTGACTTTTGTACTAATGAGCCAAGTGGCACTTACAATCATGCTTACTAAGTTAGAAATGGCAATATATGAACCTCAAAAGATTATTTTCCACATATCAGATATTGCTCTATTTGACAACCTCAAATGCCTTCAGTGCATATATCCAGTAGCTTTATATCTCACAAAACACAATATTTACAACAAAGAAATAACTAATTCAGAAAAGTATAAAGTATAAAACACCTTCAAGAAATTCATAGTCAAACTGATTTTTAAAAAAGTTCATTTTATTTCTATACTATGTAATAGGTGTTTGAGCAAGAGGACAAACATTTTTTTTTAATGTATTGAGCTAAATATTTCTGATAAGGAAATAAAATAGCTTTGTTTCAGTGATCTAAAGGGGAATAATAAACACATCAAGGTTTAATGTTAGAGTTATTGAGAAAAGGAATATCAGCCATAGGGACGCGTGTTGGAGTCCACACAGAATATTTACGTTTTGTATCATTCTGCCACTGTGGATTTCAGTTGTGGTTCCCATACTAGTGTGAAGCTAGAGTAGGATATTGAGGATAATTGAATCCCAGAAATAAGGGAAATAACTCTAACAGTTTGTGTTTAATGAAAGCAAACAAATTTTCATTCATCAAAGTGCTGATTTTTTTAATTATTATTATTATTTTTCACAATTGCAGCATCTTTTAAATTGTCAAATAAATTACTTGCAATTAAAGAGGATGGATTCAAAGTCAAAGCTCAAACTGTGAGGGCAAATCTCACTTAGCACCCATAATTCTTTCTGCATCTGTTGGATTCAAAGCTCCAGGTCACCAAGAGATATCCACTACCTTCTACAAGCTTTGAATAAATCCGGTCACAAGTTAAGGTGGCTGCTTAGTGACCCATGCTGACTTCCCTTTTATTTTCAAGTGCAAAATATTCCTTGTTTTCAGAAAGTTACCTGTTCTATGCAAGACAGCATGAGTAACTGTATAGCCAGGATAACAGTGAAATCCTCTTTTTACTTTTTCTCTAAAAGTCCTGGCAGTTTTGTTCTCCCTGTACAGCACCATTCAATGCAAATGACTTGTGGAAAACCAAAGCCACAGATTTGTTTCTAACAATAAAGTGGACATTTAGATAAAATGATCAAATTGTAGACAATCATGAAAAGAAAAGAGAGTTTTGCTATTCGATGTGTAAAGACTGTTCACAATATAGGTAAAAGAGCTCTAGTTATGTTATAAAGCTCATCAATGAGAGCAATGAAATATTCCAGTGTGGGTTAAGTTGCTGTCTTTTTGTGAATAACCTCCTTGGCCTTTCAACAATGGGAGTTTCTTCTTTTACTTCACTTTGCATCAGTGAGTGGTCTCAAAAGTTTAGCTATAGCAATTACGCATTCCACTTCATTACAGCATATAAAAACCATTTACTCTAAATTATCCCTGAATGCTGCTGGCTTACCACCACATCAGACTGACCCAGAAACCCTGTTTCCCTATCTTTCTTTGTTACCTTCAAACTTTGGATTCAAGTTCAACTGGTAAAAAGCCTTTTAGTGTTTAGTACACTTAGCTACTGTACTTTTTTTTCTGTAAAAGCTAGCTAGTTTAAAATATTTCAGTTGAATGTTTTTGTAGATATGCAATGGGTCATTATGTACAGCATAGAAAATAATTTTTTAAAACATGCTTAGTCCTTTAAAAAAATGCTTCTTGGTTTACCTTGATGGAGAAAGTTAACCAGGATTTATATTCTATCCATGTAGATTGTACTTTTAGTAAAAGTTCATGTAAAACTCTTCTGACAAAAAGGGCACTATCCAGCTTGACTGCTCTAGGAACTACAACAGACTTACCAAGAGACAGAAGAATGATCAGAATAATTAGGAAATAAAATCCATCCTGGCATAAGCTACTGACAAGTGTTGAATTCTTCCAAGCTTGTTCAGCTAGGAAGAAATGGGCACGGAAAATACTCATTTACCCTAGGCACATCTCTGTCACCTTACCATTCTCATCTCCAGGTGTCATTTGCAAAGTGCCAGAGGCAACTGTGCTCTGACCAGGACTACCTGTGCTGGAAGAAGTTGTCAAAAGGAGCAATATTTTTGTGGCGGTCCTGAGAGAATCCCAGCTTATTCAGCTTCAGCTCTTTCTAGATCAGTAAATAAAGTCTATTCATCAAAAGCTGCATCTATATTAGCTTTTGGGATGGAGCAATAACGTAGATTTGAAACAAATCTCCAGTGACCACATTTATTGCATAATGTTTCCTTTTCAGAGAGGACTTGGTGTACATGAACAAACCTCCTTTCCAAGGAAACAGAAATGGAAAATCTGTTTGAGGTGCATGACGAATGTATTTCAACCCCTAATGGGAACATAAAGGCCAAAACCAATCACTGATCCTTCAGACAGATTTGAACCAAAGTTTGTGGACATTTTGTCCAAGGGCTCAAACTAAATCTAGTCCAATGCTTATATATGCTGGAACCACATGATGCATATGTAAGGCCTGTAGCCTTAGTTGCTTTGATTTAGTGACCCTCTGTTGCACTATATTACAACTCTACAACTTGCAACATAGTAGTTTACTCGCCAAGAGACTGTCTGAAACAGCTTTGGTAATAGTTTTGTTGTAGTTGTATTCCAGATGTTTTTTGTTGCCTATCACAAAAGCAGGAGAAAAAAATGTGTAGATTTACTTCTCTGGATGTTCAACACTCAATTTTAGTTCCTCTGAGAGTAAGGGGTGCACACAATCCCGGAACATCTGCCCAGCCTCCCAATACAGCGCATGAGCAGAGCAGGACAGCTAATAGTGAAATACAAGGAAACTATCAAGTTGAGAGGTTAGGTGTCTGAATTAGGTAAGAGGGAACCACAAAGAGAGAGAGAGGAGGAATCCTAATGCCCATGTCTCAAAAATAATTCCAAACCAGGCACAGCAGGAACTTAACAAGAAGTCTCTTTTACTTAGGTGAATCCCTTAATTAACAGTGTTTGTAAAACCTATGAGGAACACATGCCATCTATCCAGCCCTAGAACGAGTAGATTGTCTTCTATACAAGTCCTAATCTTCTGTACACCTTCTGAAATCATGTGCAAGATAAAGCCTTTAGAAAAGATGGTCAAAGTGGGATTTCCGTGTCAAACAGCTCAGTGGCACCTGAGTGATTTTGCATCTGCTCAGGTTCTTACAGGACTCTGAATGCACCCACTGACAGATGGCCTTAATGCCCTCAACTGAGGGACTTACAAATTTCAGAGAAACTGAAAAAGTGTTCAATTGTATCTAAAGAATTACTTTTCTTCAAAGGTTGCACGTACACAATCATGTATATCTTTGAGAAACTGTAAAGGCTTTATGCCATTTCCCACCAGATGGTCTGTCCTGAAAAATCTGATTTCAGTGCTGAATTCAGAGTGGTTGGATGGATCTCTTCTCTTTAAGTTGGAAAAGGGATTTTGCCACGGGTGAGGTACTCCTACTCATATCCATTTCACTATGCAACCATCATAAATTAAGGTATGCTCCCAGGAGGCCTTGGCTCCATGTGAGAACAGAAAATGTGTGAATGGTGTGAAGCCAGGATTGCTCTGATAGCATTCTTCACAATCCAGCACAGCTAACTACTCTCTCAGTGTCAGATCGATTTCTGGGGTCACCAGGCTTTTAAACCAGCCCTTATTTTGGAGACTTCTGTGTCCTCAAAAATGTCAAAACTCTGACAAAACGGATCATCCATGTTTCTGTCAAGAACACCTGGATATATCTATTTTATTATGGGCACTGAACTTAGGTAGGCTGAATCTATACCTGAGTGATGGGCATTACAGCTACAAGGTGAGACAGAGCTCAGAGCCACTGTCTCTCAGCTGAGGAAATAGTTTCATCACACATGTGCAAGAATCAGTTTTGCTGAGGGCTGTTTCAGAATTACCCCATTTTGTTCATGAAGACCTCATTTCTTCAGCTAATCCTAGTTTAGAGAAATTACTGAGTGGGGAAGCAATTAGTACTTAATGTTATCATTTTTCAACAGTTCCAAATCCAACAGTTGTGACTTTTCCAGGCATTGAGAAAGAACATAAAGAAAAGTGATGCAGTATGAACAGCAGATTGAATTGCTGTAGTTATTATTACCATTATCATTGTTATTATATGTAAAAAATTAAAAGAGAGGAAGATATACATATACTGTAAGTTGGTTTTTTTTTACACTTGCTAAAATGTACTTCAGGTATAATGCAGTGAGCTTCTCTGTTGGTAATTATTTTTGAATGATGGATTTTTCCACCCACAAAAAGGAAAAAAAAAATGTTACCATGGAACATCTTTTTAAATAAACAAGAAATTAATTTCAAGACAGTTGCACTTCTTGCTCTGTGACATGACAACTGCATGTTGTTATAGTGACACACATCAAATAAGGAGTTCAGAAAAGTAATGGAGTAACATGGAACATGCAGCTTCAGAAGAGTTGATCTTACAACAAATTCAGTTTGAAGAATAACTTTTTATTTGGTGAATATGTAATGTCTGGTTGCATATATAAAGCAGAAAATCCCAAACCTTCTCTGCTTCCATTGCCATTGTACAGGAGTTCAGGACTGGAAAGGACCCGTTGGCTTGTCAGAACCCCACTGGAATGGTGACAGTCAGGGAGATCAGTCCCACCAATCTTACAGTATTTTGTTGTATTGTCTCTATTGTCACTGTCAAACAGTAAATTATGACAGAGGACTACCAGGAAAGTTGAGATAAAAATCTGAAAATCATATAATTAAAATTTAGGTGGGATAAAGATCTTGTGGAATGAGACTTGAAATCTGATCTTAGTGGCAAATTATGCATATTTTTGTGGAGGGACGGGTTTGTATAATCAGATGCATCCTGTAGTGAATTCCCATGTTAGTAAGCACTGTAATACAAGGAGAAAAAAAAAATAATTGCAGTAAGAACCTAAAAATCTCTAGATCTGAACATTTAAAAACATTCAGAAGGAGAAGCAAGGTGTTTAACAAGGAAATACATGCTTTCCTTTTAAGACTTCCTGGTTAAATGTGATTATTTCATATTCTCAAGTAGGAGGAATAGAATTGTTGATTTCACCTTCTTTTTTTCTTATGTACAATTAAATGTCAACAGCTATAAAAGTAAGGGGAATATAGCTGAACCAAACTACTTTTGCCTGGAATCATTTATTAAAAAAAAGATTTATCACACACTTCCCCCTGATGTATGGTATTAGAGACTAATTTTTGAACTAATCTAATTAAAGTCAATTTTGGGATAGTGGTACTTCTCTAATTGTTTCTGAGACATACGCATTAGCAACAGAGAGTGTTATGTTGTCATAGCAACGGGCCTACGGTAATGACTTCAGAAATAGAATTGAATTATGTCACAATGGTGGTTTGGGAACAGCTGCTTCTGTGCAAGTTTGGTTAGGAGGGACAGAGACGTGTGTTGGCTGTGATGAAACCGTGTGATGGCTTGTGGATCCCAGCTTTAGGTGCATACAAACAGCCCACCCCCCCATAGGTGTTTTGATGTTTGGCTAAGCTAAATATATTTTTAATACGGATATTTCATTCTTATTATTCTGCACTTTGTGTAAAATCCTTTCACACGCATTAAGCTTTGTACTTCACTCTATGGTGTAACTGCACACAGTGTCAGACCAGATGTATGGGTGAGGACCTCTGTACGTTCTCTTTTTCCTACACATGATCAACAAATAAAGGTAGATGAAGGAGTCCGCTGTCATCTTTCCGTAGTCCTCAAGTAGTGAAGCACAAACAAGAGACTTAAAAGTACACCTGTCATATTAAAATTCAGGACAGCAATGTACTTCATCAAATGGGCTGGCCTGTTGAGTAGAGCGTCTCAGGATGTTGTGTATGAAGATGTACTCCATCTGCTTTCAGATTAGTACTTGCACTGAGCAAGATGCCTGACCTTACCTTTCATTTTTTTCCTGAGTTTTGCTGGCTGTCCATTATGAATTCATAGAAAATTCATGAAAATTTGAAAAAGTCTGAAGACTTTTTAGTCTAGAAGGTCTAGAAAAAGTGAACTCAGCGCAAGATAAAAGGATTTCCTGTTCATTAATCACATGCTATTAACTTGACAACTTTGCTTGTGACTTAGAAGGCAAATATCTGTCCAGCTTGCAACACTTAAGTTCACAGCATGGCACAGCTCTCGTAAAGGTGATTCAGAGTAGTTTATAGAAAGCAGGACATCAGATGGTAAAGTTAATCTCCAAAACAGCTCCCTTAGTGCTAATGTAGGAAAGGCAAGTGAATGTAAGAGTCCAGATACTGTAGAAGCCAGAAACTGTAAAGGAAACTTCATTCTGGCTCATACAGCTCCATATCCAGGTGTCAAGTACGAACCGAGTATTTCTAAGTTTCTTGGGGAGAGGAAAAAGAAAACAGAGAGAGAATGTAAAAAGAGAAAAGTAGGGTTGGGTATTTTAAAAAATAATACTAATGGTAAATGTACATCTGAAATGTGTTCTAAACAGAGACAGAAACTTTTTAAAAACTAAAACCCAATAGCTCCATGAACAAAGAAAATCATAAATTTTTATTTCCTATGGAGTTGTCTACATTGTTATCTAGGAAGATAGGACTTCCACATAAAATTTATATGATGGTTGAAGTTTTCGTAATGCGGTTCTTCTATGTGTATTCCCCACTGTTTAATAAGGGCTGAGGTCATACTGCAGACAGCTGTACATTCTCTCTCAAGTACTTAGCTGTCTGTTTTCACAATATGGCTAGGAACAGAATATCTTTGAAATGACTGTGTCTAAGTCAAAGTTCGTTGAACTTGGTGGACAGGTTAAAAAATTATAGACAAGCAAAGGGGAGGGTAGATAGACATACAATATGATCACTTAAATTTTGTTTCTCTAAGAAACCTCACTGGAAAAAAACAAAAAAAACCAAAGCGAACAAACAGAAAATCAATAGCTTGCTGGAGACATCTGAGAAACAGTGAGAACATTTCCAAGCAAAAGTATATCACAGGATTAGCACTTTGAGATTAAACAAATGGTATAAATTCAAGCTTGTTTGTTTTCGTAACAGAAAGCAACAGGCTGTTATAGTAACATACCACGTTTGATGACTTCATGGCACAGATGTCAGGACTGCAGCTTAGGAACACCTACTGTCACTGAGAGTTTGGTTTGAAGGGATGAGACAGTAATTTTTCCTTGGTTGATTGAATTCTGTTCTAAAGTCTGTTTTCTGACACTCTTTTAGACACTTTACTGTTCGTCTGTCTGTCCCGATGACTCTGGTGTGAGTGAGAAGTTGTAGTGAGAGGTGTGCTGGTCTGGGCTGGGATAGAGTTAATTTTCTTCATAGTAGCTAGTATAAGGTTATGTTTTGGATTTGTGCTGAAAATAGTGTTGATGATAAAGGGATGTTTTCGTTACTGCTGAGCAGTGCTTGCACAGAGTCAAGGCCTCTTCTGCTTCTCACATCACCCCACCAGCGAGTCGGCTGGGGGTGCACAAGAAGTTGGGAGGGGACACAGCTGGGTCAGCTGACCCCAACTGATATTCCATACAATATGACGTCATGGTCAGCATATAAAGCTGGGGGAAGAAGAAGGAAGGGGGGACGCTCAGGGTCATGGCATTTATCTTCCCAAATAACTGTTACGCGTGATGAAGCCCTACTTTCCTGTAGATGGCTGAACACCTGCCTGCCAGTAGGGAGTAGTGAATTAATTCCTTGTTTTGCTTTGCTTGTGTGTGCGGCTTTTGCCTTACCTATCAAACTGTCTTTATCTCAACCCATGAGTTTTCTCACTTTTACTCTTCCGATTCTCTCCCCCATGCCACTGCAGGGAGAGTGAGTGCACGGCTGTGTGGTGCTTAGTTGCCGGCTGGGGTTAAACCACAACAGGGTGATCTTCTATTCATAACTTGACCTGGTATACGGCAACTTTCCTACTAAACCGCTGGTGTTGGTGAGGAGGCAGCAGTTCTGACCTGGGCATTAAAGCACTTGTAGATGATGATACAGTAGGTTTTGGGGGGCTTTGGCATATCCATAATACTGCTACTCCCTGATTATGACACAAGACCAACAGGTTGTGGATGAAGCAGATCAAACTAGAGGACATCTGTATGCCCCAGTAATTTTATCTATTTTATGTCTCTTTTAATTCCTCATTGGAAGAAAATCTGAATCATTAAAACACCCTCTCTGAAAATAGAATTTTATAGGAACGCTTATGGACATGCTCCATAATCTGGGTTTGAACCTGTTTAACCTTGCTTGGTTTGTAGGAGACCCAGGCTCAAATTTATGTTTCTTATGATAATCAGGTGTTCCTGGCTTTGTGAAATTGAAACGAGTTTTCTGTATGATTCTTGTTTTCATTAGCAGTATCCAAAACACCACATTATAGTTTATCTTTATCTCTGATCTCAAAAGCTTCACAGGCCAAAACAGAACTGAGATGAGGAAGGAAATGGGGAATGATGATGAATATCTCCAATTACTGTTTTGTGAAAGAGTCAGATGCATTTCTGTAGTGTCGAGAGTTTAGTTTGAAACACTTGATAAACGCATCAAGTACAATCCATTTTTCTCTGTTAGAACAAACACACTGTTTAGACCACTGATAAGGTATTTGTCTGTGAGCAGCTGTCAACGGTACAGCTATTCAAATAAGTCCTGACAAAATAAAGTTACACAGAAACACATAGTTCATTGAGCCCAACTGTCTCATTTCAAACATCTTGGGTTTAACAAGCTTTCGCTGACTGCAGAGCTGGGTTTGCAGGGAACCATTTTAATTCCTGGTAGATCTGCCACAGGGACAGGGATCTCACAATCTATGAAATACTCAAAACAGATTCATACAACTGCTCAAGACCCAAGTCCTCTGCAACTGCCCAGTGGAAATGACAGTATCCTCATTTTAATGGCGGGGATTATTTGGGAAATTGACAGGAACACCAATTGCCCTAAGCAGCTACAGTATCCGAGAGCTACCACTAGACGTATAGGGAGAGCAAATGCTTTTGATTCAATGTGGACAGGAAACAAACTTTAACTTTCACTTAAAATTTCCTGTAAATTAAAAGCCCTACTTTTTAGCAAATTCTACACTTAGACTCGAACTTGTTCCATTCCCAGCCCTCCCTAACATATACTGTGCCTGAGAGGAGCCATCCACACAGAGTATTCATGCAGGGATGTCCAACTGAGCCAAAGTTATCATCTAAGCTGCCTTCTATAATAATTAGTGCTTTAAAATAGATTATATTTCCTTAGAGCTTCACTTACCACTTCCTTATCCTTCCTCACTTTGAATAGAAGCATGCCGAGGATCACACAGTCCATCCTAATGATAGTTTATGAAGTATGGTCTGTACAGAATGCAGAAGAATGACCTTTGTGAATTCTATCATAGATCTGAGCAAAACATTATGGCTAAGTTTTACGACCACAGGAATAGTCCCAGAATCATTGTTGCTTATCTGCTTATCCTCTCTCTCTAAAACAGTAGCTATTGGGCTGACTTGTACAAGTATTGAACTGTATTACTGTTGCTGATGGCTCAGCTGCATGATCTAAAGAAGTATGAGCACAAATTCAAAATTCACCAGCTGTCAGAACTATCTGTTCTCAAAGCGCAGTGGGAATATCCAGCCTCTAGCTATGTTGGGTCCAAGAGTACAAGTCTAGAGAGCATATGCAGAACTGGAAGTAGTGTTCTAGAAGTAAGAAATGTAATATCCTTTCAAATTCAGATAATATAAAGATAAAAAAGGTTTAAGGGATCTCCAACTAAAATAATACTGTGAAATACAATAAGATTAAAAAGATAGTAACCCTGCAAATATGTCAGTTATCCCAAAGTAGCGCAATTATAGACCAAAATTTGGCTTATTCCTGTCCCTATAATAGAATGATATAGGTCAGAAAGTCTTTAGTTGGAGACACATGAGTAAAATACAGCCAACACCATTGCTCTCCAGCCTCTCCAAAAAAGTTCCAACAACGACAATGTTCTCTTAATGTAAAAGTTATTCTTATGGTCCTTCAGACTTCATACCTGTAGATTTAAAAACACGAGCAACAACTACGCAGGGTTTTTTTAATGCAAAACCAATGCAGTTTCTAAAAAATATTTATGTCTCAGACACAAGTCAGTTCAAATCAAAATACACATTCACAAAAGAATGGTGGAGTCAGGACACACTCATAAAACAGTGAAAATAAGTCGTCTTGTATGGTTTTTGTCTCATCTGTCTCTATCCGTCTGTTGTCTCTCATCTTATTCTTATACTTTTCATAGTAGAGACAGGTTTGCTTCATTATTGATTCATTATTGCTTCATTATTGATGGTATGTAACCAGCACCAAGTGTAATGGGGTTCCAGTCAACAATCAAAATTTTGAAGCACTGTGGTTAGACAAATACTTCTATAATAATACATGAAGAGGTATTATTTATGAAAATGAAGTGAGCAGGGAATGCAAAAGAAAATTACATAATTGAAAAGGACCAGGGAAGGATGGATTTTTCAAACATTTGTTAACGGGCTTAACAAATTTGCTCAGATTCCATCCACATAACATGCTAAGTAAAGGTAGAGCTAGAAGAATGGCAGAAGTAAGGACCCTGTTCTTTAACTTTGTCAGTTACACTGTAAGAAAAGATTGATAAATGTGATCAGGTGTGGCAGAACTAAGAAGAAAAGAAATAGACATTTAAAAAATTAAGCTGCTTGCCTTTATATTGTAAGAATGTTGAAAATAATCGGAATCCTTCAAGATCAAAAAAGATGGAAGAAAAAATAAACATCCAGCAGTGCATATTTTCAGTAGGCTGTGCAGAGACTGTTGCATAGTGTACCATCCAAGTAAATTATAAGATTATTTGGACAGATGTCTTGGTAAAATTGATGCAAACTTGCGTGGAAAAGTATCTACTGTATCTGAAATATGAATTAAAATACTGGGCAAGCTAAGTATAGAGCTTATCAACAGCAACTCTTCAATGACTTTTTGTCATTCTTCCTCTTTCTTAAATGCCCATTTCCATTGACTGAAAAACACAGGTATAAAGGAAGGCTAAAGAAAGGAGATTTGTTTCACTTTTTTTTTAAACAACTTACATTTTTATTAATTTGCTAAAAATTATTTAATCTGTGTTTAATTTCATAAGGTATTAAAAAGAATTGCACAAGTATTGCAGAAGATGTAAATGGATAATGAGATGATAGCAGATAACCGGGTCCTGCACTTGGGTCACAACAACCCCAGGCAACGCTACAGGCTTGGGGAAGAGTGGCTGGAAAGCTGCCCAGAGGAAAAAGACCTGGGGGTGCTGGTTGACAGCCGGCTGAACATGAGCCGGCAGTGTGCTCAGGTGCCCAAGAAGGCCAACGGCATCCTGGCCTGTATCAGAAATAGTGTGGCCAGCAGGAGCAGGGAGGTGATCGTGCCCCTGTACTCGGCACTGGTGAGGCCGCCCCTTGAATACTGTGTTCAGTTCTGGGCCCCTCACTACAAGAAGGACATTGAGGTGCTGGAGCGTGTCCAAAGAAGCAACGAAGCTTGTGAAAGGTTTAGAGCACAAGTCTTCTGAGGAGCGGCTGAGATAACTGAGACTGTTTAGCCTGGAGAAAAGAAGGTTCAGGGGAGACCATAACGCTCTCTACAACTACCTGAAAGGAGGTTGTAGCGAGGTGGGTGTTGGTCTCTTCTGCCAAGTAACAAGCGATAGGACAAGAGCAAATGGCCTCAAGTTGCACCAGGGGAGCTTTAGACTGGATATTAGGAAAAATTTCTTCACCGAAAGGGTTATCAAGTATTGGAACAGGCTGCCCAGGGAAGTGATTGAGTCACCATCCCTGGAGGTATTTAAAAGTCGTGTAGATGTGGCGCTTAGGGACATGGTTTAGTAGTGGACTTGACAGTGTTAAGTTTACAGTTGGACTCGATGATCTTAAAGGTCCTTTCCAACCTAAATGATTCTATGATTCTATGATTCTAACCAGAATATTCATTATAAGCTTTTGGAATTCCTTGCCATGGATTCAATTCAGTGGCCATGAATTGAAATGGGGAAGTTCTGACTGAATAAAAAGAAATGAATTTTCACTATGAGAATAATTAAGCATTGGTACAGGTCATACCGAGAGGCTGTTAATTTTCAGTTCTTGGAGGTTTTCAAAACATGACAGGACAATGTCCTAAGCAACCCAGTCTGAATTCAGCATTCACCCTGCTCTGAGCAGGAGTTTGGACTAAAGACCTCTGAAGGTTACTTCCAATCTGAATGACTCCATGACACTTAAGTATTTGGGGATACTGAAGACACAGCTCTGTAGAAAAAAGGCAATAAGAATAAAAAAGTACTGTGCTATATGAAATTCTTCTGCAGCAAAATGTTCAAAGAGATATCTAAAAATTGGACAAACATGAGGATGTTAACACTGCGCTAGGTAATAACAAGTTCATATGTGAAAGGCTTCAGGTTGAAAAGAGGAGTGAAAGTAAAGGTCTAAGAGCACTCTAGATGTTCTGGAAGAAAAACATATAATGGAAGTAAATTATATGGGAATCGTAGATGAACTGAGAGGACCTTAGTACTATTCCAAAGAGTAAATCCTAGTAAATGTAAGCCATTAAATTGAGAGCAAAAGCAAATTCAAGGAAGAAAGGTGTAGCAAATGGGTTTCATGGAGATTTAAAAAAAGAAAGAAAAAAAAAAGATGACAAATTATAACTTAGAGAAGTATGGGTTGTTTCGGTTTGGTTTGGTTTGGTTTGTTATGTTTTTAAGTGGACACCTATTTGCTCATGAGACATTAAAGCAGCACAGAGAATAGGCAAGGTGCAAGTCCAAAACATAGGGTATATGGTCAATATATAAATAAATATATAAATATACATTAAAGTGGATGTAACAAGCTGTCTGAAGAAAAGACTGAATACAACTCTACAAATTTAGCAGTGCTGTGTAAGATGTAAAGACTCCAGAAAGGACAAAAGTATAATTTTAGACCAGACGAGGTCTTCTAAGAGAACAAGACCATTAAAAGATTATAGTATTTTTCAATCATTACTTTGAAATGTCTAAATAGGGTCATTATAAAAAAGAAGGGAAAAGTGCTTTATCTTAAATTTGATTTTTTTGTTTGATGAGAATACTGAATTTAAAATACAAGACTAATAAATATAGTCAGTTATGCCAGGAATTTAAAAAATCCTTTAGAGTTAAAAGTGTATAATCATAATACCAATTCTTTGTGATGCTTTGGCACTATGTGCAAATCACAGTCGCATTAGATACATGGAAAGTTGCCTCTATCATAAGCCATGTGTCCTTTCCTCAATCAACATTGCTGGGCATTTGAATATACTGGAGAATTGATTAATTTTCCAAATTCACCAATGCTGTGGTCTAAGTTAGATTCACATTAAGATTCTTTTTCTTGTGAAAATCTGTGTGGTGAGGATTATAACTTTAACAATACCCCTCCTACTGCTTCGAATCACAGTAGTAATTAAGAAAAATCATACCCAGATGACACAGTGAATGTGAGGACCTATTATTAATGTTTGTTATTTACTAGGTTTTCTGATAGCACTGATAACAGCAGTAGATAGTACATGAATATTTTTAAACCGGAAATAATCCAGCTGCCAATTTTTGTATGTGCTAACCATGAGAACATCACACCATGCTTTCTCTGTCAGCTCTGCTCACATGTACTACCCCACTGGGTATTGTATCCACTCTACATACCCAGGGCTACTCATAAGTGGTATGATTTTGTCCAGTTTGGTGGAAGACTGATTAAAATCACAGCCCTTATCAAAGCAGTAAAACATATCTCCAGATCTTTCCATTCCCTGTGGCTGCTGCCTCCCACTCCTATCTTCCACAGGGAAACAGTCTCCCTCTAATTGCAGAACTAATAGTTAAAATTTGGAAACATACCCCTGAATACCAATTGACTCCTTAGCTGCTCAAGCCACAGCTTAGCTGCTAAAGTCAGAGTCTGACTTTTTCATAAAAAGTGGGATAGAAAATTGGCATAATAAGAAATAGAAAGGATATTTCCAGCCACGATTTAGTTCAAATGAAAACAAATACAGCAAAATGTTGCAGACAGAAAAAAAAAAAAACACCTTAGGTAATTAGGAATGAAGCAAGATATTCTGACCCCAAGAGCAGTTTACCCACGCAAACTCAGAATCAACAGAATGTTGTCACCCAGTTATAAAATATTTTTATTCTATTTATCCTCAAAATGTCACCATGCAGATTCTTTGGAAGGATGGAGCAGGAAGAATATGAGTAATGTGTAAGAAACACAACCTATCTCCCGATTTTTTCCTATATACTATTTCTGAAAATGTCACTACCATGCTGAGTCTACTAATAGGATCATTAGCTCATCAAATCAGGCTCAGAATCTAAAACTGAGAAATGAGACACGCTCACAAAATATCTCCGAAGAAATAGCTAATTAGGTGGAAGATGGCATGGTCTTGGCTCTGAAAAAGGTCAAACTAAAAGTAAGCCTTACAGGGTAGAATCTTAACAATCAAAACATTCTTTTGAAATACCAGGAAACAGGAATGCAATGGGCATTTCACAGCCTATAGCCTCTCACATGTAAAGTGGTACATGGAGAACCAGATATGAGACACAACAGGATTTCTGTCCCTTGCCCAACCTATCAGATAGCTCTCCAGGGGTGCTATTTTCCATGTTGGAGATACATGCCTAACATACTGCCTCCAAGGCCCTTTCCCAAATTCTATGATTTTGTGATAGCTCTAGTTGCTGTCATGTGTTAATTATACAAACTTGAATTTCCTCACCGGGGCGGGGCGGGGAAAGAAGGAAATTTGGGGTAGTTAACATGAAAACGGACATTACGCAGTGGGCCTGGGAAAGTGCATGCTATTCACAGGATTATCGATGTGGACTACAGTTACACTTACACTATCCACCTTAGTAAATCCACACCTGTTTCCAGTAACAAATCAGTTCAAATTTACACTGTATCTGTCTATCTATCTATACATATGTATATGCATAATGCATTCAAGAGAGTAATACAGCCAGCCACAGAAACTTGAAAATATTAGGTAGTAAGGAGTGAAATGAAATATTCCAAACATTGGGAATTATTTCAATACATATGAGATGACAATTTCAATACACATGAAGGGTGGCAGGAGATTCAAGGAGGCCTATTTTTACTCACTATAAAATGGGGCGATGGGGAGAGGAACACAGCAGAAGGAAGGACTACTTTTCGTTTTAAAGCAAAGATGCAAAAAGTTTACAGGGAGCACAAGATTTTAATTGACTCCTCAAGGATGAGATGAGGGAATAGGAGGATGATGGTTCCTGATCTTCTCCACCTGTGAGGAAATCAAACGGGGGAAAAAGACAAAGACAGAAAGAAAAGGGATGTTGTTAATACCAGTTTCCATGGGACATTCAAATACAGGCTAGAGACCTGTGAGAGGCTGAGACCAAAGCAAAATGCCATAATTTAAGGAAGACATGTTTAAAATAAGTATTTTCCTCATTCATCTCTCGACTTCATCAGACTTGAGCTTCATATGGGCTGAGCAGGAATCCTGGAAGCTACAAGTAAGGATTACACAATAGAAAGGGTGGACAATGAATTCTTAGAATTGTTAATTGAAGACAGAAAAAATAAGAAGAAATCAAAGCATGATATGTTTGAGATTCACTTCCCCATAAGATAACAAAAGAACTCAGGCTTAATTTAAACTAAATAGGACTCGCAAACAGCTGTAGAGAGCCTAGTGCAACCCAACACATTTCCTCACTTACGTGAAGAAATTAGAAGAGACAGGAACATTGTGTGTATAAAAGGGCCAGAAACTGCCAGAAAACTTCCAATTCAATCCCATGCTGACATTAGCAAAAAGAGACAAACCTAAGTAGACATTATAACAACCAGTTTATGATTACACCTCTGTTAGAGCAGCTGGCAACATAGCCACTGCAGTTAGTAGAGAAGCTGGAAAATGTCCAAGGATTGAAAGAGGCAGAAGCACAATACTCACATGCTGTCACACAAGTGGAAAACTGTGGTTAAATATAAAAAAGAAGCTGCAAGGAAATTGCAAGACTTGCAAACAAAGATTGACCTTGTCATCAGAGGTAGTCATGAGTACCTGTGGTAGGTCAGCTGAATTCTCAAAGCAAGTGGGAGATCTACATGTATATAAACTATATCTGTCTACATAAATACAAAACCAAGCATGTAGCTTAGTAATGCTGTTTATACCCCTGGAAAGAGAAGTTATTATAATGCAATGCATTAGTGGGAACTAATAACTTTGAATATCTACAGTATGGGCATCTATTTCTGAATTAGTTGCATAGAAGAGTCTCTTTATACTCACTGGACAGGAAGAGTATTTGTCGAATGCAAGTCATCTTATCCCAAAACAGACAACTCAAAATAGCCTTCAAAGTACCCTGCAAATATATATTCCTTTCCTGAAAAGGGTGCTTTAAATATAGACCTTTGTAAACTGACCTAAATTGTATCAAAGCCTGAGGTAAAATTATTTAAGATTTCTAGAACATATTCAGTTGACTAAACACAGTAGCCTGATGCCATACGAGACTCTTCTGACAATACAGTTAATAGAACCTGGACAGTTTTTCAGCTCACCCTAAGACATGTAGGTCTCGATTCATTTGGCATCGCATGAACATCTAGTATCATTTGATGTACACTAAGTTATATGAAACATCTACAAACTGCTCACAGATACAGCAGAAAACCTAGGGGAGTTCCATGTCCTTTTAGTGAGGCCACTGGGAGCTAGACAGGGCTTGACAGAGCATCTCAGGTGGCAGTAAACATCTATCTGTGGGTAACCAAAGCAAACCCTTAAGCAAACCTGAACTGTGCAGGTCCGATCTCAACTAGTATGGTATAATTATATCCTTATTATTACTCTCTGTGTCCAAAACAGGTTGGCATCGTCCAAATTACCTGTTGTAAATAGTCTCTGATCTATGCTATGTTTCAAAACATGCCTGGGAATTATTCAGGTGAGCACTGTCTGGAATAAGATAAAACCAAGGACAATTTAATAGCGTGGATGACTAACATCCAATACCTGAGCCCACACCTTCTTTCTGTTTAATTTGCTGATATAAATGTAACTAGTGGCAATCAGCTCTCTAGACTCCAAGGACTACATCAACCATTTCTCTCTTAACTGTAACAGGCGTTTAAATGTTAGTTCTCATGAAGGTAGACATATATATACCTTGTGAACAAATAGGCTCAAGTATCTTAATCTAAAGATGGATTTCACTGCATAAATCGTTAGCCCCTCCTACCAGAGTTTCTAGATGAATTATTAAAAAAGAGAAAAAGAACTGGCAAAGCAAATGCATAATACATTTCTTCAACTTTGATAAGAACGTGGAGCACTGATGGTCATGATTGCATGTCTTCATCACGTAAAAATGTTTCTGAACAACCAAAGAAATGAAAAGTTTGTAGAAAAAATAAATAAAAGTACAAAATTATTAACAATTTTTATCAGGTAGTATCTGGCAGAGTAGGTGGCTTCGGGTGTCTCTCATCGCTTGGTACATCTTTTATTAGAAAAGGAAAGTCGATCCTAGAAGCGGAGCTGCTGCTTAAATATAACGGGAAAGAAAGATTTCACAGTAGTGTGGACCTGCTAATACTTTTCTTTGTTGAGCAGTGAGTTTAATACAAAAAAGAAAAAGCAGACACTTTTGAAGGAAAAACTGATTCCACTTAAATCCAGAGTACAAAAATTTCAGCTCAGATATACCAATAAAAACATATTACATGAGTCAGAAAGATGCAATAGAATCTTACAATAACAATTGTCTTTTCTAAGTTTTCACTTAAGCAATTAACATCAAAGGAGTATCAGGAGTTCAAAAAACAACTTCAGCTGCCCATTGACTCTGACAGACATTATAGCAAAAACCCCTTCCCAATCATAGCAAGTATTGACTCTTTGAAAAGCACACAGCGTTGCCTTGTGATGTGGAGCCTATAAAACGGTCTGACGATACAGAAGACAAAGTATTCTTGTAGATGATTCCTTATTAGCTAGTATGTAACTTTTAGAAATGCTGATGATGCAACATTGCAGATTAAAATCACAGGTTTTGTAAAGCTGAAACATCTGGACTCTTTAGTCAATGCAATGAATTCCGTGCCAGATCACAATTAAAACACACTGTAGGACTAGTATATGATAAAACCCACAAACTTAACAGAGAGAACTGAGACCCTGGCAGACTCATATGTTCTACAGGCAGAACACAAACCTACTCTTGACAATTATATACCTATTCAGTTAGCCACAATGAGACAACAAATCATTCTTATTCATGAAATCAAATTTTCCTTGATCACCAATTAAGATGAAAAATATTGAGTACATGATAGTAGTCTCATGCAGTCTGCAGTAGCCTCCAAGTGATCACACACTTCAGCAGCTCTAGACTGTACATTTACAATATCTTGAAATCAGAAGGAAGAGGGAAATTTAGGGAAAAAAAATCTTATACATTATGCAAACCTCTAAAAAGCTTTAATTTTATATCCCCACAGCCTAACAATACCCTAAAGTACATATTCATATAATCCGTTCAATCCCTGTAGAAGTGAGACTCATCTTTCTTACTTTAGGTGTCTGAAGGCTGGTTTTAAAATTGAAGTTAATTGTCTAGGCTATATCTTGGAGAGAGAGAAAAATGTATAGAAGTTCATTCATTCTATCTTATTCCATCCACTCCATTCCATTTTAACCTCTTATTTTAAGATGGGATGGACTGAGTTCTGATGGCATTTAACTCTCATTGTTTACTATAAAGAAAAATATGGTGACATCCTTAAACTGGATGCCTAATTTATAGGTGGCCAGAAGTTGAATTTCATCCCTACATACGTTTGTAAAAGAAGATTCAAAACCTGAAACTATATAATGCATTTTCTTGTCTTTATTATGCAGGAAGAGCGAGAGCACTGTTTTCTTCAAAGCTGCTGCTCTTGGTGGTGCTGCCATGTGCTCTCCAAGCATTAGGTGGATGGCTGGAACGCTTGCCCAGGAACTGGGAAAACTGAGGATAGCCAGCCGTTCTCAGGATAGTGTCAAAAAAACAGTTGTTCTGGAAAACTGAAATCTTCCCCTCAGATGTTAAACATAGTCAAAACCTACAGAATTCATGGGCCCAGAAGAATGAGCCATTTCTGATCTTTTAGTGAAAAAGTTTTCTAAAGTAAAAAGGTATAACGCAGGGTTGGAGGTGGGGACCAGAATCCTGTTTTTTTCTCCACTCGATTTCACTAGTTGATGGGCCACAAAAATTAGAATTCTGCATTTGTGTTCTCCTTTTAAAAGAAAAATAATATTTTTAAAAAGGGCTCTAGACACTCCAATATAACATTTAGCTGAGCAGTGTTAATATCTCAGGGAATGTGCATATGTCTGTGACAATAATAAACAGCTTCTTCAAGCGGCAAATCTCTATTGAGGCAGGTAGAGTGCAAAGGTGCTGCACTGGGTTGTTGGGAAGCTTTCTGTTTGGTGGAATGTTTATACGCTAATAACGAAGAGAAAAGTAATCAGATTTCTCTATTCTGAAGGTGTGAAGTGAAGCTGAATAGCAATATGTGCACACTGCAGAAAGGAACAGAAGAAACATAACACTTCAAGTGTACAACACACTCAGCTTTACTTCATATATGTGAAGTACACAAGCAAAATGTAAACTATTTCTCTATGTTCGGCTAGGCTTAAATTAAAATTCATCAATTAACTTTTGCCAGGACAACAAAACAAAACAAAACAAAACCAAACCAACAAAAAAACCCAGAAATCATCTCAGACCTGTACACTTACTAGGAAAATACTACATGCATCAGGAGAAATGTAGCAACTTGAACTGCATTTTCAAAGGACAAGAAGGATTTCTTTGACAAAAGAAATCCCATCGAGTCCCAGTGCTTGCTGGTTTGGTGGCAGAGGACAGTGTCAGTTCCACTGATCTGAACACAACTAATACAGACTATTTAAACCATGTTCAGCATTCATTTGTGGCTCCTCAATTCTTATAAAACTTTAGTGATATGTTGGATCCACTGTAAGTCTGGATTTTCACTGAAAAGGAATACAAATCCAATAGGTTTGCTGCAGACAGGAACAATGGCATAAATTTTGTTATTGTTGTTCCTACTGAAAGTTCACAATAAATTTCAGCAGTCAGAAAGTGAGATACCTCTCAAAAGTTATGAGAATTATTCCATTAAAAAAAAAAAAAAAAGAAAAAGGAAGCTCTCTGCTTTTTCATCTTCTGGAGATTAGAAGAGAGAACAGCAGTATCTTCAAGTTTGAGGAAAAAAACTGTTTATAGAGAGCAGGGCAAGTACAAGCCTAACTGTACAGCTATAGAATTCACTACAGAAACAGAATGCAAAACTTTCATATCCACAAATTCCTTGGCCTGGCAGAGCAAATGAGCAGCAAATGCTAAAAATATATCTTGTGCAAAGAGACAGGGAACCAGTGTTCAAAAGTGTCCTTCTATAATTCAATTTAAATTATGCAATTTACATATTCATTTAAATCTGTATATGGTTATACCATTCACAAAGTGTTGGGACATCTTATTATATTTAAAGGATCTTAAAGTATCTTAACAAAACCTGTGGTGTGAAAACTGCCTAGCCTGCACATGTCATTTCAAGATAAACACATTCCAAACCAGAAAACCAATATGTCAGAAGAATTTATTAACTAAACAATTTAACAAAACCCAAGTATCTTCTTCAGTCTCAAAGACAAATTATTTCTAGTCCAATATCCAGCCAACTAACCAAAATTCCATCCATCTCAGTCTCTCAGAAAAGCAAATTAGTCTGAAAGGACAGGCTCCTTGCACTGGAACTCAATCATCTATAACAGATAAATACTGAAATTATTTAAACTCGGGCCAATCAACACTTTCAAATAATAGGTGTATTTGAGAAGGTAGCCTGGGCCAGGAATCATTCTCATTAGCCACTTTGCATGTGGTCACCCTGTTTTAGAGGCTAAGAGAGATTAGTCAAATGAATGTGCTGCAATTTTGCCATTTGGCTTTAAGGCCAGAAGGCAAGCCTTGGCACTGTTTGGTAATTAAAACAAACATAGCCACAAGCCATAACACTTTCTATTTATACTCCCACTGTTTTCACCATTGCAATAGTATCAGCATCTATTGATGAGATTTTTTTATCAAAAGACTGTTCACCTCATTAGGTCTAGATTATAGAACAGCTCCTTGTTAAAGAAGTTGGTTTTGAAAGTTTTCAAGGGACTCTGATGAGTAAAAAAGTATGGCATGTGTCATCTCTTCTTGACATCAACCATCCAATTATTTCAGAAAGGAAAGAAATCGTGTTATGAAGCATATATGTGCATTATAAATAGTGGCTTTGAATCTGATCTAACCCAGAGAAGGATTTAATAGCAGTCTCTCTTAAGAGAAAGTCAAGCAATTGTACAATAGCAAGAGGTTGAGAGCATATATATATATATCTCTCTGGGAAAACTCAAAGCCAGTCTTAAAAATGTTATATGGCTCCTCAGAGAGTTAACAACTCCATCTGTTCTGCCATTAGAAGATCCAAAGGCTTAACAGGCAATAGAAGAGTGTGCCTCATTATATGGCCTGGGAACAGATAATAAATCTTCTCATGTATCTTTGACTGCAATGATAAAATGCCTTCAAGTTGTCTTGATTTCCTGAGGCCCAAAAGAACAGTATACTGGTATTTGTATATCATGGGAGAATATTCTTGTGGGTATGCAAGCAGATTTTCCTCACAACAGGAATTAAAAGTTTACTGTTAAAGCAGTTTGTAAGTTTTAATTAGTCTTTTTTGAGTCAAACCCATGCATGAACTTCTGCTTGTAAGAACTCCTTTTCTGATAACATGCATTTCCCACCATACATACTAATGTCAAGAGAGTGAAAGACCCTAAGAAGCAAGTTCACGTGAGTACTGACTCTGAGACAAAACTATAGCTAAGACTAATGTTAGGTCGCTGCAGACAAAATTAGTGCAACAAAAAAAACTATCTATCCACTAAAGATTCACCTTGCCATAAGAAAAAAAATAGGAGTACATAAAAAACTGTGGTAACTGAAATAACATCATGAAAGCTTTTATAACAACATTGAGGACTAGTTGAAATGTCTGATTTGACCAGAAAAATTACTCTTAAGACTTCTTAAGGGACCTTATTAACTAAAGTTACAGAAGCATAGTACCATTCAGAAAACCCTGATGGAATTCTCCCCTCTGCTGAGAAAAGTGAAAAGATTTATTCAGTTCTGGAGATGCTCCTTGTGTTTTTATATCCCCACTATGAAATTTGATTTCTTTATAACTTTTTAAATAAAATTCAGGTTTTGATCCACTACAGTCCCCAAATCCCTTTTGCAGCGTTATTTCGGTCAGTTCTCTCCCATCCTTTATTTGTACGTTAGATTATTCTCACTTGAGAATGACATCTTACACTTTTTCCTACCAGATGGTGCATTTTTTTTTGAGAGTCATCTCTCTCCTGTATTAAGATCGTTTTGAACTTTATTTGCATATCCCAACATAGTGAGAATCCCTTTGACCTCGGTTACTGGCAGATTTAATACATCTACACTTTATTCTAATGTTTGTTCATAAAAATACTGGCGAGTACCACACAAGATAGATCTTGGCAGGGACTAGCTTGGTACAATCTCGTATTCTGAATATGAACTATTGAAAACTGCTCTCTATATTCAGCTTTCAAACATCTTTGCACCTATGCTATACTAATATTATGCAAATGATGTTTCCATAACAAACTTTTAAGAATGCTAGATGCGACAAAACGAACAAAAAACACTCAAAAAAGTAAAGATATATGGCAATGGGATCATATGAAAACAGAAGGAGTATGACTGTTTCTCCTCTTCCCATGAAGTCTGCTACCCTACTATAAAAAAGAAACTACATCAGTTTGATACAAATCACATGGAATAAGTCCACACTGGTTGTTATTCACCATTTTATTATCTTCTAGGTACCTACAAATTGTCTGATTATCCTTTTACAGTATTTTTCTAGGAAATTAATATAGCTGATTGATTGATATGCACTTCTACAGCTCTTTATCTCCTTTGTTAAACATAAGCACTCTATGTGCTATTTTCAAGCCCTAGCAACTAGCAGAACTCCATGAACTTCCCATAATAACTGCTCAGAGCTCTGAAATTTCATCACCCTCTTCTTCATCTGACATGGCATTGTTGTCTCATAAAAGTAAACAAATAATAAGCTCATGTAAGTCAAATCAGACTTTAGACAGATGCACACTATGAATCCAGAGCATTACATTCATCTAGAGAAAAGAAAGAGAAAAAAAGAGCTTTTCATCAGATTCAGACATTTAGGTTATACATTGAAGAACATTTCAAGGGTATCGCTTAGACAAGTTATATGTACATTTTGCAATTCTTAAGTTATAAGGACACTCAGAGGACTAATGGCTCCCACTATTTTGGCACAATGGAGTATGAAGATCCAGGAGATGGTAATACTAGATGTTTTACTAAATGGATTGAAAAAACTCTTAAACTAGCTCAACAAGAAGTAAAGAGAGAAAGCCAGGAATATTGGGCCTAACAACAACAAAATCTGAAAACTGGAATAGAGATGCAAAAGGTTTAATATACATTTGACTGTGGAGTTTCAAGCAAGAGAGTTTCCAAAGTGAATTTTTATATATACATACACACACATATATATAGTTACATACACACTTCTACGGGGTTTTTAAATCATATCACCCTCTAAATAACACAAGAAAATACGTTCAAGTTCATGAAGAAGAGCGATTAGAAAATCAGGCAAAGAGGTCCTTGGTGTAGACTCATTTTTGTTTAGTATTTTGAAAAGAGTGAAAATCTTGCAAATACTTGGAGTCTTATTATTGTTGTTGCTATTTTTTTACTATTGTAAAACCTTGAATTCACATCAAAATCAGACCTCATTGTAGGAGGTGTTTTCTATCTCCATCATTTACCAGCAGTCCTGGTTAACTGGGGAAGTCCCGGATGACTAGAGGCTCGCCAATGTGACGCCCATCTATAAGAAGGGCCAGAAGGAGGATCCGGGGAACTACAGGCCGGTCAGCCTGACCTCAGTGCCAGGGAAGATCATGGAGCGGTTCGTTTTGAGGGTGCTCACGAGCCATGTCCGGGACAACCAGGGGATCAGGCCCAGCCAGCACGGGTTCATGGAAGGTAGGTCCTGCTTGACAAACCTGATCTCCTTCTATGACCAGGTGACCCGCCTCGTGAATGAGGGAAAGGCTGTGGATGTGGTCTACTTGGACTTCAGTAAAGCCTTTGACACTGTCTCCCACAGCATTCTCCTAGAGAAGCTGGCGGCTCACAGCCTAGACAGGTACAGTCTTCGCTGGGTAAAAAACTGGCTGGACGGCCGAGCCCAGAGACTTGTGGTGAACGGAGTTAAATCCAGTTGGCGGCCGGTCACGAGCGGTGTTCCCCAGGGCTCAGCACTGGGCCCGGTCCTGTTCAATATCTTTATCAACGATCTGGACGAGGGGATCGAGTGCTCCCTCAGTAAGTTTGCAGACGACACCAAGCTGAGCGGGTGTTGATCTGCTCGAGGGTAGGAAGGCTCTGCAGAGGGACCTGGACAGGCTGGATCGATGGGCTGAGGCCAACTGTATGAGGTTCAACAAGGCCAAGTGCCGGGTCCTGCACTTCGGCCACAACAACCCCAGGCAACGCTACAGGCTTGGGGAAGAGTGGCTGGAAAGCTGCCCGGAGGAAAAGGACGTGGGGGTGCTGGTTGACAGCCAGCTGAACATGAGCCGGCAGTGTGCCCAGGTGGCCAAGAAGGCCAACGGCATCCTGACCTGTATCAGAAACAGTGTGACCAGCAGGAGCAGGGAGGTGATCATGCCCCTGTACTTGGCACTGGTGAGGCCGCACCTCGAATACTGTGTTCATTTTTGGGCCCCTCACTACAAGAAAGACATTGAGGTGCTGGAGCGTGTCCAGAGGAGGGCAACGAAGCTGGTGAAGGGCCTGGAGCACAAGTCTGATGAGGAGCAGCTGAGGGAACTGGGGTTGTTTAGCCTGGAGAAGAGGAGGCTGAGGGGAGACCTCATCGTGCTCTACAACTACCTGAAAGGAGGTTGTAGCGAGGTGGGTGTTGGTCTCTTCTGCCAAGTAACTAGCGATAGGACAAGAGGAAATGGCCTCAAGTTGCGCCAAGGGAGGTTTAGATTGGACATTAGGAGAAATTTCTTTACTGAAAGAGTGGTCAGGCCTTGGAACAAGCTGCCCAGGGAAGTGGTTGAGTCACCATCCCTGGAAGTAGATGAAGCCCTTAGGGACATGGTGTAGTGGGCATGGTGTGTTGGGTTGACGGTTGGGCACGATGATCTTAGAGGTCTTTTCCAACCTCTATGATTCTATGATTCTATCCACTCAGTGATAGGCAATATCACTTTAAAGCAACCTACAGCCTAAGCATTTGAGACAGAAGAAGAATGGGAGGGGAAGTTGACACAGAAATGTAAAGTGACTCTCGTCATTTCATCTAGTAGGCTGACTGTAACGTTGGAAATTCAGTCCAAATTTCCTGAATCTTAATGCAATTCATTTTTCCAGGGTACCACACTGAATATTTCCTGGTATGTAGGAAAGGTTCAAAACATATGGATATGTGAATCTTCCTGCAGAATATATTTAATTAGCTTTTAATGTCTCTTGTTATTTGATATCCAGAGAGGTTTTGTAGCATTAAATTTTATTTGACAATTAGAAATAAATATCACAATCACCAGAAGAAGATGGTTCAAATTTAAACAAAACAAGGAATGAAGCTGAAATATGTTTGTAGTGTAATTTATATTATATAATTGCCATATTCTTGCTAGAATGCTTCAGGATAACTTAAGAGACTTCCTTAAGAATAAAGGTCATTAAGCAAGGTAACACATTTTTGAGGGTGCTACATCTGGTGACACACTAACTCAAATCGACAGAAAAAAACCTAGGATAAAGAAACAGAAGAACTTTTATCCTTGAAAATTTCCTCATTGCACATCATAAGGAAAATTTCAGTGCATCATTCATTAATATTCAAGCTAAGCAAAAAAATCATTAGAAATGCATTGAAGGTCTTAGGCCACACCTGGCTGCAAGTGAATGCTTAGGCAAATTATGAGCCTTATAATGGAATGAGCAAAGGAGAGAAAACTGGTTATAATTTGGGTTTGTTTTTCTGCTTCCGTATATTAGAGCTGTGAATTAAATGAATGCAGTTCCAAATATTTCAAAAATTTCAACAACTACACAGCCCTCTGAGTATTCTGAGGTGAAGTGGGCCATAGGAATAATTTTTTCTATGCAATCAGGTATTTCCTTTGAAAAGAGCTATAAATACGTTACAAGTTGTTACATGACTTTGTTGTGCACTTTGGGAGGTGACCTTTCAATAGCACCTGTGGGGTGTTCTTTGAGAGTGGGACAGAAAAAGGAGGTCTGTAACACCAGGGCAAGCATGTCTATATAAAGAGAAATACTTCATATCTATTATAATCTCCTTTACTTTTTTCTCTTGTCTTGTCCCTCTTGCTTTTACTCTTCTTTCCTCTCCTTTTCATCTCAGTCAGAAAATAAGGAGTTCTTCAGCTTCTTGAGAACAAGAGAAGGATGCAGAAGGAAACCTATTTGATGGGATACAGCTTTTGACAGAAGAAAAGACAATTTGGTGTCCTAAAGGAGACTTTTAAAAGATGAACAACCTTGGTAAGGTAAAAGTTTAGGAACAGAACAAGTAAGAGGGTCAATTCTGCAGTCAGTAAGATTTTCTTCTGTTTTCTACAGGAAGGTAGAAAAGTTGGCTGGTTAACAGAACCAGATGTCTTAGGCATAAATGTCATTAAGGCAACTCTTGCCTTGATATGCTTACTAATAGTCCTTATACTTACTCACCTCACTGCCAACTCCAAAAGCTCCAAAATAACGACAATTTTTCCACTTTGCTTTGCCTTTGGGGAAAGACTTTGGCTTTGTTCCCAAAAGATACTGTGAAGTTTCATCTTCCCCTCATTATGAACTCACTCTGACCAGCCTGTGTGTCAGAATTTGAATGGGTGAATTAAAGTCTGGCTAATTTTCCCAAAGGGAGAAGGCAAGAAGGGATTCATATTAGCTCCATTCACTGTGGAATTTCCCTCTTCTCAAATTTTAGTGAATTCACCAACATTTCTCTCCTGGCCCACATTTACCCCTACCCTAAGCTTGCCAATGACACATTCCTTGTACCTTCTTCAGGCACTCCCTCCTCCACATAACATATCCCTTCTATCAGCTCCAAATGATGACTAGTTGTCACCACCCCTTCTTTTCTCATTTCTCAATCCTGGGAGGCAATGCCAAGAGTGACAACTACTTTTCTTTCACAGACTGAAGTATGAGGGGTTGAAAAGGAAGAGAGTTAGAAGACGGTAACACCTCTATGGAAATAACGGTATATGCCAAAGATCACAGTGGGAAAACATTGATCTGAAAGCAGCTGGTTCGTAACTTCAGAAAATCTAAAAAAAAAATTTGGTAAAATTTAACTGCAGTTCTAACAAGGAGTCTGGCCAAGCATGAAAACTCTATCCTAAAGGCACTTCATCCAGGAAATGTTAAAGATTTACTTAATAAGACATTAGGTAGTTTTAGTTGAATACCTGTCTTTCAGTATTAAAGGACAAAACTGAATTAATTTTGAACACATAGGGATGGACACACACATATATGTGTGTACATATGTGTATATGTACACATAACTATACATATAATTATCCGATGTATGTGCCTCTAAGGTTCCTTCTCTAAATTGTTCCTAGTATCATATTACTGAATTAAAATAACAATAAACTTTAGGCCATAGGATCCCCAGGTGAATTAGCTATGAAACCAGTTATTCACAATCTTTAATGCAAAATGTCTCTGCTTCAGGGAATCTAAGATTTAAATGAATGATAAAATATTTTCAATAATATGAAAATGATACTAAAACTTGGAAAGACCTTGAGCAACTAAAATAGTTAAATATTATCTGATTATAGGGAAAGGGAGAACATGCTGAATTCTATTTAGAGTTTTATGTGGGCGGTAGGAGTCTTGTTCTGTTCCTATTTGTTGAAACAACATATTTACATCACTGTATAATTAGTGTTCTCCCTTGGGATACTGTGAGTAGGTTATTTGGATCAACTAAGCAAACCCTTTACAAAATGAAAGGGATTCTTTTGCCACTATAACTGCTGGGGGAAACACTCTGTAAGGAAATATTTTTGATCTTTAACTCTGCAAGATTTTGTGCCAATCTAGAAGAATTTACTCTTCTAAGTAGCCTTCAGGAAGTGCTAACTTTCTGGAAGATGTTACTTTTATTCTCTTGCAAGGCAATATACTTCCTGGAAAAAATACATGATTTGGGAAAAAAAGACCTACAATAAATCCATAGTCTTATTACAGTTTAACAGCAAAGTGAAATTCTAACTATGAAATTAAGTTTTGAGGATTTTTAAACTCTTAGTTTTGATATTATATGATAACAATTTCTAAGTTGAATATCTTCAGGAATCAATGTACTCTTTAAAGTTTTGCTTTGTTTTAAGCCTCAGATGACAAATATAACTGGCTGTCTGACTACAAAGAAGTATCAGGACTTACATATTTTAGAGCATTTGTTTGGATCAAGCTGTAGAAGAATTGAAAAAGACAACTGCACTTTCAACCATAAAAATTCAGTGTTTTTCTGGATGTGGTAGAGATTGATGTCTAGAGAAAATAATTATCCTGTACTGGAAGTCACATAACACTATAAAAGTGAAGAAGACAGGGCTCTGGCTTAAAGCCAGTCCCCATCTTTAGATTTCCTCTGGATTAATGCTTTAGCTCGTTCTTTCTCAGCCTCCTCTCTATTTCCCTAGAATATCTAAAGGTCGGATGTACACTTAAATAGTGGTTTTTATCCAGTCTGTGGAAAATTATAAGAATTTTCATTGGCTATAAAACCAGAAATGCCAAATAGAGTCTCATATGGGGCTTCAGAGAGTTCATGAGATCACCCAGATCAGGTAAGTATAGATGCTCTACTGTAAATGTGACACACTTTGGCAACATCTTTTCTCTGACAGCAGCATCTCTGACATTGGCTCCTCAGGTCAAGCTAAAACAGTTTCTTTGGCCCTGGAAGCTGCAGGCTGCCTCTTCAGTGCCTCTCGCATGTATCTGCAGTGAGTGGAGGGGAAGATCTGTAACACACCCTGGTGTTGTACTCACTATAAATTTTAGGAAAGGGAGCAAGAAGCCAACCTGCATTTCAGTTTCTTTGGTAACCATATCTATACATATATACACCGTATCTATCTATCTATCTGTCTGTCTATCTTTATTATCTATACGGTTAAAAAGGTATCTTTTGTTCGCTAACATTGATCCTCCGACTCTTCCTAATGTGTGGCCTATACCTTGACACTATAATAGTGTATGAGTACTTTTCAGCTCATCCTTGCTATTGTTACTGTATTTTAAAAATAATTGTGCATATAATTACCCATTTTACTCTTTTTTCATATATGCTTATGCTATTATAAAATCCAATAAAAAATGTGTGAACTGAAAAGGAAAGAGAAACCAATTTAAATTAAATTTCTAAATTAGATATCTAATACTGATAGATTCTCTTCCTTTCAAATATAACACTCAACAAAAGAAACAGTAAAAATGCAAATATTATTTCTTTTTATAATGAGATTTCATTGCACACTAGTTCTTTGCCTAACCCTGGAATTGCCGTAGGCATTGCAATCGCTTACTTGCTCTCCTTCTTTCCTTCTTGTTATTTCTTTCTTTATTAAGCAACACTAAGTGCTTTTGAATACTTAATGTTAAAACATTTAAGTTATTTACCTCATTAGATTTTGAGAGAATTAGGCATTTGTTTCATGTAGTAATGATTTGCCATTTTACAGGGCTAATGTCCAAAGTTCTCAAAGCATTTTACATCAGTAAATTGTACATCTTTGCTATCTTTCCATCTTCATTAAGCACTATTATTTTAATGTAAGCATTAGGTGAAAAAGAACAATGAAGCCAGCTGAAGCCATATTGAATACAGAAAGGATATGCTTATGTTAGGAATTAATTCAGAGTGATTCAAGGGTGTACTTTAGACAGATTTACTCTGGTCCCTTGGACCAAATTTCCCGACTGGATATTTCAAAGCTGCCTCAATTAGGGGACAGCAAACATTAATTGCCCATGTGGAGAGGAATTTCTCATTTAGTTGCTTCTGACAGAAGTCTGCTTCCTATGTACCAAAATAATTTTGTTAACCAAATGAAAGCAGAGGAAATGGAGGTAGTTGAGATACTTCAAAACTGTGCTACTGCTCCAAAGTAAATTTCTAATATAGGTGTGGATGTAGCTGGAAGACATGTCCAAGCCAGGGCAGAATTGAAATATACCTGTCTGAAGCTCAGACAGAAGCCAGTGATTCCCAGTTTGTGATTGTTGAATAGTAACACAGTAATTGGGAATGGGTTAAGATTACCACGAATCAGCCAGTGACATGAACTGTTAAAACAACTGAAGTGGTTTGAAGTTACTGGTAAGCACCTCTCCCCATCCCACATTTAAACTTCTGTTAAAAAAAAAAACCACTTCTGCAGTAAAGTCCGGCTGATATTTGTATGAATCATCTACTGTTGCTTATTTTCTTCTTAATCTCTTTTTTACTAGCCTGTCCTAAACTTGAACTCCTTTAAATAGGATCTTCATCTGTCCTTCTTGAAAGCAAAGCACTTAACACATATGGTGTGCTACCATAAAGAAAATAACAAAATAGATGGCATTTTGGATCTAGAGACAGATATGGATGTTGCCATTCATTCCACGGCCTGATTTATCACTGCAATCTTTGTATTACACAGTGCCATGAATGGTTTTTCATATGTGGCTGAGTAGTTTCAGAAAGGGCTTTCATTAATAATTGAATCACGATTGATTTGCTGTATTGCATAAGGTCAGATGATTGATTAACATATGGACAGCAGCTGAGTAGGGGAAACATTTTCAAAACTTCCAAATATTTTCTCTGTAAATAACTATCCTTTGCTGCTCTGCAATTATGGAAGTTTCTGTCACCTACTTAGTAAGCAGAGGCAGTACAATGGTATTTAGATGATCCAGCTATACCATAAATGCCAGTTAGAGGAAGCAATAAATTTACAGTTAGTCCAGTGTCTGAAAATAATTTGTCCAACTTTCTGATGAACATAAGGAAGAGCAAAGCGACAAATGCTTGGCAGAGGAAAAAGGAGATGTATTTCAACTAAATGGGGAGGAAGAATTCAGTCAGCTCTTAACATATTATTTGCTATCTAATTTGTTTTTCAAAGAAGTAATGTTTATTTAACACAATAGCATTTTACTACATGCAGTGCTAATGGAGGTTAAATAAAAGACACAAGGGCAGCAAAATCCCTCACTTACTTTTCACACAAGGACAAAACTGCTATGTGAGAGAAATGCAGATTAATTTCTCAATCCTCACAGCACTTTTTGACACCACTGGCTATGGGTTACCTCTTAAGTATTTGAAGATTTTAGTAGGGCTGACTGATTTAGATTTGGATAGGTTTAAATCATACTTGTCAGTGTGCTATTAATTTTTAACCACAGTCATTTTTGCCCTAGACCCGTTAATATGCTAGGCAGTCCCAGAAAGCATAAAACTTTGACCCATGCTCTCCAGCATTTGCATACAGCACTTTCTGTAGGTGCTTTATTCTGTAATCAAAATTCTAACTATCTTCTCAACAGCATACAGATATGGGAATCCACAGACCCAGATAAAAGGGCTTTCAAACTGGGCGTATGATTATCAGACATACATTCTTTTATGTTAACTGGTCTTTTCCTACTCAATTCAGATGAAACATAAATAACTTCAGCTGACTACTAAACTCTGCAGACGACACACTTTCTCTGGAGGTGCAGTGTAGTGGAATATGATTTTTCCTTACAACCCACCAATTATTTCCATGTCTTTTCTGGACCTTGAGATCTCTTTGGGAGCCACGTTAGTCAGAGAAATACAGTAAGGCTAAGATTACCATTGCCTCAGCACAATGCAAAACTTTGTTTGAGGCTTTTCTGACAACCCATTTGGGAATGAATGCAGCCCCATCTTTTCAGAATTTCAAAACGGATCATTATACAACCCCAAACTGCCTCAAGTTTTCAAGCTAAGACAACTTTGTAGAAGTAGTAGAAGCATTTCGTTACCATCGGTCTAACACTGAATTTATTTTTTAAAAGCTTGGTGGAATATACTTGCAGACTTCAAAACTGGCAGACTTTCTTTTGAAAACTCCCGCATCTACATGATCTTCTCCAGAAACACTAAACTTGTAGTTTGTGTAGTTATGACTCACACTAACTAATCAGTGATATAAAGTCTGTTGAAGGCACCTGTTCTGAGCTCTGCAAAGGGTTGGTCAGTTTAAGAACTCAGCTCTAACATCCCTGTTGGAAGGAGAATTCTTTACTACTTGAGGGGACTTCTGTGCATGTGTGGTGGGTCGACGCTGGACACCAGGTGCTCACCAAGCCACTCTATTACTCCCCCTCCTCAACTGGACAGGGGGAGAAAAATACAATGAAAGGTGAGTTGGTTGAGATAAGGACAAGCTGATTATTCACCAATTACTGTCACAGGCAAAACAGACTTGACTTGGGGAAATTAATTTATTGCCAATCAAAGGACAGAGTAAGATAATAAGAAATAAAAACAAATCTTAAAACACCTTTCCCCCACCCCTCTCTTCTTCCCGAGCTCAACTTCACTTCTAATTTTTCTACCTCTTTCCCCCAAGTGGCGTGGGAGGACAGGGAATGGGATTGCGGTCAGTTCATCACACGTCATCTCTGCCGTTCCTTCCTCCTCACCCTCTTCTGCTCCAGCGTGGGGTCCCTCCCATGGGAGACAGTCCTCCATGAACTTCTCCAATGTGGATCCTTCCCACGGACTGCAGTTCTTCACAAACTGCTCCAGAGTGGGTCCTTTCCACAGGGTGCAGTCCTTCAGGAACAGACTGTTCCAGCATGGGTCCCCCATGGGGTCACAGGTCCTGCCAGGAGCCTGCTCCAGCGTGGGCTTCCCACGGGGTTGCAACCTCCTTCAGGCATATACACCCAATCCGGTATGGGGTCCTCCACGGGCTGCAGGTGGATATCTGCTCCACCATTAACCTCCATGGGCTGCAGGGGCACAGCCTGCCTCACCATGGTCTTCACCACGGGCTGCAGGGGAATCTCTGCTCTGGCGCCTGGAGCACCTCCTCCCCCTCCTTCTTCACTGACCTTAGAGTCTGCAGGGCTGTTTCTCTCACATATTCCCACTCCTCTCTTCCAGCTCCAGTTGCATAGGGTTTTTTTCCCCTCCTTAAACATGTTATTCCAGAGGCGCTACTACCGTCGCTGACTGGCTCAGGTCTTGGAGCCACCTGGCATGGGCTCTATCGGACACAGGGGAAGCTTCTGGCCTCTTCTCACAGAAGCCACCCTTGTAGCCCCCCTGCTACCAAAACCTTGCCACCCAATGCAGCATGACAGTCCTACATCTGCATTGGTCAGACTTACAGAAAAGTGAAGCAGATGGTGAAACTCTGGACATATCACAATATGTATTCAGCTGAGACTTGTAAGAGTAAACTGCAGTCTCGAGCAAGTCCTTTGCCATTAATTTTCATAGTCACTTGGGAAACTATTATAGAAAAAGCAGGCAAGCAAGTTTCCTGCATGAAAACCTCATTTCATCTGTAGAACTAAGCGTTTATCCTGGGATATCCGATCAGCATTTGGACTCTGTATTAACCTTCCTGCTACCACTGCCCTCACTTTTTCCTTTCTTCCCAAAGTTCCTTTCTCTGGCAAAGAAATACAATCAGAGAATCAGAGAGCTGTGAAGAACTCAAGTCAATAACTTTTTTTAGACAGTGTCAATAATACTCTAACCACCCAGACAGATGCTTGTTTATTTTTTTCTTTAAAAAAATCTCTTAACACAGATTCTGTATCATTCTCATGCAGTCTGATCCACTGCTTGACCATATTTGTTGTACATTAAACAGATTTTTTTTCCTCTTCTTGAACCTTTGAAAACAAACTGTTATTTTCCTCTTTATAAAAATGAGATTTTTTTTATTTGAAGAACTGCCAATCCATTAATATTCTCTTTTCCAGACTAAACAAACCACATTTTCTAAATCATTTGTGATATTTTCCATACTTTCCAGGCACCTTTTTAATAAAAAAAAAGAAGGAATTGGATTAAAAAAGTGATTTTTTTCCCTTATCTTATGTAATTTCTTTTCCACTTGCTATCATTATCTCCTTCAGTCTTTCTCTTTTTCTGTGATATTTATTATTTTCTACATCCTGACCCAAATCAGGCTGGAATCCTCCTCCATAGTTTATATCTCACATATCTGAAACAAAATATATTAGAAAAAAAAAAGGAAGAATGTCAAGTTGTCCTCATTGCTCTTCTAAGCACCAAACACATCCAAATAATTACTTAAATGAACAATAATTAAATAATTAGTACAAGTTATTACTTCCACCATGAAAACTCACTCTTAAATTTTAGGTACCACAACTATAAGGTTCCATGTTAGTATCTTTACAATCAAAATTTAACATTTTGCCACCAAATCTGTATTATTCATTATCAAAGCCTTTATCTTTACAAAAATCTCAGTGGATCTTTGATTTTTCTGCCACAAAACTTTCTATTGTTAAAATTAGAGTACCTTGCTTTTGTTTCTTTCATTCTTTGTCTTGGTTTTGGTTTTTGTTTGTTTGGGTTTTTTTTTTTTTTTTTGATTGGAAACCCTTTGGTGCAAGAACTGTCTCTTACTATGTTTGTAAAGTACATAGCAGAATGAGGCATTAATCCCATTTGGGGGTTCTCCTGTTGTTGTGTTGAAGGTAAAATATTTTAGCTCTAAAATCTCCAGTAAAAATATTTCTCTTGCTACTGTCAGTAATAGCTATTTCAGGAAAAAAGAAAACTAAAAATCCAACAAAAAGTAAAAGTAACTTGGTAACATGTTCAATCTTTCATCTCAATGGTCAAAAATCAAAAGATTTAATCTGATAGAAGACAAATGGTTTGGGGAAATAGCAAATGCATGTGAAATATGGCTTGAAAGCTCTCCTGTGAGAGGCTAGAGAGGACACAAAGCTCTTTAAGTGTGAGGGGGGAGCACTTTCTGTGCCATTAGTGCTTGATTAGATAGTATAACAGATAATGTAAGAGAAAATTAGACTCTGACAAGAAGCAATTGAACCTTGAGTTTTGACAGTCATCTGTTGGACACCTTATCACTTTTATCCTTAGGGCCTCTTAGATGACACGTAAGGACTTTGTTCCAGTGGATAATTATCATAAGTGCATAGTGAAATGTTATGCCTTTTTCCAAAGATGCATTGGTTAGCCCCAAGCACTGCTGCAGTGGAGTATTTTTGGGGGCCTGATTTTGTATGCTGTACAATACGGCAACTGTGGTCTTTGCCAGGCTGTAGAAAAATACAAAGGTCATAAAATCAAGAGTTTGAAAAGCTGAATAGCCTTCAAGTCTTGACCTGCTTGATTGGTAGACACTTTTAAACTTTCTAGCATAGATTAGAAAGAGTAGCTATTGGGTTAGTGTTGTCTTCTACATGCAATCATTTTTTTAAGTTATATCAATGTCACGAGTCAAGCATGAAGCGCTTAAAAAAAGCAAAGAGGATTCACCTCAGAGTTTAAAAAAAAAAAAAGACTTTTGAGATGAGACTAAACAGATGTAACTCCTATGAAAAGCAGAAATTTACCACATTACTGAGAGAAGGTGAAAGCGGTGGGCTTTGGTTGTAGTCTCAAGTTAACCTTCCACACAGGTGTACACTGCAATTGTACGTAAAACTGCTAACATTCTGCCTGTGACAATCACTTCCAAATATTCCAGTGAGGTTGCAGGAATCTCTTTCTCTAATGATACATTCAGATACCAGGATTTCTGAAACAAATGGATCAAAGAGGATGCAAGTGTTAATAAAAATCCTATATGTGAGTAGTGCTTAGTTTTCATACTTTCAGGTTCAGAGTCCAGAAGGTGTCTAAAAACATAGCTCTATCTAGGATGTTAGCAACATCTATCCAAAACAGCTTGCCATGAAAGGTTTGCATTTCAGAAAATCAACTGGCTTTATGATATTACTGTCATTTGGGAGATTTAAATGTCATTAATACCACTGTATTATCTCTAAATCCTAGGAAAATTTCAGTTTCACTTAGTGAATTTAAGGCTAAATTTAATCTCTGTCTACACACAATTTTTGCTTTTCTCTGTCATCATTAAAACAAAAGATAACTGTATAAAAATTGATGCAACAATGAATTGTTTCTAAATTGTACATGTTCTAAGGAAAATGGTTTATCAGACTCTTGTGCTTTTCATTGGCAATAGCAAAATAGTTACAAATACTGTAAATTAGCCAGTAGTTTATTATTGCAAACAGTATTATCTTAAAAGTGATTCAGAATAATGTTTTGGTCTTTGGGTTTTTGGGGGTTGGTTTGTGGTTTTTTTTTACACTTTCTAAGTAACCAGAGAGCCTTTGATTCCAGGAAAGTCTATTTGTTTTCTGTCAGGGGAGGAGGAATGTGCACACAACTTTGGATGTAACTTGCTAATGTCATAATTCACTCTGAAACATGATCCATACGGATTTGCCCACAAATGCAAATTTGATTGGTAAGCCAAATTTCAGGAAGGGCCCACAGAGTGAGTTCAGGTGCGTAGTCTTCCATTTCATATGTTGATACACTGAAGCATTCCTGATCAGAGTATGAGCTGTTTACAAAGGTCATATTAGTGTAGAATAGGGGTAATTTCTATCTGATTTTTATTTTGTATTCTGCCCAACATAGGTATTTAGTAAGACAATAAGTAAATTCATACAACAAAAAATAAATCGCAATGTAATTTTGCAAGGTCAGAGTAACCAGGAAACTATTAGAGGTGAATTCATTGTTATTCATTTAACTTCAAAGTTAAATGTCAGTTCCCATGACCCAGTAAATGGAGTGTAATTACTGAAAGTATATAAATGATATAACTGAGAAAAATCTGACTCCTGTAGATGTTCTTGAGAAAGGTTTTTTTTTCATACATCTGGGTGATTAAAAAATTGAACTCCTGGACAGCAAGATCGGTCAAATTACTTCCCCATCTCCTGACAGAAAAAGCACACTTTCAGGGGCCTTATTAAGCAATCTATCTCTATTGAGCTCATTAAGTTCTGGACAGCTAATAAGAATATAATAGAATCTTGGATGTCCTCTATAACATAATCTGACAAGTTGAAGCTCCACTCCAACTTCATTTGGATGGGCAAACAATGAACCATATGCTAGTTTCAAATTCAGCTTAGCTTCCTTCTTGGTTTAGTAGGACTTATGCATTTAGAAAGATAGCTTAAATAAAAATCAGTGTTGCCAATTCAGCTTCATTCTAACCTCTCTTTTTTCCTTGTGAATGCTAACTGTCACAATTCATCTCACTTCTTACTCTGCAAAAGACAAGTATAGCCACTTCTTAAAAGATGCTTGTAAACATCTATGCGTAAAAAATCCATTTTAGTGCATAACAAGAAGTTGGTTTTGGTCTGACAAAACATAGCACTTAATTATGGTATTCATGAACAACATATACTGGCACCTGACATACTATGTATTTCTATACTTACATCCATATCTCTCATTTACAAAGTCCCATTACAGGTTGTATACAGATTTAATCCATTCTTCTGCCCGTTTTCTTCCCCTTTTTTGAATATGGGATGCTTTGACCTCTTGTTCCTTTCTTTTTCCTATTGGATCAGAGAGAAGTCCTGCTATATTTAATTCTTATTCCAGTACCAATCTACTTGGTAATAATGCTGTCAGAAACCCAACATGTAAGTCACCAGCCAGTCCAGCTAAGTGGCTAACACAGTTTTTCAAGCGCAGCAGCTTTATTAGCCAGTGGCACTCAAGGGGGAGAAGGGAATAATGTAACTCCTTAGCTCAAATGATCATATGCTAATTCGCAGCAGTAAAAGTTTCTCAGTCTGCAAGACAAGTCTGAAGAAGACTTGAATTCTCACCTCCAAAGTGAGAGATAATTTCTCTGATCTAACAGCAAAACCCTCCTGCTTTTTCTGGAGAGAAAGAGCTCTCCTTGCTCCAAGTGTCCACTGTGCTGTGCATCTGACTTTTGCTGACTCTGTTAAAATTGTGCTTCTCCTCCCATTTTCTTAACACCTAGTACAAAGGCTGAGGCGTAGAAAGCTTTCCCAACTACTGGAACTGGAAGTTGGGTTTTCTCAACGCTCATCCTCCTTCCCATTCAAAAAGCTCTTATGTGAGTGCAGTGCCACAGTGAGCTCGAATACGACACTGACATAGAAAGCGGCGCAAGAAGGGCTACAGCCCTTGTGTCGCTGCAAGCCCTCTACTACTAATTCAGCCACTCTGCTGATCAGATGCCCTGTATTGCTCATCAGATCATCTGAATGTACCTTTCTCAGCTAACTTTTTGCACTGGTGATAAAGCCTTAGGGTACCTAAAGGCATAAAAGTCTAGATTAACCTATACAGTGTGTAGAGAGAAACTATTTATAAAAGCAGTCCAAATAAACTCGTCATTCAGAGGAAGAAAACTGTCATCAGAGGTCATCCAAGCCCCTGGTAATGTCAAGGACTGGTACAATAATGAACTGAAAGATTCTATACATGGGAGAAAATTATTACAGCTGGAATTATTGAAATTCTTTTGACTATAATAAGGTGAGACTGGTATCCTGCCTTGGACTATATTTGTGAATTACTGGGGCTGCATCAAGCTGGAAGAAGCAACTTTTATTATCATCGCTGTTGTTCTTGTCTCCCAGGTTTCTGGGATCTTCCACAACACTACTCTGACTTCATCAGGCAGGTCATGAAATACATGGAAAAGGACAGAGGAAGGGAACTAGGTGCTGCAACACCTCCATTGCCTGTGCTAAACGTTGAATGTCACCTGCAACATAAGACTCCCCCTTTTCCACAGTTTTCCTTCAGCCATGTATTTCTACTCATTTATCCCTTCAGCTAATATTCTTTGCTTTCTAAAAATCAAATTCACCTTTTCCAGCAGTGCTGCTAACCTGTGACCAAAGTAGAAGGAAGCACCTGTTTGTACAGCCTAGCAACCCAGCAAGTGTGTCAGACCTTGGTGTGCATGATCTGCTTCTCCCACAGCAAAGTCAGAAGCAAAAATCAGCCCCAGAGACAGAACCTGCCTTTTATATCTTTACTGTTCTTTTCTCTCCTTGTTTATGTTCATTTATTTTGCTTTATCTAGCAGGAGATAGGATCAGACTTCAGCTGCAAGATCTCAGGTTGCCCTAAACTCTCTTTCTTTTTTCCCTTCAAAGAGAAAAGAAAACAATAGCATAAAAGACAAGAAATGTGATCTTTGAATCCTTTTAACCATATGTGTTCATTCCAGAGGTAATACGAGTTGCCTTGAACAGCCAAACTAGTCCCTCTGTGAGTGAGTGTATATGCTGTAAAACCATACTCAAACACCCTCAGTAGTGTTGCCCATTCTTGTTCAATCCTTTGGTATTCTGGGGACGTACTCTGTGTCTCAATTGCACATAGAGAATGCTTTGTGGATTAATTCATATTTCATTGTTGGAGCTTGCTGAGATGCAGCCCCAGGATCCTAGTCTTGACTTCTGCAGCAAACCTTGGTTCATGTCTAGAGCACACTTGTGGGTCTCCTTTTTGTGGAAATCAGATTACATGGAAGTCTGGTATGAAGAAGACTGATGTTAGCATGTGAGTGCAGCTAGGATGTAAGCATGGGCACCTGATGACTTGAAGTGTCTGAAGTTCACTGGAACATCGCTGATACTGTTGTCACCTACCATTCTTTCCCAATTAATCATGAAAGATCCCATCTGTCCTGCTGGGAGCTCAAGAGAGAACAGAACCCAGCCTAGCCAATTAGCCCAGACCGATCTATCAAGAAGCTCACGTGAGAGAGTTTTGTGTGTAGATGGGAAGAAATTAGAAGCAAATTAAACATGAGCTGTGCAATGATGGGAATATAATCTTTAGCTATGTCAGGCAGGGACTCCTCTGAGCTTAAAAGAAGAGAAACAGGAAATGTTAAAAGTAAAGAGGAAGGAAATTTTTTATTCCTTCTTTTTTCAGATTTTTTTTTCTTTTGTAAGCAAATGACAGATAACAATAATTTGACCTGAAACCGCAGACTACCAGTGACTATTTAAGCTTATAGCAGTAAGAGTTTTGTTAATGTCCTAGTCTTCAGGGTCCTGAGAACCCTCTTATTACAGCATCAGTCATCTGTACTTGTGCAAAGTAGTCATAAAATACTACCAGCTCCAAACTGCAAATGTATTAGAGTCATAGAATCCTAGAATCATACAGGTTGGAAAAGACCTCTAAGATCATCGAGTCCAACCATCAACCCAACATCACCATGTCCACTACACCATGTCCCTAAAGGCCTCATCTACACATCTTTTAAATACTTCCAGGGATGGTGACTCCACCACTTCCCTGGGCAGCTTGTTCCAAGGCCTGACCACTCTTTCAGTAAAGAAATTTCTCCTAATGTCCGATCTAAACCTCCCTTGGCGCAACTTGAGGCCATTTCCTCTTGTCCTATCGCTAGTTACTTGGCAGAAGAGACCAACACCCACCTCACTACAACCTCCTTTCAGGTAGTTGTAGAGCGCGATGAGGTCTCCCCTCAGCCTCCTCTTCTCCAGACTAAACAACCCCAGTTCCCTCAGCCACTCCTCATAAGGCTTGTGCTCCAATTTACAAGATGAGACAATTACTATGCAACAGAGGCACAGAGGTTTTGAGTCCCATCTTAACATGTTCTTGGCTCTTACAAATAACTCATCAAGAGTAGCAAGATACTTCCCATTTAAAAAAAAAATGTTAGCCACAAGTGGGGTGAAATCCTGAGATACAGCACACAGTTTTTGTTGTCTATGTGGTGTTCCATTTCACTGATACCTCTGTAACAAATCTACCACAAAATGACACTCCACAGCTGTAAGTCCATGAGGAGAATCGCTGACTTAAACCAGCTTATCCTTCTTTTTTTCCAGTCTATTTTATATCCAATCCACATGGTCCTTCAGAAGGTGAAAAATATAGTGCACTATCTCTTGGTTAACTCTCTAGCTCAAGTATAATATGAATTTCTTCTTATTATGTTGGGTATTTTTCCTCTCAATATTCATTTTGCTCTCATTAGAGGGAAAAAAAATTGTTTCCCCAAACAGCTGCTCTTTCAAAAAGCATCAGATGAAACCCACAATTCTACCTCTTCATGCATACATATAGTGATATAGATATATAATTTGTCATACAATACCTCCTCTTCCTAACAGTGTGTGCTGTGCCCAGTGAGGTGTGACTGGACATCATCAGCAACTCCATATGATTTTACATGATGTACCACTCTAGTTTTGCTGCCTGCAGTACAAACCACACAAGATTTAGGTAACAAAAAACAAACCACAAAGACAAAACCTGACAGAAACAAAAAAAAAGTGTTCTTATTACTTTGTCACTACCTGAACTTAAGGGCATGGTTTTCTGAGAAATCAAAATGCACCTTTTCCTCTATTGAAATGAAATGATTAAATGAATCATGCAGTGGTTTGCTTTACATGATATAGTCTCCCATGGTGTCCTGGGAATGTCAGTGAGCCATAATAGGCATTGGGATTTTTCACTGGATACTTGCACTTCTGAGGAAACAGAGCCTTACATCTGCTGTACCCATAGCCCTCAACAGAGTTACTTGATCTTTGGTGCTGTGGATGCACAGAATAGCTAGCAGCATTCCTCTAACTCACAGTTCAAAAAAAAAAAAAAAAAAAAAGAGAGAGAAAATAAAAGAAAAAAAAAGAAGGAAACAAAAAGAAAAAAGGAAAATAATAGTTCTTGCCTTCTTTTTCTTTCCTTACATACCTCCAGAAGATAACAACTTTCAAAACTTTTATCTCACCATAGGTAAGATGTCTGCTTTTGAAATAAAAGCTGCTATATCTTACGCAAGTTTGAGCAATATGTGCAGATTTGCAAGTTTATGTAGTATATATAACAGAGCCATGTTTTCAAGATCACCACTGTGTAAACAAGAAAAATAATGAACCAGAATTTCAAAAGAGTTTAACCTCATCACCATGATATTATCAACACACATTACGCTGAACTACAGACTGTGATCTCTGATTTGCACCCTGAATTTCTACTGCAACATATTAATATGTTTAAAAATAAAGGAAAATTCAAATGTAATTATAAAATTATTTCAGACGAAACATGCTGTCTGGCTGAAACTTTAGAGTTTATTAATTGAATTATATGAAAGCAATAGCCTGCATGTTGCTAACACTTCAAAATTTTAGTGTTGTTGCAGAGATCTATATTAAGTGAATTAAAATCCTTGTGTATTATAAAATTAAACTAGTATTGTCAAAGAAGGTACCTGACCTAGGTAGCTATGACCTATAGATCTTCTGACAATTCCAAATTAAATGTCTGCCTGTTATTGATTATGTTTCAAGCCACATCATGATTTTGGTACATATAGCTACTCATTAGTGCCCCCAGTAATCATATGGGACTCTGATTTTTGAGAGTCTTGAAGTGTAATAGTCTTATTATTTATTTATTACTATTTACATTTTAATTCAGCACATTTGGGGGGAATTCAGTTTAACACAACTCATACGTCCAGGTATCTTAATCAAAAACGAAATTCCACTCTTCAGGTCTAATGCAACCTCATCATCTGCTGTCAGGAGCTGTTCAACAGTTCATATGATTCAGAAATAATACATTACAAGATCAAAAGGTGAACACTGTGTTAGAACTGTCTTCCAAATGGAACTTCTTTGCGTACAAAATTCATACTTTAAATGTGTCTTCATTTCTAAAGGGGAACAAAAGTCAAAATCTAAGGTTTTCCTGCAAGGCACAATGTTCCAAAAAACTTTGTTTCAACTGCTCTGAAGCATTACATTTTGATAAGGTAGAAATCTGTTGTTCTGATAAAATTGGAAAAGTTGCTTCATCTTTTTTATTTTTACTATATATTAAATGATAATATAAAATAAATGTCAAAATAAAACATTTTGAGCTTATCAAAATGTTTCATTTTGGCAATTTTCCCATCAAGGTTTTAAATGAAATTGGTACATTCTTGAAAAACCTTTAGGTGTTGTTACATTGGCATTTTCTTCTGGCAACCTGTTACACTGGAAAAATCTTGACTAGTTCTCATCAGCAGACACTGTCAAATATGCCATTTTTCTCCTGTAGATCTATATGTCTATTTGTTGTGTTTCAACCTCTCTTTATGAGGTAGATTTGCCTTCACTGAATTAGCTGAACTGAAATGACTTTTTCTAAACCACGAGTGTGGAGAGGTGAACTGTGACTTGTGCTGCCTGTGGTTTCCTTGTAGCTCCCAAACTGGGGCTATTTCAGATGATCGAAGCCATGACATAGTCATGCTGGGTGATTTTGGGTACCTAGTTTTGGATAGAAAGAAGCTGGTAGGAACTGTAGCTCATAGCCAGCTGTCTATCTAGCCCAGCCCCCCTGTGATGGGCTAGGGAGTCATTGCTATCTCTCCTCTCTCATATTTGTCCTTCCCTTCAGCTCTCTGAGCATATGCATATATGGCTGTTGGCTGTTATGGCTCTTGACCACATGGAGACTCTGGTGTGCATCTCCTAGCGCGACAACTGTTGGCCTATAGGAGCTTCAGGTTGTTTTACTGTTTTACCTCCCTGAAGGACAGCAGAGGCATAAATGTTGAAATGATCAAATCGTTTATTTAGATGTATTTAAAGGACTCTTAAAAGATACATTTGTTGGTTATGAAAAAGGAATAGTCAAAGCACCCAGAACTGAAATTCCCCCAAGTGAATCTGCAGCCTAGGCAATTAGAATTTCTTCATAATAGACTGTTAATTTGATTTCATGCTCTCCTGTGGGGCTCAGAAATAAAAGCCAAAAGTTGCATAATGGGAAAAACATACAAATCATGGCCAAGTACAGAAAATAGTGACATCAAATAAAACTATTGGCAATGACTGATGCATCCCTCAGTGTTGGTAGGAAGCTAAAAATCTGTCACCAGCTAACATTTACTATATAAGACACATTTACTATACTCCTGTTCAATTCTAACTTCTTCACTCTGCTTCCTATCTTGATTAAAAGACTATCTTCTATCTTCACAAATGTTTCAACTGGAAAGTTAAAACTTCTGTTCATGGAAAGACAGGATTTACAGTTACATTAATTTGTCTGTAAGTAGGAGCAGCAGTGAAAAAAGCAAAGAAAGGGATGATAGAAAAAAGGACCTGAAGAAAACTCTTAAGTGACTTATGTAGTATTCTGCATCATGTGGAACATTCGGGAGGTATATTTTGAGCAATGCTTTTTTTTTTCTTTCATTCTATGCAGAAGGCATTCCAATCGTATGCATTTATTCTACCTGAATCTCTTACAGAAAATAGTATATTAAAGGACAGAAATAATTCCAGTTCAAGTAAAATACTTAATACTAAAAACAATTCCTTATTCCTTCAGAATCTCATGTTTCACTGTAATAGGACAAAAATGTATTTGTGTTTTGGCACTGGTAGAGGGGATGGGTGTGGATGACAATTTTTTTTATAAACGTACATTAGAGACAAATGGTGCATAATTTAGATTCTCTCCTGGCTTGTTGAATCTGCAGACAGCCATGCTTTCTGTTGCATTAACATTTTGATTGAATGAGCAGGGTCAAAACCATCACTTTTCTCATCTAGGGAAGGAAAACTGTTCCAAAGCCAATCATCAATCAATGTATGTAATCAGCCTTTTTAAAGTACCTTGGGCTTTACACATAACTGGCTCTCTGTCGTAATAAAATCTAAATATCAACATCTTTTTCATTCAATAGTCCTACCACATATACAATAAAGTGTTAAAAGGCCAATGAGGACTTGAAATGTGTTTTGCTATTAACAAGATTATTGCAATGGATTTATTCCAAAGGTTGCACCATTTCAACTCCATGACCTTTGGTATGTTAATTAATTTGCATATAATTGTTTATATACTATTGTAAGGCATAATATAGTCTTGTTACTTTATTCATTTTCTTGAAGTTAATGGCTTTTAAAATAAACCCAATAAAGTCAAAGAAAATGTCACTAATATCAACCAAGTATGCCTTTCAATATAATTTAATAGTCACTGACACTCTATAAGCCATAAAAGCACCATGCAACTATCTTTTAACAAGATACTGGTTTTAAACAATGTACTGAAGCCATCCAAAATTATGTTGGTGGCAAGTATGAGCAGTAAAGGTGGTTAGTAATTACATGGCAACTTTCATTTGTAGTGCTTCACCAAGGATATCCAATTTGACACATGGGAAATGAAGACAGAAAAGGTTAAACAACTTGCCCAGGTTTACATAGTGAATCAATGGCAGAGGGAGAAGCTCAGCTGCTCACCTCTGCATTCTCATCCCTTCAGTCTTACCACCCTCTGTGTGTGATACTTTTAGGATACCTGTTCTACAGACTGGACGTTGACTGGGACAGGATCCGGTTGGTGGCTAGGATGACTTCTGCCAAATATATCAGGGTCAGACTTGTAATAAGCACAATGTCATTAGTCCCCTTACTTTCTGAAGAGTAATAATGAGGTTTATACACTTTAAACAATCAGATTATCATTATCAGATTGTATCTGTTGATAATATAGATATCAGTCTAACACAATTTTACCTCTACACAAATGTGTGCCCAACCAATAGTGAAAGAAACAACATCCATTTCAATACACCTAGGTGAGCACTGTATGCCTAATTTCAGATTGTAGTTTTCTTGACTATTAGGATACCTCCATTGGACCAAATCACTGCTTCCTTTGTTAACTTAAACATCAAATGATACCTCACAGTTACAGAAACCAGTGGAAAACTAACTTATGAGCTCATAAGACACACATACAAAATGTATGTCCAAGGGTAGCATATTCACTTTCACAGACTAATGTAAGATCTAAATATCACACAGCAATAAATTTGTGGAGTATATAAGAGCCCAAGCCAATAATTTTAAGGTCTTTGAAGCTCATATGGCATTATCTCTTCTCTTTGAACTCGCTGCGGAAAATGGTTCTAAAAAACTCAAGTAGCGTGCTGTTCTCTGCCACAAATAACCTGATTGCTGAATGCTATGTTACTAGATATCTCTCTCACTGTAATTGCAAATCAGAGAATTTGCTTGTGATAGTTCCTGAATCTCTTGGACTTGCTCCAGGTCCAAGGTCAGAAAATAGACACTTGATGGTTACCCTGCAGATCTTGGACCCACATCTAAACATCTACCATTCATCCTCAGAGAAGTACCATGAACATTTCAATTAAAAAAACTTTAAACACGTAATAGCCAACACTAAATGTAAGATCCTACCGTATCATCCTTGTCAGGTGAATATCTATATCCTTGGAAAGTTGACAGAGCCATTACTTGGCTATTCAAGACAGTAATCAGATTTTCTGAGCATCAATCAGTAATCATGAAGTCAGGAACATTTTATCATGAAGTCAGGAATACAGAGGGTTTTCATAAGCTAATCAGCAGGCATCAAATAGACAATCAATTTAATTAGTGGCTCATATTTGCGTGGCAATCACAGCTGCCAAACCTAGACGACAAATTTCATTAGTAATGAAATCTGAGAACTATGATTTGTGAAACCTATCATCAGACTGGAATTGTGGTTATTTTAAAAGGAGAGTCATTATGGTAGTTTGGGACATTTGAGGAGTTTAAGTTGCATGGTGGGGTTCACTTTCTGGTGTTTCTTTTGTTTTCAGGGTGAATCAACATTCAGGGTCACAATTTTCAAAGAGCTCATCTCTCAGTGTGGACCATAGTTTCAAACAAAGCTAGCGGTCAACATTTAGACCTATAGAGTTCTTGAAAAATACTAGGCCAGAGCTCGTTATACCTGGAGCATTTCTAGCGCAGTAAATAATTCTAGAGCTGAAAATTTAAGACACACACATATGTGCATATTTATGCATAAATTAACCATCTACAAAGGAAAAAATAACCAACTAAATCAAAAGGAGAAAATGTTTCTGACATGCAATATGCCACTTATTGAGAAGAAGAAGAAGAGATAGTAAATCCATCAAGGGAATGTATTTTTTTCTTGAGGAAGCAGTGTCTCTTGTCCATTAAACACAGAGATTTGCTGGGTTACTTTCCTTGGCTATATACCATGTCCCAGCCTTCAACACATTGTAAAATTAAAGGTGTTGCTTTTCTGCCTTGGAGTGAGGGGATCGACACAAGGTCTTCTTTAACCCTATTTTACCAAGACTCTATAATGTACCTATGTGTTACCATTCTAGGCTCAACAACTAGTATGTACCAATTCCACTAATCAAGCAGTTGAAAATATAATCTCTTACATCCCTGTAGTCTGAGAAACAGAAAGAAACACCTAGAATTTCAGATCATTAATGCCCTAGATGTTGCAGCTGTGGAATCTAAAAAGTGACAGTGACCTCGAGAAAGACTCTATTATGATGCTATTTAGGGTCTGCTAGCCCTGTATGAGATACTGTCACCTTACAGCCATACTCACACTTAATTACAGAGCTTGTTTTAATAGTGGTACATCATTTGGCGTTATATTCACAGAATAATGGAAGTACTTGACATACATGGAAAAGAGAGATACATATTAAAGACAGTTTAATAGGTAAAGCAAAAGCCGCACGCGCAAGCAAAGCAAAACAAGGAATTCATTCACTACTTCCATCGGCAGGCAGGTGTTCAGCCATTGCCAGGAAAGCAGGGCTTCATCACGTATAACGGTTACTTGGGAAGGCAAATGCCATCACTCCGAACGTCCCCCGCTTCTTCTTGTCCCAGCCTTATATGCTGCGCATGACGTCATATGGTATGGAATAACCCATTGGTCAGCTGGGCCAGCCATCCCCTTCCACCTGGCAGGGCACAGGAAGATGAAAAGTCCTTGACTAGGTAAGCACTACTTAGCAACAACTAAAACATCAGTGTGTTATCAACATTATTCTCATACTACATCCAAAACACAGCATTATACCAGTTAATAGGAAGAAAATCAACTCCATCCCAGCCGAAACCAGGACACTCTGTAAAATGCAGTTGAAGCACCCTTATGAATCAGCTTTGAATATTGGATCACTACCTTATTTGAAATGTTCACGGATTTTGACTGGAACAGTCCCTGAATTCTTGACACAACTAATTCAGCTGCTGCTGACTGCCACCAGGATTAACACTACAATGAGCACAATGTTCACCATCATCTTAAGATAAAGATAAAGCTTTATATAGTTTAGTTTAATCACATATCTATTGCTAAAATTATAATTGTAGTGCAAAAAGTCAGATTTCTATGTTAACAATATCTAAACATTAAAATCAGACCTGTTTAAATCAAATTTAAATGGATGGAAGCTGCCAGGAGGCCCCAAGGATTTGAGCTTATCCAAGCTTTCCTAGGAAAATTCAAGATAAATCTTCAGTCACAAACTTCCATGTTTTCTCATCTTGCAGTTTAATCTTTTGTGGCATGAGGTTGCAATCCTGATTTTAACACCCTTTCCTTACAAATGCACAATGTTAAAAAAATGGCAGAAATACAAATATTAAGTAAAAGTTGCTGTAGAAGGGAATATATAAACAGCTTGGACCTTTTTTTTTTCTTTCAAACTAAGAATCACAGTGTGAATTGGACTAAATGCCAAGAATAAAGTAACAGCTTAAAATGAACAGTTGAAATTAACAGGTGTTATAGCATATGCTAGTTTTAACTGCCAAGTATTTCACACCTTCATTAAAACCTTTCATGTCAAATTTAAGGCAATGTTAAAATAAAGAGGAAAAGCATAGCTTAAAAATGAATAGCTAATCGTTACGTTTCAGAATCAGGATATACGGTGGCAGAGAAATTCTCAGTTCATTTTGTGTAGGAACATATTTTAACCGGGAAGATACTCAACTAGAGTGTATCACACAAAACTTTGTGTTTAACCTTTAGAAAGTAATGTAACCTACAAAGCATTTCAGTAGGGGAGATAATGGAACAACAATGCATTCCTGTTTCGTGGGGGTGTGATAAAGGCAAAACAGTCAAGAGCAGTGAGGTGCACAGACTGAATGTTGAAAGACCTGGAAAACTATAGCCCAGAAATCTGGTGTTGCTTTTGCTAATAACAGCCACAGGCTTTCTACTGAATTTGCAAGGTCTCAGGACTTGTCAGGATAATGTTGTGTTAACTTATCACTGTAACAGCACTTTTTCTCCTGAGCAAGTGTTTATGGCTAATTTGTTTTGTTTTGCTTTTCTCATTATTGTATGGTACAATCATATTTCCATACAGATATGAGTAACAAGTAGTTATTCTGTGCAGAATGAGGTATTTCTGACTCTAACAATGTAGTGTAGAGAAATACAGACTTGGTATGATAGCAGAGGCTTTAAGTAGCAGAGACACCGGATACAGTGTAGAAGAGTAACAGCATGGGATAATAAGGCTTGGCACAAGTTTGGCATTAGAAATCCCACTGCTATGAACAACTCACCAATGGTCAATAAAAGAAATTCAGACCTGGAGCTGGACTACACTGGTCTTAGGAGTAAAAAAGAGAAAAAAGAAAAATACTATCTAGCATACATAAAATACACCATATATAATAAATTCAGTTGTAACATGGAGTTGAAGACCAATGAAGAAAAAGCAAGGTGTACAAGAGTGTTAGCAAACCTATAAAAATAACCCCAAGTGGATCCTAGTCACAGAGCTAAGGACCCAGGGGAAGAGAAGAATGAGCATAACTCTGAGGAAAAGGGTAGGAACTGTGAAGTGTGTGTATAACAATATTAACTTTACTATTATTATTGAGACTTTTTCAGCACAAAAGTGTTCTTTCTTTTTATGTAATAATTAGATCTGAATTAGACTAGGTATAAGGAAGAAATTTTTTACAATGAGGGTGGTGAAACACTGGAACAGGTTGCCAAAAGAGGTGGTAGATGCCCCATCCCTGGAAACATTCAAGATCAGGTTGGACGGGGCTCTGAGCAACCTGATCTAGTTGAAGATGTCCCTGCCCATGGCAGGGGGGTTGGACTAGATGACCTTTAAAGGTCCCTTCCAATCCAAACGATTCTATGATTCTATGATTCTATGAAAAGTAATTCTTGGATGAGGCCGTTAAGATTTATTTTATACAATCAATGAATTCTTGGGTTTATGAATAAGGAGTGTCTCCTCTTTGCCCACACACAAGATTTTGAGCATAACAGACTCCATGGAGGAACATAGACAGCATCAGCTCTCTGACACTTGTACTGTTTTCCCATCCATAGCAAGATCTATTTGAAAATTCTCCATGAGTTTTGTACCTGGTGAAATCATCACCAATGATTTTTTAAGGAAACATTTCCTGTATAGAAATGTTTTTCCCCAAGTTGCTTTTTTGTTCGTTTTCAGAAAACTATGTTATTAAAAATGTCTAAATCAATGGGCAGTGCATGCCTACATTATTTATGTCCTTTTATCTGCAGCTTGAATCACAGTTGAAACATGTTACAGACTGATTCCCTGGGTCAATGAGCCTGGAGTTGTTTTTATTCTGAGATTATTATTCTGAGAGAGAAATGTAAACTTTGAATTATATCATACAAACTTGGCTTTTCTTTTTTCCCTCCAGATACGTGTAATAAGGAGTATTATCATTTATTTGCACTCCAGTAACACATCGAATATCAAAGTTATATTGTTATAGGTATTGTACAAATATATAACAAAAGCATGCTCCCAAAGATTATAATCTTAATTAAAGAGACAGGATTTGGCTATTCAATACAATTGAGAGAGGCACACGGGAGAAGTGGGACTTCCATGAATATGGGAGCAAGCATCACCAGCACACATTGGTTGCTTAATCAGTCCAAGTATTTTAGAATTTCAGAACTACCACAGTCTTTAAAATTGTGAGGTAATAAATAAATATTTGAAGCATGATTTCCACGCCAGAAAGCTTTAAAGGAAATAGGAATATTTGAATGTAGCAGAAAACTAAAGAAAACCTTACTGTTCACTGTACTACTTGCTTTCTGGTTTATGCAGCTATGCCAAAGCAAAAATCAGGAATATAATATCAAGCATCTTCCAAAAAATAGTTAATTCAGGGAGGTTTTATTCCCACTTTGGAAGTTGCTCTAGAACTCAATTCCTCTGGTAGCTTTATGAATGCATTCTGATAATGTAATTCTAAAATATTTATTTTAGCTAACAGCTATTTTCTTCAGGTGAACATAAACTGTGCTGAAGAGTGCTGTAAAGAATGGAATCAGAAGAAAGTATGTTAGTCGTTTTGGATTTTAAAGAAAGCAAAGTAATTTTTTATTGCAGATGGATGTTTCTAAAATACATTGTCCCTAGCCAATGTGAAGGGAATGTTTAGATATGTAGCAAAGCTTGAATACATACCTCTGCTGCTAATAGAGTAGCTTATTATTTTTTAATTTTTGATGAAATCATAACATCTTAAGTTTTAAAAGGTGATTGAGCAAATTTTTCCACTTTAGCCATTTTTCTCTTTGACTGCTCTTTTAAAATAAGTATATGTTATGATGTATTTTTTCTGGTCTGAGGTGGTTTTTGCCCTCCTTTTTCCCTTCCATTCCCTGATTTCCTGAAACTAGAACTAGACACCAATTTTAGTCTGTGGAGCATGGCAACATCTGAATAAAATCCAATAACAATACAGATACAGAGCTAGAGGTATTTCTTGAGTTAGTGGATTGTTGGGTGCATTCTTTTTATTGAAAAATTACCATCTTCTGAAGTCGAAAATGCTTTTCTTTTCATTTTCCCTATTTTCAATGGAAAAGGTAAACAAAAAGTAGTGATTTTCCAATTCATTGTTTTTCCTCAGCTCCACTGCTTGTCTTCTCTTTTTCAACTTGTAAATGGAGAAAAAAAAGGAAAAGGACAAAAATGGAAGTAACAAAAAAATGGATAACAATTATTAAAAATAAAATGTGCATACTTTGTATATTAAAGCATATATAATATTTTACATCTTTTCCATTCCCATTTTTGCCTCAGATGGTCTTAGAAAGTACATAGTTCAAGTAGTCTACTTATCTACTATGTTAAAAAAAAAGACAAGAACTGGCTCAAAGTATTACTAATAATAGAGATTTTTTTTTTCATTCAATGTTCTGAATCCTTAACCACTGACTGAAAGTCTTTGCTACATTATGGTTGCATAGTACCTAAATAAATCAAATTATTTGTCTCTGCCTACTTGGTAGCAGACAAGGCATACGTCATATCAACCACCCTAATAAATAGTATTAAACTGTTACAAGAACACCGCCAAAGTGCCGGAGAGGCCCGTCCATAGAGAGGGCTTTTGATGGTCAGGTTTACAAGCATTTATACTTTTGGAGATTTGAATTATCGATGCTCATATATCACATGTGACTAAACAATAAACTTAATTCCACCATTATACCTATATCTTTTTTATTGTCATCACTAAATTTACAATGAAATTATTAATGGAAGGAAGATTGTCATCTCCATGTTCTCCTGTTGGCTTGTTTCAAGAGGAAAGATCAGAGCCATGGAGACAGACAATCCTGAGAAGTCTGACAGACTTCAAAATGGGAGTCTGCATAAATGAAGATTTTTGTGTGTAGGTATAAAAATACAGACTGGGACCTTCAGCTAAAATCTGAGCAGTCTGGTTTCTTAAACAGTTGGACAGAAGACCACAATAAAACAGAACTTCAGTGCTTTACTGTCGATCTAAATTCATCATATGGAACCTATCATTTAATGCATATTTCTAAAAGCAATTAAACCAGAGCACAGACAATCCACATTTTCTAAAAAATAGAGTGTCATTCTGTATTTTAATTATGTTACATTTTTAATTTTTTTTGCATGTGGCTTCTGCTAAAAAAGAAAGATCCTTATGAAAAATAATATAAAAAAAAAATCAAAGTTCATATATCCTAGCACCATACTTTGACCTGCAATAATCCTGGACAATCACAAAATATATTGCCTTCTGAATGGAAAATATACTAGACAGGGTTCCTCTCTGTTACAAAAATGAGTCACAGACTACTCACAGCTAGGTAGCTTGACACTGCCAATTTTTTTTTAGGATAATTAGATTCTAGTTAGATACTGGAAACATCACAAATTTTTAACCCAGCTTTTGTGTATAAATTATATATTTTCCAAAATATCAGCATTTTCTATTTTGAGTTTGGATGAGTAACCTGTGTTTAGCACAGCAGGCAGTCCTTGTGCTGTCAAGAGCCAAAACACGCTTAGTTCACATTCTTCTTCAGGAAGAAGCCTTCACCATAAGGCCTGCAAGGAGCACTAGCATTTCTGAAGGGACATCGCAGCCCAACAATGTGAGATTGCTCCTTTTGTAATGCCTGAAAAGGTTTCTCTTTTTTTCAGAGTGACTCTTAAATCAGCTCAGTGAGCTTTCTGAGCAGTCCCTGAGTTCCCCTAGGTCGGGGGTCCATGAAATGACCCAGAATTGTGATATATCTGGTTGGTTCCCTTTTTAATACATAGTAGAGGAAAATTATCAACTGTCTGTGAAAAGTGGATGTCTGTCTTAGTATTCAAACTGCAGTCTGGGGAGTTTTGCATCCTGCAAGGGTCATTCATGCAATTTGTAGAACTTTAAAGAGGGAAATGAATGATTTGCTCTGCCCGTATTTATCTTCCATGAAGGTGCACAGCTTCTGTTCCATTATTTTAAGCTTGCTGTGCTAAATCCTTGTCCACCCACTATAAGGAAGAGCAAGTTGCTGCTCCCGTGACAGCTCAGGCAGCCCAGTCCCAACTACTCTCCGATGTGGGTGCAGAGCTCACACTTAGCCATGTGCAGTGCATGCTGCCATCAGGAATGACCCTGGCCTGGCAGAGGTGAAGACACCACAGCAAACAGTCCACACTTCCCTCTAAGCAACATATGAAAACTCATCTCGAATTCTGAGGTCTCGCAGTCCTAAGATACACATATGCAGGGGTGGGGGTGGGGGATGAGGAAGAAAAAATCCCATGCAAAGACAAGTAACCGGGCACTCCCAGCTTAAAAGCAAACATTAAGACCCCATTTAAAGCATGTTTTCCATTCTCTGACTTCCCAGGGTGTAACTTATTCAATTCAAATGGAAAGGTCACATGCTGGATACCTTCTCTCTTTGCTTATTTTAAATATACTAAAATCAGTCAAATTTGATAGTGTAAACACATGTGTTCTTCTTGCTAATTTGCCCTCTCAGGAACTAAGATGACAACAAAGGAGGCAATCCTGGAAAGACTAGCATCCTTGGACACAGGTACCTGCTTCCAAATTCCCTGCTATAAGCAGTTGAGATGCCAGTTCATATGCTTTGAATCCTTCTGCCTACAGAAGTGCAGCTTGACTTAGAAATAGCGCTGTGACTATGGAAAGAAATGAGTTCATCTTCACATCTTGTGCTTTAAGCTTTGTCTTGGGGCTCATAGCAATTCCTCTGCTGTAGATTACATGGCTGGGTACCTCTGGGATCCCTTCCCAATTTAAAAAGGCCAAGGGAGCAGCATATAAAAATGAACTCTTCCTGGCATCTGATTCAAGACATTGCTTAGTCACGTGTTCCTCCATCTTTCTCTTCAATACAGAATATGAGAAATATACAGTTCAGTAGAGTCTGTGAGCATCCTTGCCACCAGCTGGAATTTTCTTATTTCCTACGGTGAAGAATTGATGGACGGTTTTGCCTGCCCACCAGTTCCATGAGAGAGTGTCCTAGAAATACACTCACTTCTATAACTGTACTATGATTTTAATATAATTACTCTTCATTCGCTTTCTGATTTTCATATATGATACACCAGCACAGCCTTTTGTGTCTACTGATCACATCATTAATGTCCAGTAATTGGTATTTTCACAATCAAACACTTTGGTGAAAAAATAACACTCTGGCTGTGGAAGGCCTTGAGCTGCAAATCATCACTCAGGTGGGATGCCAGATGTGGGAAATTTCAAAAATGTTACACATATTCATATGTGTGTGTGTGTCTCTGTGTGTGTAAATCATATCCTAAGATTATTTTCAGTATTCAGTTTTGGCCATTGTTGGAGACAGGATAATAAACTATAAAGGCCTATATTGCACTGGTTTTGCTCAGTAAAGCAGTTTGTTATGCATTTGTAGGCAAAAAAAAAAAAGTCAAAATGTCAAATTACTGCTTTTCAGCTCTTGTTTTTGACTTATGTACTACCCATTCGTGCTGCTAGCCCTTGTGAAAAGGACATAGTAGTGTCTTCTATCAGAAAGACATCCTGGTAGAAAGGGCTTCAGCACTGAAAACTTCTTCAAAGATAATTCACAGTTGTGTAGGTTTCTATTGCCTTTCCAAAAAATGGAAAATGAAGAAAAGAAATGTCATTATACTCTACATCTCTTAGACAAAAGAAAAGCAGAACTGAGTTTTTTCCTGTTTCTCCAGCAGTTTCTGTGTATAAATTATGCATTTTCTTAAATATCTGCATTTTCTATTTCAGGTTTGAGCTGATAACCTGTGTTTTTGCACAGTAGGCAAACCTTACGCTGTCACAAGCGGCGGTGATACAGCCTCACATTTCACTTCCCTTCATCCCAAGGAGTTCTTTGCTATTATGCCATTAGAGATAATGCGAAGCTTTGAATTGAAACACCATAGACACCAGCGATGCATGACAACCTTTCTAGCCAATGAACTGCCACTGTACAATGGGACCTTCTCAGCCACACCAGCCCTTGTTGAGAGGAGATAATAATTTCTGTAGAGCACAGTGTCAAGCTATAACACCTTTCCCTGTTAAGGAGCTGAAGGAGCCGTGTGATTCTCCTCTGAGAAGATGGAAATGCACATATGTCAAGATTGCAAAAATTACGTATATGCACTAAATACCCTTTGAAACAGTTCTTGCTGCAGTGCAACCCCCAAAACACCTTGGATGTGGGGTGGGGGTTGGGATGGCATGTGTTCTGTGAATTGCTTGCTTTTTTTTTGGAGCACAGGGGCTAGGAGGTAAAGATTCTGTCATGACTTTCTCATTGCAGAGCTCAGAATGGATGTATGCTTTATGGGTGTGCAGCTATGTGGCCAACTAAGTCTTACAGGAAATTATCACTATTAAAATCTTCTAAATTTTTTATGAAAGACACAGAAGACAAGCAAAACATTTGTTATGTAAAGTATTCAAGGAGACTTTCATTTTAACAGCATCCATTATTCCCCTTTCTTTAAGCTGCACAGCATTTTTATGAGGAAAATTCCCTGGTTGATATTGTCTTTTTATACAGTATAAAGATGATATTAACTCCCCCTTTGGGAGAGAAAAAGAAAATAAAAAGTAGCTGAGATAGGCTAGAGCTGTATTTGTTGTCTTTTTTATTGGAATCTGGGCCTGCTCTCTCGCAAATAAAACAGGACAAGCTCATACACAAAGGGAGTGGGGAAAATAGCCAAGAGAGGAAAAAAAAAGCTTCTGTTTGTACTGTTGACTCTGATTTGTAACCTCGCTGCTGGAGAAAGACAAGCACAGCACATAGTCTTATCAGCCACTCCAAGACCTGGCAAGCTTGAACCAATGTCAAGCTGTTTAAGACATTACTATTAGTTGCTTTTCTGGTCGCAGGGTTAACACACACACACAAAAAAAGACAAAACCAAGAAAATAAAAAAGAGAAAAATAAATAAATAGCCAAGCTAAGCTAGATTCTATTGAAACAGAAAAAGGTCCGGGAGGGCGAAGGCGGAGATGAGGAAGAACAAGGCTGAGAGTTACACCAAGGGCACAAGTCCCACGTTGTAACCAGCTTTCAGGACTTATCCAAAGCTGGTGGTGGAAATGCTGTTGTTGCGCTCTTCCTGTCTCTCTTGTCCACTCAGCCCATCTCTGCTTCTCTGACTTCACAGGATCAGAAGCACAGAAATATAGAAGTGTCACTGCAAATTCTGAGCTCCTAAAATATAGTAAGCCTGGCAGCTGAAATGAAAAATGTTATTCCTTTCTGTTTTGTTGTCCTCCCAGCAGTACTGTCAAACTATCACTGCCAAGTATGGCGACTGGCATAATATCCCATCTTCTCATCTTTTTATTCATCTGTTAAAGTTAACTTTTGATGTGCTACTGTTTCTCCATTGCTTTCTCATCTTTGTTCTTCTAATTTACCAGAAAATCAGAATCATCTTCCAAGGTATCAGGAGGCCTCCTTGTTTGGACTGATTTCATTATTTACATGTAAGTTTTATATATTTTTGGAAACAATGTTTTATAACAAGTTGTGTTGGTCTTTTGCTGTCTTGAGTGATGGAGACCATAGATCTCTCTGCCGCAGCCTGAGTGAAATAACAATTCCAATATGTTGTCCATGCAGTCCTGTTACAGTGCACCTAAGATTAACTTCCCAGCAGAGGCAAATTATGGAGTATTTTATGCACCCTGTGAAGCACCCTTGCAGAGCCATGTGGAGGGAGAAACTTCCAGAACACTTCACATTTATTTCACTTACAAGAAGTCCTCAAAAGAATAAGATATCTGTACTTGATCCACTCCTGTATGAATTGTGCAAGGTCTGCCAGGACTTCTCTATGAGCCGTTTGGGTTGACCCCTCTGTTCTTGCACATCCTGAGCCCATTGAGCATACTGGTCTCAGCAGGAATGGAGGGGGCAGCTGAGCATGGCCTGGAGGTCTTTGTGAATCTCAGTCCACCTCTGAGAGGCCAATGTCATGTGTTTACATTTGAGAACAGGAAGTTATTTTATACGTGACACCAGAAAAGTATTTCTGTATGTTACAGCAAGTCTGTTTTCTTGACATATTGCCCATACCTTTATTATTACCGCCTCCTATTCTCCCCCTGCTCCCACCACAATCCATTTGTGTCCAATCCCTAAGGGAGAAAGATCATTTTCTGCCAATTCTGGAGCAAGGTGAGGGTTTCACTGAGGAAGGCAGCCCCACACGACATGAGAACAAGTCTAAGACATGGCAGTAAGATCTGGCTCCAGGTTCAGGTAAGCTAGAGAAAAGTCAAGAGAGAAAGAAAAGCACTGGTAGCGTGCTTTGCATTGGCCTTGAGAATGACCAAGTGAGTGGGGTAGCTATCTATCTGCTTCACCTGATGCTGGGCATCTATCTTTCCTTTGCCTGTAACAAGTGGCATGACTTAACATGGTGATGGGGACAACAAGAGGCGGGGAGAGTGCAACGTTGTCTACAATAGGGGATGACAAGGTGGCTCTGTCTCTCCTGATTCATGTCACCCTTCTGCAGAGCGGAGTTTAATTTGTATCCCTGGAGAACGTGTTTCTGATGAAAGGAAAGTGTGGAGGACAGCCACAAAACCCATGAGGCTCTAGACCCTGTTCTGTACAGTGCTAACAAACTCTACAATATCAGAATAAAAAAAAAAACAGACAAACAAAAAAAACAAACAAAAAACCTCAAAGAACCAGTTTTATACTACATAGGCATGTAACTCGCAGAGAGGAGGTTAGACAGTCCTGTGCATAGCATCACTTGACTAGTTCCAGATAAGTTAATATATAGGATTTATGCACCATTCTTCTGAGGTGTCACTGTCTACTGACTTCAGATATAGGCTTAGGCAGCTCAGATGCCTTGCTGGGAGCTACGTAACTGATTTTTAGGGAAGTTGGTGTCTAATGGGTAGAGCAGATCTCATTCTTCTTCTAAGCAGATCTTCAAAGAACCATCAATTAGTCTCCACCATTCTCAGGGACTTTATGTCCTTCACATAGTAAATATTTTCTGTGAAAATGCAACCCTACTATACTCAAAAACAAACCTGTCAGAAGATTCAGATGGTTGTATATTTCTTCCTTTACCTCTAATATGGAAAAAAGCAAATTCTATTTCAGCCATTATGTTTAAAAAAATACATTTCTACCTTTGTGCCAAGAAGTGAATAATTGTTTAAGTTTTCCAGTCAAGTGCTTCAGTACTGAGTCTTTATCCTAGCTTTTAAAGATTTAGATCTAGAGCAATAGTCTTATATTTAATCACTTTGTCGTATGCTATCTCATTTAGGTATTTCTGATAAGTAAGAGTTTTAATATCTTTGCCTTTCTTGCTGTTGCTTGTTCGAAAGAGAGTAATCATGATTCAAAATGAGACTGTCGTCACATAAAAATAGCCCGCTTTTCTTAGGACATTGAGCAGTTGTTTTCTCTCTTTCATAGACCTGCTTCATAATAAAAAAAACAGAAATGAAGTGAGAGCAGGCAAGGAGCATCTGGATCATGTGGTACATTTTGTGTTACTACAAATGACCGATATAAAACCGGGCATTGCATGACTTTACCCCAGTATCTACTTTAGAAGACAGAGGGAGTCAGTAAAAGGGAATGGGTCAAACACATTTATATATTTCTAAGGGTAAAACAGAAGCTGAACAGAAATGCTTATCATGTAGCAACTTTTTAATAATTTCTGGTTTACCTTGGTTGTCAGACTGAAAATCAGTTGTAGTTGGTAGCTGCAGAAAGAAAGGAGTCAAAATAAACATCAAGGAGTCACATGAGAAAGGGGCAGTCAGCGGAGGGAAGGAAGACTTATGTGAGAGCCTCAGAACATATGAACTATGACTGTTCCTCTCTTATTTCTGTCTAAGGGCTGCAGGTTTGGGTTGGCTACCTCCTGTCATCCCTGTTTCTAAAACCGCACAGTAAAGAGACTCATCCTTCAATAGGTGCTTTTAGTTTCTACTTTTTTTTAACCCAAGTCTAGAAACCATGTGTTATGTAAAAAAGCAAAACAAAGTAAAAGTTAGCAACATGACTTGTTCCACTGCATATTTCAATATTTACTTTTTTGTTCTTTAGTTGCCATTCCTACTTGACTAAATTTGGGGGTTTTGTTCAGGAAAGGATCATAGAGTCAGGCTCCTTACTTATTTAGAGTCATTCAGAAAGCTTTCTTAACAAATCTTCAGCTGTTGGGGCTTTAACATACTTCAAGAACCTTTCTTCAATCTGTGCAGGTTTGCTGAACTGAAATTACTTACTGAGGGCCATGATCCAAATCCTGTTGAAGTCAATGGAAGTCACTCCAATTATTTCAATGGAGCTGGATCCAGTCCATAAGGCACTGACCGCTTGAAGTTGTTTTGCAAATGTTGAATCTCTCCTTATGTACAAAGCATAGTCAGTAATGAGGAACAGGCTGTAATGGGGCTGAGGGAGTATATAGTATATGTATACAGCACTTAATTAAACACATCATTCTATTCTGTCATAAAACATTTCCCACACTAAGTGTTGTTCACATTACTCATAGAAGATTTAGGTTTTTGAAATCCCACACAAAAATGTCCCAGCTGTTCTATAGACTATATCTTATAGTACTTGTCACTGTGTGTAGGAAGGGTAATTAACCTAAAGAACATTATATTTCACTGCCAAATGTTAAATGTCAGTATTATAAATTTCTTAATATGAACAACACATTTAGAAACAGTAGGAGAGATAGAGATGGAGTATTCTTTGAAAAGGTATTTCACTAAGGGACTGGATGGCCCAGGCAATTGTTACAAGATACCTTAAAGTCACCTTTTCAAATTCTATAGTGTCTAACAAATCAGTAGTATCCAGCTGTGACGGGAGGTACTCAAGGACTTAATGCGGTAGATCTGACTGCACACAGAAATAGTCCTGTCTTTTCTTAGTCACACACTATAATTCATAAAGAGCCTAATTCCATTGTGAATTCTATGTTCTTGAAATGGTTGAAATGTGGAATTTCTGTCCAGTGAGACATTTCAATTTTTTTAACAAATGTATCCCAAGTTATAATGAAAAATGAATATTACATAGTTTTCAGGAGTTTTGAGTTTTTTGTGTGGTGTGGTTTGGTTTGTTGTTTTTTTTTTTTAATTTAAAGAAGAATCAGGCTTCATTGGTTTTGTTCTCTAAAATCAACCTTGAACTTATGCTTTTCAGGTATTCCCAGTCCCTCCCTTGTTCCAAAAATGTTAATTGAACTTTCACAGATTGTGAGAGGTTTTGGCAAGTTAAATAGAGTTGAGTATTTCAGAGTCAGGGAACACTCCGGCGATAGGAAATCCACACCTTAAACAGAGGTACTTTGGACTCCGGACATCGTTACTGCAGAGTCAGGAGAGTAACTTGGGAACTTCTGCTCCAGCAGAGACACCTGGGGCTTGAAGGCTCCTGACTCTGCAGAAGGCTGTTGGGAAACTCTGGATTGTTTGAGTTCATTGTCATCAAGTTTGGTGAACTTCTCCCAGACTTGTGGATTCTAAAGTCCAGTGTTCAACAGGAGCTAAACTGGGTCTTTCAGACTTTGGGAAATCGGTTCTCTGAAAACGAAATTAATTAGAAATGCTTTTCAATGAGAAAATGTCCAACCAGTTCTGATACATTTACCCTTTCCTATTATGTGGTCTTTGCTATTTTTACAGGAATAAGTATCATAAACTTGATTCTTGGCAGTACTATCAGAAGTGAGTCTAAAGTAATTCTGTGGCCACCAAAAGTGGCCTTTGCACTTAGGCAGATTGCCTTATTTTCCAATAACAAACCTTATCAGAAGTCAATGATGAGAGTATAGATGGCTTTTCTGAACAGATCTTTCATTCTGTTGAGCAATTCTAACTGCTTGCCCAGTATCTCAGAGTGCTTTACCTAGAGGGCAAAGAACTCAGGGCAGAAAAAGAAGACCAAGAAGAAGTGAAGGAACTGAAAGTAAGAAAGATGAGCATGGAAGAATAAGCAAAGTTCTGAAGTAATTGGATCTGACCGTAACGGTAGGGGCATCTATACAGAAGGCATTTCAAATTCAGTCTGGAAATCTCTGATGGAAGATTAATATTCTTTCCCAAGTCTGATACTTTAATTAAATCCTCTGCCTTCTGATTTTGAACCCTTCAACCAAAAAAGAACAACAAAAAAAACACCCAGTATGATGAGGACTGACTATGCCCCACTGCACTCAATGTACATTTTGCCAGTGGCTCTTACAGGAGTAGTTCTGGGCTTATGATTGTTTCCTCTACAAACTCTCATTTCTATAGTTCCATGCAGTTTTTGAGAAGCAGTCCTAAGCCACATGTCATCAAAATTTCCCTTCAACAGCAACACAGCACAGAAAGCAATAAACCTGACTTGGCAGTGATCTTTTTAAAAGGAGGGGACAGTCAAAGGCTTGGGTCTGTATTTTGCATTTCTTTCTTTATTTTACTTCTTTTATTAAAATTCTCACTGCAGTCAGGATTTTGAAAATGAGAATCCTGGCTACTGACGACACATGCAATTATTACTGTGACTTTTCCATGGACAAAAATGCAGGTGCATTGTTTTGTACTTATTCATCTGGAGAAAAAGCTTTTCTCAGCATCACGACAATTATTTACGAGATGAAAATTACTAAGTAGTTCATCTCATTTTTCCGACTGTCAGTTTTCTTCACTGTCTTTTTCTCCTTGCAGAAAGTGAAAGTGTCCAATATGGCTTCCAGTTCTGTCCTTAAGATCAAGTATCAAAGAAAGCACTAAAAATCCTCTCTCCAAGTTTAAAAAAAAAATGAAACTGTTGACACAAACTTATCACATGAGTTTCTTGTCACTGTTAGAGAATTTTCATGAGAGATGCCCTAAAACACATTTCATGCTAATATTACTATAAGCAAATAACTTGCTGTATTATTAACTGATTTACAAAGGTTTTAAACAGATATTCCTGAAACTAGATGTTTTGATTGCAGAGATAATAGATCAGAGTACACCATAATGAAAAGATAGAGCACAGTTTTATTAGTTGTAAAATATTGACAGGTAAAACTGTACTTTTAGAATGAATTTAAAAATATAGTACAAAAAAAATGAGTAATGAACTTGAACTCTTTCATTTAAATGTGAGTTGAATATCTATGAAAAGGATCTTAATTCTGAATAATGCATTCTGAGTAAGTTTTGCCTGTTGAAAGCTAAGCAATTTCTACACAGTGACAAAACCTGGTCCTACCTACAGTGTTACATCGCAAAGGTTCTTGCCTAAGCTCTCATTATTTACTCACTGATAATACGGGACCAAACACTTACAATAAAGCAAAACCTGATTTTTTGCAAAAGCCATTCTTTGTAAAAGACATCAGGAAAAATAAGGAAAGACTTTGATTCAAGAAAGTGCTGTGCTCCTCCGGGAAATTTGAGGATGACAAGTATGCATAAGTGCATAAATACCCACATATTTGATGTTCACATGTATTTTCTGGTGATCCTATCAAAATGTAGCTCCTGGTTGATGAAGGAACATAAGAGTTTGTATAGCCACAAAGAAGTAATCTTCTCTATAATTAATGACTGTTATCTTCAAAATTTCCTTCTTGTTTAAGAAAATGATATCATTATATTTCAGGACAGAATCCGTTCCTTGTTGTTAATAGCATATCCTTTTATCAACTGCATAAAAATGACCAACTGGATCACACATTTCTGTTCCCGTTAATGATCAGTGGTTATCTCTGGAAATCACTCAGGAGTTTGCTCACAGAGGACTTACGTTTCATTCTCATGGTTTATGGGAAGACTTGGATGCCCACAGTATATATCACAGACATCACCAAGAAGCAGCATGCAGCTACTGATATGGTGCATTGTCCTCTAAGGAAGTAAATAAGTACGAGATTTTGAAAGGTATGCTGTGGAAATAAGTCTATCTTCCATAAACTTTTGATGAGACTTTGAGACCATAATTGTAGTTCTGATTTTTTTCTTAGATAATCCCTTATAAAATATGACAACAGGGGATTTTTTTTCTTCAAGTTAGAAAAGTTAGGTACTGCTAAGTCCCTGTGTAACTTCACCCCTGTAAGTGAAACTTCTGGAAATTTTCATAAGCCTAAGCTACCATAATAATGAACTAAAAGCAAAGAGAGTGGGTATTAATACATTTCCATCCTGAGAGTGACCCATTTATCAAAGAGAGTTATCCCAGGTACATAGGCCACTGTGAAATTCCTTTCCATTTTATTTCCCCTATATATTAAAATTTCTTTTCATCATAAGCAGACTTAATAAGAACAAAGTTATGCATCTACTTAAATGCTTTGCAAGACTGAGGACCTCTTCACTCACTATTTAACCTGAAAGTAATTCAGGCAAATCTGAAACACTTACAAAAAGAAAAGCTGGAATCAACAGAGTTCTTTGCTTTCACACTGTATAAATTTATGCTGGAACATGGGCACTGACATTTCATTCTTAGCTGTTGTCACACAATACTGCATAGCAGATCAAATGTAGCAATTAAAAATGTTTTGAAACTGCAACTCCTACTCCATAAATTACCGCAGTCTTTTGTTACAGAACAACCAAGTCAACTTCCTGTTTGTGCTTAAACTATTCATTCACAGCTTCAGCCGATGTCCTGCAGTGTCTTTTCCAAAGGTCACACCACAGTTTTCGATTCACACATTTGATTAAAAATATAAGAATCACAGTGCCCTGGGAAATGATCTGCAGTAAAAATAGATCAAACTACCTGCTGTTTCCAGAATAAACCAGATTACTGTCTCTTTTCCCCATTCAGTTAGCATTGCAAAAAGAGGAGGTTATATGCATGTCTGCAGAAATCATACTGCTAAACTAGGGAATTATATGTGAGGTATTTGTTTTATGATTTTTTTTTTTAGAGCACAGCTTCTGTAACTGAGAAAAATATGCTCAGTTTAAAATACAGTTAAGGAAAACCAAGGGGCAGAAAACTGAGTACTTACTTAGATTTTATAAGGATTAAACTCTCCTCTCATTCTTCTTCAACTGCTGCAACACAGTTTTGCACAACTGCCTTCAGATCATATTGTCATAACTTTCCTTACATTGATGAGCGTCCTCCCTGAAGTCCTATTTGCAGTGAATGAAGTTACTATGGAAGAGACTACGCAGAGAGTGTCTTTATATTGTCTTTCCTTTCTTTCAAGATCATGTCCCTCAATATGTGTGGTAGGATAATTAAATGTCTACTCCTATTATCAATAATCCTAATACTTTGGTGTCCAACAACCAGAAATTTTGAAACAGTATTTGCAGCATATGGTGCAAAATCCTGGCCCAAAATGAGCGGAGTGCAGAAAGAAATGCCATGGTGAAATACATCTCTGTCAAATTACAAATTCCTTTGAGAATTCCTTTCCGTTCTCAATTTGGGAACTTCATTTTATGTCATGAGCTCAATTCATCTAATCTCATCTAATCTAAAGCAAGATAATGATGTTGTCCAGAAAAGATATTCACACCAAACCAGATGACTATAATTAAAAATTCATAGAATCATAGAATCATAGAATAGTTTGGGTTGGAAGGGACATTTAAGGGTCATCTAGTCCAACCCCCTTGCCGTAGGTAGGGACATCTTCAACTAGATCAGGTTGCTCAGAGCCCCATCCAACCTGACCTTGAATGTTTCCAGGGATGGGGCATCTACCACCTCTCTGGGCAACCCGTTCCACTGTTTCACCACCCTTGCAAATAATTTCTTCCTTGTATCTAGTCTAAATCTACCCTCTTTCAGTTTAAAACCATTCCCCCTTGTCCTGTCGCAACAGGCCCTGTTAAAAAGTTTGTCCTCGTCTTTCTTATAATCCCCCTTTAAGTACTGAAAGGCCACAATAAGGTCTCCCCAGAGCCTTTTCTGTCCAGGCTGAACAACCCCAACTCTCTCAGCCTTTCCTCATAGGAAAGTTCCACCCCTCTGATTATTTTTGTGTCCTCCTCTGGACCCGCTCCAACAGGTCCATGTCTGTCTTGTGCTGAGGGCTCCAGAGCTGGACGTAGAGTAGAGGGGTTTTTTGCTGTGTTTTCAGCTTTCCTCCTGCATTGTCCAAGGAGAGATTAATGCAGAATCTCCTAAAGAGGAGATATCCAAATGGGAGAGTGAGCATGTGGGGTGAGGGTGCATTTTCACAGCCCAAAGGCTGATCTGTGGAAAGCTTCCTTGGAGCCTCTGCTTCCCGGAGGAAGATTTGGATAGATTGAGAACTGGAAAATCCTGACTAGACTTTATCCAGACCCTGTAGTTACACAAAGAAAAACAGGGAATATGGTGTTGAGAAAATTTACAACAGACTGGTGAGCATTTTGAGTGGGAATGGGCCAAGTTTTAAGATCTAACACATGTTCTCTCAAATGTAAATTGAATTAAAAACTGTTCCATTTTACTTACTCTACTGTGAAATGACATTCTGGTTTATTAGCAATGCAGGTCCTGACTAAAATTTAGTATGATTTTTATCATAAGAGTGACTCTGTGGGCAACTTTACATTTCTTTGATGATTTTCGTTATAGTTTTAGCTATATTTAAACTGAATTTTCATGTACATAGAACATAGCATTCTTCTTTTAAGCACAAAGTAAAGATGTCAGAACAGATTGAAATAGCTCTTTGTGAGCCCTCTCTGTGAATATATGCTTGCACCATTGGAAAATAAAGTAGATCCATGTACAGGTAAACAAATAGTGGCTTTGATCTAGTCAATCCTGCTTTCAGAAACACAAAATACTGGCCAATCTCTGCCTCCAGTGACAATCCGATCCTCTCATTTACATGTATCAATCCTGCTATGGGATCTGCTGGCGTGGAGCTCCACAAAATCTCCTTCACCAGGCCTCCTTTTATCTGTGTTGGAGCTGAAACACACAGTTTCATAATGAATATTATTAAGCTGATAGACTAGACATTAACACAATCATTTACATGGGTATTTGGTGAAGCAAATGTAGTGATTTACTCTAATGGCTCCATTACTGTGTTGAATATTGGCCAAGTATGCACTGTCCCTTTCAGGATCTTTGCCTCAGAAGAAAAATAACTCCAAGTATCGACATTCTAGTTTACGTAACCATTCTTATAAGTTATTCTCATAAAAAATACTTTTTTTCATCCCCATTAAATATATTTTCCTTGGTCAACATAAAATCTCAAATTGCAATATTGGAAAAAGGAGCCTTGCAAGCCTCTACTTTTATATTCTCACAACTTAAAAATAGCCACAGCAATCTTTTTTGCCACTATATTTTCTGAAACTATACTGTGTAACAACACGACATCATTTTGATAGCTCACAATTGCAAGTCTGCTTTCCTGATCCAATTTCAACTTGATATTTCTGCAATAGATCATATCACAAAAGCGTAGCAGTCAGAGCAAAGATTTAGCATAATTCCTATATTTAGGGTTCTGTCAACAGATGTTGAAAATACAAAGAAATTATTTTGAAAATAGAAGTCATGCTAAACGGACATTTGTCTATCAAGCCTGAAAGTATGGCTGGCTACCTGGCTTGCTAGCAATTGCATACATTATTGTCCTTGAACTGAAGCTGTAAATGCACTAGCATACAATGATGATGCCCAGAGAAATAAATCAGTTTGAAAGTAACCTACTTCTTTCTTTCAAATTACCATTAATAACATTTTGCTTTTGCAAGATTAATGCATCTTAGCAGACAAAGATACAGTGAAACCAATTGTCTTGTCTGTGCTCCAGCTTTCAGTCATGTTGCTGTCTTTTTCAGTATTACTTATGTATGTATATATTTCTAAGGAAATTTAGAGCTAGAATGTACAGTACAGAAGGTAGGGCAGATACAGATGAAGCAGCAGTAGCAAAGTAGCTTTCCTAACACTTTCCTTCTAAGATAAAGGGAAAGCTTTGTGATTAAGAGAATGTCTCTCTCCCCACTGAAAACTAAAGATAATGGGATTTTTTTTTTCCTGAGAAAGAACAGAAAAATACCAAATCGTATAGAGAATGTCACCCCAAAACTTCATGGATTCAGGGGTTTTTAATGAATAGCAGGTGGTTTTTCTGACAGTTCTGTTTTTTGGGGTCCCAGTACTGCCACTGTGCAGTCCTAGGGCACACAGGCTTGTTACAGAACAGTCAGGGCACTGCCACTGGGAAAGTCTCTTTAATCAAATAAAGTTCTATATGTGCCAGCACCTTCACTCTTAAGAGGAACCACTGAAGCAAATGTTTTCTCGCCCAGTTCCCTGCCTTAATGCCACTGTAACTTTTATGAGCATTTTCCCATCTTTTTCGACTCTGCCTGCTCACCTTCTCGAAGTACAAAATCCTATTTAAATGAGTACTCCTCAGCCTGAGGTCTAGGTCGCCATGTCCAGTAATGAGGATTTACCTGCACCGCCACAGAGCCCTTCCTGGCTCTGAAGCTCACAGCCCTAAAGCTGGAATTCATGGAGTCTTATGGGTTTTCAGCTCTACTGAAGCATTTCAAGACTTCCAGACTGCTTTTTGTGAAACCAAGGGCAATACTTTAGGGCAAAATTCTTGGGACAAGTTCCCATGATGGAATTCACTGAGTGTCATGAATGAGTGGTTTTGAGGCCGCTTAAAGAATCACCGTCAAAGGTATCAGCAAAAGGTGATTTTAATAGAAATTTATAAAAGCACGACTTAACAGAATTCGATGGCAAGGTTCAGTCTACTACTTATTACAGTAGTAATAAGGGAAAATCATGTCTGAATTGTGTTGGAATGATTTATGGAAAGACTGAGGACAAAAAGGGTAAGGAAGACCCTCCCGTTGAGTCACAAGGTTCAGAGAAGACCTGGCTGGATCTAGTCTTAGTCTCAGACTCGGACAACGGTTTGTGTCTAATACAAAAGGGATAAGGAGGGCCTCCCATTGAGTCACGAGGTTCAGAGTAGACCCCCTTGCTCTCTAAACTCCTTCTCAGAGAGGAGTCTAGGTGCGGCTGGATCTACCTCTGGTCTCAGACCTGGGCAATGGTTTATGCCTAAAGGATTATATGTGTTTAGCAGCAATTTAAAGTTCATTCACAATCTTAAGGTAGATTATAAGATTTTATCAGAACTTAATCATTGACTAATTTAGCAGTTACAAAGTGAGGTAATCAAGTTTACTACATCTACTAAAGTGACTTGATTACCGATTATGTTTATTACTGGTTATCTAAATCAATACACACAAACACACACACACAAAAGATCTAGATCAATTCACACATAAGGGCCCAAGGCTAGATAAATTTGTAAAGGCCTAAAGCTAGATAAATTTATAAAGATATACCTGTTAAAAATTCCCCTCAAATCTATGAAATACATTAAATGTCTTGGCATTTCTCAACGGGTGAAGGGTTGAGCCCAGAAGAGTGTCTTGGCCGACGAGTGTTTCAGCCCAGGTTCTCACAGTCCTCGGAATATCACAAACTCGAGAGTTTACGAACTCTGAGAGGCGTTCCACTCAGAGGGAGACTCTGGGTGCAGCCCGCTGCAGTCCAGGAGAACTCAAAGGGTCTTGCTTGGGACCACTGTTTGTATGTTTGCAAGATGATTGGCTTTAGCCATCAGTAAATTTCCATCCTGACCACTATCTGGGGTGATCCGGGGTAGTAATTATGGTATTGTTCCACGGTAACCATGGTATTGTTCCACTGGAGCTATGATCCAGGTAGGGAATGTTTCAGGGCTGTCAGAGATGACAAATTATCCCCGGCTGTTGTTCCCTATCTTGATCAGGTAGCCGGTGTTCCTGGTACGATCAGTGTTGCTCCCCACCTTAGCTATACAAGAGTGCCCAGTATAGTCAAGTGACACTCAGCCGCCCAACTCGTTACACAATGACTAAGGCCTGACAGGAGTTCCTGAGATCATAGAGTGGCCCAGGGGAAGCGGGGGAAATGCACCACCACACTGAGCAAGAGTAGAGCAAGGATTCATTTCGGGGTTAAGGACATCTAAATGAAGGTGCCTAGAAGTGTACTTGGGGCCTCACCTCCTCTTGTGGTTTATGGAGAACTACTCAATAGATTTCAGCCTGCCAGCCACTGGGGGCACAACTCAGTTGCATAAAATTGACACCTAGTTGCTATTTAAGATGACCTGTGGTGTCTGAAACATCCTTATGCCGTTGACAAATACCACACAGGAGCTGCATAAGATAAATCAGCTGCTGCAAAGTGGAACATACCAGCTCAGGCTGCAACAGGCACTATCATGTGAGCAGCGGAATTCATATCTACTTTAGGGTGAACTGAACTGGCCTCCAAGCTCCAGTGGCTGTACTGATTAGACTTCTATTGACTATAATTGGAGCTTTGGACCCTTGCATGCCTGCAATCACCTACTGATAGACACCTGTGTTTCAGTGTTGACCTATGTGTCTGCACACATTTTCCTAAATTTGTCTAAATTTGTCTAAACTTGTGAGCTGATCCCATTGCTATATCTATATCTAAACTAATCACCTGAAGCTTTCTTTAAAATGTCAGGAGAGAGTTGCACTTCTAAAGTGAAATTCATCTTGTCTTAGCATGATAATTCGGAGCTTAGATGGACGTACTTATCTCCATTCACATCTAGGGATCTTTGGTTAAATCCAGGGGCAGGCATTTACATGGGGGACATATGAGGGGAGGAATTCCATTCTCAAAACACAGACAGATTTGTCATTTTGTGCCCTGTGGCTTTCCTCCCTTATGTCCAGCTGTTGGCCCAGAAGACAACAGCCTTCTGTAGGCTCTGTGCCAAATCTGGAAGGGACACATGAAGGGCAAAATGGTTTCACTTTTTTCCCCAAAAATGCCTTTATTTTTCTTTTTTTTCTGAATAGGAGACTGACTGGCCATCATCTTATTTAGAGAAAATGGTGTTTCCCTTTAGTAGGTGAGTAAATGGCTTTTTGTTACACTAGATGCCATCTCTTGCATTTGGCTGGTAAACAGCTCTTTTTTCAAGGAGGTGTAAAAGTCCCCACCCCTCTCTTTGGTGGCTATTCAACATTTCCCAGCGAAGAATGTATCTTTCACTGAACCTTAAATTCAGTAAATTTGTCTATACATTAAAAATGTATATTATATGAATATCTAAACAGTCTAGCTGTTCAGTGGAATTTATGTATATGTTTCTGGTTCTTCACTGAGACCAGACACAATAAAACACTCTAGAGTGACAATCCATTTGGAGTGATTTCTAACCTCTTCAGAAACTATAGCATACAATGGCAACAGAAGTAGTTTCGACATACTTTCATACACGAGAGAAAGGGTCATCTTTTGACTTGCCCTGATGGATAATGCAGGGCCAAGCTCTTTATCTTCCTTTGCTGTAGAGTTTGCTTGTTGTGCAGTCACGATTACAGATTTATCTTCAGAAAGATTCAAAAACAGGTTAAAATGTGGACTTGCAAGTGCTTAAAAAACAGTATAAATCTAGGCTTATTCTCTTATCTCAATATTTCATCAATAAAATGCAAATAAAAATGCTTCTTTGTCTGCCTGCCTTCATTTAGATTTATCACTAACTCTCTTACCAATTCATTTCTGGAATCCTGATCTCATTCACCCCCTGAGGTCTGCAGTTGCATTCGCAACCATATCACTGGTTATGAATTTGTTAACCTTAAGAAGTATCAGGGAGATACTAGATAACAATGCACAGAGCTAGCACTGAGTGGGAGTACTGTGCCTAAAGCACCCAGATGTGGAACAGCTGTGTTGTTCAGCAAATCACCAGAACTCACCTGGGATGTTCAATGACTCATAAATTTCATTTCCTTCCGTAGGCTATTCAGACTGTCGGCACCACAGCCATTTCAACGTATTCCCTGCACACATAGATTTTCCTCCCTTGAAACCTTTCAGTGAACCAGATTATTTCAAAGCTTTTGCTGCTGTCTGTTCAAATGCTGATCTTCTGTTTGCCTTCAGAACCTCATTGGCCTCCTCGCCTATGTATCTTGTCACTTCTCCCTGTCAACATGAGCACCACTGCACCTGCAGAAGGACAGCAGATAGGAAAAGCTCTAAGGCTAAGTGGGCAAGTGAGAATGAACAAGAAAGGACATTTAACTCAGCTTGACATTGTAGGTGACATTTCTAATTTCCAAAAGCCTTTCAGCCCTTGCAAAATGCAGAATGACAAAGTTTCTATGAAAGACTGGCAGACCCATCTGCGTTGCTATAAATGCTAACAAATTACATCTGTGATGAAGGTCAGAGAAAGACTGGGTAATATTTGTCATAGAGGAAGGAACTGAAATAAAGTGGAAAGATTTTTTCCTACTGGGAACAAACCTCTGGTGGTTTGTCATCTCAGTGGATTACATAGTTAGGGTCCTCCTCGTTTATGGTTTCCCTGATTCCAGAAATCTTGCATTTAATGCGGTGTGAGAGTCTTATCTACTGAGGCTAGGATTGTCTCCTGGAAAATGTAAGCTGTGGGTCTGTATCTACTCAGGCTGATGTGAGCGTCAATTGTGTGTTCTCTTGTCTGACTAAAGTTACTCTGATCTGTGCAGAAAAGACAGGCTCTGTGCTGTTCAGGTCTGGTATGATCTTTCTTGGGAATTTCAGTCCTCAGTTCCTGACCACTGGCAGCTTTTAAGTATCATCTAAATATCTACCTGTTATTCGGTTTATTTCTGGTGACTGTGCTTAGGCTGCTGGGAGAAATTAATGTCCTAAAATGGAGGTGTTGCTAGGTTTTCTGCTTTTGAGGATAGGCAGTCCTAGATTATAGCTTATCTGGACATCTAAATCCATTCTAGTTGCCACAATAGATAGTTTTCCCAGAAAGAATGGAAAGATTTAGAGAATTTGTAATATGTTGCAGGAAGTTACATGAAGAATATTGTACCTTCTAGAGTTGTGTGAAATCTAATTAAATGTCAAAAGGTATATTCTCCTATTTTTAAATTATACTTTTCCCCAATACCTTCTCTATCTTGTCCAAATTTGCATCTTTTTATTTTTAAGCATTTCAAGGAAATTACATCCTTCCAATCCAAATGTCTATATGAACATGAATTTTCACGTCCTTTCAACATGAAAAACTTAGCTATAAAATGTGATCACTTTCACTCAGCAAGGCAGAGAGACTCGACGTTTCTTCCACCTTCTTGGGATACAACATCTAATTTTCCTTGAAAGTATGTGTGCACTTACTCCGCTCAGATAAGCTTATATTGATGTCTGTAATAAAATACCCAAAAACTTGAATTGCTACCAGCTTTGCATTTCATTAGAAATGCTTTGCATGTCTCTGATAAGTATTTGCCAGTTTGTATTTTACCCAGACTGTTAAGAGTCAATGCCTCTGATACCTCAAAAAACGACTGTTGGTCTTTATTAATAATGGGTCTCCAGGCACAAGGTTTACATTTTATATAAGTGTCATGCTTCCAACAATATAATGCACTACAGAACAGTGCTGTGTCGCTGATTTAGTGCCTGCTTCCCCCTACCCGCAGCAGCAGTAAGTTGCTTTGCAGATTTGCTATATACAGGTGTGACTCAGAGCTCCCTGTAAATACAACGATTCTCATTGACTTCACCTTTTATAATAACATTTATCATTTTCATAACACATAAAGGCCCCAGCCATGACTGTCACTGGTTATGCATCTCATCAGGAATTCTTTGTGCTCTGCTAGTAACCGTTCTCTGTTGCTCTAGAGCCTGACAATACCCCTAGCAAGAGGCATCTTTTCTTTAAAAAAATTTATAATGCCAGTTGGATGAGACAGACAATCAAAGGCCCAAATCGTTCCCAGGATTACCAGATCTGGGTACAAAACTATAACCGTCTGTATTTCAAGCCAGTTCCTCAGTGACGGTTATACATGCCACCCTCCTGACCCTTTCACTCTTACTTTCACTTTGTTCTTCAAGGTAATGGCATTCTCCTCCCACCCCCATACCCACAAATATGTGCAGTACTGAAAAGTTTAGGAACTTATGGTGTTTTGGGGTCAAGCTCTAAGCTGACAAAGGATGAATTCTGTTTCACTTACTAAACATGACAAGACTGTAAAACATATGTCTTTGCCATGCCAGTAACATCAGTTTTGTTGGTAACGTGCTTTGGTAATAATACCAGGAAGGTAGATGCTCTTGTGTGTGAATGTAACATTAATAGTGATTCTGCACATGAGCTGATAGGCATGTCTAAGTACAGATGTCTTCAGACCCTTGCAGATTATTTCACACATCTCAGCTCTTGATATATACAGCAGTTACAGGTGGAGCAGCTTAATCTGAATTAACTCAAACTTGGTACTTTGAAAAAATGGGAAAAATCATGATTTTAAGTAATTTTCCAACTTAGCCAACTTCTAATATTTTTTGTAGAAAATATAACTTTTAGGTGAGGATAGTGAAGTTCTTTTCCATAGTCTCATCAGTTTTGGAAATGTTACTTTAACTTAGACCTACAATGTTTTCAGAATCTGTTTAGAATGAGAATAAGAAAAAAATCAGATATACAACTTCTCATAATAATGACACTGGTTTTTAACTAATGCTGTCTTACAACTTAACTGCTCGGTGTGAGAAACAAAGAATCTTTTACATCCATATCATTCAAATGAATGTTATTGCAGCCAGCAATAACAGAATTCCTAACAACAGAATAACAATTGTTCAGTGCACGTAAAATTTCAGCTGATAGATACAGATTGAAAACAGTAAAAGCTTCAGGCAAAACCCATCATTATTTATTTGAAAGATGCATAGTCAGATTTATTGAGCTGATTAGAGATTTGGGGGGGCAAGGCACCCCCAAATTTTCAAAGATTTACATGTGGATTTCGCTCTTCACAGCTGGTAGAGTCACACAGACTAAATTACATGCATTGCTCTGAAAATGTAAGGAAACGGCCATTGAAGGGGAAATGGCTCAAAGAACACTGTATAAGGTGACGTGTTGTTTGCATACTATTATGTGGAATTGCAGGCTCTGCAGTAACTCCTAATGGGGGAAATTTATCACTGCAGAGAGGACCTGTCAAAACATAGATGAGGACTGACAGACTGTTTGACAGGGAGGAAAGAAGTGACCAAGTAAAGCCTGCTCCACAAATGGAGGACAGTATGGAAGAACGGAACAGGGATATTTGTGGGGAAATATGGGCATCAAGAAAGATGTCACCGTAACGGTGTGGGGAGAGTGAGAGCAATGCACCCAGAATATGCAGAACGAATGATCAGAATGAGAACATAAGGACTGCATTTTATATAATCCAGCAAAAGGATATGAGAGGTACAGACCTGACAGGACTGAGGTCATGGAGATGAGATTTGCTCCTCTAAAACTAGACCAATCCTTCAATCATTTGTGGTTATGTGCTCACGTGCATGACAATGCCTTCTCCCACCCCCCCCGGCCTGATCCCAGTGCTCATCACCTAGCTACAGGTGTATCAGTGTGGTGGGTTAACCCCAGCCAACAGCTAAGCACCACAAGCCACTCATTCATTCCTCAACCCAGTGGGACTGGGCAGAGAATAGGAAGAGCAAAAGCAATAACACTTGTGGGATGAGATAAAAGTAGGTTAATAAGTGAAGCAAAAAGGGAGAAAAAAGTGATGCAAAGGCAATCACTCACCATCTCCTACAAATAGACCAATGTCCAGCCAATGTCTCTGAGCAATGGCTACCTCTCCCAAAACTCCCTTCCCTCCATTTAGATTGCTGAGCATGACATTATATGGCACAGAATTCCCCTTTGGTCAGTTGGGATCAACTGTCCTGGCTGTGTCCCCTCCCAGCTTCTTGTGTACCCCCAGCCTACTCGCTGGTGGGGTGGGGTGAGAAGCAGAAAAGGCCTTGACTCTGTGTAAGCACTGCTCAGCAGTAACGAAAACATCTCTGTTTTATCACAGACAGAGCAGGAAAAAGAGAAAGCCTCGACGCTGAGCAAGCATTGCTCAGCAATAGCCAAAACACTGGTATGTTACCAACACTCTTTTAGTCACATATCCAAAGCACAGCACTACATGGGCTGCTATGAAGAAAATTAACTCCGTCCCAGACAGGCCCAGTACAGACAGGTATATTGCTACAGACAGTACCTCTAGCTGGCTATTGCTAGATGTATTGTTCCTGCTAAACAAGAAAGTGCAGTTCCAAGCTGTGCCTTAGCACAGATCTGACATGACTGTCCTTCTGCCATCGCCCCATCGCACCACGCTGCACTCAGTTCTGCACTCAATTCTGCTTTAGAGAAGTCAGTGGAGAGGTTGTGTTACTCAAAACTCAGCCTGATGTGTGCTTTGGTCCAGTATTGGTCCATAGAGGAACCAGGAACAACCAGGAATGAGGAGGTAAAGAAAGGAAAAACACCCAATTTTAACACCCTTATGAAACTTGAGACGGAGAAAGCATGATGGTGTTCTGAGGCAAAACAAAGGAGTAAAAAGAGCTTTCCATTTAATTTGGACAATGCTAAGTTTCAGGTAATTGAAAGAGAGTTAAGAGATGTGAAAGTCATAGACTCAGACAAATATGTAAAACACATACTGGATTTCAACAGAGAGCAGGACCAGGAGCTGGAAAATAAACTTGTGAGACAGTATCAAAAAGATGGCAACAGAATGGTGTGACCTGGTGAGATTACAAAAAGCAGAAGTGTAAAGAGAGTTATATATTCTTTTCCCTTTTTACAAATAGGGGTTCTGACTTGATATACTGTCTGCGAGAGTGCCATCTGGTGATCCAGAATTACATTACAAAAATGACCTTCCCAAGCATGCTACAGTTAGAGCTAGAATACAGATATTTCAGTAGCTCAACTCTCTGCTGGTTTCATTAGGCCAAGGCACTATTGTATGCATTGTACTGAGAAAATAAAAATCATTAGACTCACAGGGGAAAAGGCTGGAACAAACATACTCAACATTTAAATAAAATACAAGCAAATCTTTAGCAAACCTTGAATAGAAGGTATGCATGCAAAATCCTGTCTATGCTATAAGCATGGGAAGGTGCTTTATATAAAAAGGAGAGTTTGGGGGAGTATTTATATAGGTTTTTAACACTCCAGTTAAATCTTCACTCTAGAGTATATAAAATGTTAGGTAGTAAGCAGTAAAAGCAGATTCAGTAAGGCTAGCACTTTGTCTTTAAAGCTCTTTCTAAATTTACTTTATTGTTGTTCATTTGTCTTCTAACCTTTATAACTAAAATTCACTGGCACTTCCCCCTCTGACTGCCTGAAAAAATTCTCACAGCCAAAGTAATTAGCTTTGTTGTTTTCATCTTGTACAAAGATTGAGAAGAAAATATGAATTTGAATGTGTCGATGATTTCTTCATTATCACAAGGGGAGGTCCTTGTTTCTATCAATTAGGTGTTTATGTGACCTAGAGGACTCGCTTTGTGTAAAAAAGGAAATGCTTCATGCAGAAAACTGAAACAGAATTAATATGTTAACAATCTCCAGAAATGGTGTTGAGAGGAAAATTCTCATAAGAATTATATAACTGAAAACCCTGTTCATGTCCACTGTCTAGAAAGTAGTGACTCCATGTTTACACCAATGTGAAAGGCTAGGTTAGGGTTGGACCCAACTCAAAATACCACCCTAAATAAGATGCACTGCAGTTTAAACTCTCCCCTACTGCAGGAACATCAGCTCTGAGCACAGACAAGCTATTCAGAAGGGAGAAACAGAGGTCTCATGCTAACCTTTCTAACCAGAGGGTTTGACAGCTCATTGGTAAATAAGGTGACTATGATGCTACCTGTAAGGGAATGGAGACACGGTGAGATAAAGTGACTTGCCAAGTACACTAAGTCCTTATCAGAGCTAGTAATAGAGTCCACTCCAGGTCTGAGCCTGACCTTAGACGTTAGACCACACTGTTTTTCCAGAGACCTTTGACATCCCAAAGCAGAACCTGAATCTGGGCTAGGAACTGCAAACACTTGAAAAATAATTTCCATAAACAACACTAATTGTCAACTTAATCAGTCACATTTATCTTCATTTAGATGTAAGTGAAGATTAAGTCTCTCCAGGGGGTAGGAAATAGCTGAAATAAACACAAAGCATTGTCTTTTGAGACACTAACCACAAGCAGTTGCTCATTAAAAACAGGTATATTGCAGAAGACTGGGAAGTAGTAGATGATGTACTGATCAAAAAAGGAATAGATTCTAGCAATAGCAGTCAGAATAGATTTTCCTCAGTACCTGGTAAAATAGCTGAAATACTAATTAAAGACAGAGTAACCAAACTGCACACATGAACAGCAGTTAGCAGGGATTAAGCAATACAGTTTTGGAGAAAAGCAAGTCTTGCCCTAGAATTATTGCATTAACAAAAGAGTCAGCAAGGAAGAGCCAGTTAAAATAGTTTATTGGAACCTCCTGGAAACCTTTGATACAGTCTCTTACAATAGGCTGTTAAAAAGACAAAAATTGACTCCACTGGGACCGGGATTTCACTCCAAGCAGCTGGAATGTGCAGTGTTTTTAGAAAAAAGCAAGGCCACAGAAAACCAACTCAATGGAGAAAGGATCAATTTGACATACAGAAAAAAGTTATCAATGAGATCTCTGAACTTCCAAGTTTGGCCCAATGCTGTTGAGTGATCTATGTGAAAGAACCACTGAAACTTCTATCAGTAACACATATATTTAGCTGTCTAGAGAAGACTTTGGGAAAAACTTGAGGATATCTAGTAATGATACAAAAATATACATAAACATTAGATAACTTAGCTTGCAAAGTGGATTACTTGAACCTTCTAGTAGGTTTTAAATTAATTATAACGACCAACAAAATGAACCACTTGACAAGGATCACTTCAGCTCCCTGAAATAAACAGGACCTCAGGCAAAAATCGTATTCTGTTTCTGTTGTCCTTCATTTCTGACTAATTTTTTCACTTCTATTAAAAAAAATAATCCCTGGTTCCTACTTATTTATGTTCCAGAATCCATTTTGCAGTAACAAAAAGAGACTGTAGGCTCACAATTTTGCATACAGTTACTGGGCTGGCACACATCTTTGGATACTTGTGCATAGAAGTTCAATACATGCAAATCTTTGAGTGCGATGATACATGGTTAGGACTGCAAATTTGTTCTTTTTCAGGTGAATTTACAACAAAGCATGGCTTGAAGACAAGAATTGGCAAGGGGATTAAAATCTACAAACTTTAAGTACAAGTGAAGAGATATCAACACTTTATCTGTGGAACGACATGTATGCCATCAACGAAAATCCCTTTTTAACACCTCAGAAACACTGTTAGGGATTCTCATTTTTGCCTCTATGAGATCTTGATTGTCTGCTTCACAACCTAGTGCTCGCACATCTGAGTTATTGAAATGGACTAGTATACAGTTGTATAATTTCAGAGAGAAAATCCGTAACCTAAGCAAGTGATCACAGTGTTGATGTAAGTTTTCTGAGAAACTTTGATAGGTAAAAGCCTCTGTCATTCAAGTTAAGCCTTAATTTTGCAATAAAGGCCTATTATACAAGAACTGGACAAATCTGGAAATAAACAACATTAACTCTGTTTAAAGAATGCTTAATCTAATTTGAAAGATCAAATTACTATGACAGAAAAAAAGGCCAAAAAAATGAAGGCTGATGACAAGAGGACAGTTTATCGGGTAGCTTTATACACAAGCTAGTGTTTGCCCCTTATTGGAAAGACTGTTTGTGTTTCCTACATAGATGCAAGTGAGTTAGGACACAAATCTTATTGCTAATACAACTAAAAAGGCCTAAAGGTGAGACAGGAGCAAAAACTCTGAATCACCCACACAGGTATTATAAATATACACTCGCAGTCATTATAAATGTACATTCTACACTTCTTTTATGGTTGTACACAAATATACATGATCTACATGTACGTGTAGGGCGGCTGGGCACAGGCTTCTTGTAATTCCAGATGCAGTTAACCACACTGACAACTCAACCACATGGACATGTCTGTATAAAGTGCTCAAATGGATGCCCTTTTTATTCCTGAAATTATGTGCACATCTTTCTAGAGATCAAACCCTGGATCTCCTTCTCTCTTATGTGAAACCAGTTTTAAAGAAGAATGAGAACTGCTTCAAAATGAATGAAAGGGAATTCCTATGCTGATAGTGGTACTGAATAATGGCCATGGTTAGCACTATGTATTTTTCTTTTCTCTCTGCTCAAATCCTTAAAATGATGATAAGCCAAAAGCTCCCCTGAGAGCCATTCACAGGGATTTTATTCCTGTATTGTTATCACACTGTCCCTCAATCCCAGCAAGCCAAAACTACCATCACCCCAAAGTTAATTGGATCTCATTGTGCCTGTTCTCCATCAAGACTGAGGTTCAGGTATTGTTCTCATATTAAGTGTTTAAAGATGGGTTCTCAGAGTGTCTATTTGTATGAAACATATATTTTCAGTGCATAAGAGGTTATGCACCAAGGTTTGAACTATGCCCTACGACTCCTTATAGAGTCCTTCACTCACAATAGGTAAATGATTTCTTAGTAGTTGAATACTAACTCCCTACTTAAAATTTGCATTCACATTCGGTAAAGGCTTTCAGTTCCTGGTCATGAAATGAATCATTTTTGTCTTGTCAAAGAGACATCAGCACTTCTAAAGCCAGAGTGGAAGAGCCATTAACCCTTTGGAGAAGTGCTAAAAATTAATATTTTGATTAAGGTATCGAGTTAAGGCTTAGGAAATTCTTCATGGGCAATTGAAATCTGTTTAAACAGGTGGACCTGTCCTAAGAAAAGTAATTTGAGAAAGAATAGAGGCCATCATCTGAAATGGTGTTCTGTTTTGGTAGAAAATACATATGGGCAATTTTTTTTCCCCAAGGATTAGAGCCTGGATATGAGAACTACCGGTTGCAAACCACCCTTACCTTCACTACTCCTAACCTGGGATTTCACTGTCACTCTTTCATATCTGCACGGTCCTTCATGACACACACTCTGCTAAGCTAAACGAGAGCAAGAAAGCGTGTTGCAGACCTTTCATTTTAAAAAGTCATTGTTTATCCTTAACTTCTCCTATATTTCAACTAAATTATTTGTTTTACATAGTGCTTTTCAACACACAGGAAAGAATGTCCCCTGTGATGTCTTATTCCAAGTTATCATCACTTCCAGGTAGCTAAGAACACAGTTTCATAAACAAGCATTTCCTGAGATGTTAAATCAGTGAGTCAGGAAGAGGTACCAGCTACTGTCATAAGTTTATACTCATGGATCAAAGTTAAACCACCAAACAGTAACCAGCTTAATGCCTGCATCTGTTTAATATCACAGTTAACATGAAAAGCTGTTAGATTTTGTTTTACATCAATTGCATATATATATATATACACACGTATATGTATAAATCTTCACAAAACTATTGCCATGAAAACCATCATTTAATTTCCCTGTGGAAAACACTCCAATAAGTGCAAAATAAGTATGTATGGTCTAGGAAAAGGCAAATTCAGCTGTTCTCTGAGAGGAACAGTACTGAGCTATAAATCTTTCTAGAGAGATAAATGCAAAGAAATCCTATTCATTATGCTTTCTCTGTGTATTTTAGTCTTCCACCCTGAGTTAGGTAAGAAAAAGAAGATAGGTTTGGCTGCCAGATGTGAATTAAGAGAGGTTGTACACTGAACTGATACAGGGGGCTCAGAAAATGGGATGTGCTCTAAATTTGAGACCTGGAAAATTAAATTTGGGGAATTAGTTCAAATTCGTGCTGATTTTTGAGTCTTTGGGGGAAACAGAAACCATCTTTTCAGGTTTTCTCTATAAGGGCTGGAAACTTGCACATACATACTCAGACATCTTATTTTAATAGATACATGCACATATACCTTACTCATACACAAGCACTTCACACAATGGTTAAATCTTTACGTTAACATCACACACACACAGATTAAATCATGACATTCTCTAAACTGCTGCTTGAGAAAAATCTCAAATTATGGAAGTTTCATTTTTATGACTATTTTTATTATTGTGGAAACATGTCTAGGTAGATGTTGTGCATTATAAAATTGATAGCCAAAGATACATCTTGCTTGAAGAGTTTATAACGTAAATAAATGAAACTTAAAAAGGAGGTGAGAAATAAGAAGTTTTGTCTCTGTCCTACAAATGAAAAACAGAAGCAGAAAGATATTAAATTACTTCTGCGTAGGAAATATATGACTGAGCCAGAACAGAAGCTACGCAGAGCACTGAGGATTTAGTAACTAAAGCACAAGACCATCCTGAATTTCAAAACCTATTAAAAAAAATCTGGTCCTTCTGCCCAAATCTTGCTTTCAAATCTGTCAAGGTTCAACCACTGAAAGCGTAAAATACCAGGAAACTTCTTTGTATTTTTCCAATTCAAGAAGAAACTCTTAATGGCTTTCTTATAGAATAAATTTATGATGCAATTTCCACCCTAGTTTATGGCATTTTATCTAAGAAAATCTCTCAAGATTTCTTTTAGTTTTGCTTTACATCTTCTTTTTATCAGTGTATTAATGTTATGTCTTTTTGTCCACAGCTTCTGCTCCCATAATTTCTGTAACTCTCAGTATGAAATTCAGAGGGCTAAATCCAGTTACAGCAAAAGCAAACTTGTATTCATGTCAGTATGTAATGGATAGTGAGATAAGCTGGAATTCTGAGACTATGTGAAAGGAATAAGAAATTTAATAGTAAATCCACCAATGAGCTGAATAAAATGCATGTAATTAGACTGTTGCCTGAGAAAAAAAAAATTAAAGATCAATGTTAAAACTCAGCTATCTTACCCCTGAGAACAAGCAGGTAATGTACCTATATCCATGCTTGCATTTATGTATCTGTACTATTTATGTATCTCATTCAATTTGACTAGGCCATGCTGTAGGCTCCAGAGACTAAACCACATTCATTCTCTCCCTGAAAGCAGTTATGTATATTATTGTAATACAAAGATGTTTGGACAGGTTTTTAGAATCCTATTGTGGTTTGTATTTTGAGCCAGAATGACATTTAATATTAGCATCAAAATGTACCAGCTACATCATTGTGATTTATTTTTAAAAGATTCAGCTTCTAGGTCATCAGAACAGGAACTAATTACTGATTATAAAATTTTCAGACTCAACTGTACTACAAGTTTCTCACACTCATAATAACCTCAATTCTCACGCAGTTCCACGTTCCTTTTTCAGACTTACAACCATGAACTGGACACATCAGGACAAATAAAGGTACTCATCACAAAAGAGCATTTAATACTGGTCTAAAGCAACATTAATGCAAGGAAACCATAGGAGTAATAGCAGTGACACCACAGGTCTGGCCTGTACCCATCTCCAAACAGAGCTCAAGGGATGCAGCGCCAGCGGAGCTCAAGGCGGTACCTTCACATGATGTAATACATCGCATTGATATACCGTGTGGACGTACCCACAGCTTTAGCACAGGGCTGCAATCATGCAGGTAGATAATCCTATACTTGTGTAACCTTATGCACATATGTGATCACACAGGAGTCACCATTGCTATTCTTGCGCTCAGAGCAAGTTTGAGAATTGGTGAGATCTTGTGAAGTCTCCAGAGTTAATCATAGGCAACATGAGTCATCTCACCCACAGTGCCTGTGTCTGCATATGAGCTAGTAATCCTAAATCCCATTTATATTTAAATGAGGACAAACGGGCACTGCTAGAGTGCAATTCAGACAGTCTGAGAAGTCTACGTTTGGTCAGAGGAATTGGTTGCAGTTGAGCAGAATTTAGGACAGGAGGAGATCTCAGTTTCTGAGCTCAGCCCACATTATCCCTGGAAAGAACAGCTTTGGTCTGAAGTCATCTGTTCCCTTTTCAACTTGAATTCTTGCAGATCAGAAATGGAAATCAAAACCCCTTCTTAACCAAAAATCTGGAGATTCCTCAGAGCCACAGCAGCAATGCTCCTCCCTCCATTTCTCATGGGAGACACAAAATCCCCTTGTACCATGCACCTTTTTCCCTTTTCAAGCCAAGATGGATCCTTATGCTATTTCTTGCCCATCCCTATGCAATTCCTTGCACAATCAGCCTCAGACCCTCTCTTTCACACGTCCCAGGACTTTTTTCTTCTAGGAGTGCTCCAGATGGTCTCTTCTCTCAGAAAACCCTGTCCTTAACATGCCGCACAACAAAGGTTGAGCCGGGCCTGAGGGCAGGTAAAGAGGTGTCTTGGCTTAAAGACTGGCAACAGGCACTCCCAGAGCACGTATTTGCCCAGCAGAAAGTGCAAAGGTGTTTGTGAGAGAGCAAGGTGCTGCTGCCACTAGTGATGTGCATTTGCAGGAAGTGTCTGGTGCCATGAAAATAAGGATTTAAAATACCAGATTTGAACCTCTGGGAGGTGGAGACAGATTATCAGCGTCACTTTCCCAAAAAAAGGTGAATAAAACTCCCTGGTTTCTCTTTCCATGGGGGGGATGTTGGTGGCAGGATCCCCCTGATGGTCTCGCTGCTGGCTTACACGAGGGAGTAATTTTCACTGGAAACTAATCTTTACTGTGTCAGAGTCTGAGTGACAATTTTATCTGTGTTTCTTGCTGTCACTGCTATTTTCCTCAGCAACAGTGCTACTAGCCTTGCTATTAGCCACTGCTGGGCTTTACCTCAGAAAAGCCCATTGTCTTTTTGCTCAAAAAGTTACAGAAAGGGGCAGCCTTAATAACAGTAAAATTATGTCAAAGGCATTGCTGCTGAAGGGTAAAAGAGGTTAACAGGGCAAAGCTATGTTGGCCTGACCCAGGCTTAGAGTTCACTAATTTACATTCACATCCTAACCTGAGCTTTGCAACTGGAGCCCATTTCCAAAGACCTGTCTAAATAGAGGCAATGAGGAAAATGAACCTGACTTAACTAAAAGTGTGACTTGAAAGTGGATTAGCTGATGTGCATTTGTGAACACTCCTAGGAATAATAAAAGTGGACTTGTTTCTATTTATTTTATTTCACTTTTGGTAGGGAACTAATTAAAACTAATATATTTTTATTCTCAAAAACGATGTTAGGTGTTGAATTTAATACAGTTTAATGGAATCACTTTAAAAGCTGAGTCATATTAATGTTGGGGTTATTCCTTGTAAATGAGATCTATTTTAAAAACTCTTACCAAAAATTCAAACTTCCCAATATCTTCCTTGGGTCCTTCTTCTGCAGCAACCACAGTTGATACCTCAAATAAAGTTCTCTTGAAGGCCAGAGGCAGTGGGAAACATTTTTTGCTAAATGCTAGCTGTAACAAATGGAGGCAGGGGAAATTAAATAATTCGATGGAATAAAGAATGAATGGCAGACATGGTAGCTGAATTCTGTTCCATAATAACGTTCTTCTCTGAACCCCAGGAAATTAGGATGCATAGTTCTTGCTGTAGCTTGCGATCAACCTTGCTTGTTGTGGACAAACCTGTAGACACAAACCTCTACCAACAAAAAGACCACAAGGAACTGTAGTTACACAGTTGTTTGTCTGTGGGATCTGCATAAATCTCTTGTAATGATAATCCCAAAGGAAATGAAGTCCAAACAAAGGCATCCATCCCTTTAACAAATAGAAATGTCCTTGTCTTGAAAGCCATAAGATCTCTGTTCTTTTGTTTATTCTACCTCTAGTTCGCTCAATACACATCTTTCCTCTTTTGTACCTGAGTTTCTCCCTATATGCAGCAGTGTACAAGTTCCTATCTTACTGAGCCATTATACAGGGGAGCTCTGAGTGGCAGGTGCTGTTTAATAAGCTACAGTTGCAGTAGTTACAATGCAGTAATTTTCCATAATAAATAATATGAATATACAAAAATAGTCATATGGATCAAAATATTCCATATTTTGTGATACAAAGATAGTATCACATTTTTTTAAAAAAGAAAATATCAAAGAAACTGCACAGTAAAAGAGGAAAAATACTCACCCACCTCAGTATAACTCAGAATAATAACAATTTCATAAGACATGTTCATCTTTAATCTCTTTCTGGAGCTTCTGCCAGGCTGCAGAAGGCAGGAGACTATTGTTTTCCTCCCTCCCCCCCCTCCTTTATTTTTTTCCTATTTAAAAATCTTTTGGCTTCATCATAATCAACACAATATATGTGCAATCATGAAAAATAGCCTGCAGCTCTGCTGGATGAAGCATATCAGTTTGTTCTTCAATTTTAGAAAATTCTATTTTATGGCTATCATAATTGCAATGAAGAAGCAGAGTTGCAAAGAGAAGCTGTCTGAGAAACATGCATAGGTCTATCTTGACGAAAAGACTAAATGATGATAAAACAAGGTCCTTATCTAATCATTAAAAAAAAAAAAAAGTAATGAAAAGGTATGATTCACCAGGGAAGCACTCAGTTTATATTGTTATGTATGTTGTTTGAGAAAGTAAATTGACAAGTGGAGAAAGAAACATAATCTCTGATATAGGAGCAAATCCAGAGCTCTTTCATGGTGGAGAAGTTGATCCTTGTCCCTGCAAAACCAAAATGTAAGTTAATATAAGGACGAAGTCCCGACCTTTCATCCCCTTATTGCAATCCTCTGACTTGTAAATTTCCTGCTCTAGTGTCATTCTGTGAAATTTTGGATTAATGATGCAAAGAAATATTTGCCTTGATAATAAAGAGTTTTCAGATTCTCTGTCTCTGTTTTCAATGCCTTGTTATCCATATTTATAGTATGTAAAGTCTGTAGCTTGACAAGACTCTGTAACGCTTTACATTTTACAAGTCTGGAGACAGAGCATCCTGTTTGTCCTCTGCACATGTTTAGTACTGTCAAATCATTAAAGCTCTCCCAAGGGTATCCCTCCTTGCCAGATTTGAGACCTTATTAAGATTTACAGGAGGAGTTTGAGATTGGTGAACAGCAGTAGAAGCATATTTCCCAACTGAATTTGCACCAGACAGCTAGTTTCCAGTTTTAGAAGTTAGTCTTATTTTGCTGAAATTACTGTTTCTTAGGGTTCATAAATAATGATAAATAACAGGGACAAAAAAATGAGCTGAGAATAACAAGAAAAACTAGAGGATAATCTAGACAGGAATCAAACTGAAAAGTGCGTTGGCCTGATTTAAACCTCACTGAAGTCAAAAGGATGTATAGGTTGAGTTCAACAGGCTCTGCACGCGGCTATAGGAACTGAACTTGTGTGAGAGGCTTTGAAGCCCACTGACTGTGTGGAACTCAGAGAAGTTGAAAAACATTTCAGTTTTCACTCCCATTCCTTATCCCCTACAGCCACATGGATCTCAAAAACAGCCCCCAACCCTCTGTAAATGTAGACTTCTATAATCTCCCTTCTTCCTGAGAATTACTCATACAGAACTGAAGATACAGCAGGAAAAGTCATCCAAGTAATAATGACTATAGAAAAAGATGTCAGGGGGAAAAAAATCAACAGCCACCTCCCCCTGCAACACGACATAGTTCTTCTTCCTTGATATCCTTAAAGAAACAAAAATTTAAGGCTGAAAGCAACTAAGATTGTTCGTAGAAATCATAGTGGGAAGTAATTAGATAGGATAATGATGGAACCGGCAGACCTGGGAGAAGATGCAGCTCTCCATCCTGAAAGAAGGAGTAGGACAGAGTAATAGTGATAGGTAAGGTCACATATTTTAGAATTAATGCTGGTGGTAAAAGGGGATGCAACTGTTGAATGTCAGCATATGAGATCATGGAAAGGAGGAATTGGAAGTGAATCCTAACAAATGCAGCTGGGTGTGTGTTTGTGTGTGCATGTGTTATAATTTTGAACTCTAATTCTGTCCTTCATTGTGCTTACACCTTCTCCCACCTTGGTATCTACATGTATTCATGCAGACAACGAAACACTGACTCCTGCTCTCTGATTACGGTTTTACAAACCAATTCTCATCAAACATTTAGTAGTTTATTCTAGATCATATTTCTCCAGCTTGCATATACAACTGGCATGTCAAAAAAAGTCTAAACAATGATGTTGAAACAGAAGATGTCTGCTGATTCTCCTATGCCCAACATAGAAAGGGCTAAAGCTATGGGGAAAACATGGAGTGAAATTTATGGCAGGTAGATGTATCACCAGAAGGAGAAATGAAAGTCTCACTGTGAAATCAAAGAAACAGAAGGAAACTGACCTTTCAAGTCAGTGTTTGATGATTTCAAGATACACTGGAGGTTCATTTCACTCTGCTGCAAGATTTTAGTCTGGATTGTTTCATCTTATAGTGAACCTGACTGCAAGATCCCTTCTTAATATATTTATTTTAATGGCAAAAATTCCTCTCCTTCATTCCCAGATATCATGCACCTCTTTAATTCCTTTGCATTTCCATTAAAAAACAAAAGCCCTGAACCTCAGCAGGTGGTAGACAAAGCCACCAGGGCAGCAGCTGATTAAAGTCCATTGGAAAGCATCTGTTCCGCTACCTGCCCCTCTAAGGGCTCAACCTTGGCTCTGCCACTTAGCCAGCTATTTATTTTTTTATGATGTTAAATTCATGCTTAGAGGGCCTTACTATCAGTCCCTTTTTTACCTTCCCCCCCTCCCCAGAACTATGAGGAAATCTGCTGCCCCTTCACCTTCAGTCCCTTTCCTGCAAGTGTCAGCTTTGTCAATCACAGAGAGATGATCCAGCTCATGAAAATGTGTCACAGCAACCAGAGTTTCTGCTCTGACCTTCAGCTCTGCCCTCTGCTGTGACAAGTTCCATTTGCCATTCAGAGAAATCTGTTTATTTCCAGCAAAATATAACTCTTTGCTTCCTAGGAGAAAGTAAAAAATGATCTCCAGCTGGGGAAATGCAATAATTTCCACATTTACGTCACTTTTTGTTCAGGTCTAGGTACAACTTCTTTATATACCAGAAAAGTCTATATGAAACATTAAAATTGGAGCTGGAAATTAATCCTTCAATTAGTTTTCATCTCTTGTTTGCTGGGGGTGGGAGTTTTCATACAGAGAATGTACAGTGCAGAGCTGGTTACAACCAGTAACAGAGAAATGGATTTTCAAATAAGAAAGGTACTATCATTTCTTTGATACACTTATGCAGGATCTTGTTATTTGCCATCCATGAGCACTCAAATGATATCTGCATATTTTATAAATATCCTGCAACTGAAGATCATTATTACATGTGAGTACATGTCCAAAATTCCTGCTGAAATCTGTATGAGTTAGAGGATAATGGATGTGGATGGCTATTATACAACACTGTAGGATGAAAGTTTCAAAGTGTCCAAATCGTTCAACAGCTGAAGGGCTAGACCCACCTCCGAAATGGACATGGGGCCCAGAAACAGAGCTTGAATGAGCTAGAGGCATTTGAGAACCTACCTGAATATTTAAACACTTTGAGACAAAACTACCTCTCATCTGACTTTAACCTGAAAGTTTCCCTTGAAGAAATCAGTTCCACTCTGCACATACCCTATGCTCAACACCTGGGAGCTTTTATGCCAACACAAATTGTTGTAAAATACAGAAACAAGGGACAGCATTATCTTAGTAGGAATGGGAAAATGTAGATAGATAAACCAATACTTTTTTTTTTTATTAGTGTCTCTTTCTTACTGAGCTCTCAGCCTCCAAAACTGTCCTGTGCACTGTGTTTCTATCTATGCCAATTTTCATAACTTTAGAGCAAAATTCTGTATTCTCCATATGGAAAATACATTTTCTAGTCACTCTTATATACACCCCCTTTATGGCTGTCTTACTGAAATACATAGTGAAAATTGAATAGTTCAGATATAACCACTGCATGTCTTGATTGCACAATCCATGATCATGCCATAAAACTGTTTTCTGAATAACAGCATATAGCCTTCATTTTAATTTCCTTGGATAAAATATGTTTTAAAGCAACGTATAAATATCCACTGAGCACCCACAGACTTCTGTTTCATTGCTTCTGAATCCCAGCACCTAATCTTGCTTGTATGTCATGTACTATATTACAAGGAAATGAAATGCAATTCAGTAAATTATCCACTTCAAGTTGTGACCATTTCAGCAGATAAAAGAAGGGTCCTTTATCTTCTATTTGTTTTAAATCCCACTAGGATGCTGGCTTTATATTTAGTCTTAGCCTGAGCTTTGCTGTGAATCTTCAAGAAGGCTTCAAGTAGAGTTATAATGAGCAGAGCTGTCTCAAACAAAAGTAATCTCTGACTCTTAACACAAACACTATTTATTGCACATCTAGTGGCAGCAGCACTGTATCTAATTCCTGGCAGCTGAGACTTTGGTAACTAATAGTAGTGAACCTAACATTTTACTCTTGCTTTTAACAATTATCTAATCAGAACACTCCAGAAAAGGGATTATCGTTAAACCAGGAAACAACAGCCTGCAATGTGTGAACAGCTGGAACCCAACTGAGTCACGCTACAGCACATCACCTTGGAGTTTAGGCTACTTATCAGAATATTAACACAGAGGATTTCTTTTTCATCTGTTTATTTTAAGACTCCAGAATTATTAGCGATTGTTTGATCTACCAGTTAATACTAGTCAATGTGAGAGACACTGGGAGCATAGTATTCCGTATGGGTGCACCACAGCCCCTTGTCTTTGGCTCCTAACTCAGAGTGTACATAGATCAGCATTATTCTGCTGGCAATTGTTGATGCCAGGCACCTAATCCTGTGCTTAAGTAATTCTACTAGTTCTGGTCTGATGTTTGAAAGTGCAGAAATTTCCTTGTGAATCTATCCACCCCTTCCTGAAATCAGCCTACTTTAACTGAGATGACCAAACAAAAATCCAGCATGTAATTTTATGCACCCAGATTTGGAAACTGTTTAGTTTTCCAGAAGAAGGGGTACCCATTGCATTCTGAATGGATCCCATTCCAGATAAACAATCCCTGACCAGTGCTCATCTTCTTGAAATACGTTGCTGAGAAATTTAACATTAATAAAAATGATTGGTATTCAGCTCCTCTGAGAATCAAGCCCTTAATTAGTTAAACAATTATATCCTAATACATAACCACACACATGTTTTGAAGAAAAAAACAAAACCACATTGACTTTAAAAATATTATCTACTTTCCCCCATTCATTTGACCTTGAAATTAAAGATTTTTCTTTTTCCTGGCTTTACTCACCTGATGTACTTCAGAGCAGCAATATTACTGAAGTCAATAGAAGCACTGATATGGGTAAGTGCTACTCAAGATGAGTAAGACTTGCACTATCAAGCCCTAAAATTGCTTGCTTACCAACAACCTATGGACGAAAAGATAATGGTGTACGTGGAAAGGTGAACTAGGTTTGATATGAGAACTATATATGCTTCCTCTGATGAAAATATTATTCTAATCTACTTGTAGAATAGAAATTGCTGGCAGCAAGAAGTTTTTGGTGGCTAAATTCCTGTTTGCTGCATTTTAAAGAGACCATGGTTTGGAGGAAAGGGAAAATGTCTCTTTAGGAAAGTGTAATATGTTCTCAGAAAACAGTAGCTCAAAATTAAATATTCTTGCAAAGTTCACACCCGTAGTGTATTAATAATTAGTACTATAACTATTTAACCCCTAGGAGAGAAAAGTAATTTCCGCTTTTAAACATTAGCCGACTCTATCCTAAACCAGGCATTTCTGACTAAGCCTAAACAAAAGGATTATATTGTATACATTAAACAAGGAATATTTAAACATATATCTGATTCTTCACTAGGAACACTGCTGCAAGTGGACTAGAAAATTAAGCTTTTTAAATTTACTTCCCGGTGGAAGCTATGTAAAACAGAATAATAAATGATTGTCACTTCATTTCAGAACATAAAATTAATCTTAGAAAACAGAAAAGTCATGAACAATATTGCAGCAGTATTTCATGGTTCACTGGTTATTATCACTTGCCAACATTAAGGTCACAAAAGAACATTTCTCATTTGTTGCCTAGAGTATCTGTGACTATATTCCTATTGTCAAACCTAACCTTTTGGAGAACCACAAAGGGGAAAAAAGGAGAGGGGGAAAAAAAACTATTTAAAAGTGCATTTTCTTTTGCTGCAGTATGTGTAAAAAATAATATTAAAATTAAAAGCCTCAAGCTGCTGGAGATAGAGCAGGTCACAAACTTTAAATATTTAGTCCCTGTTGAAAGTAAAGCATTAACAAATAAATTAGCAGCAACACCAGATGGATTCCCTAGAGTCCAAAACCACAACTGCCCAGACCATCACTGGTAGCCAAACCTTCACATAATTTAAAGTTTTGTTAAAATGGGCAATGTAGAAAATAAATGACTTCAGAACCGATTATTTCTTGGTCAGTGATTTGAAAGTAACCGTGGCTATTGATGTACACAAATAATAAATATCATCTTTATGGTTCATCCAGAACACAAATTCAAGAAACTTATTTAAAGGAAGGGTTGTCTATTCATCAGTTATACAGAATTCTGTCCTTCTATGCCTCTTGGGTGAGGCACTGAAATAAACTGCTTTGCTCAGTCTGATGCCTAATAGAAAAGCACCCATTTCATTCACTCATGACATTTATCACTAATGGGTCATTTTAGGGTTTGGGAAGGAGATTCCGCACAGTGAAGAGTCTGTAAGAACTATTGCTTTATTCCTACTTGTATTTATTCTGGAAAGACACTTTCAGCCTCTGTAAAAGGTTCTCAGATGAAGACGTGATTAATGGCAGCAGGATGCACCCACTCTTGCAAAGGTTGGGAAATACATAGGTAGATGCTCACGTACCCAAGAATAGGGCCTCTGAAGAACATCAAAACAACCAGCAGGTGGACCAGGCTGCTAAGATCGAAGTGGCTTAGGTGGATCTGGACTGGCAACATAAGGGTGAATTATTTATAGCTCGGTGGGCCCATGACACCTCAGGCCATCAAGGAAGAGACGCAACATATAGATGGGCTCGTGATTGAGGGGTGGACTTAACCATGGACGTTATTGCACAGGTTATCCATGAATGTGAAACATGCACTGCAGTCAAACAAGCCAAGCGAGTAAAGCCTCTTTGGTATGGAGGACGATGGTTGAAATATAAATATGGGGAGGCCTGGTAGATGGATTATATCACACTCCCACAAACCCGCCACGGCAAGCGCTATGTGCTCACCATGGTGGAAGCAACCACCGGATTGCTGGAAACATACCCTGTGCCCCATGCCACTGCCCGGAACACCATCCTGGGCCTTGAAAAGCAAATGCTATGGCGACATGGCACCCCAGAAAGAATTCAGTCAGACAACGGGACTCATTTCCGAAACACCCTCATAGACACCTGGGCCAAAGAGCACGGCATTGAGTGGGTCTATCACATCCCCTACCATGCACCAGCCTCCGGGAAAATCGAACGATACAACGGCCTGCTAAAGACTACGCTGAGAGCAATGGGTGGTGGGACATTCAATCATTGGGATACACATTTAGCAAAAGCCACCTGGTTAGTCAACACCAGGGGGTCTGTTAATCGAGCTAGCCCTGCCCAATCAACAGTACGCTCTTACGTACTGTAGATGGAGATAAAGTCCCTGTCGTGCACATAAGAAATATGCTGGGGAAGACAGTCTGGGTTACTCCTGCCTCTGGCAAGGGAAAACCCATCCGTGGGATTGCTTTTGCTCAAGGACCTGGGTGCAATTGGTGGGTGATGCGAAAGGATGGGCAAGTCCAGTGTGTGCCTCAAGGGGATTTGATTTTGGGTGAAAATAGCCAATGAACTGAATTTTATGATGTCAGTTGTTATATGATATTGTATATCATTATTTCTATGGTTGCTATCAATGGTATAGCAGTGAAAATCACCCAGATTAATGGAGAATGAACTAACTCCGATGAAACCAAGCAAAGTGCAACGATGATAGAACTGGACGAGTGCAGCAGTACCGAAATGAGAACTGGCTTCAGGATGCAACAGCCCAACACCACACACCATCTCTCTGGCCCTGAAAGACTGTTAGGACAGATGGAGCCCAAAGTCATGGATTAAATGAACTCAATGGACATTTTAAAGGGATAGTCCATAGACTAAGGGAATGATATCTCTGTGTGCATATGTATATATGTATATATAAAAAGAAAGATAGTGGTGATTAATTGAAATGTATCGAAAAAGGTGAGACCTAAGCATAACGTAAATGGTATAGAATAAGGGGTGGATACTGTCCTGGTTTCAGCTGAGATAGGGTTAAATTTCTTCCTAGTGCTGTGTTTTGGATTTAGTATGAGGAGAATGTTGATAACACACTGATGTTTTCAGTTGTTGCTAAGTGCCCTCCTAGTCCAAGGACAGCTCCCATGCCTACTGACTGAGCTAGGTACACAAGGTGAGAGGGAACATAATCAGGACAGCCAGCCCAGGTGGCTAATGGGGTATTCCATACCATGTGACGTCATGCTCAGTATATGAACGGTAGGCGTGATCCAGGAAGTACCGATCGCTACTTGGTTATCGGTCAGCGCGGGTGGTGAGCAATTGCATTGTGCATTACTCATTTTGTATATTCTATCATTATTATTATTATTATTTTCCCTTTTCTGTTCTATTAAACTGTCTTTATCTCAACCCACGAGTTTTTCTCACTCTTACCCTTCCGATTCTCTCCCCGTCCCACTGAGGGGGGTGGGGGGAGTGGGTGAGCGGCTGCGGGCTATTTGGCTGCCTGCCAGGTTAAACCACAACAGTAATGCAATAGACAAAGAGACTAAGTCTATGCTAGTAAAATTAACTTTTCTCCAGATTGTTCACCTGTCAAGAAATAGCCTGAGTCAATATTATTAAACTCTCCTGTCCTTCAAAACAAAATGTTTGCACTGAGACAACTGCTTGTGAATGGTCCTCAGCTCATGCTAACTCTCAAAATAAGCCCACAAATTATTTGGTAGAGTGTTAGGTGGCACAGACTTCCAGCATGCCAGAAACACTTCCAGCTACTTAACCTTTACTTTATTTAACCTGCTATAAGCCCTTCCAGCATGCACAATTGAACTGCAGTGTCTGGGAAGGCTCACTAGCACTCTCTTTTACTAATACAGTTGTAGCCAGAGTCCTCCAGATTTTCAGTGGGGTCCTTTACAAGATCTTTCAACAGTTTCACTAAAGAAAAGCAAATACAAAACAAAACCAACCCACTGTGTCTACCAACAGAAACTACATCAAACTGAGAATTAGTGAACAAATCATTCACGTTCTGTATATTTAAGAAGAAAAAGAAGTAACTCTTCAAATATTAAAAGATCAGAACTGAGTTTGTGATACTGTAACATTAAGCATTTGGTAGACTAAAGTACCCCTTTCCCCACTGATGTGTGGGTGATTTATGAACATCATTTCCAGTAACATCAATGGAAACTGCCCAAGTCAACCCCCAATGCATTATATCAAGGGCAAACTCCTACATCATCTGAGTTTGTTACTAATTCAAATACCAACTGTGAATAGACCAGTCCACAGATTATACTACAAGTTGAGGAATGGAAAAAAATCCTTCCATACTATAAACAGACTCCCTACTTTGATTTTTTTTTTTTTTAATAGGATACAATATTGTCCAAAGTGACATCCTGACTGAGACCCAGTACTGGAGGGGTAGGGGAAAATAAAAAATTAGGCTTGTTCCTGTTAGCTATTTTTTATTGTGGGGTCATGCACTCTTTCCCCTGACTAGCCTCACTCTAAAATACAGTGACTGGCTTGGATATAAAAGTGTTTGTGTTTTGACAGCTTTCCTGCTCTGCTTTTTCAACCTGAGCATAATGGGCAAACAGCGATGAGTTGGCAAAGTGTTTCCAATTAAGCATATAGGGAGCTCCTTTGCCAGTCTCTAGCGAGCGGACCTGCCTGGAACCCCCAAGTGTTCTCCTTGGCCAGAAATTGGTTTTGAAAGTTAATTAATTCTTGCATTAAGCCAAATTTTAGAACATAGTTTTTCAATATATTATTGGTGATGCAGAGCAAGTATTCAGGAAGGCCACCTTATGAGCAGTGATAGCTTTTTAGATTTTTTATATTACGGTTTTTATATTGAGGGATCCCCAAGTACTTTATAATTATTAACCTAAGGTGGCAATTGCCACCATCACTGGGATGAAGCACGATGGCTGGATGAACACCAAAGATGCATATTTCACCATCTTCCACACTCTTCACATTATCTATCTTAAGCAACATTCAGTTTTGGGAAATGCAAATAAATGAATAAATGCATTTATAGTGTGTTATAAATAAAAATCCCTTAACCCAAGTGAATGAAGCATTACTTGTAGGATGACATCCTCCTGTAGCTACCTGGAAGTCTCTGCAGTTAAGCAGAAGAGGAAAAAACATTTTCTCGTATTCAGCAGAGAAAGCATATAAATTCATACCTGACCTAGAATCTGGTTAGGAAAGTTTTTTCCTGAACACGCTATTGAGAAAATTAGAACAATGATTGATCTTTTTAATAAATAAAGCAAAGGTCAGAGTACCTTCTTTCACTGTCATATTTCAGAAGTATCTGTGCATAAGATTGGCTCTGCTATGAACCCTAAGCTGAGGACATGTCCATTAAGGTTCACGAGGCTTTCCACAAACTTGGACTGAGATCTGAGTCACTTCCAGGTGCCAGAGAAGGATACAGACAGCATTTTGAGCAAACCGGGTGAAATACAAGAGGTTTTGTTTCATTTCTGCACAAAAGGATTTTTATCAGCATCAGTTAGGTTTTGCTTTGATATTTTGGGTTTCTTTCAATGGAAGAAACAATGTCAATGTCTTCTCTCTCCCAAACTGAAAGTGAAACAAAGTCCTTAAGTGCAAAACCACAAAGTTTCACATAAAACTGATTTAAATTATTTAAATTCATCCACAGTGAGATGTTTAATTCATAAATGATTGATTACTGAGAACTCAGTAAGTGCCCAAGTATTCAGTGCCAAACATTTAGGGGCAGTAAGAGTTTGCTCTGGTTTTGGCTGGTATTATACAAGCAACGGTCAGGAAAGATTGTTCCTCTCCAATTGGATCTAGCCAGAAGGTGGGTCTGTTTCTTTCATGTACCAATTATACAATCATTCATATTTTTACAAAGAATTCTGTCAATAATGCACATTTCCTTACAAGAAAATATTAATACAAAGGTTTCTATAAAGAATCTGAAGAAGAAAACTGAAAAATTGGAGGCAATCACACAAAATGTTGACTGAAATGTTGTAAGTAAGCTAGGTAGGTAAGCTTTAGAAGAGTGATAATTATTACTATCAGATCTCCCTCCTTTTATAGGCCATCCTCTACAGGATGTTGAAATTCACATGGACACCAACCCTACTCACTGAATATATTTTATTAAACCATTTATAAAAAGCCTCCCCATGGACCACACAGGATTAATAAATAAGTCTCAAGCAGCTAAAAAAATCAAAGAGAGGCTGTTTGACTGACCAGGAAGCAGGCTTAAAGAAAGAAGGGGATTTTGCCCTAGAGATAAGATATTCCTCTTTTCTCTCTACAAAAGTTAAGGGAGTTCTAATTCAACAAGTTCACATTAAATTATTAATACTGGCTTGTAGTAGCAATTTATAAAGCAGATAAAAAAAAAATGGTAAGGAATTCATTAATGGCTTGAAGCATTGTCTCCCACTGTGAATTTATACCCCTTAATCCACAACCTTCCAATGCGTAGAAGCCACATGTGTGCTGAAGCCACCAAAGATCCCTTGGCACTGCCTTTGCTGGGGTGACTGTTGTGGCAGGCTGGGAGTCCCCAAGTGGAGTGTGGGATCTGCTAAACTGTTAGCAAATCATTTGGAGATTATTTTCTTTTTCAGTGATTTTCAGGGATGCAGTCAGTGGTGGACACAGCCCATACCCATGTCCTTACCTGTGGGAGGCACAGGATTGGGACAGCAAAAGCTCCCCCATGGCTCTGCCCAGCTGCAGCAGCCCCTCTGAGAGCACAGGTTCTGAGATAGTGGAATTAGGACCCCACTCTCCTCCCAGGAAGGTGAGCCATGGTTTTGAGTGGGTAGAATGTTTTGAAAAGAAATGCAGTTTTATCATAATGTGGTTGAAACTGCCTAGCTAGCAAGACAGAGAGAGACATATTTCTCCAGCCAGTCAATACTATTGGCATCCACACTGCCTTTGCTACGGTTTTGTGTGGAGTTTGGGCTCTACCCAGCAATGATGTGGTGGAAGGTTTTACCATTTTTTTGTTGTTTTATCCCACACTCCTCTTCCCATTCATCCCCCCTCCTGCAACATTGGCACCACTTGAGCAGCAAAAGGAGGGAGTTAGTCAATGAGGTCTGACTTGGAATCAGTGAATATTTCATTCCCTTCATCTGTTGCCTACTGAGAGGACAAGACTGTATCAGTGTCCTCCTGTTGAATAAACACATAGTCCTCAAGATCCTCACTACAAAGAGGGTTGTGTGGCATAAGACTGGGAGTTCTCTCTTCCTTTGTCCCACCTGGAACCAAAGTTGGCTGCTATACTCTAGATTCTATATATATATATAAAAAAAATATTTTTCCTATATATGTACACATAACCAATAAACATATATATCTCTCTATATTTACAGTCACTTTTACCCCCAGAAATGTTTGACAGATAAAAATGAGACACAGATATAAATGGTTGGGTAGATCAGTTCTCCAATAGGGTGAAATGAACATTTTATTTCTTATATCCTTGGGTACTGTCTCTTGCTCACACCCCCAGGATCAAACATTTCCAGATTTAGTGTTAGCAAGGAATTTCCCTTAGGTAAGGTTGGTTGGGACTCAGCAGTACAGGATACATGTGTCCTGTAAGCTCATCTAGATATATTTTATCCAATTGATTCCCTGCCATTGCAATGGCCTCTGGCATTGTTGGTATTTCAGTTTCACCTGATCTTTACCTATGGTGCATCTATATTTATATCTATTGAGAATTAAGTGCTTTAGCTTATAACTGAGGTTACTGAGTTCAGTATAGGGACATATTTCATGTCCTGTCCCTTACGGCTTTAAATTCCTTGTAAGATATAGTGAAATACTTCCATAACCTGAAACACCATGTACTTTGTAAAGCAAAACCTTTCTACAGTTCATGTTTTGCCAATGAAGATAGGAATTCATCTGACAGGAATATTCTTCCCAAATGTAGAATTCAGAAGATAACACAGAGTGCACTGATTTCTTTCTATCACTGCTTTCATACATATTTCTCATACTCTCTCTCTCCATCATTTACTTCACTTGTTCTTTTCTGCTCAATATACTAAACTGAGGGCAAAATCAGGTTATTAGTCATCTGTTTGTAATTGTGGAAACAACATAATGAAAGGACACCCTTTCATTAATGTCTTTTCTGTCCATGCCTATTGCTGTGCTAATAATGTGGGAAACTCAGTAGAGGTCAAAACTCATCCTGACCCTACAGCTACTGTGTTGGCTTCAGACTCTCTATTATTCTACAAAGAGAAGGGGAGAGGCTGTTTGAAAGTGCTGCATTTTTATCACTTAATTTTCCTGTTCCTCCAGTCATTGTCAAAGTTTTGGGAAGTATTGCTCTACAGTTAAATATGCTTTGGACTGCATTTCTGAACAGCTTGCAGAGACTACCACATAATCTAATAAATGTTCTACTTGAAGTCTTGGCCTCATTAATTGGCACTCTGATATCCTCCTGATCTCTTCCTTCCTGCTTCCCAAGAGAAGTGTCAACATTTAAAACTTAAGATTTGTCTGCTGATATTTTTAAAGAGATAAATAATTTAATTCATAAGACTGTGAAGTACCTATTCAATCATAAATGTGATTACAACAGAGTTGCTCTTTATAGAGGGAGGATGGAAAAGCCAAAAACTTAATTGGGGTTTTCAGGACTACGCACCAGTCTGTTTCACAGTTATGCTGAGGAAAGGGCTAAGTATTGTAATGTAGGACTGCAGAGAAACCTGAGCTAGCTTGGGTGTTAAGTTCAATATGGGCAGGGTAGGATATATATCGTATGCCTTTAAACAGCATCTGCAAAATGAAAATTTCTAGCTATCTATCTAAGCTATGTATGATGACTTTTTATGATCAACAGGGAAAATTAGGCTTTTCTAGAGCTCAATTCATCTGATGTCTCTTAGGTGTCTGTTTTAGGGACGGATGAATTACTGCATGGAAGTGCCTTTTCCTCCCTGTAAAGAGAACCAGAGACAGACTCCCACGCTGCAGCATTTCAGTTCCATTCTTGGGACCATGTTCAGTCTGGGTTACTTCTTCAGCTTCTCCACCAACATCTCAGACTGCATTCCTTACTGACATAGTCACATGTCCTCCAGTTCTTGCTCAGAGAATTGTTCTGAAAAAAAAATACTTTGCATTTTTAATGTTATTCTGGTAGCACAGGCAGGAATGAACAAATCCCCAGTAAACCCCTCTAGTCCAACAGTGTTTGTCATTCCACATACAGCTAAAGTGACAGTTTGGCTTTCTAACGACATGTCTAAGAGCACAAGAGAAAGAGAATTTCTGATAATTTCTAGACACAAGCCAGGGTTCATCTGAAGCTGTCAGTAGCTCTTAGGCTGGTAACACTGGTGGTGTTAGTGTTTTCTAGAAAAGTTATGACTTGTTATTTTATTTTATTTTTAAGATATTAAAAAAAATATTAAATTTCTTAAAGCTATTCCTGTTTCAGTCATTCACATTGTCCTGGTTCCGGCTGGGACAGAGTTAACTTTCTTCCCAGTAGCTTGGGGGTGTGCTGTGTTTTGGGTTTAGTGTGAAAGGAGCATTGATGGCCCATTGATGCTTTGGCTGTTGCTGGGGAGCACAGCCGGGGCAGTGGACCCAGCTGGCCAATGGGGTATTCTATACCATGTGACATCATGCTCAGTATAAAAACCAGGGGTGTGGGGGGGCTCGCCCCCGTTTGTGACACACGGTCGGCGGTTGGTGAGCAGTTGCATTATGCATCGCCTGCTTTGTGTATTCTGTTATTGTTGTTGTTCTCATTGTTATTATTACTGTTCTACTTCGTTTTATTTCAATTATTAAACTGTTTTTATCTCAACCCTGGAGTTTTCCTACTTGTGCCCTCCTGATTCTCTCCCCCATCCCACCGGAGGCGGGGGGGGTGGGGGGGGTGAGTGAGCGGCTGCGTGGAGTTTATTTGCTGGCTGGGGTTAAACCACGACAACATAATTTGTTTTTACTTTTCAAAAAGTTCTGTCAAGAAAGTACAACCATATATCATTTTTGCTCCTCTTCTGCTTCTGCTCATTCTGATTCTCCAATTCTAAGCATAACAGAGCAATAGCCCTCTCTCACCCCGGGAGACTATCTATATAAGGATTAAAACCTTTAAAAAAACCACAATACAATGCATAAAATATATTACCATTCCCTATTTATTTTTTCAAAAACTAGGTTTTAAATTACTGAAGAAGGAAATGCTGTGTATAGAATTCAGGTAAATAAATAATATAAAAATAAATGTCCTTCATAGCACAGTGTCAAAAATATAAGGAAATAGCAATAGGAATGGCAGGGTGTTACCCCAGGAATGAACTGTGCTTGATCAATCTAACACCAACTTGCAACTTTTCTTTCGTGATACATTCTTATGACCTACAAAGATCTCAGAAATATAGATTCTTTTCAACTTTGCCACTGCCCACAAAGAAATCTAATGGCTGAAAAGGACCGGCATCTTATCAGAGCAGCCTGGAAAAAATATAAAAGAAAAAGTTTGCTAGAATTTGGGCCAAGGGAAAAACATCCCCTTGCAAAAGAGGCAACTTTCTGCTTGCAACCATGTGCTTCAAATATAGCCATGTCCTGGTTTCGGCTGGGATAGGGTTAAATTTCTTCAAATAAAAGTCAACACAGAAGATGGCTTGTCATGATACCCCAGGGAAAAAAAAGTATTTTTCAGGCAATTGAGGTAACATAAAATCACGGATTTATGAAAGGCAAGAAGAACTATCTGAGCAAAAGCACTGGTGTTTGAAGGTGTATGAAGCATTTAATTTTTCCAACTACCAACATCTTCACTTCATCTACATACAAACAAACAAATAGGATTAAACTGTGTTTGTCAGACTCATGCATTTACCCCACTGAAATCCAGAAGTAAAGCAGATGCCACATGAGCCTCAGCCTCAATGAATTCTACAGTTATTAGTTAGGCTTTAATTCACTGCAACTCTCTTCCTAATGTACTGACAATTAATTATTCTATTGACTATTCAAAAATTATGGCAGATTACTGTGCTGTAGGAAATATATTCTAATTTATAATGTTCTAGCCCAGGCATGATATTGAATATGGTTATTCCATTCTGTCCACTTAATATACAACATAAGGTGCAACATACACTTTTAGCAGACATCCGTAATAATTCAGTCTCCCCATCTCTGCTATGGTCATGCATAACAGGATTTAATTCTAAATGTAAAAGTATGTTATTGTTTTTAACACGGACATCACAGTTACGGACTGAGCAGTCTGAAGACCCTTTTGCATCCTCCAGGTGTGCACCCCACAGCTGACTGGTGTGTAATCTTGCACACCACAGTCTCGTCCCATCAAACTCAAGGCACGATCTCAACCAGTAATAAAAATAATGAAATAACTATGTTAGAAACTTACAAAATATATTATTCAGAGAACTTCAAAAATCTCACTTTGAAGTAATTACATACAAAAACTCCCCACAAAAAAAAAGAAATACGTATTTTCATAAGATGCATACTATGCAAAGTGAAAAACAACAGAAATTAAGGTGTCAGATAATATTTCCCTTTTTCTTGCAATTTTTTTCAGGCTCTGATACATTCCATTCACTTGTTACCTCCATATATAGAAAGACAGAAGTGTACTCGCTACTTGCTGTTGTTTTCATACCCTTTTCCTCTACAGACAGATTTCCATCTGCTGCTGACAATCCACTGAATCCCCACTTTTTCTCTAAGCCAGCATCTTTAAAATATAAGCAACCCTTTTCATCCCCAGTGCAAGCATGAATGGGAATAAACCCTACCAGCCTGGTGAGAATCATAGAGAGATTTCCTTGATGATAGGGCATTCAGTATATCCCAGACTGAAGGTTATCTCAGTACTAAAATACACACACATCCACTCACATAGAAAGTATCCTCCAATTTTACTGCTTGCAGTCAGTTCAGCCTCTATCATAAGGATAACCTGTTGCATTCGATGTATATTATTTTTACATACAGTATCTTCATCACCCTAAAGGGTCTAAACCTTTGAAAGTTGGTGACATGGCCGAGTAGTTCGCACACAGAGTAATCAATGCCTACATTGTGCCTCAGGGGCTGGTGCTATCGGTGAAATCTTGGCTTTTTTGATCACGGGGAGGTTTACACGGCACTGGGCCTCCTGGCGACAGATGGAGTTCAGCTGTCTCACAGGGGGAAAAGGATTCTCGCTCATGAGTTGGTGGGGCTCATCAAGAGGGCTTTAAACTAGGTTTGAAGGGGAAAGGGGATAAAACCAGGTTCACTAGAGATGAGCCTAGGGGTGGCACGCCAATGTTGGGGGAGAAATCGGCAGCCCAGCTCAAGTGCATCTACACCAATGCACGCAGCATGGGTGGCAAACAGGAGGAGCTGGAAGCCATTGTGCAGCGGGGTAGCTATGACTTAGTTGCCATCACGGAAACATGGTGGGATGACTCTCATGACTGGAGTGCTGCAATGGTGGCTATAAGCTCTTCAAAAGGGATAGGCAAGGAAGGAGAGGCAGTGGGGTGGCTCTATATGTTAGGGAGTGTTTCGATCATCTAGAGCTCAACGATTGTGATGATAAGGTCGAGTGCTTATGGGTAAGGATGATGGGGAAGGCCAACAAGGCAGATATCCTGCTGGGAGTCCGTTATAGACCACGTAACCAGGATGAAGAGGCAGATGAAGTATTCTACAAGCAGCTGGCAGAAGTCTCACAATTGCTAGCCCTTGTTCTCATGGGGAATTTCAATATTCAGACGTCTGCTGGAAATACAACATGGCGGAGAGGAAACAGTCGAGGAGGTTCCTGGAGTGTGTGAAAGATAACTTCCCAACAGAGCTGGTAAGTGAGCCTACCAGGGGAGGTGCCTCGCTTGACCTGCTGTTCACAAAGAGAGAAGGTCTGGTGGGAGATGTGGTGGTCAGAGGCCGTCTTGGGCTTAGCAGCCATGAAATGATAGAATTCTCAATACTTGGTGAAGTAAGGAGGGGGGTCAGCAAAACCACCACCATGGACTTCCAGAGGGCAGACTGGCCTGCTCAGGACACTTGGGTCCCTTGGGATACAGTCGCTTGGGAGACAGTCCTGAAGGGCAAAGGGGTCCAGGAAGGCTGGATGTTCTTCAAGAAGAAGTCTTAAAGGGTAGAAAAATGGCTGGACAGCCAGGCCCAGAAAGTTGTGGTGAACGGAGGCTGGTCACAAGTGGTGTTCCCCAGGGCTCAGTTTTGGGGGCAGTTTTGTTCAATATCTTTATCAATAATCTGGATGAGGGGATCGAGTGCTCTCTCAGTAAGTTTGCAGACGACACCAAGTTGGGCGGGAGTGTTGATCTGCTGGAGGGTAGGAAGGTTCTGCAGAGGGACCTGGACAGGCTGGATCGATGGGTTGAGGCCAACTGTATGAGGTTCAACAAGGCCAAGCGCCGGGTGCTGCACTTCGGCCACAACAACCCCATGCAACGCTACAGGCTTGGGGAAGAGTGGCTGGAAAGCTGCCCAGAGGAAAAGGACCTGGGGGTGCTGGTTGGCAGCCGGCTGAACATGAGCTGGCAGTGTGCCCAGGTGGCCAAGGAGGCCAACGGCATCCTGGCCTGTATCAGAAATAGTGTGGCCAGCAGGAGCAGGGAGGTGATCGTGCCCCTGTACTCGGCACCGGTGAGGCCGCACCTTGAATACTGTGTTCAGTTTTGGGCCCCTCACTACAAGAAGGACATTGAGGTGCTGGAGCGTGTCCAGAGAAGGGCAACGAAGCTAGTGGAGGGTCTAGAGAACAAGTCTTATGAGGAGTGGCTGAGGGAACTGGGACTGTTTAGCCTGGAGAAGAGGAGGCTGAGGGGAGACCTCATCGTGCTCTACAACTACCTGAAAGGAGGTTGTAGCAAGGTAGGTGTTGGTCTCTTCTGCCAAGTAACTAGTGATAGGACGAAAGGAAGTGGCCTCAAGTTGCGCCAAGGGAGGTTTAGATTGGACGTTAGCAAAAATTTCTTTACTGAGTGGTCAAGCCTTGGAACAGGCTGCCCAAGGAAGCGGTTCAGTCACCATCCCTGGAGGTATTTAAAAGACGTGTAGATGAGGCGCTTAGGGACATGGTTTAGTGGGCATGGTGTGTTGGGTTGACGATTGGACTCGATGATCTTAGAGGTCTTTTCCAACCTTAATGATTCTATGATTCTATGATTCTATGAATAGGAAGACATGGTCCTCCGCACCCTAGTATAAAGAGCATTTCCAAATTATAAAAAAGGAGAAAAAGTTCTATGAGATCCCTGAAGATGATATATATCTAAAAGCATATACCCAGATATATTGTAGATTATCCAGACACATACCCAGTGATACACTTTCACACATTTCCATAAGAATATCTTCCCCTTGGATGTGTCCCTAAACTGGAAACTTCTTGTGAGTTGTCTGCCTTTCTGACAGTCTCTGAACTTCAGCATGGAATTTCCCAAAATCACCTGTTGATCACCTCCACAAATCTACCCTCTATGAAAAACAACTAATCATTTCTTAAATACATTTTTAAATTCCATTTTATTTTGTTTCAAGGTTTTATTTTAAGTTTAACATTGTTAATTGCCACAGTAGTTTGTGTTTCTTTTGGAGATAACTGAATATTCAAGAATATCAGTCTGTCTTTACAAAAAGAAATAATTCTGGACTCAGTGATGAAAATTGTAAGACATTTAGGCTCAAAAGTCAGAAGGCAAAAATTCTTCCCCATGGTTAATTGCAAAATTAAAACTGAATTAACAATAGTTTCTGGATTTTTAAGTCAGTCCTTTTTTTTCTTCAGGCCTGGGTTTTGAACAAATCGATTTGGCAAATTCAGCACATGTCCCAGACCATTTTTTTCAATTGGCAAAAAGAAGTTGTTCCTTTCTGTAAGGGGACTCAGACCTTGTAACAACCCAGGCTTTGTTGCCAATTTGGCAGGAGCCTGGAGGCCTGAGTGCTTAATGCACTGGCATTTACATATAAATTGACATATTTTTTATCATTCTGAATATTTGCTTGAACATGTACCCTATGTGAGATGGGAATAGAAATCTGCTTGTCCAAGTTCAGTACCAAAGCAGATCTATAACTGAGCAGCTCTTCCCTTACCCTCAGGGGCAGATAAAGATCTGTGAAAGGACACATTTTAGGACATGTTTGCCACACTGGATGATATTGATAGGTACTGAAACACAAAGGAAATCGGCATGCAATATACCAGTGTTCCTCAGCTGCTGCATCTTTGGAATTAGTGTGAATGGCTGAAGAGCTATTGCATGGAGGACTAGAGGCATTGTGGGACATTTTTGTTCAGACCTCTTTGTACTAAAACACATTCATCCTGTAAAGACTTTGCCCAAGCATGAAAATAAATGGTGGGTCCTAAGAAGACAGTCCATATCATACCTTATCCTGTTCATAAATATCAACTTTTTAGTGCATACCTATTTCCAAGTGTCTTTGAAATTCTGAATGTCCTTTTTTCCAAGTGACAGAATGAGAGTAGCTAAGAACATCTGCATGTATATGTGCTTAATACTCATCTGTGCCTCTCCCCAAAGCTGAAGGACAAAAAAGATGAGCTGTTGTCATTACATTATCATGCAATTGCTGTGCAGCTTTCTTTAGCCTTGTAATGCAGGGGGTCAGATAAAATGGCCAGGAAGGTCCTTTTTAATTGGAAAATCCATTAAATAGACAGGGAGGAGCGGGAAATGTATACTATGAAAAATATCAGCATTAACCTAATTTTCGCTTCAAGATCATATGCTGGAAAATATTTACCAGAAATACACAGAGCTCAAGGCAAGGGTCAAGCAGAAGAGAGCTGAACAGATAGTGTACCATTAATATAAAGGATTATAGTCAGCATATGACTGAGAATAATACTGTGGATGCTCTGGCAAAGACACATGTACAAAAGGCTTCTAAATGAAATCAATGAAGCAGGAGTTCTGATGGTTTAGCAGCACACTCTGGCATGGTGCAGCTGAAAAAGGAAAAAAAAACCACAAGGGGAAGAAAGTAATAAACTCTTGCTACCCATGGGCAGACTTCACAGCAGTTGAATAAGACAAATAGAAGAAAGCGTCCGCTACTGCCCAGAGGGAAATGTAATGACCCAAGTTATGACCTGCTATAGAGAGAGCCCTACGGAATAAGACAGAAGGAGAAATCTAGGAAGTTATGTGAAACTAAAATAGGGTGTGAATTAAGTGCAAGTCAGCAAAGCACTGATGGAATTGAGAGAAAATTTTGAGAAAGCACTACTGCTCCCTTCCCCCCTTCGAAGATAAATTATTGCCCAGTCTACACAAATCCAAACATAACATGTGTAATGGGAAAAATATTGTGACTGAATTGTCACACTAGCATTGTTTATGCTAGACAAAGGGTAAGTTTAGGAGTCTCAGAACAGAGATTGAGAGTGGCCCAGCTGTTACATCCACATACCATTAACACTGAGCCACCAAGACCGTTTCCAAGTCTAAGACAGTATTTTTTTGTTCTCTCTGCAGTACAAGACCTCAAACTTCATAAAGGCTTTAAAACTTTACTGTCCTTGCTGAAACAAATCACTGCTGTGAGAGAAGTCATTGCTTGTGGAAAGTTTGACTTATCTTAAGAAGTGCCTTGGTTTTTTTTTCCTCTTGTATATCAATATCAGGGAGTGCAGGCAGAGAAGCTTTCAAGAATAGAAAAGATTTCCCTGTGTATAAGATCCATGTACATCTTTGGCTAGAGTTCTTCTCAAGTAGCGGGCAAACAGTGCAGAAAATATTTGAGTTATGGATTAGAAGAATAGTGATTCTCCTATTGTTAAAGCTCTCCCGGGTTTACTTATTTTCTGAAAATAACAGAACTCATTTTTCATCATGCAAGGTAGTTAAGCTAAGCATCAGCATGCACTCATTCTCTACTGCTCTCTCATTTTCTTTCTGACAGTCTTTATCTATTTGACAGGAGAGATTAACATTATTCCTTTGAAAAAAAGTATCCAAATTTTCCTCCACAGTCTAATATCCTACATCTCTTTTTAAAAACAGACTGAAAAAGTGAACTTTTCATGGAAATGCTCACATGAAACATGTTGACCCATCCTTCCTCTTCCCCTTGAATTGCTGAAATATTTGTTGACTGTGACCTAAGTATGTCAATCATTTAGCAGCCTTGAAGTTATATTTTCCAGTAAAGAAAATTTCTCTGGAAAAAGGGAAAATTGTCCCCACTCTGTCTGTACACCACCTCAGTGTACCTCCTTTGTATCATTCCTTCTGTATTTTTTTATCACAGGCCTTCTTATTGATCTCCTCTCTACATATAACAAATCCTTAAAAATGGACCTGCTGACATTAAGATACTTACCCAAAAGATGGAGAAAGGCATAAAAAGTGAGTATTTATTAGCTCCGTTATTTGCATCTGTGATAATGGCAGGAGAGATATCTCTTCTGAATCAAGAATTATAAACTTGACCCAAAATACACAGGCTTTTAAGCAAGAAAACAAAAATATGGTTGAGGTGGATGTTCTTTCTTTTCTTTTTCCTTTATCCTCAATAATCTTGTATCAATCCTGTTTGCATTACGCTCTAACAGTTAGAAAACATAATCTAGTTTCTGCCTTCAGTTTATTCTTTGGTGATCCATAACTATTTGTTCTTGTAGTGACGTTATCCTCTGCCTTAAATAATTATATCCCTTCCCATTGTTTATTCTCTTGACTTTGCTTATAAGAATCAATTATGTCCCTTTTCAGCCTTTGTTTTAAGAGGCTAACCAAGCTGTGCTCTCTTAAACACGTCTATAGTGCCTTCTGTTGCAATGAAGTGTAGTCCAGAGATCTCTGAGCTAGAAGAAATACAAGCTAGTCTGCCTACATGATTCACTGCTACATCCCATGGAATTACCAGTTTAGGTCTGAAATTAATATAGCCTCTCTTGTGCAGTACATTCTTGCTAATAATTTACTTTCTTCTGTCTTCTAACCTCCTTCCTCTCTTCCTCCTCTGCCCTGAGTGATCAGCTTACACACACATTTCTTCCTTTGTCTTGCTTTTTCTCACCCCCCAATAATGTTCATCTCCCACTGAAAAGAATCTGTGAATTAGTGTTTTAAAATTATCCGTGGAAGAACACGGAGTGCAACAGAGAAGAGGAATGCTGTACTCTTAAAAGGGATCAATTGACAAATGTGGTGCCCAAAAGGCAGGATAGAGTTAAGATAGACGATGTGAATCATTTTGCATTTATTGGGCTGATAATGAAAGGCACTGAATGCACATCACATCTACTAAGCTCAACAGAAGTTGAGAACAGCATTTGTTAAGAACTGGATGGAAGAAGGGGAGGCAGAGGGACATGAAACAAGTAATTAAGATACTGTGAGAAAGCATGATGAAGTCACAGAAATTAGGAACAGAAGGGATTTTAGGAATGGTTGTCTAGTTCATTAACAGCCAAAACAACATTTTCCCTTGTAGCACATATTCTACAGATTCTAAAATCAAGCTCTAAACATAGGCCATAAAATGTCCTTGCATGGTGAAGAATGGGCAACCCCAAATTTCCAGCTCTTTCAGCCTATGGAAAATTTTGCCTAACTGCACAAAAAAAAAAAAAAAAAAAAAAACCATAAGACTAAAACGACCATCCCTGTTCTAAATAGCAGACAGAATGCTGTGGAAATGGTTTGTACAGAAAAAAGAGGTGGTTTGGGAAAAAGAGGGGAGGGGGAAAGAAATCACATAGTCCTCTTAAAGACAGATGGAAAACTCTGCTGAGCACCACCGTGGTGGCCACCTGCTGTGCTCTGAATGGTGGGTGATAAATAGCATGCAGCTGTAAAATGGTGGGTCAGGCACTCTCAAGCTCTTTTACTTCTCATCTCTGCATATCACAGACTCACGTTGTGTCAGTTCACTTCTACAGAGATCATTAAACGCGTGTTCTGCACTTCTCTGTTGATAGACTTATACATTCTTTTTGAATGCCTTCCTATAGTACTTGGGAATGAAAAGATCTTCTCAATGCAAAATGGGTTGAATGAGTATCTTGAAAATTTTCCTGAAGACTGTTTAAGTGGGAATCAAGCTACTTTGGTTCGTGTCAAGGAAATCAATGCAATATTTCTTGAAACACAGGAAGATGAAATATGACTGCTTAGAGTTTAGAGTTATCTTTTCAGTCTGAAAAATAGACAGTTATAGAGTTATAGGTGAAATATGCAAGTACCTGAATCTAACTGACATAGTCCTATAAATAAATTTAATTTTAATGGGAATTTTCCCCGGCTAACAAAGGATTAAGGAGCACTGCATAAAACCCAAAGGTAGTAGCTAGTACTTCAAGGACATTTTTTTCTTCCTGAAGGGGATTGGACTATATAACATATACATGTAGCAGTTATGAAATATACATACCTGGGAAGGTAGAGATAAAGAATAAAATAGTGAAATGAGTGCATTTGCATATCTGGAAATCATGCCAGTCCCTCATTTCTGTAAATATCCCCACAAGTGAAGAACTGCACCGACAGTCGCACATGTTAAAATCACAAATCATGTTTCAGAAGTGGCTTTGAAAACTTTAAAATATTCCCTTAGTAGAAAACGTGTCCAAATACTCAAGAGACTGGGGGGGGGGGGGGGGGGGCGGAAAGAGAGAAGATGAAGAAAAGAAGAACAAGGAAAATGAATCTATGCAAATATCACTATGCTGATCTAGGGTTTTAGAAAGCCTGGACTCTCTATGAGAAAGCTTAGAAAAACCTGTTTAAAAAATAAAAAAACTAAACCCAAACAAAAATGGTATCAGATCAGAAACACAAAGTTGTTGGACATCAGACTCTAAGTCTAAAGGTAAAAAGAGCTTAACAGACAACAAAAAAGAATTAGACTAAGTTTGGGTTTGGGGTATTTTTTTCAGGGAAAGAAAGAAAAAGACTGAGCAGCTAAGCCTGAATAAACGAAAACAAGTTTGTTATTACAGGGCATGGGACATACTGTCACAGCCTTACAAAACAGAAATGCTTAGATGGAAATGCAAGGGGTAAACCCAGCTGGTGGCCAGTTACTAGTGCCATCCTCAGGGTCAGTACTGGGGCTGACACTGATTAATATCTTCATTAATGACTCGGACAGTGGGGCAGAAGGTACCCTCCGAAACCTGGATGAAGTCAATGTGCTGCTCTTCAGAGGGACTTTGGCAGGCTGGAGAAATGGTATGACATGAAATGCAAAGTCCAGAATTTGAGACAGATCCAGTCAGGGGTGGCTGCACAGAGAGCCACCGGGAAGAAAAGGACATGTTTTAGCAGCATAACAAAACACCGTGACCAGACTTTTCCCTTCCTTTACACGAACTTTCATTTCTTCCTTTTTGCCACTCAATTTAAGAGCCAGAAAAATATTGGGAAAACAAAAATTAAAAAATGGAAACTGAAGGGTTAATACACTTGAATATTATAGAAAGTCCTGCCATGTGTTTTGAAAGCCATTTGACAACACAGAGCAGGAGGTGTGATGCCCTGTAGTTCAGAGGGTACATTGTTTACCATGAAATGCCGGATTTGCATATGGTAAGTACTTTCTTTTATTAAAAAGCAATGCAAATAGTCACACAAACTCCTCTGTAAATAGCAAAGGAGAACACTTAGCCACCCATACTGAGGATTTACACCAACCGAAATGGCAGCAGAATCTGGCCTAGATGTTGAAAAATACCCACCTTATGTTTGAGAAATTTCTCTAAGTAATTTTTCTTTCCTCTGTTTGGCGGCAGCTTTGCTCCTTTATCACCTGTACAAAATCAAAAAGAGGTGAGCTCCTCCTGCACATGAGAAAAAAACTCTTATTTAAAAATAAGATTTCAGACTATTGTGGCTTATGAAACCCTACTGGCAAACAGAGCTCACAGAAACCCTTATAACCTATAGGATACACAGTTTATCTTTGCTCTGATTAGATCTTCCATACGTTTTAATCTCTTCTCTTTACACACTTTATAATAACACTCTCTTCAAGCAAACACTCTTTAATCTTATAATTTAAAAACTAATTCCATTTCAGCTGTCTTTTTGGCAAGTGACCTTTTCTTCTTCTTTTGCTACAGGTAAAAAAAAAAAAATCCTATCTTTCTGATTTTTATCCTTGCTCAGCGTTCTGGATCTCAAAACTGTTCATCCTGAGGTTTTTGTCAGCAATAATATTTCTCATTCTGAATTTCTCGGTGAACAAAACTCAGAAAACATTTCTTCATGAAAGCCATTTGATTAATTTGTCTAAATGCATTTCTTTTGTAAACCAGGTTGATTATTTCAAAATGTCAGGGTCTGGGAGCAGATTTGAGAGCTATCCTGGCAAACACTATTGACCAGATTAAAAACAAAGTGTAGAGACATGACAGCAAGGTGGACCAATGACTGGCCTGCCATCTGTCACGGATGGATTAAAACAGTCTTTCTGTACTGATATCTAGAAGACACTAATTCCAGTCCAAATACATGGATTGGCTCATGCAGAAGGAGATTTACTCAGAAGAAAGTTTTTTTCCGGGTGGTTGAAAGTCAGCTGTCATCTCACGAACACAAATTGCTCATCCTGATTACAGGAAAACTCGCGTGTCCTACATACCATATTCTAACTACCACATCTAATTAATTGAGTGAATCGTTACAAATTATTTGCGTACCTCTTGAGTGGATGTCCTGGTTTTGGCTGGGATGGAGTTGATTTTCTTCCTATTAACTGGTATAGTGCTGTGTTTTGGATGTAGTGTGAGAATAATGTTGATGACACACTGATGTTTTGGTTGTTCTAGGTAATGTTTACGCTAGTCAAGGACTTTTCATCTTCCCATGCCCTGCCAGGTGTGCAGGGAGCTGGGAGGGAGCGTGGCCAGGACGGCTGACCCAGCTGGCCAATGGGCTATTCCATACCATATGACATCATGCTCAGCATATAAGGCTGGGGGAAGAAGAAGGAAGGGGGGACGTTCAGAGTGATGGTGTTTGTCTTCCCAAGTAACCGTTACGCGTGATGGAGCCCTGCTTTCCTGGAGATGGCTGAACACCTGCCTGCCGATGGGAAGGAGTGAATGAATTTCTTGTTTTGCTTTGCTTGCATGCGCGGCTTTTGCTTTCCCTATTAAACGGTCTTTATCTCAACCCATGAGTTTTCTCACTCTTACTCTTCTGATTCTCTCCCCCATCCCACTGGGGGGGAGTGAGCAAGCGGCTGTGTGGTGCTCAGTTGCCAGCCGGGGTTAAACCACAGCAGTGGACTAAAGATAAAAGAGTTAAGAGTTATAAACCACTGGTTTAATTTCCATGGTGTTTTTACCAGTAAAATGGCCATCGATCATACAAAGCTTGACAGATTTTCCCACAGAGAAGAAGTTAACAAAGGAAGATTTCTCTGTCAGTTAAAGCAGCAGGAATCCAATTTAACTCCACTGGTCTCATATACATCCACTCCAGACTGAAGCAGTGTTATCACTACGTAAACGAAATCTCAGTCACTCCACCCCAGAAATTAAGTTGCCTCCATTCTTTGATGGGGCTTTTAGATGAAGGCTTGGGCTGTGATGAATAACCTTTTTGGAGTGACAGCTCTCTCCGTTAAACACAGACAAAATCGAAACATTTTATTTAGACTAGATGATGGGACAGAAGGCACCCTCAGCAAGTTTACAGATTACACCAAACGGGGAGCAGTCAACATGGTGGAGGCTGCCAGTCAGAAGGACCTGGACAGGCTGGAGAAATGGCCTCACAAGAACTTCATGTGCTGTGTTCTTCTTCGGTGCTTCATTACACAAAAGATGTTGACATACTGAAGCAAGTTCAGTGGAGGCCACCAAACTGGCCAAGGGGCTGGATCACATGGCGTCCCAGAAGAGACTGAGAGAGGTGCGTCTGTTCAGGCTGGAGAAGAGAAGACTCACAGGGGTGCTTAGTGCTATTTACAACTACCCAACTGAAGCACACAGAAAGGAGGAGAGAGTCTTCTCAGAGGTGGACAGCAGTATGATGAGAGGCAACAGAGACAAGTGAGAACATGGGAAATTCTGGTTAGATATATGGAAAAAAAATACCATGAAGGTGGTCAAATAATGACATAGGTTGCCTAGAGAGGTTGGGGAACCTCCATCCTTGGCGGTGTTTGAGAATCAGCTAGTTAAAGATTTGCACAACTTAATGTGAGCTCTGTGCAGGAGCTTGGACTAGATGACCTCAAGAGGTTGCTTCCAACCTAAATTATTCTGTGATGCTATAGCTGATATTTGTATGGCTAAAGTTAGCTCACATGGATCCTACCTGAACAATTCTTCACAGAAATAAGATTAAACTTCTCAGCAACAGAATGAAGGAGTGAAAACCTAAATTTCCTGGATAAATCTTGATTTTGCAACATAAGGCTATTAAAGAAAGTCACATTATCATTTTTAGGTTACTGACATCTAATCAACTCATCCTTCTACAGAAGATTGGTCAGATTACACAGAACTAGTAAATATGATAACGCTGGACAACAATAACCGCAATGGTACGGTATGGTTTCATCTTTCCTTTACTTCAGTTCTTTTAAGTTAAGTTTACAAGTAAATATACCTGTCAGGAAAAAGTACTTCCAATACCTAGGATTGTTCATGAGTCTATCTCCCATTTTTGTACCTTGGCTGCAATGTGAACTCACAGATTTAAAACTGGAAATTCCCTGTTTTGATCTTTGTTCTGTGCAGCGTAACTTGCTGACTAAGCAAATTAGAATTTTCCTCCCACATTTTCCATTTTTGAAACAATTATAAATGTATCTATTTAAATGGCCTTTCCTAAATCATAGTCAAAAGGTAGTGTCCGATAAGAGGCTGAAGAAGGCAATAAAAGAAGTCAGTACCAACATAAGAATCCTCTGTGTATTGGGCTGAAGACTAGGACAGTAGAGGGGAAAGCACTGATTGCATCTGTGGGTTGATGCCTTAAAAAAAATTGGTGAAAAGATCATTCCATCACAAGATGACATCTCTTCCCTATTCCTCTTTTCCAGCCAGCAAAACTAGCAGGATCTGAGAAGAGAAAGCTGAACTCTGAAAACAAATAATTCCAAATTTATAGTCAGCTGCTGCCCACGCTATAAATAACTTAATTTGCCCTCTACACAAGACTACAACTAAATTATTCTAACAACACTTCAGAGAAGATGAATTTTCAATAGCAGCTAGATTGTTTGCAGTTCCTGAACAGCACTTAAAGGGCCAGGAACTTTTTTCCAGTCCATTGTCTAATCAATTTAGAGACCTACTGAATGTCAGGGAAAATGTTTTGACTAACTGAGATGATTTCTTCATTTACTGTAATGGGGGAGAGGTGGGTAAGATTCGGCCTGTTGCAGAGCAAGAGTAAGGGCCTCCTGCACCGAAATTCCCCTGCAGCCATCCAGTAGAGAAAGCCTCAGCAGCAAGTCAATTCTTACACATGCAGGTGACTCGGTGCCTCAGCAAACCAACACATTTTCACTGTGCCTTCTCCCTCCTTCTCTCTTTACTCCTTGCGTGTGCCTTATCTAACCTGGGCTATAGCCATACTGGTAATCTCAAGAGGAGCAGGACCAGTTCCTTGGTTTTGAGGCAAGCTGGCATAGTCTGGCTATGCCTACTTGTCACCCTTAGGCACCCGGGTGGCTTTGTCCCTAGGATCTTTTGGGAAGGTGTCGTGGTTTAACCTGGCAGGCAGCCAAATACCACGCAGCCGCTCACTCACTCCCCCCACCCCCAGCGGGACGGGGAGAGAATCGGAAGGGTAAGAGTGAGAAAAACTCGTGGGTTGAGATAAAGACAGTTTAATAGAACAGGGAAAAAAAAGGGAAAATAATAATAATAATGATAATGATAAATATACAAAATGAGTGATGCACAATGCAATTGCTCACCACCCGCGCTGACCGATAACCAAGTAGCAATCGGTACTTCCTGGATCACGCCTACCCTTCATATACTGAGCATGACGTCACATGGTATGGAATACCCCATTGGCCAGCTGGGCTGGCTGTCCTGATTATGTTCCCTCCCATCTCGTGTACCTAGCTCAGTCAGTAGGCACGGGAGCTGTCCTTGGACTAGGAGGGCACTTAGCAACAACTGAAAACATCAGTGTGTTATCAACATTCTCCTCATACTAAATCCAAAACAGCACTAGGAAGAAATTTAACCCTATCCCAGCCGAAACTAGGACAGAAGGGTCCCTAACTCTGGCTGGCTTACTAACTGTACTGGAGAATTATTTGGAGAAATACCATCTGGCCCAAGGCAAAACTGTACCAGGGACCATTTAAACAATTCAACAGTCTAGAATATCAGATTATAATGCCTGGGCCATAGCCCCGGTGCTGTTTAACTTACTGAAGTAGAACTATATTAAGTATCCAAAAGCCCAAGGATCCAAAAGGATTCTGCACCTTCAAGGAAAAAAAAAAAAAAAGAAGAGAAAAAATGTCAGAAATATGAGGAAAAAAATCCTCTCTTTTAACTTTAGACTAAAATTTGATGCTGAATGTTGATTAAAAATCCTCTATTTCTCTTCTACAAACCTACTTGACAAACACTTCAGCTAACTTAGGATGTCTTAACATCAGCAGGCACAGCGGCCCTAAAGGAGAGATCTACAGAAGGAAAGAGCTGGTGTTGGTGCCTTGTCATCCTCACTATAGGCATTTTGGAGGGTACACTCCAGTAGTGGTCCGCTGTGGCTGACTGATCTTCCATTGGTGGTTGGACAACATTAGCTGTACATCTTTTGGTTTAGTTTCATCACAAAGAAATCCATTTTGGGTGCTCCAAGACTGCTTCCTAATGTGAAGCAAAGCATAATAAGCAAGCATTTGCTTCAGTGGTGCAGAATTCCGCTGTACTAAAACGCTGGTGTAGATGAATCCCTACAGGGCATGCAAAAGATCCCCAAAAAAAGATCTTGGATCATCATAATGAAGAAAGGAATTGTGTGATGTTCAGTGTAGGTCCTCAGTATAAGCACAAAACATTTCTGTCTGGAAAAATACCTGCATATCAGTCTGAAAGCAATGTGACAGACCTCAGAAGTCAGATTGGTGATGGTGGGCTTATGGCATGTGCTGAAACAGCATCAAGGTATTCATACATTTCTGGTTTTGGAGTAGGGAAGGGCAGATTCCCCACTTTCAAATGTGGGGAATAACCTATTTTTAAGCTGTGACTCCTGGATGACACACTGCTGTCCGGTGGGCTTTCTCAGTTATGTTGCATTACTTTGCAGACCACTTCTCTGATTGTCTTTTTTGATAAAGTACCTCCACATTTAACAAAAAACCTAATTCCTTAAGGTAATGTTTTATATGGTAAAAACCTGTAGAGTTATGGTTTTCACATCATTTACACTGATATAAATAAAGATTACCACCTCTGTAACAGCTATTATCCCAGTTTAAGTAAGACCAAGATGAAACATGAAGCGGTTGTGCTTTTTTTCCAGTTCTTTTCAAAAACATTTTTGAAATGAGTGTTTTTTCCACCTGACAACTGGCTAGATTCTTGAAGTAGTGGTATCTTCTTATTAGTATAAAGGCTCAATTAATTTCATAATGCAAACTTACACTAGGAAAAATGCCACTTAAGCTTGAAGTAGTGTAATATAGCCATATTCTCCCCTGTGAGGGGTTCTTGAGATAGTAATTTGCAAACAATTGGTGAGAGCTGTGTACATTTTTACTGAGTCACCGTACTGAGTGATTAAAGTTCCAGGTAACAGCAAGATTAATTTTTCACAGGTATGTGATTCATTTGTACTTCATAAAAAGAGTTGAACAAAGAATTTAAAAAAAAAAAAAAAGAATATAAAAAGTGTTAACGAATATGTGTAGGTAAACTGTAAATGTGTGTGTTCCTAGCCATCAAATGTACTCTATGCATCTATATAAGTGGAAACAAAGTGGAATTTAAGAAACAAACATTAAAAATTCACATTGCGGTGAGAGGACAATAGACATAAGTCGAAAAAAGAGAGGTGCAGCTGGAGAGAAGAAAAGCTTTTTCCCCAGGAGGACAGTCCAACGTTGGAGCAGGTTGCCCAGAGGTGTTGTGCGGTCTCCACCCTTCGAGGGAAGACCCGACCCTGGTCTGATCTCACTGCTAACCCTGCTTTGAGCAGTAGGTTGCACTAGAGACCTCTTGAGTTCCCCTGCAACATGAGTGAGGCTATGATACTTAAATGTATCAGAACTGTAGGAAGAGGATCTGGCATATTGTTATTTCATCATTTCTCGGTCATGATGTCAGCACACTAAATGGCTCAAACCATCTCATTCTGACCACAGGGTGTACATGTGCATATATATATACACATACACTTCTACACATGTGGAAGGAGGAAATGAACACATTAACAAAAGAGGGTAGAACACCCTGTTATTTCTTGACACAAGGGAAGATTTTTCATAACAGAGTTAGAAAGTTTCAGTAAAAATTAAGTGGACAAGGTGCTGAGAGTGCTGAGAAGTTAATTATTTCCCGTTCGAGGGGTGCTTGTTATAATTCACATGCTACATTTAATGGTTGTACTGCAATGATGTATATTTACATAATAGTATTCAATAGTATGCGCTTAGCTGACAAAAAGATAAATGGCTGATCATTTTTATATGTTAAAAGAATTTTCTAGCAAGTAAGATGATTAAGCCATTTGGAAAAAAACAATCTATTTTCTTTGAGATTGCTTTGATACCTACTTTTTTCCTTCCCTAAGGACTTTTCAGAGGTGAAACAAAACAGATGGTCACACTGATCATTTTAGATGATCCACAGCAACAGGATAATAAAAGTATTATGATCAGCATGACCCGCATTGAAGGAAGGAGTCATACTCTGCCCAGCTCTGACCCTCTTATTATGGTCTGTGACAATGCAGGAGGAGTTATTAGATTTCAGATAGCCTCAAGATCTCTTATTGATTGCAAAGGCAGGTTCCTCTTCTTATTGACCACATTCACTTTGTGTGCCATAAACTTCCCTATTTGTGCTTTCTTTATATGAGAATTATATAGGTTGCCTATTTCATTGTTCTGAGGAAAGTGGCTCAGAAAAAAAATCTGTGTCTACAGATATAGGAGTAATGAGCTAGCAAGCACATATTTCACTGTAGTTTAACTATCTTTCAGATATAACCTTAAGAACCCTTCACAAGGACATTTTATGCTCCCTCACCTGTGCTTTTTTTAAATGAAGTTCCCACTTTGCAGGCCTCACTTTGCAGGCTTCTTACTTTTTGAGTCTGTTTAAGCATTTCTCAGATAAATAGGTAAAGTGGAATTAATCTGAAAGTTACATGCCTTATCTAGGCTAGTGATCTAAGGTTCCTCTCCTGACACTGGTGAGAGACTGGCACCTCCAAAGGGCAATTTTCATACCATCCAAAAATAAGTGTATAAAAGACTATAAAAGGCATGAAATCAGTTCTAAGAGTAATGTTAAATTTTGAGCTTGGATACAATTTCTACTGAATTCATATCATATCTTTCCCCTACATGAACTTCATCTATTGCTTCATGTGTTAATTATTCTCATCTGTATTAAATATTCTGTATAACACTTCTGAAAATGATTAGGACAGGCCAATAACTAACACTAAGAGCTTATCATGGTTTTTAAATGTCCTTTGGGGGATTTTTCATTGGAAAATGTTGATTAATTGAGACTGATCCTTTGGTCCAGGATGGAATTTCTGGTAAAACATAAAAAAAGACAGCTACTCTTCTCAGAATAGCAAGTAGCCTAGTTGTAATACTAATGAAGTGTGGAAATCTTTTTCTTTAGGATGGGAACTTTATCCAATCTCCGCCATTCTAGGTAACTTACTTATTCCATCAGGATACGAGGTGATTTAATGGTCTAATGAATCTTTAATTAATGATGGAGATTTGGATAATTCCAGTGAATAGTACTGAGGACAGCCAACAGCGTATTGCTATTGTAGCTCACCTGGGTCTCCTGCATCTCCATAAAGTTCCTTAGGTACCAGACGTATTTGGGGATCCTTTCATTTTTTCTCACTTTTCATTCCCCAAAACAACCAAACAAAAGTTCCCACAAACCAGCCATAGACAATCTTTCACATACAAATTTGTTTTCTCCCCCAGAGGATTAGGGCTACATTTTAAATCTTTAAAAATTAGGATTGAAAATAACTTCTAGACTTCCCAGACCTCTATTTTAAACAGAAAAGATGGGTAAAAGGTGATGCGGTTGATTATAACATACAAGCATAATGAACAAGCTTGATTTAAAAGCAAGCCATGATTTACAAGCATGATATTAATTCTTTCATAAGAAAATGATGAAAGGAGAGAGTTAGCCTCATAGGAGCTGACTAGTGGAAAGACAGACACATTTATTACAGGAAAGGGTGGCAGAGGATGAAAAAAAGAAAGAATAAGGCAAGACAGCAATGGAGTGAAGTTGCCTGAAAGACGTTGGTGAACCATAGGGCTGAAGGAGCATCCAGTCAGCAGAGATGCTTTTCAGAATACAACCCTTGGGTTGTCCTGTGACTGCCTGGGAGGTTGGTGACTGAGTTTTGATGAAGTATCCTATCTTGCATATTTACTCTGATTTCTAAACTCATACGGCAGAACTCATGTCAACTTTTGGCATCAACATTGCAGATATCTCCAACTAAGACAGCTACCCAAGGTTCCTTTTCTGAAGAAAATTAGCTACTGTTTGGTTGCAATTCACCTGATCTATTTTCATTGTATTATGAATCACATACTAGAGGATGACAGTGATGGACTAGCTTGGAAGCTAGCATCACTCTTAATTAGAGTGCTGCTTTCATTTCTCTGCCTTTCCTCTACTACCTAACATCTGCATCATAGGAAGCCACTGATTTGCCCTTCCAGTCAACTCCTCCCTGATAGATATATTTTTAAAACCTTTATGGTTTAAACTGTTTCATACAATGCACATGAGTAACTATTATTTGTATATGCAGCTGTCAAGCAGATGATGCCTGATGTATTGTCAGCTTTTGATAGAGAGTATACTTCAGCTCTGCAAAAACAGTATTGGAATGGCAATCAGATATAAGAATAAACTTATTGTTCAGGAATATCTGTGAGAGAAAACCATGCACTCCTTCTATCCAAGCCAGTCTCCTTTCAACATTTGAGACTTCTGAGTTACAGAAAGTAAATTTTGTGACCAGTAGTCTGACAACTTGACATCTATCCCCAAAGTTTGCTTGAAAGATTCTACCACTTCTATACAATTCCAGAATATTTCAGACAGGTGTATGTTTTAGGATACATCAAATATGTGCCATGAAAAAAAAATTATTAAAGAACTTCTAGAATAATTAGATACCATGGAAGAGGAGTTGAAAATATACAGCTCTCTGCAGAAGAACAAAATATGTGAGAGTGGGAGCAAGAAAGAGAAACATCTGGATTCAAATCCGGCTTATCATCTAAAAGTAATTTAAACTGTTACTGTGTGTTTAAAAAGAGGATAAGAAAGTTTAGACAGTTACTTTGAGTAGCTGTCATGAAGGTTATTTAGTGATCAGAGTCTTGACGATGTTACATGGGGAAGAACTCTGCATTCTACATTATTTAACTTTAACAAAGAAGGGTGGAGAAGTCACTTGCTAGAAATTTCAACCCACTCAAGAACAGAAGGGATATAATCTGTTGCTATATTTTTAAATAGCTCCCATAACTGTGTGATAAAAAATATTTGCTTGATACATTTTATGTACCTAAAATAACATTGATCTGAGATCTTGAACTGCTCTCTTTTGCTATAACACTTACTATATTGTATAAAATGTTACCAAAAATGAAGTGAAAGTGGAAATAGAAATAGGTACCTCTGGGAAAAAAAATATTAAATGCTATATATACACATAGCTTTAAACACAACAGAAATACTATATATATATATATAAAAAAAAAACTTGACAAAATGAGGTGATATATAGAGAATAATTTTTAGCACGTCTGAGTCTAGATTAATACATTTTCATGCATTCTCTCATGTCTCTTTATGGTTAGTTGGGTATTTGGTTACACTTTTCAGAGAGTTTATTCATCAAGTACACTAGTAGAAACAATCCGAAAGAAACTGAAGCCTTACAAAACAGTGTAAGAATGTCCTACAACTTTTTACCTCCTAGAGGCAAAGTAAACCAGGAGAAACATACAAATGGGAAAGGTATAGTCCCATCCAGGATTCTCTTGAATGAAACAGAATTATTTTCATTAACTTCAATTAGCAGAGGGTCAGGCCCAGAAAGAGAGAAAAACTAGTGGCTAGTGCTGCAGGCAAACAAAAATGGATTGCAACTCTATTCTTGATTCAAATTTGGAACAAACAACCACTAAGATTTCTTACTGTCTAACGTATCTATTAAATTATGTGTTATACACATTGAACTGTGTATAACAAATTGTGTTCCTCACGGAGAGCTATAATTTTTGATTATTGTTTATATAGGTAGTACAGAAAAATTTTCCAAGTATGGAATAAACTCTTCTACTTTATACTATGAACTTTGAGACATTTGTACATGTGTTTTTGAGTTTACACAGACACATATTTTCTATATTATAATGTTATGACTCAATGCTCAGGGCTTTGAGGAATAAAAGAATTTCCTGTAATGTGCTAGATACAATCTTCCGGTTTTTGTGGGCTTATGAAGCAAGCATTCATAGCAACGCCAACTTCCCTTTAGGGATTATTTATATTTAGTTTGAAAAGTCATTAAAATTTTCAGTCACTGGATTTTCCAATAAGCTGACACATCCTAATGATTAGTACCACTTCACATTTCTATTCCTTCTCTTTATCAAAGCTATGAGAAACATAACATTATCCTAAAATTTGACATACAGATACACAGGAAATATTAATAAAGCAGTTGAATAAAACACTTTCTTTATCAGACCACAAAGCGGTCAAGTCTAAGCATTAAACTGAGCTTCCTCCCAATTACTTATTGCAGAAAATAACTGGTTATTAATTAGAGTCTTTGCTCTGGAGATTTTCTGCACCAATTGCCACCATAAGTGGCTAAATAACAGAATCATTGCAGCAAGTGTAGAGAGGTAAGGCTGATATTTGCATTAGAAGTGTTTACCCCTTTTTTCCCAGTCTGAATAGATCCAACAGTGCAAACAGCTGCTTCATTTCATTACACTAAGGATTTCACGAGGGCAACTACGCTGATCGTCCCAACTAAAAAAACTAAGACCTCACCCCCTTGGGTTTGCAGCTTCGGTTTTGCCTCTTCGCATCCCCTCGCATACAGAAATATTATAGTTCAAAAATTAAACAGGTGCATGAAAAATGGCAGGTGTTCTCTCAGATGAGCTCTTTTGCCTTGCCATGCATCTGCTGTCTGAACTCTCAAACTCCCTTGCTGTTTGGCTTCTCAAGCATCTGTCATTTGACTTCCCAACCTTGCCATTAGATGCCTTCGGTGTTATATTTTTTTCCAGGATAGATGTTTCTCAAATGTTACCTCTGCCCACACCAGAGACTGCAAGGCAGCAAAACTGCAAGTAAAGATTTCCTTTTTTTCTTTCTGTAAGCAACACATCCTATTAATGTTAATGTTATGCCAAGACGCTCCTTAGATCCAAGATATTTTGGCTGCTTGTTGGGGGATCAGACCACATGTGCAAAAGACTAGGTATGTAAGAACAGTTCTTACTCCTCAAAACACTTAGCCCATTGTACTGTAAATATTTGGGTTGTTTTCATGCTCCCTTTGTTTTTTATGAGTTTTTGATTGATTTTGGCTGAATACCAGCCAAAATTTTAACACCTTAGAGGCATCTAAATTTGTACTTAGGCAGCTACGTATAAAGGTCTCATAATCAGAAGCAGTGGAAAGTCAGAGATTTCTCTGAATTTTGTGGAAACTATTGTTTTTTGAAAATATGCCTTTTTTACTTAAGTGGTGAACTATGGAATCTAATCCATGTACAGTCTAAATGACAGCTAAGGGGAGGGCAGTTTTCCTGCAAATAGCTTACATGCTCTTCTTTGCTATATGGTCAACTGCTTAATTATTTTTACTATTTCAGCAGTGTCTTAAAGGGTCCAAAAAGTCTGAGCTCCTGATGCATACACCTAGTAAGAGAAACCCTCTTCACCCAAAATTTAGAGATACAGAAATAAGGTACAATACAAAAAGTTGTCCAGGCATCAGCTGAAGGAGTTTCAGTCTACGGATGAGGAGGCAGAGAGATGTAGTGAATGGTACATTTGCTCTGCCGAGTATTTGATATTCCTTGGCAAAGATTATGTGCCTGGGCTGTGACTCCCTACATAAACCAGGCGTTAGTTTCACTGGATCTGTTTTTATGAAAGGCTGCGACCATTCAATACTTTTGTCTGTGATTTGAAAGTCAATAAAAAACTGTTGCTGATAAAGCTTATAGCTGATGCAAAGAGGGTAAAAATGTTTAACAGTGGTAAGGATTTAGAAATGAGTGATTTAGATAATTTATTAATGTGACCTATTCAAACAAGATAGTGTCTAAGTCAATGAAAGCACCTTACATGGTATATAAATGTATATTAAATAAACATACAAACAAGAAGAAAACCCCCCACAATTTAAGATCTAAAAACTAATGCCTCAGGACTGAATAAACCCAGTTACCTTCTATACAACTAGATTGGAGAAAGGGGAAAAAAAAGAATTGTGGATGATCATTATGCTCTGGGAAAAAGAATAAACTCCTTGGCTGTGTTTAAACCATTTTTTAAGAGCACCATGAAGTCTTCTTTGAGGCTGTTGTTCAAAACTTGCAGGCACAAACTTTAGAGTATGCAAGAGAGATGTCCAAGAGAAGCATGCACTCTGAAAATAAGGGTGAGGAGAAGAAAAGAAATAAGAAGAGATTCTGCTTATGGTCACTTCCCACGCTGCTGGTTTAGTGTAGTATAAACATAGATCTTGAGTATAGACTATACAATGAGACTTTTGGATGTGCCGAATCATACTACATTGACAATAGAAGACATCGTGAAGTATTTTCAAAAATAAGTCATCGCTTGGTAGGTATAGCAGTCTGACCCTAAGACTTTGTAAAAAGATTTCATTGCCATCGGTGTGAAAAAAATATTTAACTTTCTATACTTCGAGGAAGTTAGAAAGACAAAAATGCAACTGTGACATTTGAGGAAATGAAAAGTCAACATATAACAATGTAAATCACACATAGCAAATACAGCTATAATAAACATACCTTTATCCATCTTAGATACAATGACAAATACTTCCAAAATTCAAATTATATTTTACAGCCTAAGTAAATATTAAAAGGCCGCCAAATCTGCTAGCATAAATCCCTGTGACCTCATAAGTTTTCACCATGTGCGTTAAATAAAATGAGAATGAACCATGAAAGCATTTTTGCTCTGCTGAGAGAACACACACGTAAAAAGAGATAGTTTTACTGGCTGCTTTCATAAGTGCTGTATTTCTGGAAGACCTGTGGAACTGTGGGTTTGTCTACAGGCAGGTTTCATATTATTTTACTGCTAAAGTTATGGAAACGGTCATAAATTATTTCCATGGTGATGGCACCTGCAGTGCGGGAATGGCAATCATCAATTACCACAGACAGCATCTCAAAGAGCTTATAGTTTGAGAGAAAACATTCCACTATGAGAATAACTTATACTGGGACAGGTGTGGTCACTTTTGTAGAGTGGATCACTTCAACTGGCCAAGTCGTGTTTTTGCAGGCCACACTAGGGAAAACACTTAGCATGGCAGCTTTCCACAGCGATGGCGCGTGTGCGTGCATTTACCTCCTGTGCAATGCAGTGGAGATGCAGTGGAGATGCAGTGGAGATGCAGTGTCATGAGGGGCCAGCGTGCATACTGGTGACTCCACAAAAGCAGCTGAAGGTCTTGACAGTTCATATCCTAGTTTTCCCCCATCTTTTTGTGCCCATGCCATCAGATCACTTCCTTTGCTGTTAGTAAGCTCAGTCTGTTCCCATTAATAATGTTTGAGCAAGTCTTGCAGAACTGCAGCAGTAATCAGTGTTTCAAGCTGTAACACTGACTGCACCACATACAGAGGCTTAAAATTCCTTTTTCTCTGATAATTTGAAGCTTTATGTTTAATATTTATTGCAATGCATCGTCTCAGGAGATGACAGTGGATGCATGATAAATATGTTATCTCCCCCCCCAAACAAACAGACATCCATCTGTCTATCCAAAAGATGGTACTTGCCAGCTGTGCATATATAAAGAGTAAATGCAAAACCAGCTGTTCAGTCAGTTCATCCCATATAGTGAGGTTGTCACTGTAATGACTTTGGCTGGGAAAATTTCCAGTCATCACACTGCTGCTCCTCATGAATCACACTTGTCAGGAAAACGTCAGCATCTTTTATATGGCATTTGATTATTTTTAGGATGAATGCTATGAGTGTATTTAGGGCAATTACTTTCAGGACTTGAGAGAAATCAATTGATAGCACTAAAAAACATGTGTCTGGCTCTCCATTGAAGCAGCAGATTTGATGTTTGGATAAAAGTATAAAGTTATCCTTCCAGTGCACTCCATCACAACAAGCCCCGACAATAAAGCCTCATACAGTTTCCTGAACTTTTGAAAAATGGACAAGTTGGAACAGTCCTGAGAAAAGCAGTGATGGTGACTGGTCAGAGATCTAGAAAATATTGCTAGGAGAAGAAATCTGAACAGTTGGTGTTGTTAAGGAAACAGGAAAAAATGACTGAAGACATGACAACAAATTTCAAATAGGTTGAAGTCTGTCAAAATAAAAGGCAATAATTTGGTCTTGTTTAAATTTAGTGGATAGACTGTGGCAGTAAAGATTCAAGCTGGATATTAAGAGAAAAATTCTATGGATTAGGATGAATGGATTAGCCAACTTAAATTTAAGCATATGCTACGTGTCTAAATACTTGGATAGAATCCCATGACATCTACGTGTAGAAATTTTTTAATTTTCTTCAGAGATATACAGATACAGATATAAGCTATAGATTTTATAAATATACAGCAGCATGATAACAGCATTTCAATGGAAAACTAAAAGGTGCCTAATGAAAGCTCTGTGGCTATCTGTTAGTCCAGCTAATCTACAGATAATGGGTGGACAACTTGCATTTTTAACTGAAACCAGAAGTTTTGATTATGCACAGGTACTGCAATGTCAGGGAAAACAAGTGAGTGGTGCCATCTTCTGGGACCAGTGATGTCAAATGTGCCTGGTCCAATTTTTCGTTGATGCTTTACCTGATAAAGAACATTTTCTACATCCTACAATAGTACCCCAGCCCCTGTACTGCACAACATCAAAGTGTTTTTCTCCTCCTAACTTTTCAGCACTCCAACAATTTTCCAAAGGATCTTTGGTTAAAACTTAAATACCTTTGATGAAATAGCACATTTTCATGACATTTTTAATGGGAAAATTTCTTCAGTACAATACTATTTTCCTGAAGTGTTCAACATGAGAAAAGGTTGAGAATGTTTCTTTAATTAGCTACTACTTTTTTATCTAAATCAAAATATTCCTGGCTGTAGGTTTCAAGGTCTGCACCTGAAAATATTAAGTTTTGGAACATAAGTCTATTTCATTGTGTTTTGACTTTCAGAGTATATTTATATTAATTAGTTATTACAGCTCCAACTTGATAATGTAGATGAACAGGTAATTTGTATGCTGTTTGAGATTATCCAGACAATTTCAAAAAAGTTGAGTCATTATCATCATGGTTAGTCAATGTTTTCTAATATAAATTTTTGTGAATCTCTGTTCTCCAGGAAACATCAACATTTTCTATCCATTTAGTTTGAAAATATTTTTGAAATATGGAAATGTCTTGGCAAACGGAAATTCTGTTTTTACCATAATCATAGATAATGTAATCAGAGCTTAGCTGCACTATTCAGAGCTGTACCATCTCAAAGTTCAAGGATAGATTCCTTCTCCATAGATAAAATGGAAAAATGCTATAGGATATGAGGAAAAACAGGTTACTGAATACCAGAATAAACTGTGGAAGACTCATTTAAATTAACTGTAGTCCTGATTAGCCTCATTACAGGCACAGATACTTTTTGGATGTCAGTCTCTGATACTCTCTGACCCATACAACCCAGTCATAAGACAAAGCTAAATAACTGAAAATTTATTCATGGCTCTTTTCCATTTTTTGCCAGTCCCTTTGCTCTTTGAATTAACTCAGGTCTTAAAATAGGATTTACCTGGATTTATCATCATTGACTTCTGCAATATAAACTATTCCTCTGGGGTTCTTTAAATTCTTCTTAGTGTGGCATTTCTAGTGTGTACACAATCAGGTGAGTCTGCAGGTTAATTTGATTGCATTCATACATGTGCACATCTGGCCACTCATACACAGTTTCACATTTAACAGGGTACGACTAGGAAGAAAGAGGTGCACGAAGGAGCAGTCATGAGGAGCAAATCCAGGGGAGCATCTAGCAAAGTCATAGACAAGGTTTTAGGAGATTATTCCTTTCATAGACTTTGCAATAATACTTCACAGTTAGTTAGGCAGAGACTTTGATTTGGTGAGAACAGGATTAATTACATCTAGAAAACTGGGCTGTGCAAACCCTGTAGGAATTTGTGAGCTCAGCCCTGAAGTTTGCTTAATAGTTGTTGGATTCGAGCAAACAGCTTCAGGCTTGCTTGGGGGACAGAGTTTAAAAAAAAAGAAACAAAAGCCTCCAATCACTTTAAGAGAAATCTTCCACAGCCTTCTAACCATCCGGTCTAACTGACAAAGCCTGGAAACTTCACCTCCTATTTTAGTAGCCTTCTAAACTACTTGTTAGTTTAGAAGTATGTGTGAAATGCATGTGACCCATTTTTTGCCATTATACTGTGCTGCAGATGCAGGAAAGAAAATAGCCAGCTTTGGAGCAGGGATCCAGAGATGTCCAGATCAAGTCAACCAAAAGTTGACCAAGATGGTCAGTTTACTGCTCGCCCTATGAACTACGCTAGGAGAAAAAAGTGTTAGTAACTCTTTCCAAATACATACATAACTAAAGAACAGGGCAGTTCCCATTGTCTTTTGGAGTGTCCTCACAAAGAGAGATTAGTGTATTGATTTCTATGGAGTTTTACACCACCAGGTGTAAATGCAGTGTATATCACTAAAAACATAAGACAAAAAAGAGGTAAATTGAATGCTCTTATGACCTCAATGATAGCACCCATTTTATATGTTTCTTGTCAGTTCTTTTTTAAATATCATGTTCTTTTTCAAAAAAAGGAAGTGTCTGGGCCAGGTGGGGATGTCTGGCTGTACCTCATGCCCTTGGAGAACAATGGAGCCTCCATGAACCTGAAGAGCTTCAAAAGTTCAAGGTGTGGCAAGCAAAGGAAGGGTGAGATTCAGGAAAGAGATGGGAGTCTGTAGATTGGCGGAGTGCCTGAAAAACTGCTGAGAGAAGCAGGAACAGATACATTCAGAAAAAAATCCCTGAAAGTCACTGGAGACTTTGGGGCAACCAGAAAATCAAGCTGTTAATAAATGAGTTTGGAAGCAAGGAATTGCTCTGCAAGGCCACAACAAATAGGTGAAGATGTGTCTATGAACTTCTTTTCAGTTCTCTCTCATGTAGTCAACTTTGTAGTCACTTTAAGTTTTACAGAAGCTAGCTATTCTGGTTCTTCTTCAAACTTGGCTTTTGAGATTATAAACCCCCTTGGTGTTTTGGGTATGCTCTTTTATAAGAAAAATGTTTAGGTAGATTCACCTTAGAGCTCTGGATCCTGTTCCAAACCCATTTATATGTTTGACCTCCAGAACATCATGTGGCAAAGATAATCGCAGTTTAGCTGCACATTGCATTCACTTTATCAACAGCATTCTTGATCTTATAGACTCTACCACCTTTTTCAGTTCTCTCTTTTTTCTCGTACATGGAATTCATGCCCACGATTGTCCTTGTAGACATCCTCTTTACCTCTTCCTAAATCATTATATAACCTGTTTGAAATGGGGTTTTCAGGACTGCAGGAAGTATTAAAGATATAGGAATATTACGTGTTAACGCACTTACATAAATATGTGTTCTATTTTGGATAAAGTAAACTGCTGTGATAACTTTATAAAACCAATCTGTCATATTTGTTTGTGTGATTATAACTTGAGTTCAAGAAGTGCTAATGAAATTATTCCAGTCAACAGTGAATTGGTAACAAAAATATCAGTGATATAAATAAATGGGTAAATGAGGATTTTCCTATTTCAGAAGGCAGACTGAATGCTCTCCTGATGAAAGTCGACAATAAAGTTAATGATTAGCTTGGGAAGAAGAATTTCAAGTGAGCTAGACAGAGTTTCTGTTTCTGTAAGAGAAGTTAAAAGAAATATGGTAAAACGTCTTTGTGTATTTTGGGGAGACATAGTTCATTAGAACATTTTATGCTGCCTGACCTGAGGGAAAGCATTTATTTAGTCGAGGAGAGCTTTGCTGTACACTTTGTCAAACTTCTTGCCTGTAGTATACTTAGGTAGGTCTGATGACATGTAAATAAAAATGATAGTCATCATAATAATAGCCTTAGCATTCCATGGTATAGTTTATTATTCTGTTAAATGGATATAACAAGTCCCACAAAGCTTCTGTTGACCTCAGTCAGTCTAGGATTTTTAAGGCACTGAATATTGCTGTGTTTAGAAATCTACCATCTGTTTCAATAAAGAAGCATGAAAGAATATTATTTAATCAGAACAATGAGCAGAGACCATGAAAACAAGTATTTAAAAAAATGTAGGAAATGGATGCAGTGACATACAGGACTGGAACTTAATTTTAGAAGTCCAGTCTTTCTGCTGTCAAATGTTGCATATAACACAGCCTTGGCTGGAATTATTGTGTGCAGTATCAAATTCCTTACAGACCCACAATTGCAGGATCAGGCTGATTGCATTTACACATTGATTTTCATGCTCAGATTCATTGATTCATCTCTCGGAAGGAGAAAGACTTTTCTGAAACTAGTACTGTTAAACTAACACGAGCAATTGTCAGTTATCAACACTCATGCTCCATGTTTCATCTCTCTGAGAATCAGGTTTGTTACATCAGCTCTGCACTTATTTATCGCTTGAGTTCAACCATGTTTCCTTATTATCAACATGTACAGAGGAATGCAGAAGGGATGGAAGGACAGAAGGAAAGACAGACAGATGAATGGAGTGAAGGAAGGAAGAGGAGGGAGGGAAGGAGAGAGGAGGGAGGGAGGGAGGGGGGAAGAGAGGAAGGGAGAGAGGGAGGAAGGGAGAGATGGAGGAAGGGAGAGAGGGAGGGAGGGAGGGAGGGAGGGAGGGAGGAAGGAAGGAAGGAAGGAAGGAAGGAAGGAAGGAAGGAAGGAAGGAAGGAAGGGAGGAAGGTAGGTTGATCAGTTCTGTAATCTCTGTGTATCAGAACAACCTATTTGGGAAAGACTGTAGAAATGAATGTGGCATTTGGTCTGTGAGAGGTCCACCTATAGAGAGGTCTTTGGTGGCAAAAATCTTCTAAAGAAACACATAAATGTATGCAGCAGAGCTAACAGAGAGCTGAAGGCTCCTTTAAGAATAATATATTCCCTTCTTGTAAAGGTCAAGTTGTGTCTGCTGTTCTCAGCCAGCTCTGGAGAACTCAAGTTTGGCTCCATGTGTTACCACAGAAGCTTTCCAGAACATTTTCCCCACTTAGAGAAGAAAACAACAACAATGCTAATTGAAATAAACTGTCACAAGCAATGAAATGCTCATTAACTCTAATTGCCAGCATTTTCACTTTTCGTGATAGTTACGGAAGGATAAATCAAGGGAATCAAAAACTTTAACAAACCTGCTAAGAAATCCATACAGTTTGACATCGCAGGCTCCCTTCAGCCACTGCAAGTAGCAGAAAATGAGATCCTTGCTGTGTTTCTGTAAAAAGAAAAGGACAAGAAACCGTCAGCCTCCACTGACCTCTTCACCTCCATTAAGCACTGACTCCGTATGAAATCTGTAAGTAGCTCTGTCCTATATGAGATGGTGGAAATTTCTAGCTTGGAATACAGACTGCACACTTTGTTTTCTGTTTTTGCATCTGACTTACCCAGGCCTAATGAAATCAGCCAGAATTGGGTTTTCTTAACTCCATTACATTGTGATCTACAAGGGAAGAAAAGGTAGGCCATGTCCCCTTCCTTTGCTCAATCATCCGTTAATCAATTTTCTTAATAGAAAAGACACTTGACTGGCACTAGTGTAAGATATAGCAGAATCCATCCTTAGAAAACTGGAGCTCTCTCTAGGAGCACTAAAAGCAACTGATAATCTACCAGGCAAAGAAAAACACCTGGCCTAGTGGTCACAGACTAATCCCAGGTCAGAAAGCATTGGTTTTACTGCTATCTCTTCTTCTGTAGCCCTAAACAAATCCTTTCATCTCTCTCCACTGGTTTTCTTTCCAGCCCTTCACTTCTTCTAATTTTTAAACTCTTCAAAATTAGTAAGCTTTCCCACTTCATGTTTTGTAGCAACTACCACAGCTAACAGGATTTCTGTATTGGTTTAAGCAGCCCAATAATGTTACAATAATTAACAATAACACGAAGAGGACTGGTAATCTTTCCTGAGTGCACCTTCATACTGGTTTTTAAGTTTTTACCTTTGCTGAGATAAGCCTTTCACATGCTTACACCATAATTTTTAACATTATTAATTTGTTGACAATCCACTAATTGCTACAAAAGGCAAAAGATTCCCTGGGTATAGATCTGAATCTGGCTTCTGGTGGTATGATTGACAAGAAACTTCATGTGGTAAATGCTCAAGAAAAGAAAAAGATGAGATGGAAAGATTATGGTCATATAAAACATTTTACGTTATTGAAAATTATTCAAGGGATGTAAATAATGCTATTTCCATATGGCCTCAATATATTTTTTCACTTTAGACATCTGTTTGAAAATTACATTACACCTGCAAATTTCATTTTGTTAGAGGCATTAGCAGATGCCAAAAACCCATTTTAAACAAACCAGCTCAGTGGAACTGGGAAGTACTAATGCACCATTTTGAAAGAATCCTAAGAGGTTTTGAGGAAACCATGCATTTATCATAATATCTGAGTGACTCTGTTCTTCTGCAACAACCATACGTATTTTCTGATGGTCTTTTTGTTCCTATTTATGGGAGGGATCCAGTTTATAAGCATACAGTTTTAACAGTAGAGGCAGATGTTTCTGATGATAGCCTGGAGAGCTAGATACTGTGCTCTTAACTTGGATACCTGAAAGACATCAATCTTGAGAACTTCAAAGGCACTCACCTGTTTCTATTGCCTCTATAGAGAACTTCGACAATTCCTCCAGTAGGTCAAAGTTAGATGCTTAAACTGGGTTGGTGGGACATGACTTGATGATTTTCTGTTTGTTACATAGTCTCTAGATGTGTTCAGCCCTCCAGAATGCTAAGCCTTATATATCCAAAAGGGAGATAAAATCCCATGCACAAAAAGTCTGCAGTCAAAATAGAGGAGACAGAGACATGATGGGACGGAGATGGAAGTAGGGAAGATGATGTGAATTTAAATAACAGGTTAGATGTGGGGCTGAAAAGAGAAATCACATCTGGAAAGTCCCAGTCCAGTAACTGGGTCTGCACACCACACTACCAATAACACCATATTAAGCACAGTGCTAGGGACAAAAGGGAGAGAGCACGTCAACGGCAGCAAAAGATCTAGAATGAGACCTCTACCTTGGCAATCCCAGAAACAGGTTCAGTCTGGGAATAAGAAGGAGAAGCGTACATCCCTGGGTGACTGCACAATGCAATAGGGAGAGGAGAGCACCAAACTGGCACCCTGTTCTGAACACCAAAACATTTCATTATTTTACTTTGATTTCTGGTATTTTATGGTAAACTAAGCTTCCAATTTTATCATATGCAGACAATATGTAACAAGACTTATTTGTACTGTTAATAACTTCTAAGCCACATCCTTTTTTCTTTTTACTGCAGAACAGCCACTTTCGTTATAAAGTAAAAAAAAAAAAAAAATCTGCTGCTCAGGGTTGTCTAGGAGCAATCTGCATCAGTGATTGGATTATGTACTAACAGCATTACTTATCCCCATCTGAGAGGTACCCTACAGGGAAAAGCTCCAAAGAAAGACACTGCATTAAGGGAAGATTTGGAAGTCTGATTGCATTCTGTTTCCATCTCTCTGCAGGGCTGGCTGTCAATGGCATTCAGAGCTGTGCAGCAGAAAAGGAAAAACAACTCCCTTTCTTTAGCATTGTGAGTCATCAGTGATTGAAAGCATCTTTACCCCAGTTTAAGGTCCGGCCAGGGGATGTGATCCAGAGTTCACTGAGAATTTGCATTGACTTCATACAGGTTCAACTATGGCCTGTGTTTTTCAGTTGGAAGCTGATTATTTTACAGTATCATGAAAGTGAAGGAATAAAGTGTGTAAATCTTACAGTGAAGATGCAGTTTATAACTATAAACATTCTCTCAAGCAGTGAATCTGGATCCAGATGGTATACAATATTAAACCAGAGAATCTGGATCCAGATGGTATACAACATTAAACTAGTGATATCTCTCTAAGCACATTTAAAAATAATTAATATTACCATGGATTTCCTCCAGACTTCTTCCCTATCATGAATATAGAGTAGTATGTTCCCTTAGGAAGGGAAAATTGCAAAGTTTGCTGTGTTAACCACTAGGTAACTTACCTACTTTCATCATCCAGTGATCCAGTAGGTCATGGCTTGAATTCTAAGGGTTGGAGAGACCGGCAGATCTCAATAGTTTTCCATTGAACAGTTTAATGGAATAGTTTCTCAAATGTGGGATAGCTTCCCCAAATGTGCCCAAAATTTGTGTTACGGTGTCTTAACTCTCTGGAAGAACCACCTAGAGCCAAAAACTTGGATAATTTACAGAATTTAAAATAGACACATAAATGTGTAGAAGCACACAAAAATACATAGAAATATGCCTTGTCACACCCAAGTTTCAAATTATTTTGATGTATATGATCCTGCAATCTGGAATAGAAGAAAATCTCCACACTAGAAAGATCTGGCTTTTCTCTCAGAGTATATTTTTAATTGTATTTTTTTTAGTTTGAACATAGGGTTACAAGATTGAAAAACTACCGAGTATTGAAATTCAGATCTAATTGTCTACTAAAATGTTTTATCTGCACGAACAGGAAATAGCTGCATTGCTTGTAAAAGGTAGGAGCAATTTAAAAATCTTCAGTCTTTTTATATCACATATCACAGAGCAGCAGCTGGATGGAAAAACAAGAAGTACAGATGAAGAATGCAAATACATCTACAAATTAAAACCAAGATTTTTTCAACAGAAGTTATTGTTTATGAAACAGGGAGATTGGTGTCTATTTTAACATTTGAGGGTCAGAACCTCCAGAAGTATCAGGTAATTTAACTCCAGTAAAGTAAATACGCAGCAACTGAATATCTGCCCTTAGGATTTCATATGCATAATTTGTTTATTATTTTCCTTTATGTGAAATAAAATTAGCATAGAATACTTTTTGCCCTTTGTGTATGAAAAAATGTGCAGTGCTTCCCATTGTTGAGCACTGGTACTTGTCCTCAGTTTTTATTCAAGTGTTTTAATGCTTAAAAAGTTCTAACATCCTAAGGGACTACTGAATGAGTTTTTGTTTCACTCAATCAGTATCTTCCTATATATACAGATTAAGGTCTTACCAGTACCAAGTCACAGTTACCACGACTGTGCTGGATTTTTTTCCATTAACATATTTCTAAGTTTTTCTGTCAGTCAAGATTAGCACAGTATAATCTAGGAAGATTCAAGTATGTCATATTTTTAAATTACTTAGCATCATTGTTTAGCCTATTACATAATGTATTAGGTTTTGATTTTGATGAAAAAAATTGAGTTTTAATGTTAACTTTGCTACTTACTTGCTTTTTGAAACTGGGCAAGTCACTTTGTCTTAATCTTCTCTTATTGCTGTGTCTTGAATGAGGATTGCTGAATGTCCCCAACAGCTTCTACTGTCACTGTCATCAGAGCAACAATAATAGCAAACCGCACTGCATTATAAAAAATACCCCAGAAAAGCAGAAGTGAGAATTTATATATTGCGGTTTCAAATATTTAGACAATTGACAAACATTTTCCTTGTCTCTGCAGCCCTATTGCTTTGCAAACCAGGCTAGAATATGTTTCAAAGGCAAACAAAACAAAACAAAACAAAACAAAAACCCTCATAGATTAAAATGTGACAAGGTAATACTACTAAAATGTTAGATATGTTAGATATCTACAAAAAAGGAAATGATAGTCTTTCTGATTGAAGCAGCCTCTCACAGGGTCATCTAAAGATTTCAAAACAATGAGGACAAGTGCCAGAATATTTTTAATTCATCTTGACTGTGTTAGCAATGATAGCAGATTATCTCATTTCCAAAGTCAGAAATAAAACCAATCAATCAGCTGCAAAGGCACTTGCTTTTTCTTATTTTCTTTTTCATCTACCTACTTCTTGTCCTTCACCTTGCTTTGTCTCATTGAGGAACAATATAAGCTTGAAAAAAAAGTTCTGCATTCTTTATTCACATACTTTGTTTCTTTTAAGATACAGATTCTTTACAGCCTGAGATAAGGATGTTGCACGCTTCAGATTCATAGGAACAGATATTATGTTTTGATACTGGTTTATCATGACCTGCAATTCTTTAACAGCACCTCCAAACTGCACTCTATATTTACTACCTTGCTTTCCCATAAGCAAATATGGACCTTGGATGAGCTTGAGGGAGGAACACTGCTTTGTGACGGTTGAGCTGGAAAGCTGTGACTGTGGCACTGCTTACATAAACACATCTCACCTGAGACATCACCTCACTGAGTAACGTGATGCAAGGAGGAAGGGACCAGAGGAAGAGCTGCACACAAGAAAAGATGGAATTTGTCCGGTCACACGATGGAGAAGGGGCCATGATGCTGCTCTGCGCACCTCCCTTGCAATGGGAGATCCGCTGAGCTTGGGGTCCCGGGAGGAGGCACAGGTCAGACCATCCAGACGCAGGTTGAGGCATAGCTGAGCTGAGCTGTGGATGCATGGGCTGTAGGCACTGCCCGCAATAAGAGAACATGAACTGGGAGCCAAACGGGCAGACATGCTGTGAGGAGCTTGGCAGGCCTGTTGCAGGTCCCAGCCAACACGTGCCATTTCAGCTGGCTGTAAGACCCCGTTGTGAATTTTGTAGGCCAAATAGAAGAGTCAGAGGCCCAGACCACAGCCCATAAAAGAGGAAAGACACTGGGGAGCCCTTAGGGGCTTTCTGTTATTGCAACTGATACGAATGTTCTGGTGTTAGTTGCAGCCGCTGGCTGGATGAATGCTAACAAAATTGCATGTTTCTTTTTAAAGCTCCTGGCAGTAAATGGGAGGAAGGGAGATTTCTGCTTGCTCTGCTGGCTCCTCAGGGAACCATAGAGATCATCCCAATAAGCAAGAGATGAGCACTGTTCGTTACTCCTGTATAATGCCTGCCAAAGACATATCCAGCATGTCTAAGCTTCAATCAGCCTTCAAAATCCTGTATGTCACTCATCCAGCACTACTCATTTAACAGCACCCATTACCCAACCCATTAGGGAGTGCCACATTTTGGCACAAATAGGATCCCTAAGTGTTTGGTCCAGCCAGTTAAAATCCCCATATAGTCTCCTTTTTTTTGTAATGTTTAGGCACCACTCAAAAATCAGCTGTGGCAAGAGAGAAAACTGAGCTTTTTTCTTTTTTATTCCTTTTTTTTTTTTAACACACGACTCAGCATAGGTCACTGATTACTGAAAACCATAAGCTCACCGTTCCTGGATGTTTACCACTGGAAGTAGCACAGTCTAACGACTATCTCTCATTACAGTCACTTGCATGAGATACAATAGCAACTTTCTCCCTCCCTTTTCCCACTAATGTGCTAATGTAATGCAATGTAATGAATGCAGAAAAGTTTACCTTCAGGCATTATTTTTTTCTTTTTTTTTTTAAGCCCAAAAGTTTTATCTTTCTAGTTCAGATTGTCAGCTGAATTCACTCAGTGATGACGAGAGCATGAGCAACATTACGTTCCTGCTAGTGATGTCCTCTGCTTCTCTTATCCCTCCAATCTTTAGATGACATTCATTGATGTAATTACACCAGAGAGACTGGAACAACATGGGTATATTTCAGCTGAGGATCCACCCTACTGAATACACTTGAAGATGGGAGTTTTCAGCTAAGATGTGATGTCAAAGAATAGAGAGCACTTTTTTAAAAACTGGCATTGAAAATTCCCTTAAATAATGGGACTCTCAGAGTAACATTCATTTGTATTAGAAAAGGACTCTGATTTAATCAAGCCATATCTAAATCCCTACCTGAATCTTGCATCTAATTATGCTTTAGAATAAATTTATGTATTCCCCTTACCCCACCACCACTTAGGATTCAGGCAGAAAATAATGAGCTTTAGCTGTAGGTAGCTGTTTAAACCTCTTCTGATCTTGAAGAGGTAGAAACAGAACAAATGAGACCCTCTGTCGTTGAGCTCTGATGTGTGCGGCGGCACAAGCAGGGCTCTGGGCAAGGGATTGTTTCTCTACACTTGATTTGCAGAGCATGACACATGCAGGAGCACCTACTCTCTCCACATTTGTTTGCCTGATTTTGATGAGACACACAATGGAATGGCACATCTAAGGAAAGACAGAAAGCTTTGCCCATGGCAGTTTTGCACCTAAGCCAGCTGTAGCAAATTATATCCCATCAGAGACATCACGGACAGCAACGAAGGCAGCAGCAAATGCCATGAGCTAAAGATGTCAGCACAGACCACTCAGAGCTTGAACTGAAGCCCACTGCAGACTATCACGTCACAGCAAAAGGCTTTGGATTGCCCTCCTGAACACAGAACTTTTTGTAAGGATTTGTCCTTCATCTGGCTCCCTTCTTTTCCCAGCTGACAACAGCCTAAGAGGAGAAGTACCTTCTCAGCAAAACGAGATCATGTGCTACAGCTACTTCCAGCTACGAAAGAATATATTATAATAAAGCATTTTAGAACCCAAACATTTCAACATTCATATTATTTAAATCTTTCCCGTTATAGGGGGTATTGCTATTTTTAGATTTATCCTGGCCATAACCAATATCCCATACCAGCTTTTAGAAAAAAAAAATTGCAAGTCTTCAAACAGTTCCTTAACGAGAATGACTTTGGTGCACATATCTTCATGTAGTATTTTAAAAGTCAGTTTCACAAAAATATGCACTGATACAATGCCTGTTTAGCAAAGTTTTTAAAATATTATGTTATCATTCTGTATTCTTTCCTAGTAGAGAAAAACCAAGAAGCATATCACTGAAGAAATCTTAAAATTTCAGTAAAGTTTCTTCAGTTCAAACATGAGCTGGCAAAGGAGTGGAAACAATTGGATGCACCTTTAACTTGTGATAAATGTAAGTCAATTTGACTCCATCTATGCCATATTGAAAGAGGGATGAGCTAAGTTACATTACCTTGCATTCGCCAAGGACTGACATCGAGATCTTTGAGAGCTACCACAGCTCCATAACCTGCTGAGCTAGAGTAATATATCCGTGGTTTGAGCCTTCATTTGCCTTGTGCTGAGAATCTTGAGAATGAGGATAGATAGCTAGACTTAGGTATTAAATAACTTTCTCGGAAAGATAAAACATGCAGCTCAACAGCAGCTGAATAATAATCAAGAAGGTCTTGTAATGGCAAGGGGTAATCTTCTGGTTGGGACAGGGCCAAAAAATATATCAATATGGTTAATGCATGAAAAATGACAGGAAAAACCAGCAAAGACTGGGAAACTGCTGAGACAAATACAATTAAAATAGACACTCTGCATTGGATGGGACTAACTGATGAAAATACATTTCCATGTCTCTTGGGGCAACTTTTCTGGATAAAAACATTACCTAATTTTTCACGTAGGAAAGAAACCTAGAATCCAGCCTTTTGCAGAGTTAATGCTCCTATTTTTAAACCTCTTTTTAGTTCAGATTTCCTCCATTTTAGTAGTTTAGAAGCTCGCATTTCCAGCTAACATTCTGGACTTTTACCTTTGCAGTGCACACTCTTTGGCAAATGTGATATAAATAACAGCAAAATCCCTCTTGGCAGCACATCCCTTCTTTATATTCACTGGACCTGGCTACCAGCACTAACACCCTTGAAAAACAGGCACTTTACCTCTGAGCACAGTGAGGTCTAATCTTTCCACCAGTTTTAAGTAGGCTTAATGCCCTGTGCACTCTTAATTTTTAACAGATAGATTTTCTACTTACCTACACTTCACCTTTTCATTGCTGCCATTCCCTACAGAGCCGCTGCCAGATGTAAGCCCATGGGTGGTTTTGTGTTAGTCGTAGATGAAGCGATTCCTTGTACTGATGTGCTGAATATCCAAAGCATTTGACACCCTCCAGGATGAAAGGTGCGATGTACTATGATTATCATGACTGTACCATCGATCCCTGCTGAAAGTGTCTGAAGGATCCTTCGTTATCTTATGTCGTGGATGGAGTGAGAGGGAGAGATGCACTTCACTCCTAAGAGAGAAGCACCAATATGTTTATTGATGCAAGACAGCGATTTAACAAAGTTTGATAGTAAATGTGACAGTGAGTTAAGATTTGATGGCAAGGTACTCTTGATTATTTACTGCATGGCAGACAGGGTCAGACAAAATTGTCAGGGAGACCGTCCTGTTGAGTCATGAGGTTCAGAAAGGACCCCCTCTCTTTCTAAACTCCTTCTCAGAGAGGAGTCTAGGTGCGGCTGGATCCAATCCTAGTCCCAGACTTGGTCAATGGTTTATGTCTGAAGGATTATATATGTGCAATCAGTCCTTTATATCACTTAGCTAAGATTTCAAAGTTTAGCATGCTATGAGTCACTTACCGAGGGTCTGTTCAGCAAGGAATCTCTCAACCTTGAGGAGTAACCTTGAGAGGTGTCCCTACTCAAAGGGAGATCCTGGCGTGCAGCCCACTGCCGTGCAGGAGAGCTCAAAGGGCTCTTGGGCTGCCCACTATTTATGGGGGTAAGATGACTGACTCATAGTCATATTTACATACCAAGTAGACGTTAGTTTCTTGAGTCGGTTTTGAGTCGGACATTGACCAGCACTGTGGTTAGGTGGACACATTGCCTGTTGTGTTGTTATCTGTCTCCTCCGAATCCACTATGAGCTGGATGCATCCATCACAACCAGACACATCCATCACGGTCACCACAGGTGGTTATCGCTTGAGCAGGGTTACGGGAAAAGGTCAGGTCGGGGGCAGGGGGAGTACACTGTCACATCTTGTTAGCTGAAAGTGGTTGGTTTTGCTATTTTAATTATCCTCTTAGCTTTACTTTCTTCCTTTAGATCTCTTTGCTATTGATACATCTGGCCTTTTTAAGTTGTTTCTGCTACAGGGAGAAGGTAAAAAAGTGGGAAACCCTATGACCAATGCTGCTTGCAGGGATGCCAAGTCTGAAGACAGTAGTACAGCTTAATCACTTCTGGGAAGAAGAAAACAAAAGAGGAGAGGGAAGGGGAGGGAAGGGGAGGGGAGGGAAAGGGAGGGGAAGGGGAGGGGAAGGGGAGGGGAGGGAAGGGGAGGGAAGGGAAGGGAAGGGAAGGGAAGGGAAGGGAAGGGAAGGGAAGGGAAGGGAAGGGAAGGGAAGGGAAGGGAAGGGAAGGGAAGGGAAGGGAAGGGAAGGGAAGGGAAGGGAAAAAGCTATGTCACAAGAATAATTATTGTACCACATATCCACATGATGTTCTTCCCATTTGTTGGCAAAGTCTGTGGGGGGAAATCAAAGACCTCTGAACTCTGTTATCCCTTTCCTCAGAGGAATATAAATAGTATGCTGACCTCAGTGTCCTGCTCTAGTTTTCCCTCTTTGCCTCACTCTGCTTTTGCCCTGCCAATCATGATTCTTTCAGGTAAATATATTAATCTTTGTTTGCAAATATTCTGGTTTAGATTATTGAGCCTTCCAGCAAGGTTCCCAAGGGCAGGGTATGAAGGTGTCTGGTTGGACCTACTTAGCAGGAAGTTTTTCCTTCATTTTAACACATCTTTTTATGTATAGTGATAAGAAAGTGGAGAGGGGAGGAAGAAAAATTATTAATTGGAAATTGAACTAAAGCCCATGAAATAAAGCTCTTGGATGTCTACTAAAAATCACAACTTTGATAATGTCTTCTAACTTAAGATGTAACTTATGGTATCATTCATCTTTGACTTTTCATTTCTTCAAATAAGTGCTTAAAAATAATGGTTTTCTCTTTCCAAAGGAAGCAGGAAACCCAGCTGAGTACTTGCTTTAGCCTTCACTTGCAAAAGAATATCAACAAGGCAATAAAAATGTGCAGAGATACCAAAAGAGTGTAAAGTCAAATTTCTCAGATGCACAGTAAAAAAAAAAAAACAAAAAAAAAACCCTAGACATACCAGTGAAATTCATCTGCCCTGGCATTGGTGCCAGTTAGTAGCATAATTCTACATTGTTAGTAGAGCGAAATAGGCACTTCCAGGAGACAATTGTTTTCATCCAGAGATAGATGCATGTGACAGGTCACATGAATTGCTCTTTGGAGATACTTATTTCTCTCATTAGCTATGGAGGGTTTCTACAGTGACAATTTGAAGTTTGACTATTCCATTATAGATGCCTTAGATCAGGCTAGATTAATCTCACTGAGAATGACCTTCGAATATGAAATCCAGGTGTCTAACTAATCTGTTAAAAAGCTCAGAAGCACCAGAAAACTCTAGTTAACACCAATCCAAGCTCAGAAAAGAGAAAATAAAAAGACAAAAAGCATTATAGAAATTTAAAATAGAAAGTAAGAATCCAAGGGAAAGAAAATGATGACGTTAAATAGGAAATATTAGGCTAGAGAGTAGCAAAAAGCTAACCTCAGCCAATACAAAGTCACCTTTGAATAGTCACAGACAGTTAATGCTGCAGGGAATGAGTTCCAGAGTCTGAAAATGTCACTTTATGCATTGTTAAAAGCACCTGTCTTCAACACAAAAATAAACAAACAAATAGAAAAACACTACGTGTGTTATAGCAGAAATGAACTGGGTGTTGGATTTTTCAGTGTTGCAAACGCATGTTCAAGGCATTTAACTATTAAGAGAAACTGAATTTCGATTCCATTTCTATGCCTTGAAATCTTCCACTAGACAAAAATGACTAATCAAAAAATAGCCAATGTCATCTACAATGTAACATGCATAGTAGCAACCACTAAATTTGCCTTTATCTTAAAAAGAATAAAGTGCAGCAAATTCCCAGTCACACTGTAGTGGCTTTGACCTTTAAGAAGGTTTGGAAAAGGACTCTGGAAAACAGTGGCTTTGTCAGTGGAGCCTTTCAAGTGCTAGAATCGCAATGAACATTACCCCAGACTGTTGGCAAGTGTCATGAAATACAAAACATGTTAGCAGGCCAGAGGTTTTGAATGCACCCTGGGTCAAAACACAAATCCTTTCTAAGACCCAACTCACTAAAAACTCAGCGGGAATTTTAGAGTGGGCAAAAAGATTATGGAGCAGATCATACCGAGTACTATTGAAAGGCATTTAAAGAATAATGCAATCATCCGGCACAGTCAACATGTGTTCACAAAGGGAAAGTCCTGTCTAACTAGTTTGATATCCTTCTATGATAAGGTCACCCACCTAGTAGATGAAGGGAAGGCAGTGGATGTAGTTTTTCTGGATTTTAGTAGACCTTTTGATACTGTCCCTCACAGCATCCTTCTGGACAAGTTGTTCAGCTATGGGATGAGCAGGTACATGGTGCGCTGAGTGAAGAACTGGCTGAACAGCAGGGCTTCAAGGGTTGTAGTGAATAGGGCTACATCTGGCTGGTGACTGGTCACCAGCGGTGTTCCTCAGGGTTCAATTCTAGGGCCAGTTCTGTTCAATATATTTATCAGTGATGTAGATGCAGGAGTTGAATGCATGATTAGCAAGTTTGCTGACTATACCAAACTGAGAGGTGCTGCTGACTCTCTTGAGGGACAAGAGGCCTTGCAGAGGGATCTAGATAGATTGGAGCATTGGACAATCATTAATGGCATGAAATTTAACAAGTCCAAATGTCGGACTTTGTACCTGGGATGGAGTAACGCTGGGCACAAGTATAAATTGGGAGAGGAGTGGCTGGAGAGCAGCCCTGCAGAAAGGGGTCTGGGAGTGCTGGTGGACAGCAGGCTCAATACGAGTCAGCAGGGTGCCCTGGCAGCCAAAAAGGCAAACCGCATCCTGGGGTGCATCAAACACAGATAACCACCCCGTCAAAAGAGGTGATTATCCTCTGTACTCAGCATTGGTGCGGCCTCACCTCAAGTACTGTGTGAGGTTCTGGGCCCCACAATTTAAGATGGATGTGAAGGTCCTTGAATGTGTCCAGAGGAGGGCAACAAAGCTGGTGAAAGGGCGGGAAGGAATGTCCTATGAAGAGCGGCTAAGGACTTTGAGTTTGTCTAGTTTGGAAAAAAGAGGCTGAGGGGCAACCTCATTGTTCTCCACAGCTTCCTGAGGAGGGGAAGTGGAGAGGGAGGTGCTGAGCTCTTCTCCCTGGTATCCAGTGATAGGACACGTGGGAATGGTTCAAAGCTGCATCAGGAGAGGTTCAGACTTGGCATTAGGAAGCATTTCTTTACCCAGAGGGTGGTCGAACACTGGAACAGGCTTCCTAGAGAGGTGGTCGATGCCCCATGGCTGCCAGTGTTTAAGACGCATTTGGATAATGCCATTAATAATATGCTTTAACTTTTGGTCAGCCCTGAAGTGGTCAGGCAGTTGGACTAGGTGATCGTTGTAGGTCCCTTCCAGCTGAAATATTCTATTCTATTCTATTCTATTCCATTCCATTTTATTCTATTCTATTCTATTCTATTCTATTCTAAAATCCTGGGGGTAGAGTTCTTAAAATGTGCGTGGGGAGCTGGACCTACAATTAGCCAGCAACAAGAGAATCACGAGACTGAAGGACAGCAAACAAGAGGACTATAATATATCAACGATGAGGGGATCGAGTGCTCCCTCGGTAAGTTTGCAGATGACATCAAGTTGGGCGGGACTGTTGATCTGCTGGAGGGTAGGAAGGCTCTGCAGAGGGACCTGGACAGGCTGGATCAATGGGCCAAGGCCAACTGTATGAGGTTCAACAAGGCCAAGTGCCGGGTCCTGCACTTTGGCCACAACAACCCCATGCAACGCTACAGGCTTGGGGAAGAGTGGCTGGAAAGCTGCCCAGAGGAAAAGGACCTGGGGGTGCTGGTTGACAGCCAGCTGAACATGAGCCAGCAGTGTGCCCAGGTGGCCAAGAAGGCCAACGGCATCCTGACCTGTATCAGAACTAGTGTGGCCAGCAGGAGCAGGGAGGTGATCGTGCCCCTGTACTCGGCACTGGTGAGGCTGCACCTCGAATACTGTGTTCAGTTTTGGGCCCCTCACTACAAGAAGGACATTGAGGTGCTGGAGCGTGTCCAGAGGAGGGCAACGAAGCTGGTGAAGGGCCTGGAGCACAAGTTTTATGAGGAGCGGCTGAGGGAACTGGGACTGTTTAGCCTGGAGAAGAGGAGGCTGAAGGGAGACTTCATCGCGCTCTACAACTACCTGAAAGGAGGTTGTAGCGAGGTGGGTGTTGGTCTCTTCTCCCAAGCAACTAGCGATAGGATGAGAGGAAATGGCCTCAAGTTGCGCCAAGGGAGGTTTAGATTGGACATTAGGAAAAATTTCTTTACTGAAAGAGTGGTCAGGCCTTGGAACAGGCTGCCCAGGGAAGTGGTTGAGTCACCGTCCCTGGAGGTATTTAAAAGACATGTAGATGAAACGCTTAGGGACATGGTTTAGTGGGCATGGTGGTGTTGGATTGACGGTTGGACTCGATGATCTTAGAGGTCTTTTCCAACCTTAATGATTCTATGAGTCTATGAAGAGTAATGTCACTGCTTTCCAAAGAATGAAGGCTGTTCAGCTTGTCATGATCGTGGCATGTCTGAGCATCCAGGATAAGCGCCAAGCTATCCCTCTTTGATGCCTGTATATTATTAGCGTGAAAAGGGGACTGAGTTCCTAACTCATCTTGCCTGAGTCATTCTGCTGGGGACAGACATTAGTATTTTAAGCATCTAAAAGGGATACCTGAATATCAAGTCCTACCAGTATTCAATGGGACTGTACTGCTTGTATGCCGAACTCAACTTAAAAACAAGTTTTGATGTTTTCCAGAATCCTTTTCCAAACCTTCTTAAAGGTCAAATACCATTTACTTCCTTGAACGTATCAGGGACAGACAAGAGTTCAGCTCTACAAGCTGCTTCTTAAGACTGTTATTTTTAATGCAATTTGAATTTAGATACAGCTAGTAGCTACATGGTTGTAAAGTCAGAATAACTTCACTGAAGTGTCTTCTTAGGAAGAAGCTGTAACCCTCAATTGCTGTGCAGGTAGACTTTTGCTGTTGACTTCAATAGGAGTTTAGGCTCCAGGTTTTCAACTTGCACGAACTAAATGACAGTATCATCAATCACTTGATTTCTCAGTTTACCTCATTATTGTTCAAACAGTTTTATTTATATGTTTCCTGCCTCCATTTAATAATATTTGTAATGTCTTATGAAAATTAGTTTTTGAAAAACACAAAACAAGGAATGAAAACAGGACCTCATATTGCCTCTCCAAGTAATCAAAATCTGAATCTAAATAGTTCTATGCCAACAGGCTGAGAAAAGTATGTTTTCAATTACTTTATTTCCATGTATAAACTGCACATCCAAATCATACTTCATGAATAAGTAAACAATTTAATTTGGTTGGTGGGGTTTTGGGGTTTTTTTTGGGGGGGTGGTTTTTTATTTTCTTTTTTGGTAGGAAATAAACAAGAAGAAATGGGGAATAATCACACTCACCCAGCATCAGCAAACTTTTCTCATTACACTCTGAGCAATAGCAAGATGGGGAAAATAGCAGATCATTATGTCTGATGAGTATAATTACACTTTTTCAAAAAAGGGGGGAAATCTAGGTGTATCACTACACTTGTTTTTTTTTAATAGATACCTTTAAATTCCGCTGAACATGCAGCAGCAGAAAAATTATTCCTTCTCGCTGTTTGATGGCCTCCAGTAATGCTTAAGAAAAATTGTTTTCCATTCCACTGAACTGTAAAATAAACAAAACAAACCCTTCACTAAATGCTCTAAAGGCCAAAGGGTCTCGATGAATGAACTTCAAATGGCTGCTTTGCTCATCATAGAAAAAATCCATTATGTGATTGTGTTTAGAAATGGTCTAGCATATTTTGGGTGCTATAGCATTTTAAAATAATAAGGTTTGGAAATAAATAATAAACTGGTGAAGAGGCAGAAAGTAAGTTGCTCCCTAAATCTAAATACAAATGTATTTCAATGTCATTTTCTATACACAGAGAAATGCATAGAACTAAATCAGTTCTATCATTTATAGTGAACGTTATGTTTTCCTGTACTTTTCAGCTTACTTTCATTTCTTTCATGAAAGAGAATCTCATGACCTTTTCAGTATTAGCCTCAAGACATAGCTGAGCTATTCTTTTCATATAGAAACCCAAGACCCCAGCTGGCTACCATGAAAGCTAACTTTGCCGACAAATCGCTAAGAAAACATGCGATAATGTTCATCTGTATTTTTGGGATTTTTTTTTCTTTTTACAGAAGCTATCAATGCATCTAAATATAACAGCTTTCTGTAGGTTTTTAGGTTTAACCAGGACCCTCTGAGACCAAGCATTAATTAACATGCTGTCCTGAGTGTTATAGGCTAATAAAAGATTGTAAGACTTTCTGGTAACTGCCTTTCTTTTACTGCATCTGTTAGAAAATGTACTACTGCTGTTTTAGGATTCCTAACCTCTTATTCATCACTGGAAAATAAAATCCCTGTAGTATCTGTTCTGTTGTAAGCTCCATTAGGAGATGATTTCCAGCCTCTCAGTAGGATTTCTAAGAGCTTCACTGCGAAGTTTACTTTTTATAAGGGATTTCTTTATAACAGACAAACAATCAGGACAGAGCTTTTCCTTGGAAGATTTCTCTTCTCCAGTTTTGTCAAGTAGGTTTCTTCTAGTATATTCAAAGTCATCAGGATTATCTATTAACATTATTATCTATTAGCATTAACATTATTTTTTATTAATGTTAGTAGGTAATGAAACACAGAACACATGCTTGAAAATCCAGGGATGAACTTGACATAATACTCCTCAGAAAGGGCTTTGGAACAGTATCTAAGACATTTGCAGGGACTCTTTAAAACTTACCCTTGCACCCATCTTCATTGGCAGACATTCAAATCCAACATCCCTCTGATTCTCGTCGGAGCTTCTGTCTGACCAAGACAGCCACATGGCTAAAACAGACGTAGCTACTGGGAAATCCTGTTTGCAGGCCTCCAGATGTAGCTGCCACCTATGTACTCCCACTGCAGCTCTTGGTAACAGCAGAAGCCACTGAGGTTTGCAGCTTCTGCAGGATGAGGCATTCAGCTGTTTGGGTTGTGTATATCCTTTATGAGCTGCTGTCCATCATTTTCAAGGAAAACCGGCAGGTTGGAAAGGATTTGATCCACAAGATGCCACCTGGAGCATGCTGAGGGAGAGGAATACAGAATAGTACAGCTTTTCCTTGCACTTTGGAAGTAGTGGCTATGACACATGTTTCAATGAACATTACCTGATCACAGGCCTTACATGGAGCCTCTGTTAACAGCATTGGACCTTCCATCAAGCCAAGTTCTATCACATCCTACCCACATACAGCATACTTGTCTGATACTAGATATGCTGAATAGGTTCTTCAGAAAATTACCATTAAAACCTCTTGGTTGAAGAAGTGTCAGATCACCTTTACAATTGGATTGGATAGCCCTGCAGGGCAGTATGTTCTAGATCATACAGGGTTCAGAAACTGCAAGGGATCATGCATTCAATTTTGACTCAGAAAGTACTAGACAAGCAGTTGGGGAGCAGGCAGTGCTTAACTAGGTAAAGGATGACACAACACCACCGCTCAGGCCGTTAGTAAATCATTTCATCTAGTGTAAAACTCAGAACTACGTGACACAGCAGTGACCAGATGTGGAGGACAACTGAAAATACAAAGGGAAGGCAATGCTGAACAGTTATCAAAGTAGGACTTGGTCATAGAGGAACACCTCACACAGACTGGTATTACTGGTGAAGTGGAGCAGAATTTTTTTAGTGTCTATCCCTATCTAACTTGTACTTGGCAGCTGCTGAGCTGCTATTATCAGAATAAGACTGTGACTGTTTCCAGCCCTATGCTATGTGATTGCATTTGGACGTGGAGGTATAGGGAAATGAGAAGACCTTTTAAACCACTGCAAAACAGTCACATGAAAAATTCAGCATGTATTGATGCCTTGTGTGTTTTTCTAAAGTCTTAAGACTCTCATTGCTTGGGTTGACTCCCAGCATGAACTGGTCATTAGAAGGAACAGCTGAAGCCACCAAATGAAACATCAATGACATCAAAACTATACACACACTACTCTTCCAGCTTTGCCTCTAGCAGTAACAAATAGCTATTGAACCTGCAATACAATCTCCCCAACAAGCATGTAAATAAAGCCACAGCACATAACGCTGTTCTTTCTTGACTTATCAGATGAAATTCTGTTCTGCATTAGTAGATATGAAACTTTTCTATCATTCAAAGTAAACATATGCTAATTCCAGAAAGCTCTTTTTCTGAAGTTAAAAAAAAAAAAAATGCTATCCTTCTCTGGCATGGAAGTAGTTCTACTAATAAATGAAGCTGCTATATACAATATTTAGAATTGCTACTGACTCTGAAAACTCTGATAATTCCCACAGAAATAACATGTCTGTCATACATTTCTCTTGGGTTATGGTGCCATTTGCCAGCTAGGGGAGACCTTTAAAAAGAGAAGAGCTATTCAAGATTATTCTTTCAGTACTCCCACAAAAGTCAAGACCTGAGCAGCTTCTTAAATGTTGACAGAAGGCAGTATAGGACCGGTTAACACTTCAGCACTTTTTTAATGCACTTTTGACCTACAAGCTTGCTGTGGAACCCAGAATAGGATTTATACCCACTCAATACAAAATAAGTGATGGGGATATTAGAAGTAAGACCTTGCCAACGCTTCCAGAAGAGACTTCACATCTAAACTAAGCACATTCAGACAACATTAAATGTCCTGATGGACTATAGATTTCTGACTAAAATTAAAGATACAAGTCTTATATGGTCTACAGCTATATCAGTATATTAACCTGCAGCAGGGTATAAGCACTAGATTTCAACCATCCATACTATTCAGACTTGAGAAATGGTTAGAGACACTTTTGACTTTGGCCAAGGTAATATTCATGAGTCTACCATTTCAGATTGTGAGAGAATCTGTCAGTGTGGACAGCATCCAGCCTCGAGACTTGAGCACTATATATTTTACAAGTATAGAAGATGCCTTAACGGCCTAAATGCTAGTACCTTCCTATCTATAAAGCCTGAGTTGCTATGTGTACTATTCCATCAGAGGGGCAAACAGAACAGGTACTTAAGGGTAGTTGTGTGAGGTGACAAGAGGTGACTATTCACAAGGTATTTAGGACTGTTACACTATCCGCCTTTTTGTTGATTGAAGTGCAATATTAACATACATAGCTGTTCTGCAACCAGCTCAGGATTCCTATTCTCTCAAATCTTCCAGTCCCAAAGCCTTTAGGATCCTGGAGACACATAATCTTCCCACCCTAAGCATCCCTGTCTTCATCAACACACCTAGAGATATTTCTTTCAACTCTTCTCATTCACCTTGTCGCAACTTTTCTCTCTCATGATTCCCAAACACCCTAATTCCTCCCAATCCAGCATCACAATCCCTGCCGTAGTCCCAGCTTAGTCTTCATTTTGATCCATTCTGCCTTCTACATTTTGCTCCACCATGTTCACTTTGATAACCACTTCCCAATGATGTCAAGTACAGGTTAATCTATACAGCTGAGTCTGCGTCCATCCTTGTTCCAGTGCACCTGTAGCCCAATTTTGGGTTCTGATGTAGAACTGCAAAATTCAGACTTTAACTCCCACCTAGACAGAAACCTAGAGGGCAAGGAGAGGATGACATGGCTGAGAAAGACAACCTGAGTAGTATTTGAAAACTTCTGTTGGAGTCTGATCTTTGGTCCATAGTTGCCTGAGTTGGGCATTCAGTTTAAAGAATGAAGTTTTGGGTTGTTGTGGATTTTTTCCTACTAATTGCTTGATAAAGGGAAAGAGAGTGAAAAAAATATTTTGAGAGTTGTACGATTTCTGCTGAGAGTTCATATTGCAGTTTGCGAATTCTATTAGCATTAAACATTAAGGGCTTGAATTTTAGAACTCCCTGTACTGGCACCTCATTTGCTTGCATTATTAAGAAAATCTGAAAGTATCTACAGCACACGTGCAAGCATACGATTTTCACACATTCAAATAGATAATGTAAAATGAGAAAATATCTACAAAAGTAATCAGAAGATCAGCTTGCAATCTTAAGAAGCTTTGTGACTTGAGTCAAAATACTTAGATCATTCAGAAGAATATTTCTGTAATAAGTAAATAAGGCTTGCTTGCTTTCTATGAGAAAAAATAGCCTTTGCAATAGGCTTCATAGTGTGGTTAAGGGCAAAGTAACAGCCATTATCTTCTCAAAACTTTTAAAAATTAATTTTATGAATATTGTTTTACCTGCTCTGCTGAAAAAAAAATCAGGTTAAATCAGAATCAGGTCTTTGTGCAGAAAGCTGGAAAAAAAATGGTTTTAATACATAATAGGTGTTTTTTGTTGGGCGGATAGCATCCCTGGTCAGTTTTGCGTTTACGGCTCAGTACTAGTGAAACATTTTATTTTCACATCTTAAAAGATCATTTCAGGGCTGAACAAACACAGCAGATTCAGCAGCAGCTGGAATACAACTACTACTGTTCACCCTTTGGAAAGTTTATGAAAGCGCTGGCATGGTTCTGAAGTATTAAAAGGTCTTCTGAAACTCAGAGAGAAAACAGCAATGTAAAATCAAGGGTCTGGTCTGGCTGAGTGGATAAAGTGCCATCCTTTTATACTGGGGACCTAAATCTTTCAAGTCAATATGTGGTATAGAATGGCTTTTATGGTCATTGGCTAGTGGCTGTGAATTCATATCAACAAAAGTAACATAATTCAGGCTAGGACAGAGGAAGAAATCAAAGTGTAACAAGGCTTGTGTTATAAAAAGGCACGGTCACTCGCTTGGAAATACTCTTGAACAGTAACACCTGACCCAAAGCTCTTGCTCCTCGGAGAGAGTTCAGATCACAATTTGCATTCGAATGTTACAGCTCGACTTAGTTCTATACATCTAACATATTTTACACTTTAGATGGTTCCATATTTTATATGACTTATCATAGAATCATAGAATCATTTAGGTTGGAAAAGACCTCTAAGATCATCAAGTGCAACTGTTAACCTAGCACTGCCAAGTCCACCACTAAACCCTAAGCGCCACATCTTTTAAATACCTCCAGGGATGGTGACTCAACCACTTCCCTGGGCAGCCTGTTCCAAGGCTTGCCAACCGTTTCGGTGAAGAAATTTTTCCTAATGTCCAATCTAAACCTCCCTTGGAGCAAATTGAGGCAATTTCCTCTCGTCCTATCGCTAGTTACTTGGGAGAAGAGACCAACACCCACCTCGCTACAACCTCCTTTCAGGTAGTTATAGAGCACGATGAGGTCTCCCCTCAGCCTCCTCTTCTCCAGGCTAAACAGTCCCAGTTCCCTCAGCCGCTCCTCATAAGACTTGTGCTCCAGGCCCCTCACCAGCTTCGTTGCCCTTCTCTGGACACGCTCCAGCACCTCAATGTCCTTGTAGTGAGGGGCCCAGAACCGAACACAGTATTCGAGGTGCAGCCTCACCAGTGCCGAGTACAGGGGCACGATCACCTCCCTGCTCCTGCTGGCCACACTAGTTCTGATACAGGCCAGGATGCCATTGGCCTTCTTGGCCACCTGGGCACACTACTGGCTCGTGTTCAGTCGGCTGTCAACCAGCACCCCCAGGTCCTTTTCCTCCGGGCAGCTTTCCAGCCACTCTTCCCCAAGCCTGTAGCGTTGCATGGGGTTGTTGTGACCCAAGTGCAGGACCTGATACTCAGCCTTGTTGAATCTCATACAGTTGGCCTTGGTCCATCGATCCAACCAGTCCAGGTCCCTCTGCAGAGCCTTCCTACCCTCAAGCAGATCAACACTCCTGCCCAACTTGGTGTCATCTGCAAACTTACTGAGGGAGCACTCCACCCCCTCATCCAGATCATTGATAAAGATAGTAAACAGAACCGGCCCCAATATTGAGTCCTGGGGAACACCACTTGTGACTGGCTGCCAACTGATTTTAACTCCATTCACCACAACTCTTTGGGCCCAACCATCCAGCCAGTTTTTTACCCAGCAAAGAGTATGCCCGACCAAGCCATGAGCAGCCAGTTTCTCCAAGAGAATGTTGTGAGAAACGGTGTCAAAGGTTTTGCTGAAGTCTAGGTAGACAACATCCACAGCCTCATCCACTAAGCAGGTCACCTTGTCATAGAAGAAGATCAGGTTGGTCAGGCAAGACTTGTTTTTCATAAACCCATGCTGACTGAGCCTAATCACCTGGTTGTCCTGTACGAGCCGTGTGATGGCACTCAAGATGATCTGCTCCATAACCTTCCCCGGCACCGAGGTCAGACTGACAGGCCTCTGGGTCCCCGGATCCTCCTTCCGGCTCTTCTTGTAGATGGGGGTCACATTTGCTAACCTCCAGTCAGCTGGGACCTCCCCCGTTAGCCAGGACTGCTGAGAAATGATTGAAAGTGACTTGGTGAGCACTTCTGCCAGCTCTCTCAGTACGCTTGGGTGGATCCCATCTGGCCCCATAGACTTGTGCATGTCTAAGTAGCGTAGCAGGTCTCTAACTATTTCCCCTTGGATTATCAGGGCTTCATTCTGTTCAGCCTTTTCCTCATCCTTTGCCACTATGTTTCCCCCCGCATCCAATAAAAGAAGGAGATTCTCCTTAGTCCTCCTTTTGTTGTTAATGTATTTATAGAAACAATTTTTATTGTCTTTTACGGCAATAGCCAGATTAAGTTCTAGCTGGGCTTTGGCCTTTCTAATTTTCTCCCTGCATGCCGTGGTTTAACCTGGCAAGCAGCCAAATACCACGCAGCCGCTCACTCACTCCCTCCACACCCCCAGTGGGACGGGGAGAGAATCGGAAGGGTAAGAGTGAGAAAAACTCGTGGGTTGAGATAAAGACAGTTTAATAGAACAGAAAAAGGGAAAATAATAATGATAATGATAAATATACAAAATGAGTGATGCACAATGCAATTGCTCACCACCCGCGCTGACCGATAACCAAGTAGCGATCGGTACTTCCTGGATCACACCTACCATTCATATACTGAGCATGACGTCACATGGTATGGAATACCCCATTAGCCAGCTGGGCTGGCTGTCCTGATTATGTTCCCTCCCATCTCGTGTACCTAGCTCAGTCAGTAGGCATGGGAGCTGTCCTTGGACTAGAAGGGCACTTAGCAACAACTGAAAACATCAGTGTGTTATCAACATTCTCCTCATACTAGGAAGAAATTTAACCCTATCCCAGCCGAAACCAGGACACTGCATAACCTCACGACACCTTTGTATCCTCCTGAGTTACCTGCCCCTTCTTCCGAAGGTCATAAACTCTCCTTTTTTTCCTGAGTTCCAACCAAAACTCTCTGTTCAGCCAGGCCAGTCTTCTTCCCCACCAGCTCGTCTTTCGGCACAGGGGGATGGCTTGCTCCTGCGCCTTTAAGATTTCGTTCTTGAAGAATGTCCAGCTTTCCGGGACTCCTTTGCCCTTCAGGACTCCGTCACCCAGTCTCCTAAAGAGGCCAAAGTCTGCCCTCCGGAAATCCAGGGTAGCAGTTCTGCTGACCCCCCTCCTTACTTCTCCAAGAACCAAAAACTCTCGACTTCACCACTATGGCACCAAACACCTCAAATTTTGATGCACATATCCTTTTAACCCTGCGGGGTAAGGAATACTTGGACACAGACATTACTTACACTTACACAGACATCTTAACTTGCAGCCAGAATATCCAGAGTGCTTAAACATGCTGGCACTAAAGCAGGAAAATCATTAGTCCATAAAGTTTGAATTTCAGCATAGTAGCTCTGGCAGTCCTTGGGAAGCAGGCCAGTGCTCCAGATCCACCTTGGGGCATGCCAGCTCATCTCATGCATGTTTCCAGGCTCAGTCCTAAGAGGAGGCAACTTGATGCTGCACGCAAGATTCAGGCTGAGGTCAAAATGACAAAACAAAATCAGTCTGTCTTCCTCTAGCCCTCACCTCCCTCAGCCACATCTTTAAACATCCCTCCAAATTTTCATTGCAAGAACTTGTACAACGCTCGGGCAATATTCCCGTATTCCACGGCTGATACCTTTGCGTACCTCTACAATTTCCAATAGAAGAAAAAACTTTTCTTGTCGCTCCAATGCTTCCACAGTTATCCCCATGTGAAGTGAGAGAAGGGAAGTGCTATTTAAAATTATTTTCAGTCTTCCCACCCGCTACAACCTAGCAAGCAGCTCACTGCTCTGTTTCTCACTGGTGGGTGGAGTGAAAGCTCTTTTAAGAAACTTATTGCTCCCTCCACCCGACTAGATAAGGGACTGTACTGATCTGTTCCTAACTGGTACCGTTGATCTCATCTATTTCTGACATAACTCCACAAATGTTTTAATTGCCAACAATTAACTGCAGATATAGATGGAGGAAGGCAAAAAGGTTTTCACAACTGGATTATTCCACACTTCTAAATGGATTTAATGCTAGATAGGATGCAGGGCTTGGATGTGAATCTGGCATGAGTGATCCCACACTAAGTTTATGTCCTAAAGACATGTCCCAGAACACACTTCCATTGTCCTATACTCTAAGGAGTTTTTCCTTCCCAAGTGCTTATCCTCTGATTGACTCACAAATAATAAAGTCACTTTCCTTCTTTTTTTAAATGAGGTAGATTAAATGAGTAATTTTTTAAATTTAGTTTTCTTTCATGAAAATTTCCTTTGAATGTCACAGTGCACCTTCTATGGACTGGGTTCAGTTCTGTGACATAGGATATGTCATAGTAGGTAAAACTCAGTTTCATCAGATCCAGCAAACCAACTCCTGTAGTGTAGAAGTCATTGTTTGTGGTTGTTTAAAGAAGAAGCATAAGAAATATTCCTCCCTTACATGAACCAAAAAAATCTTAATATTGTATAGGATAATCATTGATGGTCTTTTCTTCTAGCTAATTTTCCGAACCCTTTTTAAATCTCCTTTATCCTTTGGGCACTACAAAAATCTTCTGACAATGAGTTCCAAAGTTGAAACTTGCTGCGTGAGAAAAGTGCTTCCTTTATGTTTACCTTAAACGAGCAGCATAATTTCATCAGTTGGCCCCCAGTTCTTCAAACATTGTCAATAGCAAACATGGCAGTTCATCTACTCTGCACTATTTATTACTTTATATACTCTATAATTGTGTCCCTCAGTCATTTTTTTCTCCCCAAAGACCCATAATCCTAGCCTAATTGCTCTTCACACAAAAACCTCTTCACATCTAATCTTTGCTGCCCTTGTCTGTTTCAACAATTTTTCTGTTGGAAAAAGCGGGGACAGAACTTCATACGGTATTCAGGACACAAGGTGATCCTGGCTTTATACAGAGGAAAAATGATGTCTACTATTCTGTTCTTGATGCTTTCTTTGTTGTTTCTATGAACTTCAGCTTTAACTAAGCACCTTTCAAAGGGCTAACCACAATAACTCTAAATGTCTTTCCAAAATACCTATACCTCATTTATGAACCCATGGCAGTGTAAAAATTGTTAGGATTATGCTTTCTTGCGTCTATTACAGCATTGAATTTTGTCGACTGTTTTATCTCCAACCACTCAAAATCACAAGATCTGTTTACCCTTTTGTTGTCAACTTGAAGAATTCTATAGTATCACCAAACTTGGTCACCTCAGTAAGCAGCTGCTTTTCCAAATAATATGTAAATGTGATGAACAGTACAGATCCTACCAACATTCCCTCTTTGTCTGTACTGACAACTTCTTTGCATTGTGAAAACTGTAAATCTATCCCTACACTCTACTCCCCATCTTTCCACCTACCATTCTGCTTTTCTCCATAACTTTAGTTTATCTTGGATGCGGTTGACAAGAATTTCATACAGGATTCCAGGTCCCTTTTTCCCAGTTACAAAGGAGTTGAGTGTAGTTGGTTTTATTTCATAAAACAGGAGATAAAGCCACTTCTCTGATCTTTCAGAGCCCAGCAGCAGAGGAGCAAAGTGAACCCACATCTTCTGTCTAGTCCTGACCAGTAAGCTGCCTCCTTCTTTGTATCACTGCTGTTGGACATAGTCAGGACACACTTATACTGAGTTTAAACATGTGTCACCAATATTTTTCCCCAGAAAATGGGAGGAGGAATGCAGACTTCAAAATGGAAAGCGGTCAGTATCAGCAGTAGCAGTCATCTTGACTGTCCATTCCTGTGTTTCCCCATAGCCTTACAGTATATCAGAAAACCCTTGATTGTCTCCATTGCATATGTTAAATTTCTATCTATCTAATTTCTATTCAAATTAATTTTCTTTTTCTAGTCTGAGTTGCATACACAGCACAGAGATACAGTAGTTGAAATAATATTTTTTAGCTTTATGGGACAGTTATTTTTCTTCTTTCTGGTCTAAACTTCCTCCTTCATTACTGCTTCTCCTTGTATTTTCTACAAGCAAATACTTAGCTTAATATGCCAAGTAAATTGTCTTGCAAATTTGGATGAGCCCATCCAAAATCAGAAAGAAAGAATTGTACATAACAAACCCCTGATGTTTAGAAAATCAGCACTTTCCTTCATCATATAGTATCCATTCCTAATCAAAAGGAATATTTTAACTAGCTGAATCAAAGCATATCTATGCCTACTCCTGCTCTTCTTTATGGCTACCCCATTTCAGCAATTCACATTTTCACTAAGCATGTTGAGGATATGAAAAGACATTAAAACTTAGTGGTGTGACAATGTTGTGGAGGTGTATTAACTTAGTCAGCTTTCATGCTGACTCTGCAGTGATAAAAATGAGATGAACCAGTGGGTAAAAAATACATAGAGATATAATAACCAATCTGCTTCTTTCCTACTCATCTCTGGCTTCATGATGCTGAAAATCTCACTGGTTCAGCCTGGGGAAAGAAATCTTTCCATAATCCTACAAGAGTTTACAATCTACCATACAAATCAAAGTAATATGGTAATCAGCAGATAAGCATAATAACACATGTGGCGTTAAATGAAGTCTCTTGTTCTCTCATGGGGAGGAAGAGAGAGACTTATTTGTTCAATATACCATTATAAAATTATCTAGTTTTAGGAAGAAAAAAACCAACATAAAGCACATTTTAAATTCTTATCTTTTGCTTTTTTTGTGAAACTTATTGATGAATAATTTAGAACTGTGTTTTAGCTATTCTCCTCTCTCTATAAAAATGTAATCTGACTTAATTATGTGTCATCACAGTAATAATAGTAAAAGAAATCCACTCTGGGAATGAGTAGAGCATATAGTGTTTTATGAAAAGTCCAAAAGACATTATTTTAATTTATACAAAGTGGGTTTTAGCCCTAGAAATGCTTTTCTTCATAAAATTGTTTCCAAGCATTTCACAGGCCTCCTACCAGTAAGGGGAGTTGCACAGCAGAGGAATACAAAGGGTGGTGGTAGCCTTGGTTAAAGGCTGACAGGCTGATCATGAGGATTTTATGCACTCATTCGTGAACTTAAGGTTGTTAAGGAATATTTTAAGCACCAGAAACAGAGGAGATGGAAAACGTCTATTAACCCAAGGCAAATTTATTTAGTTGAACCCTATCCATGCCACGTCAACAAATCCATGCTGCACAATTAATTAAAAACAAAATTAGCAACAGCTTTTGCTGTTGTTTCTTCAGCCAAGTGGAGAAATGTGTAAAGACCATTTCAAATGAGATCACAATAAGATAGTATTTAAAGCTATCTCCTAAATCCAAATTCACATACACATTTTCATCAGAAGCAAAGTAGATTGGATACATACACGGTGAGTCAGAGGTGTAAAGTCGTAAACAGTACAAGGGCAATAAACATTGCATCATCTTGGACAGAGGATAACATTTTTATTTTGTTAAGGTACAGTAGCACCTATCACCAAACAGACATTCTGTTGCTAAACGATAATAAGCCACAGTGGCTAAAACCAAATATTATGTTACTGAAAGATGAGTAACTACAGAAAGTGAAACCAGCAGCTTTCCTGCTCTACATGCACACCCTTTCTTATGTGAAAACTCCAGAGCTCTTCTCTAAAAAGGCATATTCAGAACAACTTGCATCATAGTTATACTATCTTTATGTCCAGGTCACACATGCCTAGGGAGTTTACTGTATTTTCTGATGGCAAAGGGGCTCACAGCCAGTTAACTAAGATGGCCATACTGTGGAAAAACAGAAGTTTAATAATCAAACAATAACCCAACTCATTAACTGTAATTGCTTCTGTCCTCAGAGAGCTGACACAAAACAGCCTTGTTTTCTAGCACGGAACATTTACTTATTCTGAGATGCAATCTCTAAAATGCAGAAGGTTAAAATTTCAAATATTAGTGCAGGAAAACCTGATTTATCCATAATGTATATTCATTATTGCTTAGACTTCCCTAGAACGACCATGATTTGTTTCTAAGAGAATCCACACAGGGATGATTTAAAAAGAGAAGTTGCTGGAAAACAGTATTCAAAGTTAATTTTCCCTTGTTAGTCCTTTTATCCTGAAAGTTTCTACCCGACATCAGTTGCTCAATGGACTGCAGTAATTGCAAAAGGGCCTGAATTTTGTTCAGCAATATAAGTTACTTTAAGAAAGTTCAAATGGACCAAGCTAAAAAGTGAAGCTCAGCTTTCAAAAAGGAACAATGATTGGGGCAATCCATTAAAAACCCCTTCAAATGCCTGTGTTTAAGGAGGAAAAATGATCAGCACCTTCTGAAGGCCAAACCAGCAAGCCAGTGCAATGAGCAGGCAACTGTGCACCCAACCTCTCTAATCACACTGAGGCAGATGTTTAGTGCCAGCCCTCTTTACTGAAGAGCCTTTTGAAGACCTTTAAGTTGTGTCATTTACACTTGCCAGCCATGGCTTGTTCTCTTTCTTCTCCTCATTTCAGAGAAAAGAGAGATTATTGCCATTCTTTTGTCATGGTTAAATGATTAATGTACTGGGCTCTCTATTCATGTCACAATCTCAGTAATGGCCTTTGTATTATTTCTTCTTCTAGCAATAGAGGCAACTTGGAAGTATTATTGTAATATAGATTAAAAACTGGTTTCATCCAAACTGAAATCCCTTTGCATATAGTCTCTCCAAATCAATAATCCTTTTGGAGGTTTAGAAGCAGATTTCAGTTCAGATTACAGTTTTAGAGAAAAACTCATGGAGGTTTTCATGATATTGAAGCTAGTTCAAGCTACAATGAAAACTTGCTTTCTTTTATGACAGAAGTGACTCACTGCAAACAATATGTAACACGTATGTGAAGTCTGTTTATATACCATTTCCTTAGTGCTATCAGGCTTCCACACATTCAGAGGGAATGAAGGAAATTGAAAAGTATAAGACACTTCAAGTCTTGGGTGGTTGATCTTCTTTCTTATTTTTTTTTTTAGGATCATAGAAAGTGGTTTTATAAAAAGTTAAAGGGCAGAATGACTGTAACTAACTATGCTAATTGCATTGCGGGTTTCACTGCATATCACAGGGAACAAAGCAAAGATAAAAATGGCATAAAACAATGGGCCCAGGAAAAGAGACCAAAAAAAAATACCACAACAGTCTGAAAGAGCTTCTGTAGCAGAAGGAAATAATTTACTGAAAAGTTGATGCTGAAAAGAAACAAAAATGTGTGGGTTGAATTGATGGGCGTCCTTTCTCCCTTTAGCAATGCAGAGTTCAACTGAAGTAAATTGAGTGCAGACTGTAATGTCAGAGACATGCATAGAAAAAACATCTCGACTGTACAGTTGTCTTCTGTGGGTCTACAGTCCTTTTTCTTTCTCCACTTCCAGCTTTGATTCCCCATTTATTATTTGATTGGTTTGGTGTTTTAATTGACACGAATGTGAAAGTGAGGCTAATAGGAAGCCAAACTTTGTCTGAAGTGTTTATAAAAGACAAGATATCTGGAAAGAATTGGTATTTTCTTGTAGGATTTAGTCCTTTCTCTTTAACCCCAACCTACTGCTGTAAGTTGGCTGTCAGTAGACTGCTAGATAAGTAAGATCTTGGGCATCTAATTTCGATACCTAAGCTTAAGCAACAAGAACTTCCTTTGTGAAACTCCAAAGGCACCTATTTTTCTCTAGCGGCTAAAATGAAAGAATGAGCTCCCACACAGCCATGTGGGAAATCACATGGCCAAGGCTAGCGGTATGAGTGTTGGCTACATTGCCTGGTATGCTGGTATGTTTTATGGGAAAAATCAGCATGCTAAAGAACCAGCAGTCATTTCACATATTCTAAAACATGCAGCAACCTATATAAATTTTGCATTTGGTTACATTAATTTTTCAAGAAAAATCATTCAGATCAAGAAACGATCATGAAAAAGCATAATTTTAGCAGCACAGTTCCAGTTTGCTACATAAGACAGTACGTAAAGATAGTTTAGCAGAAATCGATGCACTTAGCATTTGCAGCATCTTCCTACGGCCTCAGGAATTTCAGGGCATAATAAATGTAGGCCACCAAAAGCTCCTGAGGCTAAATGTATGGATCAGACATTCCTAAACGCTCTACTAATAGGATCACTATTATTAAAGAAGTTTTAAGGAATTAACGTGGTTGCTCAGATTCTCACAAGGAACCTACCAAGGCTCATTACTAGTTGATGGGAGATTAATGTTGTGGAAAAAGGAGAGAACTTCATGGAATTTATTAGCTTGCATGAGACATCTCTGAGATAGAATGAGAATACAAAAGGGGTTAAAGACTGCTGCAAAGTCTCCTACCAAGATAACTTGTTATACAAAAGGGTAAGTGCTAAAAAGCTTTCAAGCACTGCCTCACCTGACAAGGTTGGGAAAGTACACATTATCTGAAAGGCAGACCATACTTTTGAGAAGTAAGGAGGGTGGTTCTTTTTTGGCTTGCAAATGTCTACCTATCAGACAGGAGGGGATTTAAATGGGAGTGTTCATTTGTCTGCTGCTGCAACAGACTTACTGGAAACAATTTTAACAGACAGCAAAAGGATAGTTAGAGTAGCATGAGTTCATCTTTTTTCCATTACAGAAGGTCTCACATCCTTGTGTCTCTTCCTCCTCCCAAAATAATAAATATTTAAAAAATTCTGAAGATAATTCTTCTTCATCGTCATCACTAGGAGCTGCTGTGTTCATGCTAGTTTTAAAGCCAACATACTTATTAAACTTGCCTTATTAAACCCATGGTATCAGAGCCTCTAGGTCATTAACTTTAAATTCAGACCAGTAGCCCACAGGAACAGCTGGGAACAAGGCTGTGGGCTTAGAGTCCAGTGTTTGGAGCTTTATAATATACAAGAACAAGCAGTTCTCTGGGATAAAATGAACTATTTATGAAGTCACACACAATATACATCGGGTTTTCTGGTATCTTGTTTCAGTGACAAGTTACGGAAATTCACTACTGTCTTAAAGGCTTGGGTTACTTCAGAAAGGATGAATTAAAACATAAGAAATTTCAGAAGGTACGGGAGCAGCCTGAGCACAGGGGACAAGTCTGAAAGCGACGCACTGTGACGTTGGGTGCACAACTTGCCCTGGATGGTGTTATAACTGTATCTTCTCTGTTTAGATAATAATATTTTAGGTGTTACATCACAGGATGGTTGAGGTTGGCAAGAACCTCTTGAGATCGTCTAGTCCAACCCCATCCCTCAGGCATGATCAGCTACAGTAGCATCGTATCCAGTCGGGTTTTGACTCTCCAAGGATGGAGACTCCATGAACTCTCTGGGTAACCTGTTTCTGTGATTGACCACACTCACAATTAAAAAAAAAAAATTCTTGTGTTCAGATGTAATTTCATCTGTTTTAATTTCTGTCCATTTCCTCCTGTCACGTCACTGGGCACTAACTGTTAAGATCCTGGCTCCCTCTTCCTTATTCCCTCCCGTCAGGTATTTACACACATTGATAAGATGCCCCTGAGCCTTCTCTTCTACAGGCTGAACAGTCCCAGCTCTCTCAGCCTCTCCTCATATGAAAGATATTCCCATCCCATAATAATCTTTGTGGCTCTGTGCTGGACTTGCTGCAGTATGTTGATGTCTCTCTTCTACTGAGGAGCCCAGAACTGGACACAGTACTCCAGCTGCTGCCTCATCAGTGCTAAGCAGAGGTGAAGGATCACCTCTCTTGACCTTTTGCTGTGAGGGTGCTTTGCTAGATCATGGTCATCTTGCTGTCCACCAGGACGACAAGGTTTTGCTCAGCAAGCTGCTTTCCAGCCAGTCAGGCCCCAGCATGTACTGGTACATGAGGTTAACCCTCCCGAGATGCAGGGCTTTGCACTACCCTGTGTTGAATTTTGTAAGATTCCTCTCTGACCATTTCTCCAGCCTGTCAAGGTCTCTCTGAAGGTGGCACAACCATCTGGTGTACCACCCAGTCCCCTCAGTTTTGATCATCTACAATCTTGCTGAGGGTACACTCCATCTGCCTGCCTTTTTCCCAGTAAGGTCATGTGAGATGAACTCCATTCTATGTGTGCATGTGTTTACAGCATCCACCTTAACGTGACCCTGAACTTAATGTGGATATGTAGCTGGTTATAATGTAATTTTATAAAATAATAAGAACAACTATGTTCTGTAAATCTTCCTTACCCCTCAGAAAGTAATGAAAGACACCATCAGAGCAGAGGAGTGGCAGTCAAACATCAAGAAAAGCAGAAAAAGAGAAAAAAATTAAGCTGGAAGAAAAAGATTATTCCTATAGAAAAGAAAACTGAGGTCTTGTCTACAAGAAACTCAGGAATTTGAAAACATTAATAAAAAGTATGAAGCTAAAATGGATTTGTTAAAATTCACAATCCTTGTGCAGACACATTTGTTCAAAATTGAAGTAGTTAAATTTGACTTAGCTTAATTCATTTCTAGTATGTATTAAATTAAACAAAATTAAGGTCGTCTTTACTTCTAACAAGGCTGTCTACACAGGGATTTAATGCAGCTGAAGTGTGAACTTTAACATTTAATTTGGATTGACTTTCCTAAATGTCCCAAAGCAGAAGAGTTCTATTAGCTTCCACAGTGGCAAAAATTAAAACCAGACAACAGGCAATGGATGCTAGCAAGGTAATGGTAAAAAGTAATCAAAAGAAGACAAAGAATCTTTCCAGAAGGAATTATGAGAAGCCACAGATTCTGTCCAAGAGGTGATCAAAACTGTTACCAGAATACAGGAAAAGAGCCAGCAACAGATGAAGGGTAATCATAAAACAGATCAAATACTGTCATTTAGAGACTGGCATTGCAGAAGATCTGGAGCACACGAAAAGACACAGAACTAGTGTTTTTAAATGCTCAGATGGAACTGGCAAAAAGGAAGAGAAAAAAACAGATAGACTATTACAGGTAGACAAAGAAAAGGAAGAATTTTTAAAAACCAGAAGATTCTCTTAGCTCTAAAAAAAAATTGAGAGACATAGTTAATGAGCTTTTAGAAATGCAGATGTGCCAAAATTGGAAGCTGGAAGACCAATTACCTTGTAGAAGGGAAAGACACTTTGGTTACAATTAATAATGACTATGGAGCCTTTCACCTTTATTTCAGGGCACAAAGAAAAGACACTGGGACTCATATTGTACCTGCTCAGGTAATACAACTATTTAGTACTTGTAAGGGAAACAGTGACTGATCCACACAGTGCTTGCTACCTATTTTTAACAAGTAATAGATTGTACAGAATTGAAAACTAAGCAAGATTTCTGATTTAAATAGATTCCAAAATAAAGGAAATTCTTAGCCAAACTAACCATACAGCACTTTGACTTCTTCTAGAACAGTTCTCTGCACCTGTACAGAAAAACTCATTATAAAAAATTACAGCTTCACCTGTTCTCCAGATGGGTCACAGTGACTGAAAAGCAAAGCTGCAGCTCCACTGATGAGCTTTGCTATCAACGCCTGCTGTCCCTGGTTGCAAACGGCCCAGGGAAAGATGGACTAGCCAGCTGACACAGAGTAGCCTCTTTCTGTGACGCTCATCACATCATTCTTCTGTATACTAAAGACTTCTGAAGATGCTATTTTTTCAACCTTAGCAGCAACCTTAGCAACTCTCTTGAGGGATTGTCCTTTGTCTTACTTTCCAGAGTGAAATACTTTTTTAAAAGAACAACCATCTGATACTTTTTTCCTCACAAATTTCTGAAGCCATGACATAGAGCCGAATCAAGCAGAGCCAAATCAAGCAGATGAACAGGTTTCCATAAAACACCTGCCTCCTTCTTATCTCACATGCTCAGGTCCAAAGCAAGAGATGAACAGAGGCAAGCTTCAGCCTGGAGACTCCTTGGTAGTAGAGCACAGCAAGCTGTACGAAAATCTCAGTCTTTAGTGATATGGCAATGGAGCCTACGCTGGTAAACTGAATAGTGCAGAGATCAAACATGGAGAAAATGAACTTAAATGAATTCTCAGTGTTTGGGTTAGAATTACCCCAGAAGAGTGCAGCACAGACAGAATCTGAGAAAAGCTTAATTTGGCCTCTCTGTCCAAGATAGTTATACATCAGTTTTACCTATGTTCTCAGTTTAGCTGAAAGCTTGGTTTGCCATTTATGAGGCATAGGTTATATGTAAGTATATTTTCTATACCCACCACTAGAGTGCCAGAAGAAATATAGTTTCTAACCAAGTTTATGCCAATACCTGCTCTTAGAGCCCTCATCTGTTACGCTGCTAAAATTTCACACTTCATAAAGCAGGAACTAAATCTAGCCATATGCGATCTATTCTTGCCTAAATTAATTTACAGCAAAAGGACTTATTTATTTCCTGCCCTTGGTATAATCTGATTGGCTTTTGTGACAGCTGTAAAAGGAAAGCTGCTAAGAGAGACAATCACAGCCGACAAAGAACATGCTAATGAAATCAGGTTTTCTAAAGGGAAGTGATTTTGACAGATTAGAAATTATAGCTTTGTATGGATACTATGCAAGTTGTCAGCCCTTCTTCCCACAGTAACAGCAGGCTCTGTTAAATTTGAGGAACACTCTGTCTGCTCATCATGTTATATAAAATCAACCTCTAGCCATATCTGGGTGATTTCCTACAGTGAAAGACTCAGAAACAGAAGGTAAAAATTCCCCATTTGGCATCTTTATCTTCTATTAATGATGCAACCTGTACTGTACCATCTGAAAAACATGAATCAACACTGAGCCCACCCTTCCACAAATAGAACTCTTTACCCTATAATGGGGTGATCTTTCTCTTTCTAATTGCTTCTTACAGATTTTTAAAAGGCACTTTAGTCCTTAAGTGTAAAATTTGCATTCAAACTACTGTACAAAGAAATACTAACAATGATTTTGAACTAATTCCTTCTAACAAAGAGCACAGACTTCTGATCACACACCATCGGAGAAGATGGAAGTGTACATGGAGCGTTTTTCTTATCTCATTAGCAGCCATTAGAAACCCACAGGGGGAACATAATGACCAGTGGAAAAAGGGTAGAGCAGACTTCAGTGAACAAAACAGATGTTTAGTGCATATAGATATTATCCAACACCAGCATCAAACTAGTGAGTTTGGCCATTTAGGGCATCTCCTAGGAAACCATCAGATAACATTAAAAGATATTGACTAACATAAAAAGAGCTGCAGGGGAAACGGTGTATATTTGATAGAAATGGGATGTGCTTCTAAATGCAGCAGTTCTAATTTCTGCTGAGGAAAAAATTGGATCTGTTTTTCTAGATGCATATTGTGGGTTTTGTTAAAAGGCTTAAAATTTGCTGTATGTTTCCATATCTTGACATTGCAGTCTTTAACTAAGCAGCATATAAAATGCAGTGCAAAAGCATATTGCAAAGGGAAAGAATATGAAAAATATCTCTCAAATATGTTGCAACTTGTACGACACATAACATTGTTTTGTTGTTCTTGTTATTATTTTCTTTTTCCTGCCAGTTCATTCTGGCTGGAATTTTCCACATAGTCTGAGAGTTATAAAACTCCAAAAGGTATTGGGCACTTCATTTCCTTTATGGTCCTTTGAGGAAACCTTCTTCTTCATATTATGCCAAAAAACACTTTAATTGCCCAGGACCAACTGTTAGTATGTCCATCACACCATGTAAAGTATTCTCGCTCATAACTACAACATTTCACCTCTGTGTTTTGTCCAGAAAGAGAAGGCATTTGATTCACAGATATATTTTCATTTCCTCTATCCAGTTTTGTGTCTGATCAACAATGTTTAGTGCCTGATATTTTCTTTTTAGAGTGTTAAGGACACCTTTTCCACTGTGATTGCTGTTTTGTCCTCTCTGCAGTCAGCGAGCGGAAAGGTTAGCTCCGAATTTGGCTAATGAGAACTTTGCTGATCTGTTCAAGTTGGCTGTTACGCCTTTTGGGCATGACCAATCAGAGCATGAAGTGTCAGGAGATTTGCTGTCTCTCTCCAGCCCTGGCAAATGCCTTCCTGTGGTCTACCAGACCATCAATTCTCTGCCCAGTTCTCTATATCTGTGGCAAGGGATAGTGGCACATACTCACCTCTCGATAAATCACAAACTATTCATGCATGTTGTGTTCCTTCTTCAGTTTGGTACATTTGCTTGATGTGTTCAGGTCAAGTTGTATCATCAGTTTAGGTGAATTCATAAAATTAGGGGAAAGGCCATAATTTTAGTGCAGGGACAGAGTATGAAGAAGGAACTTCATGAACACTGGTATTTTATTTTTTCTGAATTGAGACTAATCTAATGTACACAGAGTTCTCTACAGTAAAGCTGCATTGGATCAATAATGGCAGTTTTTAAAGGCAACCAACCCAGCCCCTGCATGCCACAGAGATAAGCTTGGTAGAGAGTTGGGGAGAACTGAGGAGCAGATAATGGATGCATCGTTGAAAAGATCTACCCTCTTAATCCTATAAACCATATGGCTGCCCCAGCTTTCCCTAGCTCCTGTATAATACTCCTGTATATATCCCATGTTTTCCTGGGAGGCTGTGCACATTAGTGTGCAGAATATCAGCACAGCACCAACACACTGGTTAGGTGTCCCTATTTTGGGAGGTGATTGTCATCTGGCTAACTCAAGGATCAGAGATTTATGAAAGGACAAAGGTCTTTTCTTCTGATTTGACCCAAGACTCTGTTACATAACAGACAAGCTATCAAAAAAACCTCTCTGAAATATAAACCTAGCTAAACTTCTTTTGATGTTTGTATTTTATTTTCCAGATGGAGCACGGCCAAATAACAGCTGCATAGACAGTTAAGCTTGATCATTTACAGAACTGCAAAGGGTTTGATTGATCAGCTTAGATGTCAGCAATTTTGTAATATGCTTGGGCACCAAAGGAGCAGAGCAGGTTGGGAAATGCAAAGGGGAAAAAATATTATGTATTCTGATTGTGTCCTTCACACAAAATTACAAGCATTTTCAACAACAGAGTAATTCACTTCATCCAATAGACTGCCTGCAAGTTCAGGACAATAAAACTGAAGAGCATCTTTAACTGACAATTTAAGCTCAAATCATTTTTGACTGGCAAGGTGTGGTATCATCCAGAAGAATTGATGCTACAGTAGTAGCTTCAAATTATGGGTTTATAGTGTGTCTACTCAACATGCAGCTCTTATCAGGGGAGATAAAGGGAGGGATAGGAAAGAAATGGATCGTAATAAATGCTTTCTGTAAGCTCTACAGTTAATTAAGGATAAGAATTTGTATACATATTTATACTTGAGTAGAACTCAGAATAAAAATCAAAATGGAAGATTTTGACTGACATTGAGTACATATTGTAATTCTCCTTTCAGCACCATTTTCCTATTCAATCCTCTATATGATTTTTTAAGAAAGGTCTGGGGAAAAAATTTATCTCCCTGTCAGCAAAGGAAATTTGAAACAATGTCGTTTTCTGAAAATGGTGGTTTACTGAAATTACATGTTTGTGTTAAGCCAACCCATTCCACTCCCTACCCAAAAATAATTCAAGGCAGGTTGTTGTCAGTCTTTGTTAGTAAGCGTCAGTTCTGAGATAACCACTAATGTCCTTCTCTAGCTGTTGAGTATAAAGGGCATCAAAAGCAGAGACTAAAACTCAGTATTTTGGAAATAAAAAAGTAAAACTCTCTCCTAGGTTTTCCGTGAGCAGTAGAACTGTTAGCACATTTTGTAATGGGCTTCTCAGCCCAACAGAGCTAAATAGAAGTCCAATAACTGTAACCTAGAAATCCACCCAATTGTAAGAGTTAATTAAATATTACAATAAATCAAGCAAAAAGAACTACACTGAAAAATCCCAAGTAGTTTAAACAGAAATGGTCCACTACTACTAGAATATACATCTAACAAGTTAGAAACATGTGAGATTAGAAATCCCTGAATCAAGATGGATGGGTTAATAGTTAGACCTAAGCAGTAATCAGACCCTGGTTAGTCTACCCAGAAACTACCTTTTAACATTTTCAAGAAAAGGCTTTGTGGACTAAAATTATTGAATATATGGCCTCTAAAATTCATAGAATCAGAGAATCATAGAATAGTTTGGGTTGGAAGGGACCTTTAAAGGTCATCTAGTCCAAACACCCTGCCGTGAGCAGGGACAACTTCAACTAGATCAGGTTGCTCAGAGCCCCGTCCAACCTGACCTTGATGTTTCCAGCGATGGGGCATCTATCACCTCTCGGGGCAACCTGTGCCAGTGTTTCACCACCCTCATTGTAAAAAATTTCTTCCTTATATCTAGTCTAAATCTACCCTCTTTTAGTTTAAAACCATTACCCTTTGTCCTGTCTCAACAGGCCCTGCTAAAAGGTCTGTCCCCATCTTTCTTATAAGCCCCCTTTAAGTACTGAAAGGCCGCAATAAGGTCTCCCTGAAGCCTTCTCTTCTCCAAGTTGAACAGCTCCAACTCTCTCAGCCTTTCCTCATAGGAGAGGTGTTCCATCCCCCTGATCATTTTCGTGGCCTCCTCTGGACCCGCTCCAACAGGTCCATGACTGTCTTGTGCTGAGAAAAATTACTGCTTCACATCACAAAACCTGGTCTTAACTGATAACCTTTACTCACTGGGATATTCATATCAACACAAATACACCCAACGATCCCCAGGCAGGGGATCCCCCGGAAGGAATGCCAGAATGATACAAACAGGAATCCATTTTGTCTTATATCCTGAGAGCATTCATATTGGCTTTTCTCCAGTTACTATCAGAATGATTGTATTGCTTCTCCAAACGATGTGTCTCTTTTGTCAGAAAGAAGGAAAGTTTCACAATGACTATCTCAAGATTCAACATCAGAACTATCTGCCACTTTTCTTTAACCGAGTATCTTTTAAAAAGGGATACACACAGACATTGATTAATTAGCTCAATGCTTTCATAATACCACAAGTATTTTTGCTGAATTCTTCTTCTTTTGTGCACTTTTAAATTATGTATTTTCTATTTTAGAAAGTGCATTTCTTTTCTTCAGTATTAATTTTCTTGCGTCTGTGCAAGATATGGTGGTTCAAGGACTCCTCACTATAAATGCCTAATCAGGTTTAATAGTTTAATGCTGCACAGTAACAAGGTTGTGTTAAAGCAATTGACCCTTCAGATCGCTGATTCCATGGAAATTAGAACAGCACTTCTTTACTCCTTCCCCCTCCCACATGTCTCACCTAAGCATAGCCACCTCAAAAGTAGGCATCTCTTCTGGAGAGTTGGGTCCCCTCTACAATGAATAGCAAGAAATAGGCACAATTTATCTTACAATACTTATCTCAGGATAAGGTCGATTACCCTCTGCACTGCCTACATCTCTCCATTGACTTTACAGGAAGCTTAAAGTTAGAGAAGACATCTAACTTTTAGATGGATATTGTTAATCGAGGTGAATCCTTGCTGGATGTCAATATATGATTGCTACAATGCTGGCTCTCTTATCCCAAATGCCACCTCCATCTCCATTGGCATAGATGACTCTGACTGTAAAGTGCAGATCAAAAGATACAGCAGACTGGGATGAGTTTCCTTTGTAATGTGGATTTGCCTGAGAGATACTGTGATTACTGTATCTATACAAGTAGTGTTAAAGATACACTTATGTGCTATTAACAGGAGTTTTAACTCAGAATATTTCCTAAAAAATACATCTATTCACTGTTCAGCATCATCTTCACTCTGTTGCAGAGCTTGGCATTTTTATTGTATTAATGTTTATATTTTATCCATGATATTTCTTCTCATAAACAAACTACCAGCCAAATGCTTCCTGGCTTATTGCACCAGAGCTTGACTACGTCTGGCTTTCAATCACAGTTTCACCATTTCTCTGAAAACATCCTTGGTCTTCTGGGTAACACAAGCCCTGTGGCAGGCTAACCTATTCAGAGAAAAGGTCGACTAACTGTCGAAGCAAAGCACGAAGAAAGCAAAACCCGCTGCACAGCTGAGAGCTGTGAAGTTGCCAGGCGGCTGGGGAGCTCATGCAAAGAAACTCCCTGCCTTCCACGCTACGCTGTGCTTAGGTCTCAGGATTTTTAAACCTTCAGATTTCCAGACGCTCTCCTCACTTTAAATAGCAAACGGGAATCAATTTATCTGTCAGCTGAAGAAAGCACTCAGTCTGTGAGACAAATGGGGATCTGGTTTGGGGCCCGGGGGTGGGAGGCAGTTGCCTGAGACAACTTCAGAAGACAACTGCATAAATAATGCCAAGCTTTTTTTCCCTACCATATTTCTAGGTTTCCCAAGGAAGTCATCAAGGCGAGTTTGACAGCAATCACAAGACTGGGCCTACGTACGGTCTGGCAGGGTGTGAAAAACTGAGAGACATAACACTTGAGAATACCTGAAGAGGACAACCCTGCCATGGGTAGGAGGTCTCGATGATCTTCATGCCAAGGGAAAATACTGCTCTGCTCTGCAGCAACCTGGGCTCCATGAACCAGGCTCTGGTTGCTGTAAATCCATTCAGCTCCAGCAAGACCTTCACAACAGCCGAGCCCTGGCAGTAGAGCAGGGGTAAAGAAACTGTCAGAAAGCCGTTTTGATGGCCAACACTTTATCCTCTGACACAATACAGTTGTAAGTTATACAGGAATTTCACAGTGTGTAATAGTAATATGCACAAGGTAAAAACTTTAAGGCATTAGCAGTATAATTTATTAGCTAAGTTGTGCCAATGCCTATCAATCAGACTTTAAGGTTGGTTCCAGAGAGGTTTTTGATCTTCCTCATATTGCTTTGCTTTTCTTCTTCCATGGCAGCATTAGCAGGCAACAGTTACATTATATATCTACTCAGTGCTCTGGTGAGAGACCATTATGTTCACAGATCATTACTGACATCCTGACATTTGTCATCTCCTTTCATAGCAGTTAAATCTTGCTTTATCTGTAAATGTCACCACGTCATTTATTCATGAAAAGGGGTCACATTCCCAAAATAGTACACTCAGCTTTTAAAAGGGAAGTTGGTTTTATTCACTGTGGTAATCCTTGGACAAACTTCACTGCTGCTAAGTACTTACTTTTTTCCCTGTGCAGTTGTTTACATCTCCACATACAGATTTCAGGTTTGTTTTTTTGAAAATAAAACCCTAAGAGGAAGGCAAATGATCTGGATGAGAAAAATAGGTATTTATTTTTTCAGCTTCCTACATTTAATCCACACGGATTTATCAGCACTGAATTTACTGTTGCGAAGTATAATTTTAATTTGACATCGTACTGGCTGAAAACCCACTGGTTGACTATTTTTACTAAGGCTTTGGCATGTATTTCTCAGCTGGACTGTATTTCAACCTCACAAAAAGGTAGTTTAAATAATCCTTGATAATAATACTTTCTCTTTTTCATCTTCAAAGGTCTTGAAAGTTTAATTAATAAAAGTCTAGGCCCACACTGTGAGATATATGGACATTCTTGTCTAAAAAGTAGAGAAAAGAAATAGAAGCTGAGGCAAGCAGGACATATAAAGGACTCATACTGTGTTCTTGGAAGAAAAGAATCAATCCCATGTGCAGAGTCTGAATTTAGGAGGGCAGAGGCTCCCTTCTTACACTATGTACCAACATACATCCTTCCTGCAATAGGATTTCCTTTATTAGCTAAACTTATATTACGCTTCCCTTTTATACCAGTTCAGACACTAACATTTTAGGGGATGTCTTGAGGTGGCTGTGTTTTCTTGATGTTTACAGATTTCTCTTTCAAGTTCTTGTTCAATTTTCCCTTGCACTCATCTTAACAGCCAGGTATGTCATCTGGAGCTCCGTCTTACTCGAGTTATCATTGTAGCACTAGCATTATTTCTGGGAAAAAATGGGCTGTAGCCAAATTTTAGGGCCGGATTCTAAGGTAGCATGAATTATCTTAACAGTTGGGATCCATATGTATATTTATATATGTATATACATATTTATATATGTATATACATATAGCTCATCTAGTGATCTGCCATCTTGAGGTTTTCTACAGTGATAAAAAAGTAGCAGCTCACTTCCCTACAGTAATTTCCAAATCATTTTACAAGCCGTATGAAGTATATGCAGCAATTACTTTTCACACCACTCACAGCAGCTGCTTTATGAGCTCAGCAATGCTACACAATAGCTGAAGGTGGAAAACAATAAAAACTAAGGCCTGAATTTACCAGGGGGCTAAAAGGGCTGCAGCTCCTCCATTAACATTGCCCCCTGAAGCATATAATCAACAGCTGGATCCATTTCTGAAACTGTCACTTCTCTTTGAAAACAAAAAGAGAATGATTTAAGTAAACTGAACAGTATCACAGAAACACAGAATAATTCAGGTTGGGAGGGACCTCTGGAGGTCATCTTTGCTGAAGGCAAAGCCACATTAGATCAGGTTGCAGGGCTTTGTCCAGTTGAGATTTGAATATCTCTAGGGAGCATCAATAACCTCTTTTCCAGTCTTTGACAACCCCCACAGTGAAAAAAAAAACATTCCTCATATCTAATCTGAATGTCCCGTGTTCCAGTTTTTGACTTTTGATTCTCATCCTACCATCACACACCTCTGATACTCCAGAGCCTTCTCCTCTGCAAGCTGAACATCCCCACCTCCCTCAGACTCTCCTCATACGCCTTGTGCTCCAGCCTCCTGACCAACGGTGACCTCCGCTGGACGCAGTTTGTCCATGACCTTCTTTTATCGGGGTGCTCCAAAGACCACGTGTGTGGATGCCAGTTGGGATTCTGTCTCCCACGTGCTAAATCAAGGAGGGAACCATTTTTCTCAGCCTTTTCCTGCACTGCAAGACAGCACTGCTGAGGTGAAACCCTCGTCCTCCAGGTGTCACTGGCGAAAATCCTGCACATTTCATCCAACAAGTGATCCAGGTTGCCATAGTTTCTGCTTCAAGTTTTCAGCATCTCGTTTCCTGCCAAGTTTCCTGCCACTTTTTTTCCCCCAGCATGTCTTTACAACTTCCAGTTATGTGATTTTTGAGACCAGCTGGAACATAAATGCTCAGAGCTGAAGAATAAATAAAACGGTTGCTTTCAAAAAGTTAACAGACTAAATTCTCCTTTGTGCCAGCTATCTGTTGAAGTCAGGGTCATTACATCTACTTAAACCAGCTGAGAATTTCATCAAGTATTTGACCACAGCTTCTGATCGCACCAGGTGCAGGACCAGCTTTCCTGGGGAAATCTGTAGTATTCCAATTATGTTGAGTACTCAGTTTAGACACAAGCTTACTTCTTAACAGTATTGACCATATTGTATTTTCCAAACAACAACCTCTCTTCCCTACTGAAGATCGGCTTCTGAAATTTGTCCCTACAGTACTTTTTGCCAAACCAACAGAGGAGGTCACAGAATAAACCTTTATTGTAACTATTATATTTGAAAGACTTCAGTATCAATATAAGAAAAAAAAATACTGTCATTGCACAGATTTTTATAGGATTTATTAAGAAGAGAGCATGTCCATAAAACTGTCTGAAAATAGCTTTACTGGATGTTCTGAAACAACCTCTACTTAATGCTGGGCTAGGCTTCAGGGGAAACTTTTTCCCTTCAGGATCTCTACTGATCATATTGTGCAAGACAACAGATTTACTCCAAAGAAACATATACAATATTTTCCTTTTGAGATGAAGGGTAACACATTGTTTAAAGATTTCACTACAATACGGCACAGTAAGTAATGATAATTAAAAGGAGAGGGACTAAAGCTCTGAAAGCTTATTTTGCTGTAGGTGTACTTTGCCGTCTGAGAAACACAATGGATGTAATTCTGGTTTCATGCAAGCCAATGGGAGGTTTGTCACAGGCTTGAATGATGTCAGGAACTGACACGACTTCTCAGGCTGCCAGTAGCTTTTCCATATACCATGCAATATTCTTGGTGTGAACTGAAAGATCCTACAATTAACTTCACTTTAGTTTACAGAAAGCCATTTTTTTTTCTCTCTCTCTTTGCTTTCTTCTGCTGTGTTTTTTGTAGCTTTCCTAAATATACTGTAAAGTCGTACATGCAGGAAATGTTTTTGTTTGAAGCATATTATTAATATCTCTTTGTGTGTGTGTATGCGTGTGGGCACATGTATGTATACATGTGTGTGTACAGAATCTTTTATCAACCATTAAAATGATACTGTGGATATTAAAAGAATTCTGTTTTCTCTACTCACCGTGAAGCCTAGTTTCTCCTGATAACTACAGCAAACTCTATTGACCTCTGGAGACTTGCACTTGTATTACATATTGCCTGTTAAAAAAATTGGAAAAACAACTCCCCAGTTAAGCAGACGCTGCACTGGTTCATGTGAGATTTTGTTCCTGAATCCTTAAAATGAATTTTGAGATCAAATGCTGACAAAACAAGTACTGTGTTTCTTATTGCCAGATTAAACTAGTAAAAATGATCACACTCCCCCCCAAACAGTCCCTTTTGTTTAAAAAATGCTTTTATTTTGTTTCAGCACCTTTAATCTCTATTACTTTCAGAAATATCCTTCTTTATGTACTCAGGCAAATCAAAATCATTGGCTTCAAACACACTTCTGCTTTCCCAGTGTTACTCCTAGCTTACAGCGTGGTTGTACTACTAGTTTCATCTACCCACTGATCAATTGTTTGACCAAGCACCTCTCCGGTTTATGGTCTCAAAATGTTTGTTTAAATCAAATGCTGACCAGTGAAAGTGCCGCTTGTTGAACAGTAGTGCCTATCATGTACGAAAATTGAATCACAATAAAGGACACTGAAGCAGGGATAATCCACTTTTTTACTGACATCTGGCTTATAGCTGTGGCTCACATTTCATGCAGAGACATCGCTCACAGTGAAGCTGAGTGAGCGGTAAGTGACAAATGGTGGAAAGACTACCTTCTAAATTCAGGGATTGGTAGACATTTTTATGCCCTGGTTCACAAAGACGCCTACACATGCCGCTGGTATTCTGGACAACATTGATTACAGACTGGAGCACTAGAGATGACTGCATAGAAAATGAGGGTTATATGTCATAAGACATAACTAATGATGGATGGTCTCCTGCCATATGGCAGGCATTCAACAGAGGGTCTACACAGTGAGGCTCAGCACAGTCACAGCTTAAAGTCAGGTGCCCAGAGACAGGTGAGGAAGTCCTGGCGTTAGCTGAAAACTCCAGATATCTCTATAGACACCAAGAAGGAGCATTAGCCTCCCCAGATGTGGTTCACATCTGGGAGAGTTATCAAGCACAGAGATGCCAGAGCCAAGCCACAGGATCTGCCAGCAAGGAAGGCATCCCAGAGCTGCCACTTGGCATCTCCCTGAGGCTCGGATGCAGAACCTGAGCACATTTCTGAGCACAGACCTGTAGCTCTTCCTCTGCCTAGTCAGTCATTAAAGGATTTGGCCTTCAATTACAAAAGCTAGGGATTAGGCTATCCCCAGCCTGTGGGAGAGCAAGCAGACAGCTCTTATGTTCCAAGAATATCCAGAGAGCTGGCAAGGAGTCTGCCTGTAAGAGCTAAGTCATATACAGTAAACCAAAAGGAAAGAAGCCAAGACTTATACCGCACCGTCTAGGACTTACAAGTCAGTAGGAGGAAAATCCTATGATCTGACTGTCTTCTCTGTAGACTATCCAGTTGTCTGTCATTGTGAAAAATGAATGAATACACTGCACTCTTATTGCCCTTACATCACTGCACAACAGTTTTAGTAGAGCTCAACACAATCAGTTAAGTTTACTCAACAAACTGGGCTCTAGAGAGACCATAGATGTATGAATGGCTGTTTTCTGAATTACTCAGGAGAGAGATTTCCTAAGCAGCAAGCATAGTCAATATGTGATCCTGCTGTGCATTCCCACTGGGAGAACTTTTGGTGTGTGGGGCAAGGTTTTCCCCAAAAACTTGCAACAGCTGGGACAAATCCAATGACAAGCAGCCTTGGAGAGGTTTTCCTGAATTCTACAGAATTTAGACTTCATCATTTTGCTCGAGTGACACATTTGGGTTTTAAGTGTTTTGCTGATTTCCTAACTGTACCATAGACAGGAATCATTTTGGTCCAGTATTGCTGCCAGTGGAACACACAGTGGCAACACTATTGGTCTACAGAAGACAGGAGTTTCTGAAATGCTTCAGAAACAGTTCAATTTTCCCTAGCCAAAATGTGTTCAGATAAAACCCAACGTTCAGTGAAACTCAATTTCCTTTTCCCCTCCATGCAGAATATACAGTAGCATCAAAGGGACCCATTCATGGTCATGGAGGAAAAAAATATATCCGTATATTAGGGAACCAGGTGGAGAAAAGCCAGCCTTTATATAAATGTAACATCTGTGGCTCACTCTCCCAGCTGCATATGCTGAGGACATTTGACCAGACACGTACAGAGCTAAAAGCATGAACAGTGAACCTGTATAGTATTGTATCAGAAGTTTCTGTCTCAGCACAATATGTTCAAGTACAGAGAAGACATCCCAAAATACATTTCATCTATTAAAGAGAGTCATGTAGGTAGGCTTACAAGGTAAGTTTTATTCCATCTTCTGAGACATGTGTTATGGTCTTTATGCTAAGTTTTGAATAGAAGGAATTTGATGTGGGATGAAAGATTTGAATAGTCCTAAGAATAGCAGAAGGGATTATTGGGTAATTTGCTTCACCATCTTTTTTACAACCCTATTTCTTAAACATCCCCCACCTGTGCTCCTACCACACCATGAAAAGTTGGCTGACATTTTCCACAGTGCTTTACAAATGTGGCAGAATAAGAAAAGAACAGAACAGATCTGCAATTATATCCTACTGTATTTCAAGACACTTTAACACAGGTAACTGCAAGCCATAACTTACTGAATCCTAAATAAAACCCTTTTCTGATCCTCTGAAAATCCAAATAAACCATCTGGCTATTACACATTCATTTGCCTAGCAAGTATTTTGGATGCCCTCCCATTAATATGTCATTTGAAAGAATATTTAGTTCAGTGGGAGATGAAGCATCACCACACAGGTCATGCCTAAATCAACAGAACAGCTTGTCTCTCTCATAGCCAATCTACATATAATTGATTTTCAGCATCCACATTCAGTGAAGAAAACTGTTTCTTTGAGAGATTCAAGTGCCACATTTCACAGCTTTCTACGCACAACTTTGGGTAAGGTCCATCTTCCACTGCTAAAGCATCAGTGAAAAATTATATATTGCAGCATTTCCAGATGATGTTCTACCTATTGCAGCTGGGCAAAAAGTCATAAAACAAAGTTAGAAAAATGATAACTGAATTTATTAAAACCTGCCTTCAAGCTCCTTTCAAATGACTTACACCGCCTGTCACCCACACAGCACCATGTTCAGTGTTAGTGAGAGGTGTTGAGCAGACTCAGTTTGCTTTTCTTCCTCTGCACATTCTTGGTTTTGGGAACAAAGAAAATCCCACATAAGTTGAACATATGAGCAGACATTTAACATTACCACCAGTCTGAGGTAATTTCCATAATAGCAAACTGCCATATGATACCAGCCTAGGCCACAGTACTAGAGCTGAATTACACAACATCAGTGTGTAATTTGGATTCCAGTCTGATTACAAATCTTAGCACGTAGCTACTTCATTGCTAACAAGGCATCACACCGCAGAGGCATCACACCGCTTTGGTACAAACGCCCACAAAACTGCGAAGTATCTGAAATAGGCTGAGTAGAAATTTGTGGGTTTTGGATTTTCCAAGCTCACCCACAGATAATGATGCAGATACATATACAGGTCCTTGGAAGCAGCCCTGTTGTGAAATACTCCTTCCAAGAGAGGAAGGTTGCATTGCCATGACACTGCACCACTCTTTGGACGAGGGAGCTCCTGGATAATGCGAACTGTGGGGAGGAATCACCAGAGCACTTTTCCCTTACCATTCTGCTAAACCCACACTTGAATCTGCTCCAGCTGCTATTGATGTCACTGGAAATCCTTCCTGTTCTTTCAGCAACAACAGGATTATGTGAAAAGTGCTTTTCCTCCAAAGACCAAATGTTCTTGAACAGTTTTGTGGTTGTTCAATTTGTATTCTTATTATATTCACTTCAGTATAAGAAGTGCACGGATGAGTCTGGGGGGTAACACAGGAGGCAGGCACAAATGTCAGAATTCTTGAGCCACAGGAGATGAAAATCACAGAAAGGTAATCTTAGCTGCAAATTAGCAAGACAGTAAGAAACTAAAAATGTTCATTTGAACGGATCCTGTTATCCAACATTACGATAAAGCAGTGACAGTCAGTACAGATTATTTTTATTTTAATTTTTGGGAGATAATTATTATTTTACCTGAATAATCCATGAGTCATTTGAAAGGAGCACTGGCAGAAGGAAGCAAGCTTTACCCTCTAAAATGCATTGCTATCAATGAATATATAATTTGTGCTTCAAGCCCACAGACAGTAAAAATACAAGTAAAACTCCAGGAACACACACACCAAAAAATTAGTTTGTGGCAAATAATGAATTGCCAAGTCAAAGACTATAGAAAATATTAGGGATATACTTTTTCTACAAATGATGCTCAAGAGGGAAGAGGAAATGGGAGAAAAAAAGAACTGCTATGAAATATAAGATGGGTCTTCTCATGGGTACCATTAATGGAACAGCAAGAGGAACACTGAAATATATTGCTCACTTTAATAACCATTCCTCTTGCCCTCTCTTCTTCCTTTATTCTTCTAGACACATTCATCAATGAGAAACAGGTTCATGTTACGATCATTTACCTATCCACCAACCTAAATACATTAAATAAAAATAAAACAAAATGATATTCTGGAACAGGATTAAGTAACTGCACTCAAGCTTTAATTTATCTTTTGAACAGCATTTGGGTTGAGAAAAAAATGTAAAAAATCTATTTTAAAAGTCCTCTTTCCCTCCAAACACACGTAGCTGTGAAGCACTGGCTAAAACATATATCTTGAGGAAACAGTTCTCTAGGGACCATTTCTAAACACATTTGATCTTGGAGGCTAAAGCCACCATCTTGCTATTTCCTGGCAATATGCATTTAAGAACCTAGTAGATCCCAGCTTCACCGCCAGGCTCCACTTCTGCCAGGCAGACAGTGGGGGAAGGTGTAGTGGGTTTCACCACGGGGCTTTATAGAGCCAAGTGGGGCACATACACAACTGCATTGTGACATTGGGCTCGTACGTCCAGACCTGAGTCCTGGGTTCTGTATCCTGAACAGGAACTGAGCATCTGAAAAACCTGGGGAGTTGCCAGCCTGCTCGGTTCTCTAATACAATTTGTAATGTCATTTAAATATTTTTTTAAAAAATAAAAGCAAAAGACTGAACACAATAAGACTCTGTAACCAAAATACAACTCCAGCATTGAAAAATTCAGGTTATAAAAATCATAGGATTGAGTTAAAAATAATTTAAATGTAGATTAAAATGTATTTGTCTCTCTCCCTTGCCCTCTCTGCCTCTCTCTCTTTCTTTCCCTCTGCACCACCCTCCCAAATACAAACACTCTAGTTCTTTGCCTGAAGGTTTATTTTTCTCAAAATTTTGTCACTAGATTTATTTCCCATTTTTTCCTTTAGAAAATATACACCATCAGACTCACTGGTACTAGCACCTTAATATTAAAATAATTTAATATATTTCATAATAGTAAAGAAAGCCTAAGAGTCAGCAACTTTACAGGGAAGGAACTTTAAAACCACATTTTTTCTTTCTATCTTTTCAAGATTTTCATGCATTTCCCTCTTCCTAACTCTAGTCCCTTTTCCTCTGCTCAGAAGTTTCTCTAGGCTGCTGGCTGACCCAGCCATGTCAGGAGCACACGCTGCACTGCACACTTTGTTGTTGCTTTCTCTTCCCTGCATCAAGGAAACAGTTGTTCTTCTTTGATCCTTCCCTCAGCTGCATGACTTTTAGTTCCATCTGTCCTGTCTGCCGTTTTTAAAATAACGTTTTCTCCCAGTTCCTGCCAAATAACCTTATTTTGATATTTCCCTCTTTATGCTGAATGCCCAGGCACACGTCTTTCATAACTGCAGGGTGTGTTTGGTTCTTTAGGTTGTAATTGAAGGCCTAGCTTGAGATCGAAGGGTGAAAACTTATGTTGTTGAGAGCAATTTATCCGCGTGAGTCCCATTAACGTGAATGGAAGGTAGGTGGCTAAATCCCAATACAGTTCACAAAAAATATATAACTGACTCTCCATTCTTCAAAAATAATACACTGGGTGTATTATTAATTGTATAGTCCAATTTACAGGGATTGAAATACAGAGTTGTTTAATTTTGGAGGTTGCTTTATGTGGGTTTAAAATCAAAAGGGCAATTTGCTGAAGATTAAATAAAAACACAACATCAAATCAACAGCAATACATCAAAAAATAAATGTACCTAGATAGCTTTAATATTCCTTTATATTTAGAAGTAAGAACTTCAATATTTGTACTGTTCAGGTTATTTGTCTGAATATTGACAAATTCTTCTTGCTATGGTAGGAATTGGCATGCTGAAGATTACCAAGGACAAAAACATCCAAGAACTTTATTTTTTAATTTACAGTGGCCGATGAGGAAAGCTTCAAAGAATAAAAAACAGGCCTTGCACTTCTGAACTAGTTGGGTTTTATTGTCATTAATTATTGACTTGTCTATTTGCCATTTATGCATTGCCCTACCTTTTGTTCTTGCATTTATTTGTACCTCTTTAATAATCTCCTCAATTTTTCATCAACTTACGTCAAGTTTTTCTCCTCTATTTTGCATTCCAAGAATCACATCCCTATTCCCCATCATTAAGCTGTATGATCCTTTCTTAATCCAATTGCTACACGGAGACACAGTACCAGAAGGAGTCTAGTGACAACCAGGGGATGCAACAGGTTGTAAAATGACCTTTCAGTCACACCATGTGGCACAATGAGGCCAAAACCACTTAAATTGGAAAGAAGAAGCCACACAGAAGAGCAAAATGAATAAGTAATTCATGAGGACCAATATATATCCGGAGTTTGTTTCACTATACAAGTGGCAAGCTTTCAAGTGCCATGACTAGCTACAGAATATATTTCTGTGTATCCAAATACTTAATAATTACCTCCTATTAAATAATGATAAGGAATATGCTACATGGTCTCTGCATTTGGCTGAAACAAATAGCTTTTGCCATTCTTGTGTGGCATATGGCATCTGATGATTGTACTATCACCTGAACTCTTCATAACATATTTTCTATTTTAATTTTTTGTGATGCTAAGCAAAACCACTGAGTTACTTATCAGAAGTGATGACCGACACTCCATCTGCAATGCAAATATATAGGGATATCTATAAAAAAGAGCTTTTTCACAGCTTCATGAGCAAGCTAAGAAGCAACTGAACAACTGGAGACATACACTAACAGAAGGCATGGGCAGCAGCCAGGACAGCGTCTCCAGGCACTCCATATGTGGACTCTGTTGCCTACAGCAAATAAACTTTTGAAGCCAGCAGTGGTAGGAAAGCTGACAGAAAGAATTAAAAAGTGGCAGCGGGGAGCCAAGTATTGCTGTAACAGAGGTAACAAGGAACTCACTGAACTCTGGGTAGGACAGGCAGTAAGAGGGTTGCCAGTGACAGAGAAAAGCAGCAGAGGACAGGGATGGGTATACAAAAGGTACTTTCAAGGTCAGAGAAGGCAGAAGTAGAGGACAACTGTAATTACTACAGCTGCCATTTCCAGGAAGCCATGAAGGAACAGCTTCCCTTGAGGGATGATGGAAATACAAATTCCTGCATGGAAGTAGGTCTGGATCAGAGGACAGCCGTGAACGTATGGAGACAATTTACTGGAAACGTTCAGGAGCTGTCCAAGAACTGCCAGAAAATACATCAGAAGAGAAATCTCCAGAGAGTGAATGACAAGTGGAAATGAGGCTCCAACTGGACAAAACGCAAGCGTGCTGAATTTGCCTAGAAATTCCTGAAATCCCATAGTTAGGTAACATTAGTCATTTTCCAATAAAGGAATACAAATGTACTGAGCATTCTCCAGACAGAAGAGGTGCCAACGCATGACAGTCACGAACCTTTATCAAAAATTCCAGCAGCGTACAACCAGAAAAACGCCTTGTTGTGCACCAGAAATGGCTTCCTGCGTGTAGTTTTTCTATACATCATTCTTAACATCACTGTCTATTTTCTCATGTTTTATTATTTACCCTGTGAAGTGCAAATTTCTTCTTCTGTTCTGAAAGTCTTGTCACACGTATACAGACACTGTAAGATAAAGTGATAGCTTTCTACACAGTTCTATTATAAGAACTTGAACATCAGCCCAAATTACCTGTCATCAGCTGTTCAAGTCTTCTTTCCATTACTGACAAAACAAATGAACAGCTGCTTGCTCCACAAACCTGCACACTGAAAAAAAGGCACGCTAATAAAAAAGGCTGTAAACAGCAAGCAAAATACATATAAAAAAGTTCTAGACATAATACCAAGTGGGTTAAGGCCGCCTGCATTCCCAGCTAGCTAAACAAAAGAGTCTCCTGTAAGATGCTATTTTATAAAATGGTCTCATTTATAAAAGCATTTCAGCAGCAGCTGCTGTAGATGTAAAGACACAACTTAATTCTTTGTAGATATAAGCCTATGGAAAATTTTTTCCTAAGTACTGGAAAAAAAGTAAAAGTACACAGGTATCATGAAAATCATTTAATCATTAAATACCAGGACATGAGTTTCTATTTATTTAGGACTGTTTATAAATTTTTCAAAGTTCATTAAGTTTTGAAAAAACGTCATTGTATGGCTTTATTTCTTTTCTGTGTGTAATGTCATGAAGGAGAAGGAAAACGTGCTTTTCAATTAATTTCCAGCCAAAGATTTTTTTTTGTTAAAAAACTTAAAATATCCTTCCCTTTCTGGTCTTCTATTTCCAAACGTGTTTTTTTGTGAAAGAGGGAAGGCTAAAAAGAGAGAGGAAGAAAAAAAGAGAAAGTGGCAGGTAAATAAAAATATATAAAAAAAAAAAAAAATTTTTTTTTCCCAAAACTTAAAGAAATTAAATTGGAAGTAAAGCAAAATATAAATTTTAAATCCAAAACCAAATTAAAATTATTTTAACCAAATGGATGACAGTGGGAGTGAAAATTCTATGTAATTATTTTTCATTTTCTGTCTTTACCATCTCCCCCATTTTTCACCTTCCCTTTTGCCTTAGTTAATAATTTCTCCCAGGCCTCTTTGGAACTTGAAGCAACACTGATAAATGTACAATGCTTCTTTTCTACCCTATGAAAACAGATTCTGAAATTCATAGGTTTTAAAGCCAGAATGAATAATTGTGAGTATTCAGTCTGTTGCTTGGTGCATCCCAGGCCACAAAAATCTCACCAGGAATTTAACCAAGCTCATCTCTTCGCTTTGCATGGTAGCACATCATTTAGATATGCACTCAAGGCAACGAGAAGCCTCTATATCCTGAGATAAGCTTTTACAGTCACTAGCTGTGACAGTCACACAGCTTCCTTCATACAGCTACCTCCATTGTAAATAATGTGCACTTTAATTTCTGCACTTACTTTGTGCTAGTTTAAGCTTCCAGCTGTTGGATGTTACGTTGTGGGGATTTTTTTCCTTTTTTTTTTTTTTTCCCCCCTGGAAGATTAAAGAACTTCTATCAAATACTTCTTGTTCAGATGCAATCATAGGTTGCAACCTCTTAACCTTTCTGGACAAACAAAATTGATTGTATTTCTTTAGTTCCACACTACAAAGCACCTTTTCCAAACCCTGAATTGCTTCAATAGATCTTTTCCAAACTCTTTCCAGATTGTCAATATTCTTTTTGTACTGCATTGGGTTGATATCATCTCATTTCAGTTTCACTATCTTTCCCCATAGCTGATGGAGAGAAATTCAGCACCGTACAGTGATGTTTCACCTCACCCTAAGAAAGGCATTTCAGCGAGGTCAGCTGAAGCACACGGGAAGGTGCCTGTTTTCTCTCTTGACTTTAAAAGGAACCTAGTTCCAACTCAGGCATCTTAATTTCTGGATGCCTTTAGTGAGGCAGATGAATTCCACTCAGTGTGGGCACCAGGGGACAACCCAGCTGTCTAGACATAGAGGTTCTATGCAATTTCAAACACCTCAGGCATCACACCTGGCTGCTAGCTGACACTGCGCCCATGGATGCCATGTCACATCTGCCAGCTGCATGCGATGTCTCTGAAACTATAAAATGTCTAGGTATGTTCCATCAGGACAATTACTTTATGAAAATATTTTACGATCTTATCAAGACACAGGATCATTTGAAAAAAAAATTATTTTCCATAATGTTGTATTGACTGGCATCAATTATAATTTAAATCTTAGTTCAATTAATCCAAGAAATCTTTCCTAAGTAAGGTTTGGGCTAACTAGCAAATTGCTTTCAAGGCCAATGAACTTACTATTTGTTAATGTTGTGCCATGACTATTTTTTTCAGGCTTCTGGAAGTTCCTCAGAATATTTAGATTTGCTAAAACATTGGATTAATTCAGGCAGCTCCACAGACAAGTGATCTTCTTGACTGTAAATTATCTAAGTCTGTAGATCTAAAAATATTTACTGTTTCTGTTTAGCACTCTTCCTCAGAAGTGAGAGAAAATAAAATACTTCATTCTTCTTTTAGAAAACAGACATATTTACTTAATTCTGCATTTTCTCTACCAGGATTAACAATTTTACCATCCATAGTTCTATAACACTGTAAGCATTTTGTTCCTGCTTAAAGAACTTCTTGTTATCTTTGCCCTATTACCCATAGATTTTCAACTGATCCCTTTAGTTTTATCAGTTCTTTCCATTACCTAATACTGATTTTATTCATTGCTATCAGGCTCCATATTTTTTCCATTATTTTTTATCACGGACTTCACCTCCCTCTTAGCCAGGGCTGCTTTTTAACTGAAGAAAATACCTTTTGTCAGTGCAAAACTCCATTTCTTCAGGTATCCAACACAACTTCCAATATTTCCCTCACCTATCAGCCATACTTTTTTCCTAAGTAATTCTCCACTCAGTTTTGGTGCTAGTACTTTTTCTTTTGGAGTGTCTGTTTTATAATTAAGGAATGAGGAATCTGGAACTAAGGTGTGTGTATAAAGTCAATGAATTTGCTTTGCTCTAAACAGCCCCTGAATCTTGTAATAAACCACAAATCATGAACTTTCAGAGAATGAAAAAACAATCTTTTTTTAATTCTAAATTTTCTAATCAGTATTTTAATTCTAAATAAACATGAAAACCTTTTGGCTCTTGAGGGCTTTTTAGGGCTACTGTAACAAATAAAATAAAGTAAGGATACTCTAAGATTCTGCAGTAATGCATGGGATTAATCTTACTTGTCCCAGCTTTCTTAGACACCTATGTTTGTCACACCCTAGAGCTATTTATCATTCCCTGTCAATTCCAGGAGTCTATCCAAATGACTCATACTGGGTGCCAAATTTGCGGATGACTAAAGTTACATAAGAAGAATCCATCTTGTGTTGGGATGTCTCTAAATTATCTCCTTTTCAAACACCCCCAAATACCTCCTCATCCATTTCTTCACTAGATATAGGAACAGAGTTCTGTGGAACTTAGAAGACTGACACTGTGAACTGATCAGTGAACTAAGCACAGATCATAGAATGGGTGGCCGTGATCACGCACTTAGACATCTAGAGCATTTGCAGAAAACTAAAATAAGGTGTCTGAATTAGAATCTGAATCCCTCCAGATGCCAGATGACACGAACTCTGAAAAATTATTAAATAAGGGATAGATTTAATAAATATTGAAAGCAGACCCATGGGAATGTCTGTTGTTATTGGTTGAGCCTCAGAAACTCATGTAGAAATGCAAGAGGAGATTTTCATTCAGTAAAAACAGAAGCCATAGGGCCAAAGCCTTAAACCAAGCTGAAATCAAGCAGTAAAGACACATAAACACATAAAATGATATTACCGTATTTTAAACTATCTCAGATATTAACCCTTCTTGTTTGCTTAGAATTACTCTACCTCTGTCAATAATAACTTCATTCTACAGTATCCAGAGGTGTTTCAGGAACCATCAAATAGAGTAGAGGAAAACTGAAATACAAATAATTGTTTTATATTCACATTTGGAAATTTAATTATTTTTTTCTTTTGTTTGTCTCTCTACTAAAATAGAGAGTTGCACCAAGGGAGGTTTAGATTGAACATTAGGAGAAATTTCTTTACTGAAAGAGTGGTCAGGCCTTGGAACAGGCTGCCCAGGGAAGTGGTAGAGTCACCATCCCTGGAGGTATTTAAAAGACGTGTAGATGAGGCCCTTAGGGACATGATGTAGTGGGCATGGTGTGTTGGGTTGACGGTTGGACACGATGATCTTAGAGGTCTTTTCCAACCTGTATGATTCTATGATTCTATGATTCTGTGATTCTAAAATTCTATGATTTTGTCCAGGAGTATAGTTGGAAAAGGTTTGGGAAAAGGCAATCAGGTTCACGTTTTTTATTGTTTTTTATTTTCAAAATTTGAGCAAGTCACAGTTTAGGCTATAGCCTTACCCTCAAAAGGACTACAGTGCAATTCATGCTTGTTGTGTTAAAACAGTGGTAGTGCTGATTGAGAAGACTTGTTAAGTGCAGCATATAGAACGGTCTTGGGAACTATATATCAGTTCAAGAACCCATGACGAAAGAAATGACCATGTCTCTGAAACTCATCAATAAAACTTGATTCAAATCTTCCATATGTTGTGGTTTAACCCAGCAGGCAGCCAAACACCACATAGCTGCTCACTCACTCCCCACCCCAGTGGGATGGGGGAGAGAATCAAAAAAAAAAAAAGTAAAATTCGTGGATTGAGATAAAGACAGTTTAATAGAACAGAAAAGGAAGGGAAAATAATAATAATAATAATTATGATAGAATATACAAAATGAGTGATGCACAATGCAATTGCTCACCACCCGCTGATGCCCAGCCAGTCCCCAAGCAGTGATCACCCGGCCCACTCCCCCCAGTTTATATACTGAGCATGATGTCATATGGTATGGAATACCCCGTTGGCCAGTTGGGTTAGCTGTTCTGGCTGTGCCCCCTCCCAGCTTCTTGTGCACCTGGCAGAGCATGGGAAGCTGAAAAGTCCTTGAGTAGGGTCAACACTACTTAGCAACTACTAAACCATCAGCGTGTTATCAACATTATTCTCATACTAAATCCAAAACACAGCACTATACCAACTACTTGGAAAAAAATTAACTCTATCCCAGCTCAAACCAGGACACCATAAGGCACTTAAAAAATTAAAGTCTTTTGACCATGTTATTTAATGACATGAGCTGCCAAGAAGTAGAAGTTGTTATTTCTATTTTATATAACTGTGGGCACAGCATTGAGAAGATGCAGAGGAAATTACACACCTTGCACAAAAGCAGTTGAAGCAATAATTGGTAGATTTTGGTTCTTTGGATCTTTCCACAATGACAAGACCTCCTCTTGGCTACAGGCAGGAGAAATGAAAGTCATTGTGGGTTAGAGCAATATGACTTTACAATGGCTCAATGGAGTAACTGTTATGGCAGGAATACTTAACATAAATAGTAAATTCTGCAATCTAAATGTAAAAGCCTGTCAAATAATACCCTTGACACTTTAAGTTAGAAATGGATCTTCAGAATAGAATTTAGAAGTGAGTAATATGTCTGAACATTCACCTTCTGATTAATTGAGAATTAGCAATATTTACTGTTCCCTCTGTCTGTTTATATGTATTTCTGTTACCATGGGATTATTAGCAGCTTTCTCATGGATTACAGCCCCACTATGCTAATGAAATGACAGAAGAGAAGACAGTTCCTAGGTATTAAGAAGAGCTCAGCACCACTGCCCTTTGGGCCAGATAAGTAAAGGGACTACAGTAAAGGTAACAAAGCCCTGGAAACAATATCTATTGAGAACGTGTCTATAAATGTCACAGAGCAGGGATCTTTTCAAAACAGCATCACAATTGTACACAGTGAACCCTATAGTTGACTTGTTTTGAAAATGTGGTCCCTGTATTGATAATCAATAAGTTCCATTGTGACAGAGCAGACATATAAATGAATGCTTTCAGTTTAGATTGGATTAAAGGAGGCTGCGGTAGCGAGTGGGCTGTGTGGCAAATGCTGCTTCTTTTCTAATTGAGCCACTTGCGTTTGAAAGAGTCAAAGATCTTCCTGGTGGACATAACATGAGGTGTACTAGAAGGATAAGGTTAAAAGAAAGGAGGCTAGTGGAGTTCAAGGCACTGTTTATTACTTCTGAACATTTCTGAATAAAGGGAGTGTTAGCTTTTCAGTGAGGAGAATGCAGCAGTCTCACTCCTGACTGTACTGATTTGTAAGAGTGTCTCTCCTCTTAATCTTATTCTTTTTTCTTTAATCTGTATGTTTTATAAACCTTATCTTTTCTCTGACCCTACCTTTTGAGTTAATCCCTAGTGTCCTACGCCTCTATGCCTGTCTAGGTCTATTCAGTCTTAAAAAGACACTCATCATTTCCAGTGGCACCACAGGGACCAGGAATGCGCAGCATCCATCCTAAGGTCTTTCCGTTGCCTCTTCAAAAACCCCATGTTCTGTATGCACAACCAAAAGAGTTAGCACTGACATATGTTGAGTCTCCTGCGTTTCCTAAAAATTGAGATGAGAGACAGAGAGAGAGAGAGAAAGAAAGAGAAAGAAAGAACGGGGCGGGGGGAAGAAAGAGAGAAAGAGAGAAAGAAGGAAGGAAAGAAAGAAAGAAGGAAAGGAAGAAAGGAAGAAAATAAAATTTCTCATTAGTGAAATGAGAAATTCAATTCAAACTAAGTTTCATTTATAGGAACACGTTAACAGCAATATTGGAAAATCTGGATGCAAAATACCATCAAACTCTGGAGGTTAAGGCTTCCTGGGCTAAGGGTATGAGAGACACTGCTTACATTTTTAAGCATCTGTTAAATAACCAGGGCGTATAACTACATTCTCATTTTGAAAATAAATATGTGAAGTAGGCAAAAGTTTCATGAAATATCACAATAATCTGAGAGAAGAATGATGGACAAGAGAAAACAAGGAAGTTCTGCGCAAACCTGAATCAGACAGGCTTTCAGTTCTAGACTGGAACTGTGCTAGGATTTTGTCCAGTAAATAAGAGAATAGAATAGGCAAATCACATTGCTAAACTAGAGTTCTTTCATAAACAAATTAATGAGGGGATGGTTCTTCCCTCTTCATGCCTTTTTCTTAAGTTTTAAAAAGAAAGACTATGCAAAACAAAATAGCAAAGTAGATTCTCAGGGCTGCAGACAGTCTGAAATTTTCTTCGGGGCTAGGATCTTCTCAAGATGTTCTTTCAAAGAACTAAACAGGGTTCCTTATTTCCCTAAAAAATACAACTATTGAAATGATAAGATGTTCTTAAACATAGCCACTTTTCTCTGTAGTAGATTTACACAGAAGCTAGAGGGTTTGGGTTCCAGGCCTGTAACACACAACCGTACAGTTGTTTTTCTACTTGTATATAAAAGGACTTCTAATGCCTTTGATACCGTTATAAAAGAATGAGATTCTTCTTGTGCCACTTCAAGCAATAACCGCAGTTGTGCCTTTTCTGGCCAGTGCCATGTCACATTCCCATGTGTGATTTCTGGCATGTCCCGTTGCATTGGAAGGTACATTTTTTTCACTTACCATCAAGTGGTCATCAGTTTTAATATCCAAACTTGAAAAACTGAATACATAAACAGCCTTTCTGCTAACATACTCGTCTTATTATGGGAGATGACAGACTGCACAATATGGAAGACTGAGATTCAGAAACATGAATTTGTTAGGAAAAAAGAATTTTTCTTAGCTGATTGCAATCTGATTCGTATCATAGCTTTCCCCCCCACCCCCCCTGCTATCTTGCTGTCTTGTCCTGATCTGTTTTTCCTCCTTGTCTTTCCATTTATACACTGCTGTCTTGAAGACATTCTGGAGAACAAAGACACAAGTGCAGATCATCAGATAGAATACAGTGTAAAAACTTCTTTTTTCCCCCCAGTCTTTTAAAGTTTTTAACTTTCTCTTCTTATGGAAAAAAAAATATTTCTCCCCCTGGCTCTGTTCCACAAATCTGTGGAACATATCAGTGGCAAAGGGCATAACCCTGCCTTATATTCTGTGAATAGGACTACTGGGCTGAAATGGGCACAGTAGTTTACCGTACTAATCAATTTTCAGTAAGTGTGAAGACAGAGGGGGCATTTGTAAATATGCTGGCAGAACATAACCTTTCCACAAAGATACCCATCAGTGAAATAGAGCACAGATCCAGAACATGTCAAGGAGATGAGCTGTGGAGCAAATAATGCCATCTGTACTGCTCATGATGTTCTTGGACCAAAGTGTCAGAAAGACGTAAATGAATGCCACATTTATGTTCACAGAATACAGCCACGATTGATAATAAGCTACCAATAACTGTGGGACTTTTTTTAATACAGTGGAAAATAAACAATTTTGGATGAGAAACTTCCATGTACATTATCAGAAAATGAATAGTAGCCTGCAGAATCACTCAACATATAACCTTTCATTATGCAACATATCTCTGGTGGAAGAGAAAATAAATATTTACAGATTACTTCAGTAAATTCCTCCATTTATAAGTTGGTTGTATTCACTATTTGCACATGAAGATTTTTCAGGAAATATGTCATGAGAGGCCGATTTTAATCTCATCATGAGGATTTGGGACAACTGACAAGTATCTCTCAGACATTCCAATTGCTGAGAGAACTCAACTGCACATTTTCAAAAGCAAGGCCACTAAAACTTAAAGCATGTCCATTGTACAATTTATTCTGGATTAAGGTATGAAAGATTAATGATTGTGAGCACACTCTTTGCATTGATAGGGAAAAGCTAACAAAGTCTGCCTGGATCTCCATGCTATGGCCACTCAAGGCATGAGGTTCACTTTGAATTTCTATGGTGATGTAATTTGAAGCATTACAATGAAACAGACAATTACTAACTTCAGAAGATGACAACTTACTTAGAAGCTACTCAATACTTCAGTGTTTTCATTTCAAAATACATTGTCCATTTTTCTGACCTCCATAAAGGCATTAAGATAAAATTAATGCAGACCATGTTACTCATACATAGTCATAGTCACCTACTGAAGTTATTAGGAATCTTTCTATTGATCTGAATGAGAAAAAGGTTAGCCCTTTTTCCCAGGCAATTATCCTGAACAATTACCAAAATAAATTCTAGCAGTCATTGCTTCAAAATGAAATTAATCAACTGTTTCTGATAACCTCAGAATTGGGTCTCTTTCCATTTTTCCCACAGATTCAGCAATATCATAAAATAAAAAGTTTCTTTGCCCTGATTCTACTGGGGATCAACCAAGTTGTATGTAAATTAATGTTTTCCACTGAATTGTATGTCTCTTTTTTTAAGGTTGATCCAGACTCTGATTATTGAGAAGAGCTGGAAAAGAAGAGTGAAGAAAGTTGTAAGGGGAGAAATAAGACAAAGACCAAATAATTAAAATAGGCAGTCCAGGATTTTTCAAAGTGTAAGTGCCCATCTATAAATGTATTCATCATCACTAGACAAACGCTATATGAGACATATTTAAGTCTCTACGTTGTTGGTTTTAGTCTGCTACAATTGTTTATTTTGCTGTTCGTAATGTGCTTCTCCCAATTATCTTCCTCCTTCTATTTCTCCTTGTTCTTCTCTCCTTAAACTTCTTCACCTTAGAAATGGTGGAAAAAGGTAAGGATCCCCAGGAAAATAGCAATTAGTAAAGAGAGATATTTCTGCAAATAGATTTCCTCATATAAATACCTGTATGAGGTACCTTTTTAATAAGCATTCATACCAACAAATATTGAAATGAATGGCTACAGATAAGCAAACACAGGAGATATTAATACAGCTGAAATTAAAAACAAAGGAATTCAGCAAAATGTTTGCATATAACATTTCCAGTTCTAGTACGGACTAAAGCTTTGGTCTAATTTTTATACCACTGTGAGACACAAAAAATTATTTCATGTTTTTCATGCAGACAAATAGCTTCTGACTGAAAAAAGACTTCAGTAAAAGGGTTACTTCTTAGTAAGCTTGTACTTAGTACAGCTTACTTCTTAGTAAGCTTGTACTCCAACTTGTAATATGAGGGAGTCACCATCAAGAAAAAGAAATTGTGTATTCAGTTAGTATATAAAAACTTTCAAAAGCAAAAGGTGAGGTTCAAAGACACTTCAGCTCAGGGTTTTTTTGTTATAAAAACATGAAAACATGGGAATCCCCCAAAAACCCTGCTGCCAAATTAGTTGAAAATTAATAATTTGTTTTAAAAACTTTTTTATAGTGGTGTGCTTACAGTCTTGAAAATTAAGGAAGAAAGCTTACTGCTTACTGGAAATAATCAGTACATTTTCCAGTTAAGAACATAGTCATACAAAAAATAACAAGGCTAATTTTGTTTTACAGATTACCCACAAGGAAATTCTTCACAGCATTTATGAAAACAAGAATAATGGTCTCTGTGATGTAGACAGCGCTCTCATATTCTTTTAAAATTAAATCATGAAAACCTGCTCAGGCAGGAGGAATATTGATTGAGGCAGGAGAACCAAAGAGCAGAGCTGTCCATTCACATGCCTGCACCTTTTTGAAGGTTGCTTTTACCTGTTGTGGAAGATACAGGTGCTGGCTGTTGGAAATTTTTTTTCCCAGCCCCACTCCATTTAGAAAGAAAAGAGAAGAAAGCCAATAGTAATTCTTCTGAGTCTTGCTAAGTACTCTTTTAAACTAGTAAGTATTTTAATAACATAATGAAATGAAGCACCAGAGGATATGATTGTATTTATGCTCTTTGCATTGCCAGGGAAAAGCTACCCAGGTAGGTCTGCCTGGATGTACAAGCCACTGTTATTGACATGGGAGTGAATCACCTCCTAGACCTGCTTATTTCTCATCCCTGACTGCAGCGATAGCTCAAATGAGTAGGCTATATAGATACCTAACTAGTAGACAACTGAAACCAGAAAAATTGAATCCCAGCTTGTGCATACACCTCACCAATGCAGCATTCTTCGTGTTGGTATATCCACCACATTTTGGTATAAGCTAAAAATTCAATTCTGTTTTGATAAGCTCAGGGTATATAAGGTATTACTAACAAGGAAAGATTCTCATTCTGTTTGTTTTTCTGGATACTGTGAAACAAGTATACATGATCTCAATGAATAGTGTTTTCAAGGGTGCTGATTCATTTGCATTCAACAGTGATGCTATGGAATTACAAATGGAGATCATAGAAATACAGAAGAATAAAACAGTGTCTGGAACACCAAGTATGGAAGGAAATTATTTTTCTTTTTTGGCTTAAAAAGGTCAATATTTTGTCGTGACAATTCTGATTACAGTCTTCTACCAACAGGCACTAATTAATTATAGTGTCTTTTAAAGTCAGAGTCAGATGTGTAGATGATGAGGCCAAAAGATAGTTTTGTGGTCACCTAGTTTCTCACAGAAGTCAGTCTTTATTCCTGTGTGAATTCTTGATTCAGATCAAAAGATATATCTCAACAGGAACGTAGCTTTTAGAAAACAAAACCTAATCCTGATTTTAAATTTACCACTGATGAAGAATCCCTCAGTAAGCTGCATTAAAAACAATCAAATCTTGTTTCAAAGACATGTTCACGTTTCCAGTCTTAGTTTGTCTAACTTCAAGTCCTAGATGAAGGTTCAAGTTATGTTTTGCTGGTTAGCTTGAAGAATGCACTATTGCATTACCAAACAGACACTGACTCCCTAATCTTCTCTTTGATAAACTAAATACATGGAATTAATTTAGTCCTTCAGTATAACATGTTTTCCAGTTCATTAATCATTCTCATAGCTCTTCTCTAAATCTTCTCGCATTTTATAACACTCTTCACTGGATACCAGAAATGATCCTAATACAGAGGGGTCAGTGCAGAACCCAACAATACAATAATTTAATCTCTCTATAACTTCTCATATCCTCTTGTGAATTCATGTAGTGGTTTCATTAACCTTTTTGCCACAATGTTATCTTTAGCAGCTCATTTTCATCAGATTAACTCCCATGACCTATAAGTCCTTTTCACACTCCCTGCTTCCAAGAACATATTTCCAATCCTGTATGTATAACTGACACTTTTTTCTGCCTCTGTGATTGTGTGTTGGACAATACTGGGAAATAATTTGTCTGTGCTGCAGTTCCAAACAATCAAGGTGCCTACATTTTAGTAACCTATTTTCTTCATTATTTACCTCTTCCCCTATATTTTTCTCAATCACAAGATTTAGCAATACAATTCTGTATTTTCCAAATTGTGATAATGCATGTGTAGTGAAGAATGGACTTCCCTGAGAGGATGGCTGCTTCCTAATAATTCCCATTTACAACTTGTGGTGGATTGACTTTAGCTGGTGACAGGTGCCCACCAAGCCACTCTCTCACTCCCCCTCCTCAGCAGGACAGAGGGAGAAAGTAAGATTAAAAACTCATGGGTTGAGACAAAGGCAGTTTAATGAAAGAAAGCAAAGGCCACGTGTGGAAGCAAAGCAAAAAAAAAAAAGATTTGTTTTTTATTTCCCATCAGCAGGCAACGTTCAGCCACTTCCCAGGAAGCAGGACCTCGGTACACATAGTAGTTGCTTCAGAAGACAAAAGCCTTAATAATTAATGTCCCCTACCTCATAGAATCATAGAATCATACAGGTTGGAAAAGACCTCTAAGATCATCGTGTCCAACCGTCAAGCCAACACCCCCATGCCCACTACACCATGTCCCTAAGGGCCTCATCTACACGTCTTTTAAATACCTCCAGGGATGGTGACTCCACCACTTCCCTGGGCAGCCTGTTCCAAGGCCTGACCACTCTTTCAGTAAAGAAATTTTTTCTAATGTTCAATCTAAACCTCCCTTGGCGCAACTTGAGGCCATTTCCTCTTGTCCTATCGCTGGTTACTTGGCAGAAGAGACCAACCCCCACCTCGCTACAACCTCCTTTCTCTTAATATTCCTCGCTACAACCTCATTTCTCTTAGCTTTTATTGCTGAGCATGATGTCATATCATATGGAATATCTTTGGTCAGTTTGGGTCAGTCTGTCCCAGCTGTGTCCTCTCCAACCTCTCCCCCCACCAGCCTATTGGTCTTTGGTGGGGGAGAAGTTCTGCCAGCACTGCTCAACAGTAGCCAAAACATTGGTGTGTTATCAACACCCTCCTAGCTACAAATACAAAGCACAGCACTATGAGGGCTGCTATGGGGAAAGTTAACTCCATCCCAGCCAGACTCAATACACAACTGTATTTTGAAGCTCATGAATTACTTTTTTTCCATACTTATTAATCCATTGAATGATTTTGCACCATTCTTCCTACTTAATGAAATATTGTTCTGTACCAAATCAAATGCCTTGGAGATGTCTAACTACATTAAATAGATTTCTCAATCAAACTTGTAATCTCATAAAAGTGTAGCAAGCTAGATTAACAAATCCTATTAGCATATATTGATGTTGATTGGCAATAATTAAAGTAACATCTTTTAACTCTTTATTAATTTGAACTACATCAACCATTCACTATTGTTCCTGAGATCAATGTCAGGCAAACAGGCTCATAATTATCACTGTTGCCTCTGTAACTATCCCAAATATTGGTGCATTTATTTTCTTCCAAACCTCTTTTGTTTTTTTTTCAAGCTAAGGTTTCCAAGACTAGTGGAAAACAAGCAAAAGTACTCCAGAGAGGGATCCAGCCAGCTCTTTCAAAACTCTTCATTGGGAACAGTTAAATCCAGCTGAATAAAAAGTATGTAACTTATGTCTTGTATACATCAGCTTTCCTGTGGAACAACAAAATATGTCGGTACAGAATAATATATTAATATGGTATGACATGAATAAGCCATTCCACTTTTTCTCAGAGAGAACAGAAATATTTATATAACTCGTCATAACCAATGTCCTGCATTCAGCCAGGATTATATGTGAAGGGAGAAAAAGAAGCACATTTTTTTCTTAATCTGTGTGAGGATCTATCAATAAGAACTGTTTTCCACCTTTGCCTAACAAGGATGGAACAATGAGAAAAGTTTTTGACTCTGTGTCTACCTTACATGTCCACATAGCAGTATATTTCCCATTAATGTCAACAAGGATTACAGAAACATATGTGAGGGTGACTATGTCAGTAAGTAAAGAAATTGTCATTTGACTGTGCATAAATTTCAGAACATAGGTGATTCAGCTTGCATTAGTTATCCAGCCTGCAACCCAGGATACTCGCATTTATATTCTGAAAGAAACAGAAAATTATTAGCTGGCACAAATCCTTCTCCGTTAAGGCTGGAGCTAGACTATCTGTTCTTGCTGTCCTGGGTTTGGCTGGGATAGACTTAAATTTATTCCTAGTGCTGTGTTTTGGATTTAGTATGAGAAGAATGTTGATAACACACTGATGTTTTCAGTTGTTGCTAAGTACCCTGCTAGTCAAGGACATTCAGCTTCCATGCTCTGCCAGGTGCACAAGAAGCTGGGAGGGAGCATAGCCAAGACAGCTGGCTCAGCTGGCCAATGGGGTATTCCATACCATGTGACATCATGCTCAGTATATGAATGGTAGGCATGATCCAGGAAGTAGGGATCACTATTTGGTTATCGGTCAGTGTGGGTGGTGAGCAATTGCATTGTGCATCACTCATTTTGTATATTCTATCATTATTGTTTTCCCTTTTCTGTTCTATTAAACTGTCTTTATCTCAATACACGAGTTTTTCTCACTCTTACCCTTCCAATTCTCTCTCTGTCCCACTGGGGGGGGTGGAGGGAGTGAGCGAGCAGCTGTGTGGTATTTGGCTGCCTGCCAGGTTAAACCACCACAGTCCTTTTTGGCACCCAATGTGGGGCTTGAAGGGTTGAGATAACGATAGATCTGACCAAAGCATGACACTTGCTTACTGCTTCTGAGTCATTATCAGATTCTGTTACTGTGGAAGAATTTTAATGATTGTTTATTTGCTCTTGAGTTATAGACACCACTAGTAGCATTACTTTCTGCAAGTTTTCTGATTGCTGAAAGGTTTGGGTGTTTCTATGTTGATTAATAGAACTGAATTGGCAGCTATATATTCAGCAAACTACTCCTAATATATGTTCACTCTAGGTTTACTAGAAGGGTGTAATCCACCAAATGTGCTTTTACCTTCCCAATTCCCACAATACCATGCTGATAAGCACGGGGATAAGCACTGCCAGATTGCCTGACACCACCATGTATCCGTCTCACTTAGATTGGGGTTACAACTATCCTTGGCAATACCATGAACCTGTCTCAGCTGCCCAGTCTACAGAAGGGATATAAAACTATTTCTCTTTTGGCTACAGACACTTTCTTTTCAGCTCAAGCTGCAGAGACTTCTGGTTTCAAGTTCAAAACGTTCCTGGGCTAAATCTCAAATGACAACTAAAATGGCAGCTGTCACCCTGTTACCATACCAGCAGAGTCTGAGGCAGCGATTCTCGCACTAACGATGGGGGAGCACAACATGATTAAGCCATGTTGAGCTTCCACTGACACCAAGTCCGCCTTAGTAGAGGTATGGACCATAGGTGTCTGCCACCGCCTCTGTCTCTGAGCACGGACGCTGCTCATCACCTCTTTCAACAAGGGATAACTTCTATGATAGGGAAGGGATCAGTTTTAAACATTCTATTGTACAGAATATATCTAGACGAAGTGATGGGTTGTATCTGAGAACTAATGAGTTAAGGCAGGGGCACGTTGGTATAAAACATGCAGCATGTTCCAGGGCTTTGCCATGTATCTATGCTTTGTCTAGTAAGTGTAGCAAAATTGCGAGTTATTCTGCAAGGAAATCCTGTAAGCCCATAGAACTGAGCCAAAAAGCAATTTGTGTTTAAAGGTAGCCTTGACTGCTGTGAGAGAGACCAGTGAATTTAGTCCAGTTTTGTAAACGGACTCATCTTATTCAGACCACATAGGAAACCACCCAGCACCATGCTTGAAACAGGCCTTATAGTAACGGAACATTGGGTAGAAAGCAGAGCATTTAATTTTTCAGCTATGTCCCCATAGTTGCAGCAAAACTAAACTTAAATCTGTCCTACAAGGTCTTCCAACTTGCTCTTCAACCTCCAAAGATATAGATATTGGACACATTGCACTAACATAACGCCATATGCAAATTCACAACTATGTCGAATTACAATCTAAAGCGGGAACTTTTTTCCTGTGTTGATAAGGATTCCAGTTCAAATACAATCAGAAAAATAAATATAATTCAATATAACCTTGAAAGCTGACACCAAGTAGTTACTTAGCAAATTGAAATAAATTATGTGAAAAAATGGAAGAAATTCAACAGAAAAAATCTAAAGATATCCTATATTTCAATCATAGAAATGTAGTCTTGTTTAAGTCATTCGCCAAGAACTAACACTCAGCTACTGTCCCCATTTCAGAGATCAGAAAATTGCTGCATAGCAGTTAAGTTATTTGCACTAAGCTGTAAAGAAAAGAAATTTCAAGCAGTGTTTTTCTGGCTCCTATTCCTGTGCTTTGGCAAAATCTTTCTAATCTACTTCATCTGCATTATAAATATAAAAATATTACATTATCCTTATATGCAGTATCTTATTGCTGGCATGTAGAGTAAAAACTATATACTTATGGTCATTTTATATCAGTAATATAAATGATATTTATATGATGTCATCAATATTATAAAAGATTAACATAAACTATGATTATGTATGGCTGCTTAATAAAGGTATGTAAGTTCACTACAGGAACATTTTGAATGTCTGTAAAATTATGTGAACCAAAAGAAGGAAATACTGTGCAGTTTCCTTCTGCTTCGCTTTTTTTATTCATCTGTTCAGTCACTCCTATTCCACTGCCTTCTTTGTAGGGACAGGCTGAAATACATGGATTTTATTAGGAATCACACAAAAAACACAGAAATGAGCTCACCAGCCCAGAAGGAAATCTGTGGCTAATATCCCTCCCTTACAGACATTCCAGAAACTAGTTCAGCCAATTCTTACTGTCATGTCAGAGGAAAAGTGTCCTCCTCCGAAACACTGATAAGGAACTACACAGAAGTGAACAGATAACAACCTTGTTATTATACTATATCATGTTCAAAATAAACCCCAAATATTTAAATTCGTAAGCCTCCACAATAAGGCTGCACAAGCTGCATGTGAGATACATCAGTTGGTAAGATGAGATAAGCAGAAACATATAAATAGGTATTGTGCAAATGGAGAGTGGGGAAAGACAGAGTGAGTGCAATACAAAGAGACTTTTCAACACTGTCAGGAACCTCACCCTAAACCCCTTCTCCGCATAACAGTGGCATCAGGGGAGCAGATGAGAAAGTGCTAATGGAATAAGGAGACATATCACAAACCTCAGGAAGCTGGGGCAGGAATCTGCATTATAGTCAGGTTATTGTGACAGTTCATATGAAACAGCAAGGTACGTGCCAGACTTTATCAAGTGAAGGGTAATCATTCAAATTGACATAAGAGGAAAACCTCCTTTGTTGTTTTTTTTCCAGGAACCTATTACACATGTGTTTGTCCCGGCATGCACACACACATACACACACACAGACGCACACACAGACTCATATTCTATTGTAGCCAAGCTAAGCAGAGACCTGCATAACGCACAGTGCATACATCAAATTCTAGTCAGGTGCAGGAAAAGAAAGGAAAAGAAGATGTAGATTCTACAAATAAAAAAAAGTTCATGATATCATGTCAAAAAGAAGACCTGAAGGAAACTCAAGCAATATTAAACATTTAGAGATGACTGAAGTGTTACTGTATGCTTTGACCAACATACAATATCACTGGTTTTCTTGGCACCTACCATGAAGCAAATATGTGACAGTGATTCACAGTTCTGTGTGCATCATGCCTCTAGGGACATGTAGGGGAAGACACGATCTTTAAGAGGATGCAGATGGAATAAATAAGCCCCCAAAAGTGGGGAAACTGAGGCAGTAAGTTTGGACTGTTTGACTACACAGGTGATACAGAAAAGATTCAGCCCTGTAAAACAAACTTGGGCTTCAGGTAGGTCACCACACTGGTTACATGATAATAAGTCAAGCTGCCTTAAATTGATACCATGCTATAAGCCTAACTATTTCAAAAATCATCTTTTGGAAGCCATTTTAAAACTGGCTAAAATACAACCTTTTCCTAGACTTGAAAGTTATTTTGGAAGACAGAAGAAGAAGTGGCTCTGTAGCCAATTTCTGGCTGCTGGTAACTTCCTTTCTGGCACAGAAACAGATTGTTTTGTCCAATATAGATACATACACTCATGAATAATTCCTGCATAATTCAGATTCCCAACAAAAAAATAGTAAAAACAGTGGTGTGCCAAACACAATGCTGTGCAAAAAATTAAATATCTTGAGAATCAGAACGTAAACTGGGAGTAGTTTTTATAAAAGATGGGGCTAAGGCAATGCAGTCTTAAAGGTTATGATGCAACCGGAACAATACCTGGCCATTTGCTCACGGTGATGTGCTTGCCATCAAATGTAATAAAGACTTTCCAAGCACCAAGTCATCACCAAATTGCAGTTCCCAATGCCTGCTTGCATTGGTATCATCATCATGTGTGCTTGACAGGTTGGGTTTCATCTAACACAGGTATCTGGAAAGAGAGCAGAAATCCTGATCCTTGAAGCGACTTTCCATTGACTACAGAGGGACACTTGAAGAGCATGCTTAAACTAGATATCAAAATTTTTTATTGATCAAAATGAGTGTGATTAATCTCACATGTGTGTCTGGCCCAAATTAGACTCTTCACTTCCTTCTGAGGTCAAAAATTAGTTTAAATATGAACAGCGCTGTCTTCCTCTTTCCTCATTCAACCACTATACAAAGTAGACATTATCAAAACATTTCACAAGTTCCTAAGTATGAGAGGGCTCAAACGGTGCGCAGATGGCCAAAGAGTAGAATGTAGGTTTTTTCTTTCAGTCTTCACTTGATACAGTGGCTGTGATTAGATGTCTAACACAATTAGCATCAACGACAAAAGTGTAAGAACTCGGGATGGAAAAGGTAAAGTATAGGTTTAATTCTACTTTGAGAAGCTGGATGTTTTTAAACTGGCTGGTCCTGATGAAATTCACCTGAGAGTACTTAGAGAACTGGCTGAAGTGATCTCAGAGCCCTTAGCAATTATTTTGAGAATGGAGTGAAGACAGGTAAAGTTTCAGAAAACAGAAAAAGGCAATCATAGTTGTTATCTTTAAAAAAGTGAAAAGAAGTGTAGATCAGTCAATCTAATTTCAATTACCAAAAAAAAATACTGGTTCAAATATTCAAACATCTGCACGGTAACAAGGGGATAAGAATCAACGTGGATGTGTCAAGAACAAATCACGTCAAAGCAACCTAGTTTTCTCCTATGACATGGTGACAGGCCTGTGTATTGAAAAGAAAAATATCTTTACTTTAGTAAAACTTTTAACAGTGTCTTTTATGACATTTTTCTATGCAATCAAGAGTCTTCCTGAAACTGCCATAAGGTAGGGACACAACTGATTGGGATACTATGCATAAAGAGGAACTGTTCAGCTAGAAGGGTGTAACTGAGGTCCACTGGGGACTGATTTGAAGTTTAGGTCTATGGAACACTTCCAATAATAAAAGCTGCATGATGGAGTAGGGAATATACTTGCTATATTTGCAGATGATTCAAAGCTGGGAGAGGCTGAAAAAGCATGTGGATGACGAGGTTAGAATTCAAACTGATTATTATAAATTGGAGAAACGGTCTGAAGTGACTGGGATGCAATTTAATAAGGGCAAAAAATCAAAAGTTATCCACTTAGGTAAGAGTAACCGTCTGCACAATTATAGGATGAGGAATAACAGTTCTTCTGAAAAAGGATGCATGGGCTATAGTGGATCATAAATTGAGCATGAGTCAGCAATGCTAGGCTATTTCAAAGACAAAAGGGAAGCTTCATCCTGGAAGGTATAAACAAGAGAATCACATAGAAGACAAAAGAAATAAACTTTCTGTTTATTTCACTCATCTCAAGTGCTTTCTCTAGATTTAGGATATCTTCAGGAAAGATGCTAGCCAACTAAAGAGACAAGAATAATCAGAGGTTATAAAACACGACCTTTGAGGACAAACCAAAATGAGTCGGTTTGTTTAGTGTAGATAAGTGGCATTTGAACAGCATTCTGATGATCTTTAAATATTTTGAAAGATTACTGCATAGAGGACAGGAGCAAATTCAAATACAAAAGGAACAAATCAACTAGCCTAAAATGCATCAATGGAGAGCTAACTTAGATATTAGAGGAAAGAATGGTAAATATTGTGAAACACTTGACTAAATTGCCTAGAGAAAATATGGACTTTTCAACACTGGAGATTTTTAAGAACCGGTAAGCTGAACATCTGTCAGGCATGGTTTAGGAAGAGTTGAATGTGCCTTGGGGCAAGAGTATGTACTGGATAACCTCTCAAGATCTCTTCCAGAAATGCGATTTCTCTATGATTTTTAATGTGTTTGACTCCTGTGATAACACAGACATGTGGAACATGAAAAGATAATTTTTCTAGTAATATGTATGGCAGATCTAGTTTACTTATATGAACGTTGTACCTCTGGAAAATATTTATTGATGTGACTGTCTACACCTCTTTGTCACACTTTGTATTTTACGTCTCCAAAACAGTCTCCATTTAAGTCAAGAAAGAGTGCACTGGAATTCCTGAAATGAAGTGACAAAACTTGCCACAGGCACATGTAAAAGAGAGAACAGCACCGTGGAAGACCTGGAAGAGTGCTCTAAATTGTCTTAATGGGTTGAGGTAGACAAGTATCTCAAATCAAACTGGTAGCATGCATGCATTTGCCAGTAGCTGTCAGTATCTCAAAAAAAAAAGAGAGGGAGGGGGAAGTAACAGCTCTAGTTGCTCTTGACATGATTTCATTTAACTCGCTAGGTCTCTGACCTTTCAGCGTTAGTGGAAATAGAAGTGGAAATGTAACACTGAGGGGGAAAAATTCATGCAAATAATAACCTTTAAAACCACCAAGTGAGTCTTTTTTTTTAAAGGAGAGAAATCTGATGATCCAATTATGCAAGTCATTAGGAAAACAATGCTGAAATTTTGTGGCTAATGGGATTTTAAGTTATATTGACAATGAAAACCAATTATACTTTCAAAACTTTTTTTCTCTATCTGCAATCACATTATTTTAATGAAATGGCATGCTAAACCTCAAGTAGTCAAATGAATGTTAATTATGGAAATAGTTGAGTTAACAAGAGAACCCCTCTCTTTCCATGACCTCATAATTTCACAAGTCTGAATAGAAGCATAGTGTCATTCATTTTGCCTCTAAATTGTTTGATGTTGTAAATATAGCAATCTTCAAACTCTTCAGAACTCTGACTTTAGAATAACATTTAGATTAATTTTCTCAAGAAGTACAGTGGAACCAGAGCTCAACCACAGGATGAAAGCAATTCCAAGACTTGGGAATATTTAGAAAATGACCCAATTCTTCCAGGTCAGAACCAATTCTAGTTTAACACATTAAAACTTTTCTGCTTTAATTGATTTTTCCACTATCTATTTATCTTTCTAATTGGATAGTAAGGTACCAAGTAAAAAAAATCTGTGAAATCCAACCAGTTCATGTAAGCAATTTCAATAAGTGAAAGGGCCGATGGGAAATTTTGCAAGGTTACTGAATAATTAATAGAAGTCACAAAATTAAAACAAGTCTTTGTCAGTTGCTAGTGTCATCAAGTTAACGGCAGAATAAATCTGTGATTCCCTAAAAGATATTCCTCGCTGCAACAAGCAGTTTTAGTTTTTATTGAGTTGAATATCCAGAGAATAAAAGAATCATAAAAGAGTAGAAGTGTCTGAGTGGGAAGGAACCTTTGGAGATGATCTGGTCCAACCTTCTATTGAAAGCAGGCCTTAGCCTGGTTTATCGAGGGCCCTGTCAAGCCAAATTTTGAATATTTCCGGCAAGAGAGATTCCACCACTTCTCTGGGCAAACTACTCCAATATTCAATTGTTCCGATGATGAAGAATTTGCTTCTTACCTCTGTCCTGGTTTCGGCTGGGATAGGGTTAAATTTCTTCCTAGTGCTGTGTTTTGGATTTAGTATGAGGAGAATGTTGATAACACACTGATGGTTTCAGTTGTTGCTAAGTGCCCTCCTAGTCCAAGGACAGCTCCCGTGCCTACTGACTGAGCTAGGTACACAAGATGGGAGGGAACACAATCAGGACAGCCAGCCCAGCTGGCTAATGGGGTACTCCATACCATGTGACATAATGCTCAGTATATGAACGGTAGGCGTGATCCAGGAAGTACCAATTGCTACTTGGTTATCGGTCAGCGCGGGTGGTGAGCAATTGCATTGTGCATCACTCATTTTGTATATTTTATCATTATCATTATTATTTTCCCTTTTTCTGTTCTATTAAACTGTCTTTATCTCAACCCACGAGTTTTTCTCACTCTTACCCTTCCGATTCTCTCCCCGTCCTGCTGGGGGTGGGGGGAGTGAGTGAGCGGCTGCGTGGTATTTGGCTGCCTGCCAGGTTAAACCACAACAACCTCCTTACAGAATTTCCCTTAAAACCACTCGTGCACTTCTTGTCCTGTCACCATGCATCCTTGTGAAGTGAGTGCCTCCATCTTCCACATAACTACATTTCAGGTATTGGGAGACCATAATTAGATTCCCCTGGAGCCTCCTCTTCTTTCGGCTGAACACTTCCTTCCTTTCTTCATATGTCAAGTTCACCAGCCTTCTAATCCTCTTACTGGTCCTTTAGTAGATCTGCTTTAATTTTTTGGAGTCTCTCTTGAACTGGGGAAACTCCAACTAGACATGATCGTTCGGGTATGGCCTAACAAGTGCCAAATGGGATAATCACATCCCTTGATCTTCAGGATATACTCTTGCAGCCCAGGACACAGTTTGCCTTCATTGGTGCAAGGGAATGTGTCCTGGGAGCATTACAACCTTGCCTTGATCAAAAGCTGAGTGCCTGAATATAATAAGCTGCAGACAGCAGGGCAGTGCAAACAAGACATGAGTGTGATGAGGCTTGATACGGGCATGGATCAGCAAGTGACAGGAGAACAATATCTGAAACCGCTGGAAAGGTATACCATGATATCAACATGGGCTGACTTGATTGGCAGCCTGTGCCAACATCTGGCTATAGACACACACACACATACATACACCTTTCCAGGTAATACAGATCACAGAGAAACATTTTTACGAGGACATCTGACACCACGCAGAAGCAGGGGACACCAGGTGGCACCATTACAGATCAGCACTGAAACACCTGCCAGTCAGTCTCCTGCCTGTACTGCTGCTCCTGCCCCAGGTGCCGGACTTCCATTTGTCTATATATAGACTATGTCAGGAAGGAGATGGGTTTAAGTGGTCTGACTGCTCTTTTCTTAACCTAAGAACGTGCAAGAATCTAAAAATCTTGCCAATTTGCCTTCAGCAGTTGTATCACACATGAGTGAAAGAAGAGGTGTAGGCTTCCCTTCAGTGCAATTGCAACTCATTTCTTTTGCCAAACAAAAAACTTTCCTCTTAAAATGTGCCTAGGTCTGCAACAGCATCAGATAGCTTACAGTATACCGTTTGGCATATGATTTTGGCTGTGAAATTAGTCATTTGGCTTCAAAAATATTTTTAGGACTAAATTTATTTGGAGGCAAAATAGTCAGGAGTGAACATAGATTACAGAACAGTATCCATCCATTAGAAAAAATATGTTTCCACCGTGGCCATAGACCTTTTCTATGAATGTGGACAAATTATTCATAGTTTTGTATGGTCGTTCTCCCCATTACCTTTGAGCTATTTATTATACTGAAGTGCTTTGGAGCTGGCATTATTCTTTAACAAAAATAAGAGATAGTGCCGCTGCAGTGATCGTAACTTTGTTCTGAAATACAAATGACAAAGCGTAAATGGACCCAGACACCTCACAGAGGTCAGAAAATCTTCTTCCTTATTTTTAAGGAAAGTATACAGAGAAACATGTATTCTGCCAGCCCACTGATACTGAAAAAATTATAGGCTCATAGATAATTTATGCTGCAAGTGACTCCCAGAGGTCACCTGGTCCAACCCTCCCTCTCTTCTTATTGCACCATTTGTGGCAAACTGCTCTCCTGTGTTAATAGACAAATTCCTCACTGCACCATTTATTTTTTGCTCTTGTTCTGAAAGTTGTATCACATCAGAGACTTAGAAGATCTAAAAATGGATGAGAACTTATTAGATCCCTGTGCCCAAGCCTGCTTGCAATGTGCTTCCTCCAGTAGCTGTAAGATGCTAAAGATGGTTTGCCTTTGACATGAGAAAGGCACTTTTAACAGTGTCTGGAGAGAATTCCACTTGCAGAGCCAGATTTTGAGACACTTGGTAGATCACATGCATTTTAGATTTTCGTACTAATTAATCTGCCTCCAAAATTTACCATAATCATCTTGCGTGCTAGCTACTGCTGTCCCCATGTGCAGATATGTCACCTCACTTATAATGTGAGAAAGAGACAGCCAGGAGAACACATAAGAAGTGAGGCTTCCTGAAAGCAGAGGGATTTGCCGAAATGATAAGGACTTGCCACCTGCAACAACCCAAGGGAAGACCAAGAAGAAAACCAGACCAAACTATAATGACAGATATTACTCATGTCTCGTAATTCACAACTGGAAGGTGATCAGAAATTATGGTGATCGGGACAGGATCTGAAGCAGTATTGAGGGGAATAGGAACAAAGCCCAAACACACTCAAAGAACCTGGTAAACAGCTCACTTGAAATAATGAGAATAAAAGCCAGAGGCTGACTGAACGTCCCAGATTAAAAGGGCAACCAATCTGGTGTCCATGTTTGGGAAGGCTTCACTGAACACTGATGTACTGATGTATTAAATCTAGGACTAATCAGATTTTTCTGGAGGTGGGGTTTCTGGTGTACCAGGAAAGGAGTTATGTCTTCAACAATGTCTGCAATTCATCACGAAGAAATGCCTTGTTATTGATATGTTTTTGTATATAGATTGTTCACTGGATGCAACACATCAGGGATCCTCCTTTCTGCCAGACTCTACCTACCTGTCATTTCTTATTAGCAGCCAAATAAAATACATATTAAAATAACTTTTTTTCCTAATTGAAACACACATTTAAATTATCCTTATTATCCTTTGCTTTACAGATACAAAGACTTATTTCTTCATTCCAGCCTAGAATATTGACCTAGCTTTCATAGCAAGAGCTATTTAAAATTCATACATTTTGATGGAAAAAAAAATAGGTGACAGCTGCTTTTAATATTCTTTTTAAGAGCATCTATAACAACAGCTAGAGAATCACGGTAATTCTGTTAGCCAAAAGAAGTAGATCGGGTTGCTTATTTCAGTCTCATCAGTTTCATCTTTGATTTTAATAAGATCTTTTGAAATGGCTGATTTTCCCTGAAGAGCTTTCAGTAACTCAACTTGGTCTAAGTGTCCTCAATTCCTATTGAAATCAAAAGAATTCAGACATCTTCTAGAAAGTTTCAGTGCTCAAGACTCCAAAAAGATATTTTTTATATCATGTATTTACTGAGATCCAGACCCCAGACTCCTTCCACAAGAGCATAGTCCAGGACAAGACTAACATGGGCAATGTATGCAAGATCTGAGTTGTAAGCAGTATTGCCTTTTTCCAACAGCAAAGCCAATTTAAATTTCTGTTTTATGCTAAAAAGTCAAATCAATTTAATACTGCCTTAAAAAATTGTTTGATTTTTTTCCAGGACACTTAAAAACCTCATTAAGAAAATTTAAAGGAAACAAACAAACAAACAAACAAAAAAGCCCAGAATTTCTAAATCTGCCTGCAGTTTTATATCAAGCAGCATGCCAGGATATATAGGTTCAGTGCTACTAACATCAACTCGGTTGCTCCCAATTTGTGTTAATTTAACTGCACAGTGAATTTAAGCCCCACTGCCGAGCCAATGGCAGAATGACCCCTTAACAGAACTGCGTGTGACTGAGTGGGAGAGAAAGGACAATATCTCTCCAGAACAGCAATAAACACTGACCAGGTTGAATCCACAAGGGGAGAGAAGAGTAGCATGGGGGAAAACTTTCCACCAACTGGTTTCCATGCTTTGTGCCTGCCTTTACCCTATATTTATACGTGAAAAATAGAAGCAGCTTTGCCCCCAAAGAGCAGAATTTAACAAAGAGGGCAGATGTATTTATTCTTTCATCTATAACAGTATCCTGCCAATAGATTAAAGAGGTCTGTAGCTGGCTTTTTTCAGCACATCCATCGACAGGCAATAGCTGTGTTTCCACATTCAGCAACACCACTGCTTGTGCAGAACCTGTCTCTGGCAGCTCAATCCAACCCCTTGGGAAAGCAATCCAAATACTGTTTTTTAGTAACCTGTATCAGTTCCCCAAAACAGCACTGCAGAGAGCACAGTGCAGATACAGGCATGAGCCAGAAAAGAAAAGGTTAGGAGTGGCTACCCTGACATTGCCATTGGAGAAATAGGGGATGCCAGGTATGAGATGGGCAAGGGTGTCAGAGCAACCCCAGCCAGCACCTCACCTTCCAGCTACTCCCCCTCAGGTTTTTCTGTGCTACAGAGCAATAACACCAATGTCATCGGGAGCATAATAAAGGGATGTATAAGTAGTACGTGTAGTAAGTAACAACTTACTTTACTCTTTTTCTTCTGAACTTTGTTTTAACTCTTTTCTGAAAATCAAGACCTGATCTGTGTTTTCATAAAACATTATTAGCCTTAGACCACGTATGTAAAAACTCATAAGCAGTTATCAGTAACTCCAGCAAGCTTTCAAAGAAAATAGCTTATAATCTGAGTGAAACTCATTTCTATTCCCAAAACAAAGGAGTACGTACAGTATTCAGAAAAACACTATTAGCAGACAAATTTAAAGATGCTGTTCAAGCAATAGTCCGTATTTATTGCTACTACATAGCTCTCTTCAAATGAAGGACTTCAGCACAATCACGGCAGGTTAGTGCACCTTTTCCCTTACCGTGCCTAGTCCCATCTGAACAGCACTTCTGGTCGGTGTTGAAAGCTTGGCAGTTAATTTACAGAAAACTTTCTGTGGCCACTTAAGGCCACGGGTCCGCCTCCCTCTAACTCCTATATTTGACCTTCACTCCAAAGCCTGGTCAATAACTGAATCTTTCATGGTATCAACAGCACAGAAAGTTAGTATGGCAGCAGGTACGGTTACACCGTTCAGCCCTGGGATCATTGGGTTTTCAGGGTTGATGGATTGTGATGGCTCTCTCTTTCTCCTCCTTCCTCTAACCTAATGGAGACCCAGTTTGGTCTTGTTAGGGGAACTATTCCCTGTTCCTGGCTGGAAAGCTGCCTTTTGGAAAAGGACCTGGGGGTGCTGGTTGACAGCCGGCTGAACATGAGCCGGCAGTGTGTCCAGGTGGCCAAGAAGGCCAACGGCATCCTGACCTGTATCAGAAATAGTGTGGCCAGCAGGAGCAGGGAGGTGATCGTGCCCCTGTACTTGGCACTGGTGAGGCCGCACCTCAAATACTGTGTTCAGTTTTGGGCCCCTCACTACAAGAAAGACACGGAGGTGCTGGAGCGTGTCCAGAGAAGGGCAACGAAGCTGGTGAAGGGTCTGGAGCACAAGTCTTATGAGGAGCGGCTGAGGGAACTCGGGTTGTTTAGTCTGGAGAAAGGGAGGCTGAAGGGAGACCTCATCGCGCTCTACAACTACCTGAAAGGAGGTTTTAGCGAGGTGGGTGTTGGTCTCTTCTCCCAAGTAACTAGCGATAGGACGAGAGGAAATGGCCTCAAGTTGCGCCAAGGGAGGTTTAGATTGGACATTAGGAAAGATTTCTTTACTGAAAGAGTGATCGGGCCTTGGAACAGGCTGCCCAGGGAAGTGGTGGAGTCACCATCCCTGGAAGTATTTAAAAGACGTGTAGATGAGGTGCTTAGGGACATGGTTTAGTGGGCATGGTGGTGTTGGGTTGATGGTTGGACTCGATGATCTTAGAGGTCTTTTCCAACCTTAATGATTCTATGATTCTATGATTCTGTGACATCACTGGTCTGTTCAAGTTTCACCACAAGGTGACATGAAGATCTCATCTCCTCCTCCACCACCAGCGCAGAGGATGCAGGTGGGGACTCAACTACAGAGACAGTACCACATAGAGAGGTATAAAGCAGAAGGTAGAGAAGGAGGCACAGAGGATTTGCACAGCAGAAAGAAGGTCCTGCTTCAGTAGGATGGGACATAACAGAGCACCATCAGAACATGAGTGGTGTTTGACCCTAGCCCTAGTAGATCTCAATACTTCCAGATCTTTAGACTGAAAGTCCTCATCTCCTGTACTAGAAACACAGACTATCCCCAGGGAGTACCACAACTTCTTCCTCTCTACTGCTTTCTCCTTCTCTAGGCTAAAAAACAGTCTAATGTTCACAGAAAACGTACGTGGATTTCATGTATATGTTCAATTTGAGGCATATATATATAATACTCCATATATAAAACGCAGCTTTGCCACACTCCTGTAAAAGAGAATATATACCAAGTGAAAGAGGAACTTATAATAACCTTAAAAATAAACCAAGAAGAGTTATCGTTTTGTTTGTCGATACAGAAACAAAGAACTAAATGTCTGCATGTAGGAAAGGCTTGTTTCTTTTCCAAGCAGGAGGGATGTCTGCAACTCCGCACGGTTGAAGCACTGCCCTTGTGCTGGGTGGCAGGGACGTAAATTTTATATACTGCAGCGCCATCTAGCCCAAGGAAATAAAATACCACATTGGACAATGGTTGCTGAAGGACACTTTCTAGTGCTAAATGTTAAGTTCATAAATAATTTCTGACCCTGGGTGAAACTTAGCTTTTGGCTTATTGTATGACATTTTAATCTTTTTTTTTCTACACCATAAATGCAGCTGAGCAATATATAAGCTTCTCTGAGAGCTATCTGCTATAGGAAATAACTGACGTGCTATTTTCATTATTTCTCATCCAAACTGAAACTTGAGATAACCTGAAATAATGAAATAAATGAAAACCCATGGCATGTACATTTTTGTAGGTGTTTTGGTAGAGAGCTGAGAACTTCAATAACAGAAGAAAGGAAAATAAAAAAATTCTAATAATGAAATGGCTCTTGCCAGTTTAGAATTTTGTTATAAGGGGAAAAATCTATAGTATATTATATTATTTCTTTTTTATTTCTAGAAATGTCAGATCAATTCCTTAGCTATTCCATATAAAGTTCAACTCACTCGTACCAGTTGGAAGTTTATCTAAATTAAATATCTGGGTTTGGATACAAGTGAGTTTAAATCCACCGGGGAAAAGAAAGGCTTTCAAAAGTCTAGATAGCTTCTTCATGATGATGTTCAGTTTAGTCAATTCAAAATGTGATCACAGGTCTTCTAAAATGTAAGTTTTCAAAGACAGTATTGCTGATATTGTTCCACTGTTTTTCCTTCACAGTCCATATTTTGTAATTTTTTGAGGATTTCTAGTTAGGTTCATAGCAAGTAAGAATTAATTTTAGTTTGAAGTGAGGGCACATCTACCTTTGAAATTTATCACAGAATGAATCATCCTTTATATTGATTATGAGGGAGCCTACATAACTAGTTTAGCTTCTACTGTGTACACCTCAGTTTTACTAGGACACACCTGTTTCTTCAAAGAGTGTACTTGAGCCCCAAGATTACCGGAGGGTTGGTGGTTTTTTTGTCATTTCTATGAGAACAAAATTTTCATAATTAATTTTTTTTAGCTTCAGGCATGTCTTTCCACACAAAAGATAACCTATTTCCAAATACTAGATGCATACTATAGCAGTGTTACAAAGTAGTACTCAGCTAGGCCTGAGAAAGCCAGCTTGGGAGTCAGATACCATGTAGATATTAGCTGTTCCTCAGCTAATTACACAGCTAATTCAGAGCATGTGTATCACCACAAAGCACTGTACTGTGACACGAAGACATACTCTAACTCTTAAGTTAATGGATAAAAGCTTTTCCTCCAAGAAAAAATACCTGTGTTGCTGCTGAATGAGAAGTTGACAGTAACCACACTCACATGAATTTTAAATAGCACATTTCTAGTTTTTTTCATAATAATACTAAAAATACGCTGGTGCACAAGTGGCACAGCACTTTTAAGACTGGTCAGAAGGGGAGAAAACATTAAGACGACTTGCAGCCACAAAGAAAACCAAATATGTGTCAAGAGAAGGGTCAAGATTTCCTTGATGGTCTACAAGCTCATACCAACTGGACACTAGCACAGTCTCCACAAAAGCTTTGGACAAATGGAGCTTCCCTGGGCACGAATTCTGATCCAGGAACCCACTGTGGAGCCATAGTACCATGGTTTTTCACAAGTATCCAAGTATGTTTGTAAGCTTTCTTTTCCACAGTGCACATACTATCCTACTTGAGGATCTTTATAACATATATCTAGAAATCCACAGGTTACTTCTCCCTTTTCATGATACTATCGTTACTAAATAATTTCAGTTAATTAAAAGATAATGATCAAATTTACTAACAGGCAACCTTTATTTGATGGTCAACTTCTCTCCCTTTCAAGCTAGAAGCTGTCAAGATGTGTGTGCGTGTGCACGCATATATGTGTACATGTTCATGTTTGTATTGACTTGCAGAGGAAACCCATAGTCAAAACAAGTCATAAAAATCTTCTCGTATAATGTGCTATATCGTTGTGCCTTTGCTTCCCTCCAGCAAAAGAGGGATTTTATTGTAAATCATTGTATACGCACCAGTTAAGAGGTGCAAGTTAACCTCCTTAATATTTTTTTGTTATTGTTACTTACAATGATATCAAATAATTACATTGAAATAGGGTCATATTTTTCCATCAAAAATTATCAATTTTAAATACAAAGTCTTTATACTATCACTTATTAATTAGAAGTGCTTCATTCATACATAGTACCACTGTACCATTAAATGTATATATAACATTATCTTGCATAGGAAAGGAAGGAGGAGCTCTATTTTGCATATACTTAATGTCTAATTAGGTTTCATATTTGGGCTTTTGACCCTGCTTTCAGCTGGGAGCCTGAATTAGCAATTGAATTTCAGTTGGGCTGGTGACCCTACGTGCAGTGTCACAGCCTGAGCTAGGAGAAACAGTTCTTTGGGAACCCTTGGCTCGCAGTTACATATTCTCCTTGTACTCACTACGACTCCCTGGGAGACTCAGTTAGGGTAGGATCAAGTTCACCTTTCTTGCACCAAACTCGCTCCTAAATTTCAGAGGTCTAATGAGGCAGACCTTCAAAAATAAGTTTCATAATATTGGCGAGGAGAGGTAGGTGATTGTAAAGACTTTCCAGGGGGAGAAGTCATCTATGTAATTTGGTACCTAACACGAGACTGGCAGATTCTTCCTCTGGAGTCCTTCAGAACCATCCGCTCTGTCTACTGACCACACAGGCAATTTAGAAATTTACCTTAGGAAGACTTACCGGTAAGACACATATTAGCAAGTCAGATGCCTAGGTGTGGTGGGCTTGAGCTTAGCTTTGTTATCATATTTTAATTCATATCTCCTATAGGCTACCAACATATACATTTCACCAATTTTGACATATTTACTCATTGAAAAACCAGTCATAAATAGGTGGAAAAGAGAGAAGAGTAAGATGAGGCCTGAATTTAAATGACTGTCATGTATGAAAAATCGAACTTACATTCCCAATGGCATCACCTCTGAATTTTGCCCTTAGAATTTACATTTTATCATCCTCATCAAGATCCAAAAAATGCTTCCCTTCCCTTCCCTTCCAAAACAGCTCTAAACCTTGCAGCATAAAATATAGTATAGCCACCCAGGCACCAAGCATAATAAAATCTAGCAACAATAACTCAAATATGTGTCTCCTTGTCTGAGTCACTTTAGAGACATCCAGAAACATAAATATATGTTTTCCCTGAAAGGTAACAGTTTTCTTCCTTTTAATCTGAAATAAAATTCTGTCCCCATCTCCCAGGGAACTAAAGGTGACAATAAGAGCTTGACAATGTTCAGGAGATGTGCTTTTCACATTAACATTGCCAACAGCTGCACCATAAATACTGGGTATACGGAAAGTGCATTCAATCATTATAGGAGGTGCAATTTAAAATCTGAAATTCACTCAAATAAATCAGTAGAAAAGAGTTAAGGGATCAAAGTCTCCAAAACCTAAAATGTACCACTTCTGTGTTCCAGCTTTATTTGCAAGGAATTCTAAAATCTACTGGAACAAAATATTCCCCTTAATATTCTGTAAACCGCTTATGAAATATCAAGCTTTGTTCTGTTCATCTTTCCTTTTCCTGTGCTATCCCCTTGCCAGACGTCAAGGAGCTCATGCCAGATGTCTGCAAATTCATGGTTTATGAAGGGCAGGATTGGATGAGTGAAGGAAAACCATGCACAAAAGACAAATATATTACCCTCCCCCAACCTCCTCTCCTTTATCATCACCGACACACAGTTAAACACGTTTCACACAGAGAGCTGGGAGCCAATATGAGCATCTTGTAATTATTTGAGATATAGCACATGCTGTTGACCTCCTGCATTCAGCCCTGGAGGTCCTCCATCCTGTTCCTGAGGATGTTTGATGTGATGGCATTGACTGCATGCTCTCTGCTAGGTTTGCTCTGCACGTTAGAGACCCTAAAGAAGGGGCTATGAGAATGCTGATAGTAGCCCTCGCCAAAGACACCCTGTCAGTGAAACAATGCTTGTGCTCTACTGGCATACACAGAAAGTGCCCAAAGATATGGAGGGGTGCCATGAACTGCAGTAGTGATTCAGGTCAATATTCTTTCTATCCTTACAGCCCCAGATACTTGGTGAAAGAACAAGGAGCAGAGCGCGCATAGGATGCAAAACCTTTCAAAAAACCAGCAGTGAAAACATTGAAGAGTCCTGAGCCAGTTTGTATCCAGGACACACGTTTAACAGAGCACAGTGAGCCAGCTGACATTTCTGAGGTAGACCTGGTGACTATTTCATGAGCAGATGGGAAATGCCATATTCCTTAGCGGACTGTTAACAAGGAAACAGCCTGAGACAATACTAAAATTATTATTCACTCTCTAAATTTCATAAAAGGAGTCTGATCTGTACCACAGATATTAAAACCTCTTCTATCGATTTATCAGTTCTACATATGAGACTTTTCGCTTTAGCATCCCCGTTCTTGAATGTCTCATGCAAGATAATTGAGGTAATTTCCTAATATCTCCTTTTAACAAAATTAGTTCCATTAAAAAGTGAAGATAAAGATGGGGGGAACAGAGGAAGATATAGAAACTGCTATAAAACATAACTGATTGATTTATAGTCTCTTTAATAGACCGATCTAATGTGTCTAATATGTCTATGTCTAATTCCAGCCTCATTTAAAAGAAAAAAAAAAATGTTGCCAAAGGATAGCCCATTTTTATAAACCAAAAATTTCAAGAATAACAACAGTTTCCACACACACATCTTATAGGCTGTCCTTATCAAGAACCACGCTGGAAAGTTAAAAAAAAAAGAATACAAGAACCAGGTGAAGTACAGAATAAAATCGCCAACCTCCAGTAGTTCCATAGCATCAGGAAAATCTATCCTGCAGTCAATGCTCCATTCTCTTCACACTTGTAAAAAATATCATTAAGTTACATATTTACAAATCTAGAATGAGCCCTGTTTCTTCAAAACCCAGTCCCAGACTTTAACAGTAACCCCGATGACTGTCCTGGATCACTGCAAACAGGGGTAAGGATTAAAGCAGGACGAAAACGTATTACAGATTGACTCAGAAAGCAGTCCTTGGGGAAGTGCATTTGTAAATAAAAGCAAAGTATGAGGAATTTCTAATTCTGAATCTCCCGTTCAGTTTTCCCCTTTATTGAAAATAGTGTATCAAAACACACAAAGTGCCTCTGCAGCCTGACATTCTCTTTCAGTCTCTCGATGCTACTGGAAAGGAACGGTCTTTTGATTTATTTTGCCCTTCAGAGCCTATTACTCTTATCCGTCTGAAGTACACATGTTCTTTCTTTCCTGTATAAAGAAACATCTCGTTTCCAAAAAATATGCATTTTTTAATGACACCCTACTCTTCACAGCATTTTCTATTTCTGAAGCAATTCTAAATGAATGAAATGAAAAACAGGCATATATAGGAAATTTAGGGTGCTTTCAACATAGCATACAAGCTACTGTATTGTAAATGACCATTTTATAAAATGATGCAGTCCTGTTTGATTTCAATCGCAGTTAAAAGTAAAATAAAGCCATTTCCTGGTTGATTTCAGTTGGAATTGGAGATAGTTTTTCAATATGACCCTCGGCAGTGCTTAAAAAAGTGGGGGGAAGAGGCAGATAAGGTACTGAATGAAATAAATGGATCCAATCTGAACCCAGTTACTTCAGAAGTTGATAGCATATTGGAAAGGCAATGTGCAACCGGCAACCTCAGCCATAAGAAACCTAATGATGGATGAAAATGAAAAACGTCAGGATGCCTATCTATCTATGAGAATTAGAATCCTTTAAACAAGTTATGAGTGAAAGAGCTGTAGCTAAACCGGATTTTAAGCCAATTAGAAATGAATGAAAAATCTAATTTAAATGGCCATCATCTTTCACTAATATTAGAAAAACAATACTTTCTACATTTTATTGGAGGTGATAAATTTATTGTGACACCTGAACAGGACAGCTATTTCATACTACAAGACAGTTTCTTCTGCTTAACAAATAGCCAAAACTAACCCTCACTTTTGAATTTTATTTCCTGGTAGTGAATCATTCATAATTGTAAATTATTTCTATTACTTTTACCTATAATGGATGGGTTAAAAACAAGCTTTTATTGGCATAATCAACAAAAATAGTTTGGACTTTACTGCATCATTATATCATTATATCTAGGACAATTCTGTCTAATAATTCAAAAGTTAAGCTGCTAATCTGCACGATGTGCGTTAGTTATAAGGTGCTGGATTCTAGTCTCCTCTATACCTCTGAAAAGTTACTTATCTTTACATTCATAGCAATGTAAATGAGATCAGATCTGGTCTACTACATCTAACTTCCCAACATGTTTTTGACATCAGTTGGCCATTATATTGTGCATGGCAATCTTTAGAGTTACGTTGCCATATAGTATCCTCTAAAAACCCGCAGGTGAGACAAAATTCAGGTTATGAATTCCCTTTTCTCCCTTCCTACACATACACACGCAGAGTACAGCAGAGAGAAGCAAAAGAACCTGCGAGGTCAAAGACTTTATCATCTCCTGGCCTGCCCACACAGGTGGCTGCCCCCTTCAAGGGCTGGCAAGAAGATGCGTGGTGAGGAAATGTGCATGTTTTTGAACCAGGAGGGGAGGAAATCTTCAGGGCTTTGTACTGCAGCCACCATGGACAACAGTGAAGAAACAAGTCCTTAAAGTTTTGCTGATCCAAAAGCTGGAGCTCAGTGCAGAACATTGAATAGAGAGGTAAGAGGCAATCTTCTCTCCTATTCTCTCTGCAGATAATAGATGAACTACATACGGAAAATATCTCACAAGAAGCAGCAACATGATTGCAGAGACATACTTCGCTATCATCTAATGCAGTTCAAGCCTACTGATTTCATGGGGGTTTCTGTGACATAAATAAGAGCAGAGAAATGCCCTTCTGTATCAGAATTAATATGCTGCTTTCCTTGGAAGTTGTTATTGTACATCGCAAGCAAAAATAGTGCCAGACGATGAGCGATGATACTTCCAATCCACAAATAAATAGGGTATTTACTATTGCTGTGGTCTATGGTATATCATTACACTGAATTGTTTTAAGGTCAAACAGATACTGTCAGATTATTTAAAAAATGAATATCTATGAATTGGATCTGACCATAGGGGTTTTTTTTTCCCAAAAGCTATTATAATAAACATAATCTTTCTTTCCTTCATTGGCTCTGATCTGATACACAGAAAGACTTAGATTATGCTATCCTCAGTATCTGCAATATCACTTAACAGAAAAACAGGTGAATCTGCTTGACAGTAAATAGGAAAATCGTGATTTTTCTTAAATATGCATTCCAAAGCATAGTCATTAAACTGATAAAACTAAAATTTTTAGCTTGAACAATATATGCTGTCACCCAAAGCAAAATTTCATATTTCCAACTCTCAGTCACTACTAAACTTTTCCCTAGAAAATTAAAAAATATGTATTTTCCTTCTGAAAGAAAATATAAAAGCAAAAGCTTACAAGAATACTGCCATTTGAGTACAAAAGTTGCTTTTCCCATCCAAAATATGAGCTTACTTTAGTACTGAATGAAAATCTTCAATTGGAATGCCACAGTGTGTTACTTTAATTCCAGATATGTAGCTCTTCACTATTGTCACTTTGCTAGTACGGCGTTTTCGTGTTTTCTACTGAGGACATCCAACCCCATGCTAAGACCACTTGCCTACAATAATTACAAAGACTTCTAGTCTTTGAAGAAGCTCTATGGGAGGAAAAAAGACAACTAAAAAAAAAATCTAAATAAAATTAAAATCTCTCAGAAAGTTCTTATTCTCTAAAAGTTAGCCATTGTTTCCATACTCCAGATTTTTGTAATAATGTTGCATGAACAGATGTTCCCCTATACAGTCTCTTAATATGCTGAACATTCATAACTTTTAAAAAGGCCTTCGAAAGATCACTACTTACGCAGCTTTCATTACCAGCATCCAAGTCTCATAGTTTTCAGTACATTCCTCCCCACAAGAGGGGGTGAGCAGGGCTGGTCTGTGGGACATGGACAACTGCTGGAGGTCCAGAACAGAGCACCCCGGGCTCAGAGGCATAGCTGGGTGGTAAGAGGGTGCAAAAGGGGGAAAGGACAGGCCAAAATCTAGCTGTGAGTGACGGCCTTCAAGACCATAATGGTGTCTCTGTCAAATAGCAGGGAAAACTGCATGAAAAACTTTGTCCTGTGGAGCTCTGTGAAGATAGTAGAAGGAAGGAAACAGCTCAGGGTTAGAGAGACCAGGATCCTCACAGCAGAGAAAGGTAAGATATTTCAATCGATCTAAATGATTCAGGCTCCTATCAGCATTTGAAAATGAAAAAAAAAAAATCAAGAGACAAAGACAAAAAGCAAAAAGCCTGGGAGATGTGAAGAAGTGTCACGAAAGGTCCTCTGAGATTTTACTCAGATTCATGCATAGTGCTATGTCACGTGCCATAGACTGGCTGTTGGTAACTTCTGAAAAAAAATCTTTTTAATTGCTGTTACATGCAGGACCATAATCCAGGTGTTTTTAGATGAGCTTGGGGCATTCAGCTGATGCAAAATTTCCTTATAGAGAATTTCACCATCTACCCATTGAAAACTCACAGAAAGGGACATACAGAAGCTCTTGCGATGTCTTGCAAGTGGTAGATTAAGTCATAGCTGGATGAAAAGGTACTTGCTTTCCTTAGCAGTTACAGACCACTACAGTAACATCTCCACCCCTTAACCTCATTATTAATTTGAAACTGTTCTAGGATTACAGTTGGGAGATAGTACACTGAACATCCAGAAAAAGGGCTATGGAAAAATGGCTCTGCAATTTTCCTTCTTGAGCAGCACTGATACCACTTACGTTACTACTGAGCCATATTTCTAACCCCATCAGGACTTTTAAACCACCCTCCTGATCACCAATTCTGTTGCACTGAGCACTGCAGAATACACTTAGCATATGCAAAGCTAATTAAAACAAAATTCTAATTAGTACCTTTCTGGTTTTGAATCCATACAGCATCATATATTGAGAATTAATTAAAAAATAAAATTAATTATGCATTGGTATTTGTCTCGGGTTATCAGCACACAATCTATGTAAAATATGATATCTGGTTAAAGATAGGTCACCTATTAATTAAGAACATTGTGACCAAACTAATGGATGGAGGTGTTAGTAATTCATAATAACGGCATTAATGAGAGCCATGACTTGCATTTAAAAGATATTAATGTGTACTTTGAAGAAATAATGGTATCAGAGCAGCATCCATTTACTCTCATCAAGCCCAAGCCTTGTCATAAACACAGGTTATTCTCTTTTGAAGACAACATATTACCAGCTACATTCTCTTCTTGATGCACAAAGATCTACACTCTCAACCTGGCACCTTTTAAGAAGAGACCATGTCCTGTTTTATTTCTCAAGTTCTATTAATTATGTTTATTTATAGAGGACGGGACAAAAATATTTAAAAAGCAGTGAGTGCACTCCTGTTCACATTCTTCAGTGTTGAGAATGATGTCAATGTAATCAGCATTCTTAATTATGTCCTTGAAATGCGAGAAGTTTGCAAATCTCTTAGATGTTAAAAACAGAAGAAGAAAAAGAAAGAGGCAAGGGGTCATTTGAAATAAGAATCCACTCCTTAGAAAGAAACTCTAATTTACAGAAGGTCCTGATTACTATTGTTTTACCAAGACCTTGCTGAAACAGAGAAATTATTTATTTGTGGCATGACCTTGACAAACCTACTCCCTTCTGCAAGGAGAAAATTGAAAAGTAATAGCTGGCAATGACACATTCGCACTGAATCTCAAATCTGTGTATTCAGATTCCTGTCATTGTTTTTTATTTTTCTTTTTTTCTGGAGCAGGAAAAAAAATGTCTCTTGAATTTCATTCATTTAAGATTCAAACCTCTCAGGTACAGAGCTGTGCTGGAAGATGCTGAGTACAATGAATTTTTCCCACCATCACCACGACCATCCCCTTTGGGAGATGAAGCAGCATTGGACCAGCTTCCCAAAGGATCACATCTTTAGTAATTAGTTACTTGATCCAGCTCTCAATTAAGTCAATAGGAATCTTTCTCTTGATTTCAGTAGAACTGTACTGAGCTCTCAGTAAGTTCAGTGTGAGTTTCCTCCGCATAAAGACTGCAGGGTTTGCTATTAAATTAATTGCTATCTTTTGAGGGGCCAGATTTTGCAAATTGAAGAATTCTCTTGGCTCTTGCTGAAATCAATGGGATTCACAGGAGGTGCTAAGCTGCAAGTGCAACACCCCATCTGTATCCTGGCATTTGCAGCAGTCATAAAATTATGCTAGGAGACTGGATTATGACATTCTTGTGCAAGCAGATATGCTTAATGACTCTTTTAGCTAATCTGCACAACTGCCTCAGTACATAGGACATGGTTCTTAAAAAGACTTGCCAGTGTGCACAGCAAATGCTTTAAAAGTTAAAAATCTGTAATTAAATGCATGAAACAGGGCTTTGGGGGAAACAAAAAGCCCAGCATACAATTAGCATCCTCTAAAAGTCTGAGGTAGAGGAAGATCATCATATTTTGCCCCAAGGTAGCTCTCATATTTCTACCATTTTACACATCTCATATTAATAGGCCAACTGAGTGAGAAATAGAGTAGCAGTGGCCAAATCACAGATAACACTCCAGGAGAATTTCTGACAGATTGCAACATAATTCCACCCTTTTTCTTTATTTGTTTGTTTGTATTTTAGTTGCCAGACACTTTCACAGATCCATTTTTAATGCAGAAATTTATTATTTGTTCCTTTAATGGTTTCATAAAATATTTACCATGGTCTATTTAAATAAAGGAATGACATCATGCATAAAAAATGAAAAATAATGTGTCTGTAATAAGCTAGAGGTTACATTTAATGAAACAATGCCCATAAATGAAATTTCTTGTGAGTGCTGATGATGCTCATTTCAGATGAATGCACTTTGTATTTATTAGGTTTAAGCGTGCTCATCCTCAGCTTCTGTAATCGGAATTACAATATCCACTCAGATGAGAAAAGTAATTAAATCATTAAGACATACTTTCTTAGGGCTGGGTGATTCTATGGATATGCAACAGTTGGCTGGCTCCTGCCCTAAGCCCCTAGTGCAATAGATTAATTGTTTTCTCATTATTTCCCATGGAGTATCTATCCTCATAACAATATGCACGTACAGTCTAAGTAAAGGCTATGTGCCTCGTGCGCGCTCCAGCAACATGTGTATATATCTTTGGGCTACTGGCACAAAAGGCAGCAGATTCCTTGTATGAATAGCTATGGAGAATTACTTGCCACATCATGCTTGAGGCAAGACTCATGAGCGGCAGAGAAATGGCTATTGGACATTGTCAAGGTTTGGTAGACATTGAACTCTGACTTTGTCTAACTCTGTATTTGTCTAACCTATATTCAGTGGATTAGATGCAAAGCTGCACATATAGAATTCACTTTACATACACAATTTCAGTAGAACCCACTCCATAGAAGGATAAATTATGAAGCCTGCATTCATATATTCAATTACTATGTCCTTATGTGTTGCAAGTTTTCCAGCAAATGCCATGAAAAAGTTCAGGAGATTCGTAGTCCTTTAAGGTGTGCACAAATACTATAAATGAGTCTAAGGACGGAGTGGGCCTTCTGCCCACGATGGACCTTGCCTATTGAAAATATTATCATGCGGTCCCCTCACAGCATCACATACCCTGTGCCACAATAGAAGAAACTTTCAATACCCCCGACTCATCCCCATCTCCTACATCTCAGTCCCGTGCTGTTTGCATTGCCAGTGTGAAGATGATGAAAAACACCACCGCTGAGGTAGGAATCAGATAATGTCACCATCATAGTTGGGTAACAGGAGCTGATGGAAGAGTTAAAAGCTTTGTAGCATTCCTTATAAATACAGTCTCATTTTGGTGCTTCAATCAGTCCTTAGAGAGGGAATTTCCAGAGGTTGCCCGCCCAGAGTTAAGCTCCTAAGTGTTATTTGCATGTATCCCTGCTTCACATATGTACCCGTAAAGTCCCCAGTACTGGTGCCTGAAGTCATCTAATTTTAGATGTATACAGTGAAGGTATCTACATCTCAGCTGGTCATCTCATGTTCTCTTTGTAGTCAATGAAAAGAAATGACACAGAGCTGTGGTTCGTATATGCAGGGAGAAGACACAAAAGGCCAAAGCTCAATTAGAGTTGAAACTGGCCACTGTTGTGTCAGATAACAAGGGCTTTTTTTAAGTACAGTAATAGCAAGAGGAGATCTAAAGAAAACATTGGACTGATACTTGTTGAAGCTGGTCATCTGACTAATAGGGATGAAGAAAAAGCAGCATTCAGTGCGGGGTTTGCCTCAGTCTTTAATAACACAGATAAGACCTTGGGCTGCCTGGTCCCCTGAGTCGGAGGACCACGAGTGTGGGAACAGTGACTTTCCACTTGCAGACACTGAAATTGTAAAGGACCAGCTGTATCAGCTGCATGTTCACAAGTCCATGGGGCCTGATGGGATTCATCCCAGAGTTCTGAAGGAGCTAGCAGATGTTATGGCAGGACCCCTCTCAATGTGCCAAAGGTCTTGGGAGTCTGGGGACGTCCCTCCTGACTGGAAGCTAGCCAATATTATTCCAATTTACAAGAAGGGCATGAAGGAAGACCCAGGAAACTACAGACCTGTTAGTCTAACCTCAGTTCCTGATAAAATTACGGAGAAGATTATACTGGGTACTACTGAAAGGCATTTAAAGAATAATGCAATCATCAGGCACAGTCAATATGGGTCCCTTCCAACTGAAATATTCTATTCTATTCTATTCTATTCTATTCTATTCTAAATAACACTTACAGGAAGTGATTCATCTGATCCTAAAGCACACCTCTAAAATGGGTCAATGCTCTATAGATGTCCACCTTGTCAGATTAATCCTATTCTCAAGTATTATCATCTTCTCCTAAATATAAACCTACTCTCTACACCATAATAATCATTTTTCCAGTGGTGATTAACTTCCATTGAAAATTTATGAGATTTATAACCTAAGGTGCTTTAAACCCTATTCTACATGACCATGGAGAGTGAAAAAAAGAAAAAAAAGATAGTGTTAATACAATGTTAAGGTGCCAAAAGTAATGCAGACCGTGCATATTCTGTAATTTTTCTTTTACATGCTGGGCTGGAAACTGTTTTCCTGTCCCACAGAATATTTCCACATTTTTAAATATTTCAACTTCATATGAGGACAAGATAAAATTATGTGAGAAGAGAAAGAAGAGAGAAAGGACTGGCAGACAACCTCTCAAGCAAGACAGTAAGACCAAATGATTAGGCCTTTACCTTAGATGAACATGCTCCCATCCACACCAGCAGCTTGAACCAAGCACGGTGAAGACTTGAAAGTGCGTCTTCTTCAGTTGCCCAGGCTATTGGCTATTCTGTGCAGTCTCTCCTTTTGATGAGAGACTCCCTTCTGAGCCTAAGAAATCATTTTCCAATAAAAGATTAATCAAAATTGTATTTGATTCCCAAAACAGCTCTACTTGCTACGTTTTGCAACTTAAAGCAGTAATAATCTACATACTTCACTAGAAAAAAAAACAGAAGTTGGAACAGTTATTAGAAACTTTCTTTTGTATTATATTTTGACATTTCAGTGATAAGGAACTTAAAAGTTAATAGCAGCAGATTACCAAGTATTTTGTTCCTCTGCTGAGAAAAAGAAAGGAAAGGGGGAAGAGCCCTTGCATAATAAGTTGATTTTTAAATGTTCCAGTTAGACTTTGAAGTTCTTCATTCACTGAGTTGAATGTTAGTGAGTAAATTTACATTTTCTGTGAGCTTTGTGTTAAGCTAGGCAAATAAAAATGCTTTTTCAATCATGTATGACTCTTTATTTTTATTTTTCCCTCAAACCAAGAAAAACACTGATTCCTTATATAAAAGAATCTATGTGTGAAGATCTGAGTTTCAAGCTTCAAACATTTTGCTGTAGTTCTGTTCAAAACAAAAAAATTGTTGTTATTTATATTTTTAAACAACAGAAAAAGTGTTCTTTCAACAAAAACCTATAACTCAAAAATAGCTGAAGAAATTGTATCTCAACAATTGTATCAACTCCTTAAATATACTATTTTCTCAGATACAGACAAGCATGAAAAACGTCAAGCTCCTAAATGAGTGTTTCAGAAAGACATCCAATTTTTTAGGCCCTTAATTACTACATATGTGACCAGTGGCTGCTAGTAAAGAGCGAGAGTAAGCTGCCGCTCAAAATAATTGCATTATAGAATACACCATACTTCTAGTCATCATTTTGATATCTGATAGATACAAGGCATTGATCTGACAGTGAAACTATAAATTCAGACCACTAGAACTTCATTTCTGACGTTAAAACAAGAAAATCACATTGTTATGAGGACAGAATAAGTCCGCTGATCAATATGCACTTAAAAGATGTTCTTCCAGAGATGAAAAATAATTTAAAAGCAATTTTGCTAAGATATTTGTATGCTACTTTGTCTTTATTAACTCACATGTTTAAATCTCTTAATATATCTCTTAATAAAAATAATTTAAAAGCAATTTTGCTAAGATATTTGTATGCTACTTTGTCTTCATTAACTCACATGTTTAAATCTCTTAATATGGATATTAACCTTAAGCATTTTGTAACCTGCAAGTAGTTTGTCTCTGAATCTTTAAAAACTGCTAACTAAACAATACCACCTTTTGTCAAGCATAGATATAATTGACTTTTTTAATAATTTTGAAATTTGACAAGAATATTTTTACATTTTGGGAGAGAGTTAATAAATTATATTGTGTAGACAAAAGTTTCAAGTTTGGCCATTATTTTAAATGCTGTGAAATTCTTCTTGATTCATCACAGTGAAAATTCTTCATGATCTTTGGCAATATTTTTGAGCTGCTGTGGTGAAGCTGTTACCCTTGCAAGGTAAGAAAAGCTGCAACAGGAACAAAGGAACACACAAGAATTGAAATATCTACAAAGGGTGAGCTACAATAATGTGGTGATCAAAAGCAGTAACATATACACAGATGGTTAAAGGGTTAAAAAGGAAGGCATGTTGTTGAAGGCTTGCACAATAAAGAACTTAATACAGCAAGAAAATCAAATTGCTATTAGGAAAACAAACCTGCATCCATCCTTTAGCGTGACTGAGGAATTCTGAGAGTGGACAGCTGTGACTGCAAGAATAACAAATAAAGGAGGTTTGGAACTTGTCATTGGAAAAAATTTCTAACACTTTTCCTTTAGGAAAAATCAAAATGATGGCTCCCCAGATGCCACTCTGGAAGGTTCCTGTCCATTTCCCTTTCTCCCAACTGACAAAATGGTTCCATGGCTATAGCTCGAAAGCTGAAAAATTCCACTGCAGTTTTCTCAAATGGAATTTTCCATCAATTCTTAACCACAAAAATTTTGGGAACTTGCCTTCTCATCTTAATTAAGGGTTATTTTTTTAACAATTTTTTCAAGGGAAATAATTTCCATTTTTTCATCAGTCTTAATAATAAACATCCTGTCACTTAAAAAATGCTTTTTGTTTCTCATAATCTCTACAACATGAAAGTGAATATTTTCAATAATTTTGTGATCTTTCTACTAATAGAAGTCCAGACAGAAACAGGGGAAAACTGAAAATACTGAGACCTTAAATGAAGGAGAAACCATTTTGTTTGGTGTGAAAATACCATTTTATATAATAGCCGTAGGAGTTTTTCCAGGGTTTGTGGAAACTATTTGCTGAATGTCCTTTATAAGGTTATATTTACACAGCTATGTCAAGATTCCACTTACGTGTAATCTGAACTGCATCCAGATATACATGACAGGTAACACAATACCTTTTTATATTTCTCTTTAAATTTTAAAGAGAAACACTACATTCATGTTGAAGAAGCAATAACTGAAATATTTGCTCAAAAAATTATTAATTCAATAAATTTTGCCTTTATGCCACTGATGAAGTGGTCAGACAGATTACAGATTACCTTATTCATACTTACTCAATATAACAGCTGAATAAGACCAAGCCCTAATAACTCTATTTTAATTATTTTATTTCTAATTTGATAACATTTTGATACAGGAAAAATAGAAAGCATTCTCCAGAATTTGAGAAGTAATTTACCTGAAAATTTAAAGAAATTACTTCCAAAAGGTGTTTGAGCTGTATCTATTTGCAATTGTTGGCTATATCAGCCTGAAAGCTAAGACTTCACTACTGCAGCTTCATGAATAGTTATCCAAATCAAGCAATAAAAAGCATTACTGTTTCCTGTCTACGTGACCTAATTGTGCTAAACTACTTTCCACATTGGCACAAATACAGCATTGATTAAATAAACCTTTTGCAAAGGTTTACAATCCACCAGCTCCAAAGAAAGTTTTACTTGTACAAATGTTCGCAGACAATAATGGGAGAACATGCTGAACTGAAATCTATTTGGACAATTTTTCAGCAGCAGATTTCCATACTACCCAGTCATCCCTGTTAGTTTGTGGCACACAGTGTCTGACAACTGAAAAATATGTAAATTGCTCTATACTTGTTATGAACGCTGCTCCAGATTTTGTTCAAAAGCTGTAACAGACTGGGCTGCTCAGCATAATTTTTTGAAGCATTTGCAAAGCTGGTACCAAATCCTGCCCTCTTCCCATATGTATACCCCTCATTTGATTTCCATGGCAGAAACGCCCATTTAGTTACATGAAGAAAGTCATTTAACCTCAACTCCATTTCCCTCAACTCCATTTTCCTCCCGTTATACACACACACTACATAGAAATTTTCAGTCTTGGTTATTATTTATGGAGAGCTTTCAGGATTACCTTTTACAGCTGATTTATAAAAGTAATCACCTGCCTCAGACCAAAATGTAGCACTTGAACTTAAAATGCTGCTTCTGATTTGAAAGATGTCATCTGCTTGAATAAAATCCTTCGTTTGAAGCACAGAGAATTTTTTTGTGATAGAAAAAAAATCCCAAATTAATTTAAAATTCAGAATAATCTTTTTACTGAAACCACTTGAATATGTATGCAGCTTGAATTGGATAAATATTGTATTTTTAATTAATTGTATAATGAGACGTGTGCCTTGTGAAAACATATATGCACATATTATTTCATTAACAGCCATTTGAACCAGTAATACTCAGGGTTCAAAGCAGATTATTCTGTTCTTTATGTGGATCCTTATGACAAGCCTGGATTCCATTTTAAAGAGAAACATTACACTAAACAAAAATTGATTCAAGCAATGTCAAAAACATGTTCAAAATTTCTCTCCCAGATATACAGGGCAGCTTTCAGATCTTGCACAGAGTTCTGCTCTAATGCTCTCTGCTCCACATAGGACCCTCTACAGCCCCCGCCAGCAGTATAAACTGACTGGCTGGTAGCAGGCAGGAGGAACTCCTGGTAGAAGGAATAAAACATGCCACCTCTGAAACAGGCAACTTTTGATGTTCGCTCCTAGCTGTTTAGTCACTCACAGCTTTTTAGTCAGTACCTTGACCTGCTAAACCTCGAGGAATGTTCCAGTGGCCACCACACCATAACTTTTACTCATATCCAATGCTTTGGGATCTGAAGAGACATCCAAATGGTAGAACAGACCCTTTTGTCTTAAATTAAATAGCTAGTTCCACTGTACGAATTTTACATGTCGTTTATTTTTCTTCTCTATAGATGAGCCTGCGTTTATTATATAACAGAAGGTGGCATTCCAGATTGTTTGCATGATGTAGACACAAAGGTTTCATTTTTAGCACACTTCGTAAGTATTTTGCATAGACAGATGAAGATGCAGAACACACTGTAAGCAAAAGCAACATTTCATGCCTTCATTTCACAATTAGGCTTAGCTCTTAACAAGTCACATTCTAATTCCCACCAAGCAAGTATGAAGAGGGCATCTGATCTCAAATACCTTATTCATGCAACGAATAGGTTCAGCTAAAGTGCAACAATGAATAAAATATGGGAAACGTATTTCTGAAAGGTTATTTTACTGTGTCACCAAGTTAATTCTGGCACAAGATGACTCAAACCATCTGCAGCTTGAACAAGAAGAATTAAACATTTTGACAGGCCTGAAACCTCATACTTTGATTTTCCATTTTTTAAAATCCCAGTTTAATTCCACCTCACTCCTCCCTTTTTCTAATGTGCTCTTTGCCATTATCTCTCCATTAAATCCAAGTACTGAAAACCCCCCACTGTTTGACACTCTTAACCATAGGTTGCTAAGGTTGAAATGAAGTACATGTTAGTTGTTCGAAAACAGTCACCTTGCTCAGAATGCAGACTCCAGAACTTTTTGCAAGGCTGACTTAGAGCAACCTTAACATATTACCCACAGTTTGTGTGGGTTTGAAATGCAAATGTTTACTTTCTACTGTAACATAAACATGATTTGTTATGCAGGGCACTGACACTTCTTATCATACCTCTAAGAAATGATATAACTGCCACTCTTAAACACATTTCTTAACACCAGAATGCTTGAAATGCATACTTTGGGTAATGACAATGTATAACAGCGAACGCATAAACCAATATACACTGACCCTCATTTGTAAATTTAGGCTCTAATTCAGGAAAAAATCTGCACCATATTCTTCTGTTTAAGAAAGCATTTAAATATTGTTCTCTATGAGGATGGAATTCTTAATGTACTTACAATGTTCATAGAATATCAGGTTGGAAGTGACCTCAAGGATCATCTGGTCCAACCTTTCTTGGCAAAAGCACAGTCTAGACAAGATGGCCCAGCACCCTGTCCAGCTGAATCTTAAAAGTGTCCGATGCTGGGGAATCCACCACTTCCCTGGGGAGATTATTCCAATGGCTGATTGTTCTCATTGTGAAAAATTTTTCTCTTGTGTCCAGTGGGAATCTCCCTGGGAGTAACTTGTACCTTTCACCTTTTCCATTTGACTCCTTGTAAAAAGGGAGTCTCCATCTTCTTTGTAGCCACCCTTTAAATACTGGAACATGGTGATAAGGTCTCCCCTTTTTCTCTCAAGATTGAACAAACCCAGGTCTCTCAGCCTTTCCTCATATGGCAGGGTTCCCAGTTCTTTGATCATCATGTTAGAGAGTTTCACTGCATCCCATCCTTATGTATTTTTTCTTCCCCTGTCCCTTTTCCTTGCCATCTGCCTTTCAGTGTTAATTACATTTATCTGTCTAAATTTTTGCCACATGCCGCATTTTTTATTGAGCCAAATGATACAGTGTACATGCATTTTACTGGCGAATTTATGGCTAGAGGGCCTTCTTTTTTCTGTCCTTTATGGAGAAGAACAGTTCTAGTTTTAATGCTTTGGCACGTAAGCTTTAATAGCATCCATGCATCTGCTCCTGAACTCCTCACTTAAGCTCCCTGTGTATCATCCAAGACGGAAGCTATATGCAGAGAGAACGTTTCTCATCACTCCATTTTCACACTTGTTTCTCAATACTTTTCATTACTGCTGAGCACCTAGTCCTAAAACCTGAAAGATAAGTGAAGATACACAAAAGAAGGCTTCTCCCTCAACAAAAAGCCTCAAGCTTTCAGTGAGATGAAGCTAGGCTCCCAGAGACCGTCCCACCCAAACCTCATGCCTGCTTTAGGAGTCTTAGCCTTTCCTACCATTGAGTTTCTGGACTCTGCATGTGTGAAGTGATTTCTTTCTGCTACTCCCAACCTTTAAATGCCAAAATTATACATATGAAGAGAAAATAGAAACAGCCTTAGCCAAGCAATTATGGCCAAATAATTTTGGATTTCCATTAAAATCTGAATTACATTCTTCTAGGATTTGTTTTGGGTTTTATCATTTTCATGATTGTTGCTTAATTTGTAGCTGATAGATCCAAAATGCTTTTCCAAATTGGATGCAATTTCTACACTAAATAAAAAGGCAGTCCACAGTTTTAAGAACACTCCTTAAATGTATGGGCCGATCCAACAATAAGTTTTAAGGAATAAAGCCGTTAACATTTTGTAACGTCAACCAATTCTTTTTTTGTAAACACATTATATACTTCTGTTTGAATTTAATCACTTACTAAGCAGCTAAATAATTATTTCAAGCTAATGAGAATTAGTTTTGAAGTTGTTAGTATTAATGAGAAATCACCATATCCATATTAGTGTTGCATAGTACTAAATAATTGATACCTCAATTCACATTACCGCTTGGAGGATACTAGCAGCAAACAAAATTATTAGTTTCATTTTGTCAGATAACTTGCAAAGCACAATTTTTTTATGGTTTTTAAAAGCAAGTATTTTGAAATGAAAATAAAACTATACTTCATTACGACAAAAAAAATAACAGCCTCCAGATTTAGAAGCACAATGTTGTATATTTGTTTTAAAGATGTAAGAGAAGGAAGGACAGAATCATAAGAATTCAGTGGGAACCTGGAGCACTCAACACTTCCTAGGAGATTTTCAGCTTCTTTTAGGAATAAGCCCTAGAGAAACTGTTTCTTTCTTTTGTTCATATTCTGCCCTCTTCTCTTCCAAGGAAAGCAATACATGTTTTGCACCTCTCAAGACTGGGCTCATCGTTCCCTGTTCATTGGAATTTTAAATCAGTTTCTATTTTGTTGTTTTTGTGAAGTATTCTGTGTGGTCAAACAGCTTTTCCATTAAGCTAACAGGAGTGATAGATGGCACTTCCCAGGCTGCCAACTATTTCACAATCTATAGTATCTTAAAATTCAGGAAAACAAGAGTATGAATATTTCCGGTCCAAACAGTGTTACAAGGACAGCATGGGAACACAAACAGCAAGCCAAATTATCCTCTGTTTATAAATCACAGAATTCTCACTGAAAAAGAAATCTGCTGATTTACACTAGATGAAAATGTCTGTAGAAGGAATATAATTACCTTCTGATAACATACTATCATTTTTCTTTTTAATGTTCTATGACTTAATGATGAATACAGTCTCATCTCTTAATCTTTCTGTGCAATCTGCAGTAGTTTATCCCTCAATATCAAATGTCTCTATATACAACCTAACGATATTAATAATTATTTTTCTTGTGATCCAGACAACATGCTTGGGAGTACTACTACTCTAGGTTTTGTAACTTTTTGAGGTTCAGCTTATTCCTCTCTCTCTTTCTCACATCTTCTTATGAATGTACCATAGTAACTGTCTCTGGCAGTTCTAGACAAGATTCTCAGGGCAGAATTTTCCAGGCAGTATAGTTTTTAGTCCTTTTTCAGTTTAGTTGTTGTGGGCCAGCAGCTAAGCACCACAAAGCCACTCCCTCACTCCCCCACAGTGGGGTGGGGGAGAGAATCAGAAGGGTAAAAGTGAGAAAACTTGTGCGTTGAGATAAAGACAGTTTAATAAGAAAAGAAAAAAAAAAAAAAGGCAAAAGAAGCAAAGAAAAACAAACTCAAGAAAAACAAGTGATGCAAAAACCCCAATCACCCACCACCAGCCACCCGATGCCCATCCAGTTCCCAAGCAATGGCAGCCCTAACAAAATCACCCCCCTCCGGTTTTATTGCTGAAGATAACGTCATGTGGTATGGAATAACCCTTCGGTCAGTGGGGTCAGCTGTCTCAGCTGTGTCCCCTCTCAGCTTCTTGTGCACCCCCAGCCTACTCGCTGGGGGAGCACAGTGAGAAGCAGAAAAGGCCTTGACGCTGTGTAAGTGCTGTTGACTGAAAACTAAAACATCCCTGTGTTATCAGCACTGTTTTCATCAGAAATCAAAAACATAGCACCATACTAGCTACTATGAAGAAAATTAACTCAATCCCAGCCAAAGTCAGTACAATTGTACAATCTGTAGTACACATCGCTTTCTCTGCTTTCCCTGAAAAATTATTTCATGGTCTATTCATACTCATTGTAAGGAAGCTTTTCTTTGCTGTATTTTTCCTCGAGTAATTCTATTGCCTTTGGAAAAAAGTCTATTCTTTAAAATTCTTGATGCCTTTCCATCCATCAGCCTATCACCCCTCTCCCACATAACCAAAACTTTATGTAGTTGGCACTTTTATCTGCAATCACACTTCCTGGAGCCCCACAGCTATTTTGTTCTTTTGACAGAAACACTTTCTACTGTGATATTCTTTGCGAACATGAGCTCGACGTTCTACCTGACCTGGTCATGTTTTCTACATCACCCTTAGCTACCCAGTCATTTTACACCTCCTTGTTTCTATGGGTAGGCACGTGATGATTTACCTGAGACAAACTCCCTGTCTTCTAGCTTTCTAGCACAGGATACTATGGCTCTTTCTATATTAACCCATGTCAATCCTCTCCATGCTCGCACTAGAAATCCCCCTTGCTCTCCAACCCAAGGGCCACATTTAAACTCCCTGGCACAAGTTTACTCCTGGGCCATGCCTAGGAATAGCTTGTGAGAGTCCTGGTTACCTCAGGTCAGAGGCATGCCAAGAATCCTTGTAACCATTCAACAGTACAGACAGACAAGTTACAGCATCTGGGCCCTTGACCTTGATTTGTCCAAGTATTTGAATACACTTACCATAAATCCCATAGTCCAAAATTATTTCTTCAGAGGGAAAAGGTCTCCTCTTTTCTACTTTCAGGGATCTCAAAAATGATAGGCTTTCATGAAAAGAAAAGTATATTAGCAAATGCTTATTCACACACGATGTACCTGAACAGGGAATACTGACCATGGGAATTGGAGTTAGCAGGTTTGGTTTTCTTCACATAGAATCAGGGAGGGTCACATTCAGAATCATATCCCTAGACTAGGGCCTGGAAACAATGTTTTTTAAAAAAATTTTGCAACAAAACGTGACACTAAACTCCAAATATCCTGTCTAAAAGGAAACAATGTAAATCACCTGTGTTCCTCAGACCATGGTGAAATACTTATGTCTATACCTAAAAAGGTCTTTCAAAAACACTCTGTTATGATCATAAGCGTTGCCAAATTAGATGAAGGGAATGGTCTGTGTGGTTCAATAAACAGATGCCAACACAGAATAGCTTCTAAAATGTGCAAGAAAAAACAGAAGGCCACAATCGTGATATACTCTCTCTTTTGAAATAGTGTAACCTTCTTGGGCTATGCTTTGAAATGCATCTTCTAGATCACTTTAATCACTGGTGTATTGAATGCTCTCATTACCCATTTCATGTCCAGCCTGTGTCTGAATCAAACAAAATTTGGGGTTTTTTTAATACTAAATAAAGATAATTACAAGTTGTCAGAAAAAAATCCCAGTGAAAAATATGTTTCTTTAGAAATATTTTTCAATAGTAAATTTTCAGTTCTTTCAAAATATTGCTTTTTAAACAAAACAAAAATGTTTCCTTTTATTTTGAACAGTTATATTTCATTCTGTCCTTTTTATAATTTCTGCTTTTTTATTTCTCATTCAATCTTTTTAAAGCAAAACACATATATTAACAAAATAAATTTTGGTGGAGATTTTGAAAAAAGAAGTTATTTATTGCTATTTGATAAAAGGAATGGCAAATTTTCAATTCCTATCTCTTAATGCCTGCCTTTATAATTAGGTTTCTTTACCATTATTTGAGATGTGTCTTGCTGGGAAAATTTTTCGAGACTATGTAGAGTATTGGCACACTGTGATGTTTTTTATGGGAATGGATTGCTATTTAGGGGAAATAAATGCTTGAGAGAGCAGGGAGCCTTCACAGAAGAAGAAATATTAAAGGGAACTAAGATTTCAGTACAGTTCTAAGAAAAGTTTTGCCTGATTAAAGACTCCATGTTTCAACTAATTTTTAACAGGAACATAGGACTGGAAGGGATCACCTATGCTATTGAATGTAGCTTCTGCAATGGGGTACTAGAGGAAAGATCCATTGCACATTTACTTCAGTCATCCCCACACAAAGGGTCACCAATTCCTTTCCTACAACCTAAAAGAACCTCATGACTTGCAGTAGAAAACTGAAAGCTACAACTCCAGTGTAGGGAATTCCTCTGAAGGGAATTTGAAGAGACTGAGAGTGTTACCAATGTCCTACAGCACTTTTCTTATTTAGCGTTTGTTAAATAAAGATTTACTGTGACTCAGGCTCAATCTCTGCTGTCTACCTACTCTCATATTAACTCATCTTGCGTAAGCATAGATGAACCGTATGAATCGAGAAAGCGGACCACATCCTACAATGTGGAAGAGTGGGTCAAAACTAGTACCTGCCAGTCTGAGCTGTAGATTCGTACTGTAGTCTCTTAAACATGTAATGGCTCCAGGAAAACTGGGAGCGGCTGCTTCTTTTGCATGAAGCTCAGGCGAAGGCAACTCTCCCCACGCAATTTCCAGTAGTCACCTATGGATCAGCAGGGAAAAATCCACTCCCCAAGCAATCACAAGCCAAGAAAGATGTCATTAATATACAGTGTGATGAAGTGACTTACTCTTGATTCAAAGACATCAAATGTCCAAGGACTTGTATCCCAAACTTAATTTCCAGCCTCCTTAAATTCTCCTATTTTGATATGCAATCCCTTTCAGTAGCTTACCAAGCATCATTTTAAAACAATTTTGATTCCTTCTCCAGTTGGCTATTTGGAAGACCATTCCACTAATTCACCTTGTCTTTTTTTTTTTCCCCTAAACTTGCTGAAGACCAATTTTGATCTTTTAACTTCAGAACCTTTTTCCTGCTTGATATTGGTTCTCCAAAGGTATTTGCAGAAAGTTAACCCTTTTGACACTCAGTTGGTTAGGTTAAAAAGGCAAAATCTTTTAATCTGCCAAATAAGGTTTAACCAATGCCTTTTACAATGGAAAACACCTGAACCCAAGTAAAGTCCTTGGCAATTCATAGCCATCTTCCAGCTAAGGATTGATCTTTTTTGTCTTCCAATTTAGAAATCCTCTATTTATAGCAGTAGTTTTTATTACTGGTTTCTGAGTGCCCAGTATTGTAATTTGAAACTCTCGAGTTTCATCTCATACTTCTCAGTTGCCTGAGTCATCTGATCCCCCCTGCCTTCTTTTAATGGATGATTCCCTCCCCACCCCCTATTTCAGCATTACCTCCCAGCTTTATGCCCAGTCCTGAATTTCAGAATCACATATTTAGTTTCCTACATTTGGGTCATTAATGAATATATTAAACAGGATCTGTCACAGATTGATCCCTTGAGGATACTAGCAGTAGCCCTTCTCCATCCCAGTTATCTCCTGCATATCCTCCCCTTTCAACAGCTCTTTAATCCACCCCACATTCTCTATTAATTGCCATCATCTCCACCTACAGTACTAATTTCCTATGCAGCGTTGTAGAAAGTGCTTTTCTGAAATCTAAAAAGATAAAGCCACTGTATTACCTTACACAAAAAAAAAAAAACAAAATAAAACAAAATAAAATAAAATATAGATAATAGGCTAATCTCACAAAAAAAAAACCCACATTTGATAAAACTCCCCAGTAATTTATCCAATTTTCCATTTGCCTTCATTCCTTAATTATATTTTCCTTCAAAATCTCTTCTAATACTTTGCCTAGTAACAGGGCTGGTTTTAGATACAGATTTGGGAGGCAGCTGCCAAGGGTAGCCACTGTCTTGATGCCTGCTTACCTTGCCCCCACTTTCTCTGTGTCTTGTCTCTGCTTCCCTGACAGCACTGGGAGCAGGAGCCAAGAGAAGGGAGAAGAAATATGTGTCACCTCCAGCCCTTTCCTTCACCGTCCGACCAGCTCCTGCTGTCAGTGCTGGTTGTGGTGTGGAGGTAGAGGAAAGAAGATGGGAGAATGGGAAGACTGGGAACAGGGTGAAACCTGTGAGCATTGCTGGGTGCCCGGTGTGGAGACTGGAGCAGATCCTCCTCCTGCCACGAGGGAAAGAACAAGAAGGTTGTCTCAGAGGAAGAGTAGGAGACTGTGTCCTGTGCTGTTATGGACTGGAGAATGAGGAGCTGAGCCAGAAGACGGCACCCTACAGAAATAAATCTTATCTTGGAGGAAGGTAAAGGGATACATGAAGGAAGGAAGGGACACATGGAAGGGTAGAGAAACAGGAATAAATTTTTTATGAATGGGCTCTGTGGAAAAAAGAAGAGGCTCTGGGAAGCTGAGAAGCCTGGGAGCTACAGTCCTTACTTCTCACACCCAGCAAGGTAGGCTCTCTATGTCCTGAGCACATGGTCTATGTTGAGCCTGGGCCAGCATCCTTTCTATGGGGTGAAGGCTCTCTCTGGAAGAGATCAGAGATTTGATTAGCAGGGTAGGGACAGAGGGGAAAGCACCTCAAACCAGTTTCTTCCAGTTGTCCCTATTTCACCAGAACTTTAAAAATTTCTTCAAGCCCCTTATTGCCTACTCTGTCCTCTCAAAATCCTTCTTTGCTCCATCACAAAGCTGAAATGTCACCACAAACAATGAGGACAAAATAAATATCCCTGACCCTTACCCACACAGTGGCAAAATTCAGTTTTGCTCACACAGTTAAGAAGCCCTGAGTTGGCCCTGGTGAGACGAAAGAGAGCAGAAGATTGTGGGGGAGGAGGGGGAGTTATTTTTAAAAGATTGTTACTGGTTTTCATATTCTCTTATCATACAATCCTACTGTACCAAAAATGTTCATTAAAAATCCTTGCTGCTGGACTTGCAATTTCCTGCACTAGTTCCTTCAGTAATCTAGAATGGAGATTATCTGGATTTTGTCACGCTGAGCAATCTAAGCTTTGCTTCTTAGAGCTACGTTTTGCTGCTTCTGCTTTGCCTAGAGCTACTGCATGTAGTGCAGTTACAATGACTGATTTATAACTGTGTCAGAGATAGTGTACAATATACAAAACAAAGGGTTAACATGCTAATCTTCTTGCATTCAAACAGAAACACCCCAGTGGAGCCAGTCACTGAGATAATGAAATTATAGCTCAACAGGAAGATCCTGAGAAAGGAGTGTAATGGTTTTAATAAACAAGGATTGCTGATGTTGGGAAGGGAGCCTTTCTAGAGGCTTAATTAATCAAAACAGCTAGGGAACACCTAAGCAACAACTATAAATAGTGCAAGTAATTGTTCTTTATGCAAGTACTTCACCGAGTCAGAATGTAACTTCCTAATTTAGCTGTGGAATGATAGAGAGAGTGCAGACTGTATACAATGTCCACAGGTTCATAAAGTCATAGATACGTTTTAAATCATTTAACAAAATGATTACTCTGTTGATTGGCTAGGAAATGTGGTTAGGAAAGCAGAGTCTATCATCTAAAATGAGATGTTCGTTGTATCGTTTTCCTGTAAGGGACTTACAGTAAGAAACTGTATCTGGAGGTTGCATCCAAGGCACTTCGTAACAGCTTGGACAGTGTCTTGGATGGTGTCTTTTCTTTCAAGTTTAATAATATGTGATTGTTATACCCTACATGAGAAAGGAGTCATTCAGGTGAATACCTGGTTCAGAGCAGCGTTTCTTCCATGTACCCATGTGCTCTCCATGAGAAATATATCACTCTAACAACACTTTTTATGACATCCCGGCGTCAGCGGAACCAGCTGTCGAGGCTAATGGAAGTACACAATCTTCCTGATGATTTCTGGAATAATCCAAAGGAGAAGATGATGACAATTACCTTTGAGACACCTGCTTCTAAAATGGCACATGCTCATTTTAAACAGTCTGTAATCTCACCTTGAGTGACTGCCAGGCTTCATTTGGATCCTTCATGTTTAATATATTATTTAGATTGCATGGTTTTAGGCCTGAAAGGAAGCAATTTAGATTGAAATTAGCAATAGAGTGTGGAATTATACTGACAGGCAGTGGAAGTTTAGACAGTTATTTCAAAAATATCACTCTCTGCTCTACATGTACCTCTATGGCACTAAAAATGTTTAGAGAATGTTAAGACATCACAGTTAAATGCTCAGAAATAACAATTCATAAGTTAAGATGTCAGGCTCTGGTTTTGCTCCTTTCTTTGTTTCCCAGGGCACTACCACCACTGGAATATCACACATACCTCTGGTTGTTGCCCATGATCAAACTGGGAGAAATGTAGGGAAGGCCTGTAAGGCTGACCAAGGGAAAGGAGAACGTACTTCATGAGATGTAAGCAAAGGAAGGCTTCTTGGCTTGTTTGGTCTAGGCAAATGAAACTTGAGTGGGAAGAGGAAGCTGACTAGAAATATATCAGAGATGATACAACAACAAGAAAGGAAGAACTATTTAAATCTAAAGAATAATGTTGGTACGAAAACAAAATAGTATAAATCCGGCACAAATAATTTGGGACTAGAGACTGGAAGAAATGCCCTCTTAGAACAGCCTCTTGATGACAGACGTAACAGCAAAAACCTTGCTAAATTTTAACTTTCTAATTGCAGTAGTCTTAGCTCTAACACTGTAAAACACTGACCGGCTTCTCATTTTAGATTATGTGAAATGCAGCCCTATGTCCTTTAAGTCTTGATATGGGAAGAGTTGTGATGATTATCTCCTTTTTATTTTTTTCTTGCAGACAAATGAGTCAGGAAACTTTCAGCCAAACTGGTGAAAGTTTCTGAAAGTAGAAGGTAATATCAGGAGCACTTTGACATCCAGAAATATATCTGCTAATGGTGTTCACTATGTGTCATGATATATGGAATTGCCATTCATCTTAAACAGCAGGCAGTTATTCAAGGAAACTACAATTTGCAGACACTGACAAGCTCTCATGCATGAGTTCCAGCTTCATTTCTTTTGCTTGCTGGGGACCACATACCAAAACCAGACCCCTATAAATCAGTTACATTAGTCTAATCCTGAGGTGACACAGGCATGGGCATGCGTGGTGAGACTTGTATAGAAAAGAAGCAGGCAGACTTGCTAGTCAACCTTGGGTTTAGTTGCTTGTCTTAGTCTAGCAACATTATGTTTGTTTTATGCAAATGAAGCCAAATAGCATTTATCATTTAACCATCCATCCATGCCTTTTAGAATGGTGGTCACACTATTACCTATGCACCAATCTTAGTTATACCTCCCATTTGCAACTTTATATTGTATAGTTAAGTTCTACAGAGACTGGAGAAAAAATTTCACTTACCAACATCCTCTAATTTACTTTTTTTTTTTTAACATAGAGCAGCTTCCACAGCTTTTTTATTTTAGACAACATATCTTTTCTTTTCAATCCAGCCAGCCTTCAGCGGCAGTGTATATTTTTAGGAGCTGTACAGCCATCTGGAAAGGTTTTATTTTTTTGTTATGTTTATCCTTTGCACTTTTCAGATTTCTGTCAACGTCCATGGTAACAGCTGCTATAATAGTCTCCATTCTTGTGTGGTTTGAGAGCTGCACAATCGAATGTGGTTTGCAGTCTAGACTTCAAGCAACCACCAATTTGTAAGACCAATAGTTGGGGGTTTTTGCCTTTGGAGACTATTATATAGGTGTCATAGGTGTCGTTTCTGCGTCCTTTTTGCTCCTGGTTTATTTCAAGGGTGGTTGATCAGAAGACTATGCATTAGGTTTTCATACGCATATATGTGTGTATACATATATATAAAAAAAAAAAATCCTGAAAATGTTGACTTTTGCATTACAGGTTTTGTGGGGTTTTTTTCCTCTCTACTCCTATCATCCACCTTGTAAATTAAATTATTTTCCTTGTTTGGGAGAGCAGAAACTCTGAAGTGTTGCAGTTCATGTATGGCTGTATTTTAGTTTTCATGAACAGTAATAACTTGCATAGGCATACCATTATTCAACCCACAGAATTAAAAAAAGAAAAAGTGCTATCACCTCCAGGTACAGACATGATAACTGTTTCAACAGGTAAAAGCAGTAAATAAAGCAAAATTTTAAAAAAGTAGCTGAACCTGAGGGAGATATTTGTGAAGGTGCATTGTATTAATCCAAGCTGAAATTTGAGATGCCTTGACTGTTAAAAGTAAAAAGTGCCAAAAATTACCTAATGATTGTAAAATATTTTGAAACAAGTTCCATAAATATTTATGGTAATTACTGGAAGGAAAAATATTCCAATAATTTGCTATCCTGGATTCAGGAGTCTTATGGTATACGATCTATATTCACAGATGAACTTACTTGCCTAACTTTTAGGGGCCTACGTCCCAGAGAGCATCAGCAGCTCTGAGAAGGGTGTCTGAGTATTGACAGCAGTCAGCAAGCTGAGCAAAGAGCTACCTGCATAACCAACAGCAAATACCAAGGTGGGATTTGTGCCTGAAAACGTGTCTCCTGGGGGCTTAGGTGTTTAGACCTCGGTTTCTCTCATGCATCTTTCTTTAGAGGCATGCAAGGCAGGTGCCTAGTCTGATCTGGAAGCTGATGTAGTCAGTGGAGAATATGCAGAGAGTGATTCATCCCACCCTAAAACCTGAACAAGCATTTAAGGAAATTTCACTGGCAAAAATCTGTATACCTGGGGTATTATATAAAGATTTTAATGACTGTGTACTTGGAATTCAGTGTTTAATTTCAATCTCCTAAAATTCAGCTTTTGCACAAAGGTCTGTGGACTAGGACATTAGTCTCAGAGGCCCTATCTGTCCAGAAAGGATACCAATATGTCCCTTTTTTTCACACGGCAAGTTTAGGAGGAGAAATATATTTCTCTGAGTTATTCAGATTTTGCAGCAATGGGCCATGTAGGTACCAAAGAGAGATACTTTACGTCAGAGGAAAATGGAGATTCTTACTTGGAACCTGTCTTCCAGCTAACCAGCTCTTCAGTTCACCAGTGAGGACTTTACCTTTCCTTTACACAAGCTAAACAGAAAAGCCAAATTGCGGCTAGCAAATTTTCGTGACCTTACTCTACCTCTGTATCACATGATTATGGCAGTGCCTCTGAAAAATACCATGGATCTACGAAGCCAGATCCTCCTTAAAAAAAATTAACTTTCTGCAAAGTTTGACCAGCCTTAAAGAATAAGAAGGAGAAAAAGAAGGAGAAAAAAAGCCCCGTGAATTGCTACCCAGTACAGCATATTGAACTGTAGGCCCAGCAACGTCAGCATATCAAAGAAAACAGCTCTAGGGAACTCTAAACATCATCCAGCAGAGAAAAATTTTGTATACAACGTAAATATTGGACTGCCTGTCTTTCTATATTGTTATTGCTAAGCTCTTTACTGTTTAACCTGTATGGTACAGTACCTGTCAGTCTCTGTTGTACCTGAAAGTTCCTGTAAACAAACAGCATTATGATAAATCTCTTGAATTTCCCTGAGGCATTTTTGCTGCCGCTGGAAGCCTGAGGTCACTGTGCAGTCACTCCTGCAAATATCCCCCTTGACTATCAACTAGGAGGGCACAAGTCTGGATGCTGTGACACTGGAATGCTTTAATAAAAAACTCGCAATACAGAGCTTCGGGAATCACCATCTTTAACAAGTTTGAGAAATCTTTTCATTTCTTCTAAGGATCAGGAAAAAAAATCATGCCTGTCAAACTGTCAATGTGCAGAAGAAATTGTCCCTGAGCATATGCTGTTAGTGAGCAGACAGATCTAGCAGTGAGAGTCCTGCTACTTCATCATGATCCACTGACAATTCACATGAAGGTGCTTGCCTCCTCCAAGACTCAAGCTACAGGGAAACGAACTACCAGTTTGGATTAAATAGATAAATGAAGAAAATTGGACATTGTTTTTTCACTGATAGAGACTGGAGGTCAGACTCAAACAACCTAAGGCACGCTAACACCTAAAAATGAGATGCTTAGATGTAGCGTGATGATTCAGAAAATCTGAGTTAGTCATCTTAGGCTCTTAATGTAGAGCTACTTCTGAAGAGCAGCCCTTGTAGCCTGCACACTGTGGAGCCTTCTAGAGCTGGACAGTGACTAACCAATTGTCCTGTCTTAACTCAAGGCTATATGCCAGAGATAGGATATGTCTACCCCAACTTTAGGCATCTGAAAGTCAGTTTTCTGTCTCTAGGCTACCTCTGTAGTCCACACAGAAAAGCAGGATGGTTAAATCGCCTTCCAGGAGACCCGTTCCACAAGGTGAAGTATTTCCGTAGATACACCTATTTGTCTCCACTGACTTAGGCTTACACAGATAACTTTTGAACGTGCACATTTCAGAGAGATGAAAGTCATCATAGGTGGCTTAACCCATTTCCCATGAAGTTACATTAAGTGCATAAATACACATAGTACTATGAGAAAGGTGTCACTTATTTGCACTGACTAGACCATTATGGGAATTACTAGTGTTCTCTATTTGTCTATTTATTTATCTGTGATTATTTTATTTTTTTTAATGTGAACCAAAAGAAACAACCTGTGGTTTGCTCAGTTGTCAGTGACGTTCTTCTGTATTTCTCAAAGTATGTCACACTAAGAGAAATCCTGACATTCCTGAGATCACAACTCACAAGAGATTTCTAACTTGAGGAAGCAAAAAATAAGTATTTTCTTATGTGAAGCACATGCCTTTATCCCAGTGGGAAGTTTAAATCAACACTTGAAAGGCTATGCTGTGGCTCTGTTCCCTTCTTTCCCTCCACCCCACTCAAATCCAGATCTCTGGATTGGAAGTCAGAACTCTGTCTTGCAGCTTAGTTTTCAAAACTATCTTATGTCACAGAATGACTCGCCTTTCCTATTTTATAATTTATGTGTATGAAGAGTAATTTTATATCATACATCATTACACGTATGAAAACATGAACATGTTCTATTTATAAATCTTAACCATAAAACGTGAAACCACCATTATCCCAGTTTTCATTTCTGAGCCAAGCAATAGAGAAAACCTTATTCCATGTGGACTACTTAGACAGGTGTGTAAAGAAAATAATATTGTTAGATTTGCAGAAAAACCCTGAAAGGCTTCCAAGAACCTTAAAAAAAAAGGCTTTCTTCTAGTTCCGTTAGATCTTATGGGAACAGGAAGAAGAGAAGACTTTGCTTGTGCCATTATGCGGACATCAGCAAGATCAGTGTAAAAATGTTCCCATTTATTTGGATGACTTAAAACAGCTGGAAGATGAATTTGATGATCAAGGAAGACACATTCAGCCCATGTTTGCAGGCTAGCCTGGCATAAATTCGGGATCTGCTCTGAAACTGTAAATCTGGGAGGATTTGCAACACTCCATTGCCCATCCACCTCTCTGTCCTTGCCCCTATCAGTAAGGCCTCCTCAGGCAACTACCTGGGAAGCGATGTAGAGACCTATATAAATTGGGTAAATAGCCAATATTTTTTATTACCTCTGCTAACATAAATTTACACAGACCCAAGCCCTTCTCCTATCCTCACATTTTTCCATGACTGCTCACTGCAGACCACATGGGATGCACTTACACTGAATGCTATCACAAGCTGTATGAAATCTGGAGGCCCCTGAGATCTATCCCAAAATGTCCACAATGTCCTTATAAACAGTATATATTTGTGGTCCCTCAGGAAGCCCAAACAGGCAGCTGAAGATCTCCTTGGCGCTTGCAAGAATCCTTGGCCATCTTTGCAGCTACAAGACGGAACAACCAAAAGCTCTGTAACATGCCGTAACTACCCGACTCAGACACGTGCACAATGTAGGGATCTACCATTGCCCCCCTCTCTGCAACTGTGTTACCCAAAGGCACTTCTACCAGCAGCTAATGAGATGGGAAATTCTTACCACCCAGAAGCTGCCTGCTCGGCCAAGTATGATGCAGCCAAGCACCTCTCTCCAGCCAAGCTCTTTGGGGTGGTCAAGAAGTGTCTTGCATCCATTGAGGAAGAACAAACTCGTATAACACCCTCTGCATGCATACATAGATGCTGTTGTTCACATCTCATGCCTAATAACAAGTGTATCTTGTTCTTTACGATCCAAGAAGAAAAAAAAATGCATACAAATGAAGCATATATGTGTATCTTTGTAAATATAGATCAGAACATCCTTTATGTGTGAGTCAAGTTTTGTCCTGTAATACAGGAAATAAAAGCCTTCCCAGAAAATGGTGTCATGCAGATTTCTAATGTTTATTATCCCAAGTGAGATGATGAAGTTACTTTTGTTCTCCACACAAAAGTGGGTGCAGTGAAAACTGTGTGTGAGTTGTCAGCACATTTGTGTTTTGAAGGGTTATTGGTGTGAATAGCAGGTGAAGTGTAAAGAAAAGGCTCCAGCTGTTTCTTGTTTTGAATTCTTCCTTGGTGCAAGCACCGAGAGTAAATACTGGAATGGAAAAAGTTAAACTCATAAGTGGCCCAGTTACACTCAAAGAGAAAAGAATTAAACCCCTTTTTTGTTAGTGTGCTATGCGGTTCTGCAACATTGATTTCATTCACACATAGTGCACAGCTGTTTATTGAGTCTGACCCTTGAGGGGACGCTGAAGAAACACTGGAAATGAAACCACTCAGAAAAAGACAGTTTTCCTTTCCTGTTTACTTGATAGATGTTTCATATTTAAAAAAAAAAATCAGAAAAAGGAAGCATTTCTTATATAACAGTGACTTGCAAATTATTGTTTCAAATATTAGCATAATTATTTCAATACTTCTGATGTTTTCCCCATCTTATTCTCCAGAACAGTTGCTTTCATAAAAAATGAAAATAGTGGAGAAGCTGCTGTTGTTATTGTTCAGGAGACTGTAAAATAAAACTAAGCAATGCTGTCCTTTATTAGAATGATTTAGTAACCAGACCATCTCTCTTTTTTATACCACCTTAAACGCCACTATAGCTGGCCTTAATGTCATTCCTATTCTGTTTGTTTTGTCCGAATAAGATATATAAAATACATAATGGATTCAAATAAAGAGAGATTGAAATGCGGTGAGCACATTCAAATCCCTGCAGATCCAATTTTGTGGGTAGGGAGCATGACTGGGAAGTTGTTGCCTGAGTACTTTTAGCTAGACTCCTGCAGAACCTCCCTTACTTAATACAATTCTTGAATCGAACAGTACCATTATTGGAATATAAAAACTTAAATAAAAATATGAGCCATCATTTTGCAACTTTCTTTAAATTAATAACACAATAAATGTACCAAAAATTATGCCTTCAACCCCCCTTTCTCCTTAGGTGCCTCTAACTTGCCAGTGGCAAGATCTGCACAGCTGAAAGCGATTTCCACAGCCACCAATTCTGTATTCAGTGCTAGGCAATTCATCACAACAAGAGAAAGGTAAATTCTATCAACTTAAAATAAATCTATACTTGGAGACTTTTGGGGGGATTCAGATTTGAGAATTCCTTTTCCTTTCGTTTACTTTACATTGCTACAGACTCAGTTCTAGTATATATGTCAAAAATTGAAATTCTAAGCCTTTGAGAACGAAGACAGACGAGTGGTCTAGTGAATGGAGAAAAGAGAAACGTTTTTCTCCTGAAGGACGGCGTGATAAAATCATAAACTACTGTGAGGATGCTACCAGCAAAACTAGTGTTTGAACCTCTGGAAGGTTTAAAAAGCCAGGTCAAGGGGACTTGACAGAACACAGAATCCAAGATACAACCAGAGACAGAGCTGTCAAGAGCTCTGAAGACAATTCAAACTCAGTGTTGCTTAAAGAAAGAGCCAGTGGAAGATCTGAATGATGAAACGACTGACATATCAGAAAAGCAATTTCCAGATCTTTGGATTAAGAATGCTGAATAAATGCAAAACATTATTATTTTCTAACAGGATAGTCAGTTGGCCATCACAGGAATGATATGAGAAATGCAGATTTTAATTAAAAAAAAAAATAATTGGCATATCCAGTTCAGAGTTAGTGACAAATGTTTCCCAATGTGTTAACTTTCAGATTACTGCACCAAGACAAATGGGTACAGGTTTTTCTTCTTCCTATTTAAGCCATCTAATCTGGAGGTTAAATGTTTGGATAGAAGTAAATCTATGCAAATTTGCCTTTTGTTGTATGAGACTATTTTTTCCTATTATATTATTTCTGAGTTTTATGTTAAAGTTATAATGCTCTTAATCTTCTCCTCTGTGATATCTACAGGAACAAGGACAATGGTGGAAACCTTCAGCCTGAATAGTTCAGCAGCTTAGGCCAGCACATGCATTCATCAAATGCAAATAATGTCCACGACAGTCTATGTTATTCTGATTTATTTCAACAAATCTCAAAAGCTGTATTTTAAAAAAATAATCTCAATAAGGGGTTTAATATTTTGCTGCAATTAATGCTCTTCTTTGGCTTAAGCATATTGTCCAATCATTAAACAAGCTCTAGCAACCTCACTGCCCTTTAAAAAAGCTGTTGAAAGTCTTTTCCTCTGAAATACACAGAAGAAAATAGCGTGGGTTTAAAAAGAAAAGAAAAGAGTAAGCTACCCATTTAAACCTGCAGATTATGTAACAGTGCCCTTTTATAAATCAAATGTCAGTATTATAGAAGAACCTTGTAAAACTCTGGACTGCATCATCATAGCAGGTCTCTTAAAGCTAATGTAGGTAAGAGGATGAACCCTACAGATGTGAGCACAAGCTTTCCCCCACTTAGTATTTCACACTAACACTGGCACATACAATAGTATGAGGGATGTCAGGCAATTTTCAGATCGTATTTTAAGGGCTAGATTCTCCTCCTTCTAACCATGTGGAACTATGTTTTCCTGCACAAATGGTCCACTCTAAGATACTGATAAAGAATAATAAAAGCAGGAGAACCTGTCCTTAGAGTGTTACACATCACTCATGTACAAACAGCACTAAAGCACACGGTTTTATCATTAACTACGTAGCTCTGTTTATATTTCAAAAGTCTTTGGTTATTTTTTTAATGATTCGTAACTAACTCCTTAGACAGCCAAACTACCAAGCACCAAAGACCACCAATGGCTGGAAGTTAAAAAAGGCAAATTCATAATAAAACTAAAGATGCACATTTCCAATGCCAAATGGTCAATTAGCCATACTGAATGATGTCATGTGATTACTTCACATTAAGATGGAATACCTTTCCAAAATTTGTTCTGTATCTCAAGCAAAAATCAGAAGATTGATGTGAATAATAGAGAAAAAAGTCCTTAGTCCTGTACTGAAAACTGAAAGCCCATCCAGACCTAGCTGGCCTAAGGCACTCCAGCTCTTTTCAACAGCACACAAGGGATGAATGTGACCTAGAATCATATTTAGATGCAGTGGTAACCCCACCAGAACTCACTGGGTACCTATTCACAGCTTTTTAAGTAACTGCAGGTTTTATACCAAATCTAGAGCAAATCAAAATCTGTAGCAAATTCCTTAACTGGCCGGCTACCATGCACTAGAAATCTGACTACTTGGTCATAAAAGTCCTTTGGGATCTTTAAAACTGATTTTCTAGTATTTATTTATTTAACTTTCTTTTTCCTTCTTTTGAAACACTGCCAATTACCATTTTTCTACCAGAGCATCTCCTTCCATTCCACAACTCCCTCCCCCTGCTACAGACAAATACTGTGTTTGTCCCCAGGCCCAAAGCGGATGTCACTGGCCCTGGCTTGAGCCTTAACTACTTCTTTCTTTCAAAGGAACAGTTTTTAAATGTAAATATTTAGATGATGGGATATGCCAGAAGAAGCAATAGAATTGGCATCCCTTCTTTTGTCCAAAGCTCTTCAGGATGAAAATCAGGGAATAACCTAAGCACATTAAGGTGCAGAATAGCAAACTACTGCTGTAACCCCTATGAGACCCCTCTGCTCCCCTTTCCCACTACAGCCTCATTCCTCACCTGCCTGCAGCTTTCGTTCCTGTCACCCGATACTCTCACATGCACCCTTTTAAATCGTGTCTGTATGGATTATTTTACCTATCCAAGATCACATCATCCTCATTTTTTTGGCTAAGCTTCTGCACAAACTAAATCATCTGATTCACAGTTTCAGCCTTTCATTCCCTTTATTCACTTACAACTCAGCACCCACATTTACTTACTTATCATCCCTTTCCAACTAACTAGTCTGTAGCTGAAAAATGGTATTATTGCTGATCAGAGAGGAACAGAATGGTTTTATGTTCCTGCCCCATTACTGAAATTCTGCAGCCAGATTAGTTACAGGGCAATGGGTCCTCAACCTCTTTCTGCATCCTCTTCATTGCATAAAAATGGAAAGAAAGATGGTGGAGCTCCAATTTAATATTATTCTTCTCCATATTAACAAATAGCTCGCCTGGAAAACCAATTTCCTCCATAAATTTGCAGTGTTATAGATGACACTGCCTATTAGTATTTGCATTTAGGGACGTCCACTGACAGAAAAGCATGCAATTATGTCTTTGCTATTAACTATGCTACACAAAGATAAATGTTATTTAAACCTGCTGCAAATTCTGAAGGCCAAAGAGTTTTTATAACTAGGTCATTTTTAATGAAAATAATTCGAGATCGGTCAATTCCTTGCCACTTAAAAAGAAGAATCAGGCAGATAGAACATATTTAACTTTAGCAAATTCCATCATTTCATGAAACAATTCAGCATTATGTTGCTAAATCTTATACTATACACTTCTCTTTTTTCAAAGAATTAAGACTTAGCCTCCAGATCAGCTTGGGAAACTTTTCATTGCAAGAATTATCTACAAGAAGAACTGAAAAATAAATGGGATTATTTTATTTTTGTGCAAATGGCTTCTTATGCTGATACCTTCTTTTGTCTTCTGTAGCTTCAATTTAGGAAAAGTTAATGCAAAGTCTCCACCTGGTGGCCAATCGTATTTTGGTGAAGTCAAAACATTTTGCTACATGGTCAACATAATATTTTAATTTCTGTCCTACTTAGTCAAGCCATTGCTTCAAATCGGTTGTTATCGTTAAATAGGGAAAGAAATGGGTTGCAGCAACGGTATCCCTAATCTACTGAGTATACAATACTATTCAGAGGTACCTCCCAGGTTTGTAATTTTGCACAGATTAGTACACTACTTTTGTCAGTGTCTTGTTATTCAGATACACACAATCCCCAGGGAGCCCAAGCAGGTGGAGAAAAATGTGGGGAAGGGTTTGACAAGGTAGTACATAATACAAACTGAAAAACTCTACAAGTATCTCCTGTCAGAAATTGAAAATTTCATAGCACATTTGGAAATAAGGAATGGGACACCCTCTGAGCTAAAGGAAAACAAAAAAAAATGGTAATTAGAGGAAGACGACAGTTGTTCAATGAACAAAGCTCAGAAAATTCATCTAGCAGTATCGGAAGTGGCAAAATTTAATCACAATTTTAAAGAAATCTGTTTGTGCACTCCCATTTGCCATGCGTGATGGTTGAATGGTCACTTAGCAGAGTTACAGTGGATGACAATATACCATCTGGTGATGAAGATATTTTTGTATTACAGGATTGAAGTTGCATAATTATTGGCCAAAAAAAAAATTCAGTTCCAAGTAAAAATTTAAAAAATTATAGTCATTGTTTAAATGTACTATAAATTACAGTCTTTTTCTTGATGAAAGCATTGCAACTATACTGTAAGGTTAATGCAAACACTAGATAAATATATTTCAAACAACAACTTAATTTCTCCTCTCTCCAAATCTTCCTTGAAACATTCTTGTGCGTGATCCAGCTCTTCATCATTAATCTTCTGGTTTGAGCATCTCTGGTCAGCTAAGCCCATCACTAGTACAACTGCTCATTGGTTTTGACAGGGACAAAAATAATAGCACGCCATAATCACCAGGACAGCTTTGGATCTAATGATCCAAAATTAAATGAATGTCTACACTCCCTTTGGCATCAGCTATCAAATCATAACTTGTTGGAGCAGATACTGTAGATTCATATTGCAGAATTGTAAATTTATAGGCCATTGGTCCTTTAGTCATTTTGAGAGTTTGCACCCTGATTGAATACTTGCAAAAAAAAGATCAAATAGAATGCTATAAAGAGTACCAAAATGTTTTGTTTAATACAAAATCTTTTCTAAAGCCACTGTATAAGAAACTGTCTCCTCTCATGGAAGTAAACATTATAAATAAGGAAAGCTCAGATCATATATGCCTTATGAGTTTATACTGGACACTAAATTAGAGACCAAAAAAAAAAGTGTTAGAGAGTTTCCACGGGAATGAGACAGAGAATGTCTGTGAAACTGTACAATGCTGCTCTTTCCAGAATAGCAAGTGAGAAAACCAAACAGCCATCTCAGATAGGCAGTCACTAATGCCGATGTAACCATTCTCCTACATCCTTTTCTTTTGGGGCTATTCCACTTTGTATGAAATACCTATACAGCCACTGAGGCAGAGAACAATGAAGTCTCAACAAATATATCTGGACTTTTACAGAGTAGCTTCAAGATTAACTTCCAGGCTCCCTTGTGTACCAATCCAAACTGGCTCAGCCTCAGGTATGGCCAGAGATCACCCTCAGCACACACAAGTCTGCGCTCTACGGGTACGCTGAGCTCACCACCGGCAGCATTCCTGTGGACAGAACAGAGCAACACGACCACAGCAACTTGCAGGCCACCCATGGATACATAGAGTCAAGGTTGTAAAGACAATCGCCTTAACTGTAAATTTTTAATTCTAAAACCAGAAAGAAAAATGAAGGCATTTGTGGGGATACTTCTACCTTTGTCAAGTTATTCCTGATGTTGTATTAGTAAAGCTATTATTTTTACTCACATTCAGTGTGATATGCATCAATTCAAAGACCTATAAACTCCTGTTACGGAAAAAAAAAGTTCATTTTAAAAATCACACAGAAGTATTGTAGAAAGAGAGACACCTGCAAAACACACTCATATAAGAACGAACAAGACTTTCCCAGATGCACCACATCACAGAATAAAATAATTCAGAAGCAAAAAAAATACCTCTGAGGTCATCTTCTTCAGCCTTACAGGAAACAGCCCAAGCTTGCTCCCTTCAGGCACATAATCTAATCAAGTTTTAAATAAGCCACATAATGAGGCTTCTACAGCTTCCCCTGGGAGCTTATTCTACAGTCTAATAGAACTCATTTTCAGGAAGTTTAAATTATTTTTAATTTCCTCCCATTACTTCTAGTTATATATATATCATGTTATACTTCATACAGTAAAACTTTTTTGAAATACAGTAAATAGTAATTTTTCTTTGTAAAAAAGTAACCCTTACCATCATTAATGAAGCTTACTAATTTCAACAAGGTTTTCTTTTTCAAATGGATTTAATTCTGTTGAAAAGTTACAAAGGAAAAACTGAGTAAAAATTTCTCTGTTTTTATATATATCTATAGTAGGTTAACTAATGTTGTAAGGTATCCTATAAATGTGACCCACTCCAAAATTAGGGTTATTAGTACCAAGGAGATACGTCAGGTGAGCGTCCATTCCCTTAAACTGAAAACCTCCTTGTTGAAAAAGATTTGGAGTGTAAGAATGTGCTGAAAAATAAGAGGGAAGGGGCAAACACTCATTGTAAAGTCTTACTGCCTGGATGGCACAAACAGTCATTGACAAAATAAGCTCCCTGTTTATTAAAAAGCCCTGTTTACCTCAGCCAAATTTACACTCCTAAGCACATATATCCATACAAGGCACTTGCTGTGAAAAAGCCGTTACACCAGAAGGCGCATAAGTTCAAAGGAAATAAACTATGGAAAGGGCTTTTTGGTACTTAGTATATTACCTGTCATCATTAAATCACATAATGATGGTGCCCTATTATTGATAGTTCTGGTAAAGGATATTTGTTCCTGGAGAATGGGATGGAGGTAATTAGGTGTGTCTATACTAAATCTACACTATATTATCATGATTGTACGTGTGTTGCTATAAACCAGCTAGCCTGAATATGATGTAAGTCTAGTATTGAGCATAATCCAGATGCCCAAATGGGACCAAGCTCTTAGTCACCACAGGGAAACCATTCATTCCCAAACTGAATCATCTAAAACTAGTTCAGATACATCTACAATACACTGTGCATAAACCAAGAAAATAATAGTTATCAAAGAGTAACTAAGGTTGGAACAGACCTCTCAAGGCCATTTGATCCAACCCCTGCTCAAAGTGCAGGGGTAACCTGTGAGGGGCAACCTGTGCTCAAAGCAGGGATAACTTCAAAGCCAGGGCAGGTTGTCCAGGGCCTTGTTCAGCCAAGGCTTAGTATCTCCAAGGAATGGAAAATCCACAGCCTTTCCAGGCAAACTGTGCCAGTGCTTAGCTAGTCTCACTGGAAATATTTTTTTTTCCTTGTATCTGACTGGAATTTCCCTTGCTGCAACTTGTGTCTATTGCTCTTCAACATTCTACTGCGCACTCCTGAGAAGAGTCTGGCTGTGTTTTCTCTGTACCTTCAGTTTAAGTAGTTGGAAGACAGCGATTAAATCCATGCCAGTATGTGGGTAGACCTCCTCACCACACAGGCGCACTGCTCACTCATATTCAACCCGCTGTCCATCAGAAGCACAAACATATGATATTGGATACACCCCCCTCCTTCTGCAGAGCTGCCTTCTAGCCAGTCAGTTCCCAGCCTGTACTGTTGTACGGGGTTGTTCCACCCCAGGTGTCCCTCCTTTGGACTTGTGCGTGTCCAGTTTGCCCAAAAGCGGTCCCTAGTTCAATCTTCCTAATCCATCCTCAAATACAAGAAAGTGTCAATTTTTGGTGGAAACAAAACAAAACATCAGCAGTAAGTTTAATTTTTTAAATACATCAAAATATTTCCGAAGAAAACTAACAGCATGAATTAGGGTGCATGGACTAAATTTAGTGAAATCTTACAGCAAGTATTAAGCAGAATTGCACCGTCCAGGTTCAGACTTGTTATTTAAAACACCTTGTTCAGCAGCTGCTGTACCTGCAGGCACCCGCAATTACCACCTGCCTCCCCGTCTGATTTCCTGATTCCCCAGGCACTGGGAACTGTGCTCCCGAGCATGCCCTGAACTACTCCAGTCTCAGCACCTCAGTGCTTATCTCCCATTACACCCAGTTGGAATCCAAGCGTGGGCCTTTTTCAACCTACATCTTTTAGGGGCCAAGCACTGAAAAAGCAGGTGTCCTTACTTTCAAGGCCTTAGGGGTCCCTGATTATGAAAAGGCTACTCTGAGAGACCACTTAGTATAAATCATGAGGCAGTGCTCTTAGCCTTTTTTTTTTCTTTTTTTTCCTGAGTTGCCAGAGAAGACAGTCGCAAACACTTACTAATCAACAGCTTAATGGTTAAATCATGCACCTTGAAAATGAGAGATGTTTTCAGCTTGAGAGTATCCAAAAACATACGTTCCATCACCAAACTATAATCGCATAAGGAACCTTTTCATTCCCTCCTCTTGAAACTGTTCTACTGTGGACAAAACAGTGAACAGGTCACAGAAGCAAGGTTTTAGAGCATTTATCTTAATCCCTCTAGTTCTGTGCCCTAGCAGCTAAGCTACAAAATCATACCCTTTCTTCTTTTGCACAAGGAATCCTGAGAGCCTTGCTGCACTGCTGCATGGCTTGGGAAAGAAGGGAAACTGTTCTTTCTCAAAATGCCATACAGTCTGTAGGCGCTTTCCCTGGGTTTAGTAGGAATTTGTTCTTGGAACTCCTAATATCTGAGCAAGTAATGTAAAGAGTGCACATTGTATGAAAAATTAGTACTATCTTCTTATGCGGTTGTGCTGCGTTTGGCTGGGATAGGGTTAATTTACTTCATAGTAGCTAGTATGGGGCTAGGATTTGGATTTGTGCTGGAAACAGTGTTGATAATACAGGGGTGGTTTAGTTACTGCTGAGCAGTGCTTACACAGAGTCAAGGCCTTTTCTGCTCCTCACCCCACCCCACCAGCGAGTAGGCTGGGGTGCACAAGAAGTTGGGAAGGGACACAGCTGGGACAGCTGACCCCAACTGACCAAAGGGATATTCCATACCATATGACACCATGCTCAGCGTATAAAGCTGGGGGAAGTAGAAGGAGGGGGGGACGTTCAGAGTGATGGCGTTTGTCTTCCCAAGTAACTGCTATGTGTGATGGAGCCCTGCTTTCCTGGATATGGCTGAACACCTGCCTGCCGATGGGAAGGAGTGAATGAATTCCGTGTTTTGCTTTGCTTGCATGCGTGGCTTTTGCTTTCCCTATTAAACGGTCTTTATCTCATGAGTTTTCTCACTTTTACCCTTCCAATTCTCTCCCCATCCCACTGCGGGGGAGTGAGCGAGCAGCTGTGTGGTGCTTAGTTGCTGGCTGGGGTTAAACCACTACACTGGTGAATGTGTTCTATGAATGATTGCTCACTGTGTTGAATGAGCTATTTGTAGACGTGTAGCTCAGAGAAAGACACTGCACGGACAGAAGTGCCTACTTATACTCCACATAAAGCACCTGGTTCTAGAAAGGTGTAAAATTTAGAATACATTCTCCTCCTCACGGTTTTCCATGTCCAATACGTAGATTTGTTTTAAATCCCACGTTGAGATAACAGACTCTTCCCCATACAGCCTACAGGAAGCCTTGGCATTCCCCAAAGGATTCTGTGCCTGGGATAGGAAGCCCAAATGTTACACGTGGCCCAAGTCCTTTGCTGGATCTAGTGCCGTACACTTTTTGTAAGGCATTACTTCTCATTAAGCACAAAATAAGGCATACTAAGTTTTAGTCAACTTTTCAGTCTGGCTCTCAGGGCAGACTCCACAGCCCACACAGCGGCAAGAGGCAGATGTTTCAGAAAATGCTCTAAATCACTCATGAGCCCACAGGGAGAAATGCCTAAACCAACCAACAAGAAACACTGAGTACAGGCACCGGAGATCCCACCCTTCTTTAGCCAACTTATGCTGCAGTTAGGTTCTTCCATCCACTCATTCACAGCCCTGTGGCTCCTCATAAAATTAGAAGCCTGATTTGTCTCATACTCAAATGTGCTTTATCCTTTAAAACACAAAAGGAGGATACACTCTATTATGAAGTAGGCTGGTGCATTCAATCCAAGTGAAGAAAATGCAAAGCTAATTCTCTATTTCAGACCAAAGGTGTTGGATTTTTTCTTTTTCTTTTCTTATCTTTGTTTTTAATTTCTTTCAGGTGTGTGCTTTAATTCCAGAGCCATCAGTCATTTGACCTCTCTTGCTGAAGGTGTCCTGTTTTGCAGAAAAGGATCCAAGATTAATTAGAGAAAATAAAGGGTGTAAAATGCAGGGAACATGACTGGATTATGAAAGTCCTAGTGTCTGCTCCCAGAGTTGTTTCATCAATGAGTGTTTCATATAAAAATGCATAAGAATTCCTTTGAGGAGAAATTGGAGCATAGGTTTCCCCCTGCCCAAGAAATTGGCTAGCTCCTAGACTTGACTCCTGTGGCTAGAGAGAGAGAGACATATCACAGCTCTTTAATACTTTTTGTACAGTAAAACGGCTTCAAGGGGGTGAGTAGCAAGCTTATAGCTTGAAGGTGGGAAATGAGAGATGAAGGTTTGAACCCTTGGAGGCAGAAGGGGGAATACTGGCTTAATGCAAAAGTAAGTGAAATTCCACATTATATGGAATGTCAGATTAGAGGAGATCAATGGCTCCATGGCTTTAAAGAAAATGAACGTAATTAAAGAGCTTGATCATATATTATTTGTTAAGTTCAAACTCCTATGAAATCAGGGTGATTAAACACTAAAGAATTAATCAGAATCAAAGTCTGTCAAATAGTGTTTTCTCTCTTAACACCTCGGTATTCCTTTAAAGTACAAAAAAAAAAAAAGAATATTAAGCCCATTTAAACCCCACTTTTACTCCATTTCTTTTTATTTGCAGCAAAATAATTTCACAGAACTAGGTCTAGTTATATTTCAGGGTCACCCAGTTGGATTCCTAATGTTTACTGCTCACTAAACATTATGCTGCAATCACAGTTTTAATTCCTTCATTATGCAGATCTAGACATGGTAGTCCTAGAAACTTTCTTATTAAACCTGCAGGAATCAAGACAGCTGTCCCTAAAGTCAGTTCAGAGCTGAATAAAGATTTTCATGATTTTGTTCTCACAATGTTTATTATTATGGAAAAACTTGACTCTTGAAGAGAAAGAAATAAAAACCAATATTTTCAAATCTGTCTAAATAATTAAGAAATTTACTGGGCATTAATGGGAATGTGCGTTTTTAAGTGCTTTTGAATTCCCAGTCTGCAAATATAGTATCTATGTATCTACAGAAATCAGGAATTTGCCACCAAACATTTTCTTATCTCAGGCCTCCCCTAAAATAGCATCTCCAACCTTTTTCCCCCACTCCGCTTATTGTAAAGTTTTACCTTTTCTCAGAACAAACGCAGAGAGTTCATCACTTAAAAGAAATTTAAGAAAGGGGTAAATATCCTGCAGATGCCTGCCGGGAGCCATGCCTGCGTGCGCAGAGCCACCAGATGTCGGTGCAGCTCACGCACGATGCATCAGAACCCAGCAGCCTCCTGCAAACTGGCAGGAGCTCGTCGCAACGTGTCTTTAAGAGGCACTGCCACCATACAAACGTCTTCTAGATAAATCCAAAGAGGAGTTAAGCTAATACCACAAACTCCTTTCGCATCAGGCGTTTCCTGCTGCCCCACACATGCTGAATGCTAAAAAGCATCCCCAGCTGTATCTGGAGCTGCTTTCCCAGTCTCTGCAATTCCTACTCTCAAATCAGCCAGTAAAGCTTTTTACGGTAGCAGAGCTGTTATTTTTGGGAATCCCTGCTCCCCCAGGAGTACTCAAAGGGTATCATGATACTTTTGCCCTAGCAGATTGCATTGCCCCCCACTTACAAACAACTCCTTGACTTTCTGAGGAAGAAGTCTTTCCTCCCCTCTTCTCATACCTCCAGGTATTTCTGCAGCATATACACTCTGCAATGTCTCCATTGAACCTCATATTTTATATCAATGTATAAATTATAAAAAATAGCTGACACAGGCCTTTAATACCTATGGCATGGAGTGCAAGATCAGATAAAACGGTGATGGATCACGTCGGCTGGCAAAGATCACTGACCCACACCAAACTTACTGGTAAGCATTTCTTAAGAGCCATATAAGCAGGTGTCTTAAAAAGTCACTAATTACCTTATGTAACAGCGATATTTGTACTCCCCTAATCGAAGTATTTCTTACAGAAAGACTGCAAGTCTGGGACAATGAGTAGGTGAGCATACATATTCTCAAGAATAATTATCCCTTCAGATTTACACAATTAGCCAACGTATGAGCACTATTACAGATAGTTGGTGAAAGAGCCAAGTACACTGATGCATCTACAGCAAAGGAATGTATGGAGATGCTTTTAAACACCTTGGAGAGGGAGGGAGGGGCAGGGGATAGACAGAAGGATGTAGTTTAAGCTTCTATTCCCAAAGCTACCTCTCAAGTACTTAAGGGGACATAAATCACCTGGCAGGCTGACAGGCTTTCTGTGTACCTCAACCTGTTGGGGCACCTTTATCTTAAGTCTCTTTCCATAAACACTGCTGTTTTGCAAAGAAGGCTTTCCTCAGTGGAAGTTTCCAATCATGGCTGGAGAAAGCCAGATAGAATACCTATGTAGTCCTCATTCATTTGCCATTTACACTTAAACTGGTGGTGGGAGATGGCTTGAATGAAACTGGTTAACCATGTGCTAAAATAAGAATTAGGGACTTTCATGTGCTTCATTGCAGAAGCAAGGCTTTGGAAGCTACTAAGGTATGAAAAGCAGCTGCAGTGGTAACAGGATAATTGAAGTGAAAAGGAACCTCTAGAGTTCACTTAGTCAACCTCCTGCTCAGAGCAGGGTCAGCTATGCGATCAGAACAGGTTTGTCAGATTTACCGAGTTGGGTGTTGAAACCTACCAAGGATGGAGACTGCACAATCTTTCTGGGCAACCTTCTGCAATGCTTGACTGTCCTCATTCTGAAAAGGTTTTGCTTTCCAGTCTAAACTTCTCATTTCAATTTATGGCCATTTGTCTCTGTTACATTTCATCGTGTTTCTGCTGACCTCCAGCCCCTCCCTCTGGTTTGCAGCCTGTGGCCCTCAAGGAGTATCAGCTGGTCCTCCCAACCAAGTACTCCATTGCCTCCTCCAGGTGACTAATACAAATGTTTAAATGGAGAGGACCCAGGACAGACCCCTGCGGTACTCCACTTGTTAACAACCTCCAGATAAAGCATATCCCATTAACCACTATGGTCTGAACCCAACTATCCAAACAGCTTTTTATCCATCTGGTTCTTGACCTATCCACACAGTAACATCCTACCCCAGATACAACAATACTGTGGTAGAATGTTGAAAGCCTTGCAGAAGTCAAGGTACATGATGTCCACTGTTCTCCCCCCAGGCTGGTCAAGCCTGATTTACCCTTGCTAAATCTGTGCCAACTATTACCAACCACCTAGTTCTCCTTCATGTGTCCAGAAATTTGTTCCAAGAAGACTTATTCCATGCTTTTCCCAGGTACCAAATGGGACTGACCAACCTGTAGCTTCCTTATTGTCCTTCAGGCATCTTTTGAAGATGCGTGCAACATTTGTTTTCTTCCAAAGATACGGAATCTCCCCTAAACTCTATGAAAGGACATCAGCCAATTCTCTAAGCACCTTTGGATTTAGCATGTCAGGTCTCATGGACTTGTATGGGTTGAGTTCTCTTCTTGTAGGCTTTGACATCCCTTGCAAATCTGAACTCTAGTTCCTCCTGCTTATATCCTAGGTTGCATGCATTTGTATACACATATTTGACATAGCCTTCCACTGTTTTAGTACTTCTGAAGTTCCCATCACACTCCACCCTTTTCTTTCCACCTCATCCACCATTTCTTCACTTAATTGTGAGTCACACTCCCTACCCTCATTGTTCCTGGTTTAAAGCTTTCCTCATCATATTGGCCAACTTGTTGGCATAGATGCTCTTTCCTTTGTCAAGTGGATCCTGTCTCTGCCTAGCAGTCCTCAATTCTCAAAGAGGGTCCTGCTGTCATAAAAACAAAATTCCTGTCGATAACATCAGATACATAACCAGGTATTAATCCACAGGACCAGTTTGCTCCTCCTCCAGCCTCTTCTCTCCACCATCAGGGCTAAGAATGTCTTCTGGATCACCATGTATGAGCAAAAGGTCCTGCTGGAGCACTAAACCTCTTAATTAGCTAAGGCCTTTGATGGGAACTGGGAAGGTGGGGAAAACTATTCAGGGGTGAAGAGACCATGTGAGCACAAACCAGATTATTCTGTTGGTCTGGTATTAGAAACTGCACATAAGAAAATGCTTGTGCTTAATTACAGTTAGGTAAAAGAGTAAAGACTAAGTCAGATAATTTTCTCTAGGAAGCGTATAAAGTAAATGAAATGTAAGCAGCACGAACCAAAAGGCAGTCTTGGGGTACAAGGCTGCTAACATCTAGCTGACTGTACAGTAATACCGTAGTCTGATCAGATCCCTATGTTTGGGTTGGCTTTGGGGTTGCATTGGCTTTGTTTGTCTTGGGGATTGGAGGGGCTGGGGGTGGTGGGTCCCGGGGTGAGGGGCTCTGTTGAGATAAGTGAGGAGGTACACCCTTGAAACTAGGTAAGAGCTACGAATTAACCCCATTGTTTAGAAAAGCCCAGCAAATTCCTCTAGAGTAGTCTGACCTATTCTAATTAGCATAGTAAAAACCCCACCCACAGGCAGGAAAGCCCCCTACCCAACAAAGCCCCTTCCCCATTAATATGCACAGTAAAAAAAAAAGGACACTGTGACTTTAAGTGAAAATGACACATTACAAGAACCAATAGAAGCAAGGATGACTATGTGCAGATGTAAAAGCACTGATATCTGTTGCTCGGAGTGTATAAAATGCTTACCATGCGCTAACTGAGGTGTGCTAGCTTCATGGAGTTACCACCTAGCACCCATCTCTGCGCAGACATGAAATAAATAAATCTCTCATCTCTGTGTATGAGATTGGCTTATTGCACACCTGGTAACGCACCCCGCTTGAGGGACAATACCATATAGTGCCCAGACTGCTTAGGTCAGAAATACCAAATCTAAGTAGGGATGCAGGACCAATGAGGAAAAACTCATTTGGGATGGGTTTTTTATTTGGGAGGAGTATGGGCAAAGACAAGGCGGCACAGGGGCAGCAAAAAGGCAGGTCCAGGAAAAAAAAAATAGGACTAAGGTTATTATACCTTGTTCAAGCATCATTCCCACTGTAGAGGTGCAGTTGTCTATGGACAGTGGTGAAGCGTACCTCCAGACTTTGGTCTGCAGCTAAAAAAGGCACATCCAAGCATACATATACAATCCTCTGCAGACATTAAAGGTAATTAAAAGCAACGTCAGAGGCTCTTTTGCATCTTTACGTGTGCTTTTATGGAATAAATGATCATTTGTTAGTTTCTAAGAGCTCTTCTTCATGCTCTGCACTCATATTTAATTTGCTATCTTTTTTATTGCAAACTTTAAAAATCTTCACACGCTAGGTTAGCACTAAAACCTAAACTTCTATCTGAAAGCCAGAACTTCTATGCTTCCCGGCCCATACAAACATTCAATAACTAGTCAGCCATTTCAAAACTCCTGAACCACCCATCCCGTATCTCCAGTGAAACTTTTTCATTCTCTGCCTTTCTTCCTACATGAATCCTTAATGATCTCAAATCTCCTTCTCTCAGGCCCCCTATTTCGGCTGGCTGAGGTCTGAACACATTTCCGTCTAGAGATAGCATAGGGTTACTCCTAAATCAGCCAGAAAGGATTAGTAAAATCAGCAAGAGGTACTCTTCCTCTAGGGAGTAACGCTCCATGGTAAGTTGCTAAAACTCAGGCATCTTATTGTACAGTTATATCATCCTAAAGCTCCCTTGGGAAAACAAAATAGAGAAAATTATACACACATGTCCTCTCCCCCCCCAAATCAGGTAAAATTTACTGAACATTATAAAACGCCAGAACATTAGAAAAACATCTAAATAATCTTTTTAATACAGTTTAAACGTTCAGCAATGCAGTAAAGAATGGAAAATGTTTCTCAAAGTAACTGCATACAAATCTAAAAAAGTTTTAAGTAATGGTATTGTAACAGTGTGCCTATCTGGCATATAAGGCCTGGCTGCCTTTATAGAGTGTGCCAGTGAGAGTACATCTCACCAGCACAAAGCAGATGAAGGCTGAGCATGGCATGCATCTCATCTGGAAAGCTGTACAAGTGAGCAGGCAGAACGCCTGTGCCATTTGTACAGCATTCAAAAGCAAACCTTGACTCAGGGCAAGTAGATATAATCCACTCCACAGGTGCTGGCCTAGAGGGCAAGGATTGTTCCTTGGCACCATCCCACAAAGAACGTACTGATGTACCTTCAGATTTTTTCCAATGCATTCACCAACCAAAAAGGCCACAGAAAGCTTCAAAATACTCAGAATGACTTAGGCAAGGCAAGTTACACACAGAAGATAAGCATTTTATTATTCATGACAAAAAGGCAGAATACTGAATACATCAGTATATATGGGAACATTTTTAATTCCAAACAAATGCAACCAGTTCTGTATCACTTTCATGGACTAAAAAAAAACCCCAAAATAACCAAAGTAATCGACAACACAGTATAAACAAATACAGAAATACATTTAGGGAATACAACCAAATGATAAACAGTAGCTTCCAGTTAAATTTTACCAAATCAAAGTAGTGTTTTTGCTCAGAATTATGCTTGCCCAAAAACAAATAGGAAAACAGACCTAAACTTCCAAATCCTAAATAAATGACAATTTCTTTCAGCTAGATCACAAGTATAGCCTCTCCTACTTACAAGAAAAATGGTGTTACAGCTGAGGTTGGGGGCAGGGGAAGTACACACCAAAGAAAGAAGACTGGGAATAAAATCCGTAGCCATACGTCCCAGCAACTTCATCTAACAATTGTAACATAACCTTTTAATGCACTTCTGAAAATCCATATCAACAATGGCAACAAAAGACATTCTCTATATTTACAGGTGCAGCATAATCCTGAAAATACTTTCAATTAGCTAGTTTTCACCTTAAGCGCTGTGGGTATCAGACCTTCAGAAAACGAATTACTATCACAAACTAGACCCATTATAAATTGAAAATAAAACACACATTCTTGCAAATAAATCTAACATTTGCAATTTGCAGAACATAAAAATAGTACACACACAGCCGTTTATTTTTTCTTAACCACTCGTCATTTCTAGGCTCCATTTTGTAACAGGAGGTAAGCAGTGTTCTACAACTACACTCAAGTTAAGGCACAATATACTTTACATTAGCAAAAAAAAAATCTAAATTAAAATACAGAAGTTGTTCGTTAATACTACACCAACAAGACTGGCATTTAGTGTATCCAGATGACCTTTAAAAAGAAAAGACACCCAAGCACCTGCTGTTCCAACTGAATGATAGCCAGAACTTAGAATCAGAGTTAATTAACCCTTAAGTGTCAGTGCCTCTACATGAAAATTAAGTATTACTTGGCACTACAACAAACGTAGCCCTGTGAAGTAAATGTAAAAGTTATCACTCAACATGAGTAATGTTGCACAATACAACCTTTGTGTTTTTTCATAAGAGCAAGCAGTATGTCAAACTATTGACAAAGAACATGCCAGGTAAGCTTGTAATTTTAACTAGGAAAAAATCTCAAATTCTGCAATAATGTAATAAAATGGTGCGATATAAAGAAAACAGTTAACAATCACAAATGGTTACCAAACCCCTCTATTTAATCAGTACAGTAATACAGCACTTCTGATACTTCAGCTAATATTTACTTAAGAAATTTTATCTTATGCATTTTCTGATTTGTTACTAATGGGCATCTTTCACTTGTATGCTGAAAATATTTGCATGCTTTTTGAATAATTCACCAGCAGAGTTAACTTTGTAAAGATCAGCTGGCATTGTCTTATCTCTTATTTATTCTAATTTCATGGACATGTCTCTCTCCTTTTAAAAAAATTGAATTCTATATTTCAGATAAAGTTTTCACAGGAATTAAATCCATTCGGGGAGGGAGGGGAGGGGGTGTTCTTAGATCTCATTTGCATATAGAGATGCATTAGATGTATCGTCTATCATTAGGGATGTATTCGTTTTTTCATTTAAATTCAAACAATCACAGGGCATACAAAGAAACCCCCTCACACTTCAGGCCTCTTCACACTTTATCTTTGTCCAAACAACTGAGGAAGGAGGCAGAGGAAAAAATTTAAAAAAAAAAAAAAGGAAACGTGACGAATTTTTATAACTTCAGAATGGTTACTGAAAAAAAAAAGTTCTAAGACATATACAGCATATCATTGCTTTTCAGTTCTCCTGAAATTTCCTTCTACAAAGAAGAAAAAAAGGAAAAGGCTCTGAATGTTGCCCTTCAAGATACAAACAGACTAAGTGCATGGAGAAACTTCCTCTCTTCATTTTGACAGATGGGTGGGGAGGATGGAGGAGAGAGATCAGGGGAACAAGCGCACTCAGCAGAGAGAACAACCCCAATTGTGATGCAACTCAGATACCAAGAGAACCTTGAGACAGGTCAATGGCATCTTTACACCAAGAGGTAACTGAAAACAACTTAATGGGTGTCTCTCCCATAAATGGGGATCCAAGTTTTTGGCTTATTCTTAGTAAACCTTCTCCTAACAAGAGAAGAGACGCTCACAGGGAACTTTGGAAATAGAAACAAAGAGAAGAATATGCTTGGCATCTTTGTTTTCTGAGCATCCAAAACAAGGAGATAACAATGCTGTAAACCAGATGTTACTGCAAATAAAGTTTTACATACACACATACATAAATTGTAAAAGCATTCTGACAGAAAGGTTTCCCAAAAACATGATTGTCTAAATAAATATAACGAGATCTTGGAGGAAAAAAAATATACTAAGAGCAGTATCTGTATATTTTTTTTTTTAATGCATTGAGGAAGTACTTTCCTAACTGCAGTCTACTTATTATTCAAATAATTCTTTTGACAGTATCTTCACACTGTCTTTCTCGACTGTGGAACATCAGAATCACAAGTCTCAACCAGTGCTTCTGGTAGCAGATTTACTCTGTATGAAGTCAATTTTACTTTTCTTATCATCCCAATGCTGAAAAAACTTCTTCACAGTATTGTCCTTCTTTTGCAGTTTTCTTTTCTTTCAGTGTTATATGAACTCAGTTCCTTCGTTAATGACATTCCAGCACTCACTTCACCAGACTTCCTTATTTGTAACTTTATCACAGATAGTCCTATGCTTCAGATACTTTTTTTGTTTCACTACTTTGCTTTATTTCTGTCAGCAAAATAAGAGTTTTTGTCATAATTATAATCTGGTTCACAAAGGGAAGCATAGTAACTAGAATCTGGACACTTAGGCTACAAATCTGTTTTTTCTGATTTAATTTTGCCAACTGGAATGAGGCAGCACCTACTTCTAGAGTAGACTGCATGGCCAGCAGCAATTAAGGCATGAGCTAGACTGTTCTCCTCATACAGAACATCCACCTCTAATTTCATTTCAGAGCCATAGTGTTTAAAATGAAATATCAGACCGGGTTTACTAAGAAGCTTCTGAAACAGAAGTTTAGCTTCATCACTCCAGTATTCCCCCTTGGCAGGAACTGTATCATGTAAAGAGCAAGAGTGTGCCAAGCGTGGTAAATAAGACAGACTTTCTGGAATAACTTTAAGTTTATGGATATCAGAGTAAGGGATGCTCTTCAGAAAGCCATAATCAATAAATGTAAGAACAACAGACTGACTTGTTACTTCACTAATTTCTGCCCTGTTCCACTGTGCTTCCAGTTCAAACTTGATCAAGCAGCTAGCACCAGGAGCCACAAGTTCTTTTGGCAAAGCTGGCAAGTCGTCAGGAAGGTCAGAGAGCAGCAAAGACAAGTTTTTCATGCAATCAAAGAAGACTTCAAACTGGATGCAGAAGTTTGAAGGATCAGTAACTGCAGTTGCAAACCCGGGATACCTTCTGCCACTCTGCTGCAGCATCCATGTGATTGAATTTATCTTGAATGATGTATCAAACTCCTTATAGTCTGTATCACTGGATTTTTCTGGTCCAGCAATAGTCTGACAATGATTTAAGAGCTGGTTCAAATACTCCTGAAGCAGAATTTCTCCTATTAAAATATCTACTTCCCAGATATGAGAGGATTCCAAGTATCTCAAAAACAAGATCCTTATTTCATGATCCAGGAGTGCATTTACTACATGGACAAAGTGAATTTTCTTCAGTTTTTTCAACCAAACCCATTTACAAAACACAGCTTGTTTAGGAACACTTTTAATCTTGTCACTGAGCATCTTTGCATTATTTAAAGACACCATCTCACACTTGCCATAATCCACAAAAAAAACTAGCACTAACTTCTCCCTGACAAATTTCTTTATCACTTTTGATCGATACCACTTCAAGTTCCTTTCAGATTTTGTCATGCATTCCAAACCTTCTTCAATGTCATCCACTCTAAGCAAATCACTTCTTTGTGCTTCTTTGACAAGCATTACATTTAACTCATGTAGTATTTGCAAATTTCTAAGTAACTGTACATAAAATTCTCCACTTTCTGAAATATTAGTTACTTGTGCTCCTTCTACCTGTCCAGAATTTAGATCTTGAGGAAGGACATTTACAGGCATTTTGGAAGAATTTTTTTTTATCCTAACAGCTTTAGTTTTACTTTGACCACCTAAACCATTCCTAGACTTTCTGTCTTGAGGATTACGATTAGTTACCAGAATTTGTTTTGGCCTATTTTCCCAATGACACATTGGTGTGTTTTGCCTTGTCCTGCCTTCTTTCTGCAGAAGGTCCTTAGACATAGACTTTCCATCACAAATTACATCTATTTCCCATTGCTCTCCATGTTGCTGTAAGAACTTGCAAGTGACTGGCTTGTTATTTATTTTGCTTGCAATATAGGAAGTACTTTTATTAGTCCAGCTTTCATCAGGAACACTTATTACTTTGCTAAGGAAACAATGAACACTGAGCCTCGGCAAAGTTAAGAACTTTTTCTGAATCCTGCAGATTTTTGAAGGACTTACAACTGCTGCATTACCATAGTCAATGAACTCTACCTCAAAACAGTTTCCTGATTGCAGAGTTTTAATAACTGCTCTATAGTAAAAACAATCAGTGTCATACTGTGCTACAATGAGATCCCCTACCATGAGCTCATCTAAGCAATTTTCATGACCTATATTCACAATGCTTTCATTTAATTCTTCTGCTAGTTGTATTATTAAGTTTTCATCTTCTGCAAGCTGAACATAGAAACTTGATGGACTATTCATATGAGAAATATACCCTGCTACTTCAGAATTCACCTGAATATCACGTTGAGGAAGACTGATTAATTTAGGTATATTTTCGTTACTCCTTTCTTGCTGACCTGTGTAATTTAGTCTTTCATTATGAGATTCAGAGACAGCATTTACAGTTACTTCCTTTGAATTTAAAGCAGGATGACAGACTGAGTCTGTCACAGACTGAGTGTGCTGTCTGAGAGCAGCACACTCTCCAACCAGAGGTTCCTCTCTGTGCTCCAAAACAGCACTGACAGTATTTCTAAAACCTGGTTCTTGACTATCCTGTAAAGTTAGCAGTTTTGAGGACCCACTACACAACTTTTGTGTACTACATGCAGTTTGCTCTTCATCTCCAAAATTCTGTCCAGTATCTTTCTGATAATACTTATCATATACTTGGCATTTCACTTCAGTTTTCAATTTAACTCTTTCAGGATTTTTAACAGTTACTTTATTAATTTCTTTGTCACATTCCATGTGACATATCACTCCTCCATTACTTCCAACAAACTGTTCCGTATGATTTTTCAGTACCAATTCTTCTGATATTTTTTCTTTAATTTTCTGACTTACTTTGAGCTGTCCATCATACAGCTCCACAACAATCTGTCCATCTGATTCTCTGGATACAATTACAGCCTTCAGCAGTTTACAAAGGAATGTCTCCTCAAACCATGTAGTAACTCTTGCTGGAATTTTTGTCTCCCTAAGATCTGACAGACAGCATTTAATAGCTTGCATGGGTGTGAATATTAGGTCAGTGGCAGAGTCTGGAATAGGCATCAACTGGTCTCTCTCTACCATATTCTTATTTCCAAAATCCACAAAGTCAGCACATAGATAGGATGTTGATTCCACAGGAAAAGCCAAAGCTCTATAAAAGAGACCATCTTCAAAATATCTGGCTATACATAATCGCATATTGCTGGTATCATATTTCGCATTATTTGACATTTTACTTATGACACTAACCTTCTTCATCAATGCCTCTATCGTTTCAGTGTTTCGATTAAGCTGACAATAGAATTTTGAAGGACTATGTATGTGAGTTATATAAATCTCCTCCTCACTTCCAATTTTTATATTAAAAGACGAGTAGCAAAAACTGTACAGAGAACCCAAAGATGCAAGGTTTCTCAGGCCAATATATTCAGACTGGCTGAGACCACGTTCTCTGAGGAATTCCTCTGCACTAATAAATGGAGTCTGTAAGTCAACTACATTGCATAAACAGTTGGGGCTTACAAGAATAAGAGCATAAACGATGCAAGTCAGTGGTCCTCTAGAAGCAGAAATGAAGTCTTCAAAATGTCTACACGCTTTTTCAGACCAATTAAGTGAGTCAGTCTGGAAGGGTACATTTTTAAGTCCACATCGAAATGCTTGACTTTCCAGAGTTAGGAAATCTGGAAGAACAGCTCGAAGATCTTTAAGTAAAACTCTTTCCCGATAACCATAGTCTACAAAAACCACATCAACTTCATTTGTGGATACTTGCTGCACAACAGTTGCTCTGTACCACCTCCCGTCTTTGGGACATTTAACAACACAGGCAACCTGTCCAGTTTTGTAAGGACTGATATGCTCTTTATAGTAAGTCTGAATTTGTTCCATTAAGTTATTTAGCTCTGGCAGTTTACTTTGCAACTGACATGAAAAATCTGCTGGGGAAACAATGTAAGAACACACCACTTCAAGAACAGCTCCTGGTGTAAACACAAATTCTTTATAAAATAATTTTTTCTCATGTACCAATTTACAGCTTTTAGAGATAGCACCTTTTCCAAAACAGGACAGCACAACAGATTCTCTCAGCACTGAAGGCACGCTTAATGATTTTTCCTTCTGAAATATCTCTCGATTTCCAGATACCTTATTTTTACGAATATTACATATGCTCTGTGCATTTACTTTTTTTTTTAATTTGTGGGGATTCAGGGCTTGAATTGTTTTTGCCGAATTTAGAACAGAATCTGGCGTCTTTTCCCAGTATTCAGCATATCCAGCTTGAACCATACATGTGGCAACATTTCCATGCTGCAAACCATTCTTATACTGCGCATTAACAATATATTTGTTGTTTTGCTTTCCAATGACATGAAGCAGGAGTAGTTTGTTAAACACAATGCCTTTGAAGAAATCATTTTCCTTTTTAACCCACATATCATCAACAGGAAACGTATAAGCAAGCGCACAGCACACAGCTAAAGCTGGTAAATCAGAAAACTCAGGAAGCAATGTTTTCACATCATAAGAGGGTACTGTATCTGTATTTCCAAAATCCAAAAAATAAACAGTAATATTTACATGAAGCACTTCAATGACAACACCCCGATAATAATGCATGTCTTTGCTATACCGGGCACAGCACAGCAATCCAGGTTCTGGGTTTTTAAGGACCATTTCATCAGCTCCACATCGGTTATATGCATCTGCAATATTTTTCATCAAGGCTTGAAATTCATTCTGATATTCACATGTCTGAATCCAGAAGTCAGATGGATTTATGACATATACCACAAAAGCAGTATGGAAAGAATTTATTTGCATTTCTACTCTTTTGCAGTGGCTTGACAAAGAAATATCCCATTCAGGTAAGCAGTTTTTTGTATGTTTATTTCCAGTACAATTCTTAAATGAATTGTATCTCTCATCACCTGGTTTGTAGTTTACAGCAATACTTGTGATTTTTGTTCCCAAAAGCGAGACACATGATGCAGCTGCCTCATTCAGGTTTTCTGGATGCTTAGCATTAATTCCAATATTTTGATTTTGCAGCGTAATGTAATACAAGCGTTTAACGTCATTGAATAAATCAACATGGACACACACAGAAGTTTGTCCTATCAAGGCCCGTATAAGTTCTTTCAGCTGAACTTTTATTACTGTTTCATCCTGACTACCAAAACAAGACAGCGCACATGGAAATGAAATCATTGGTAATGCCATGAACTCTACTTTAAGTTTCTGAATGCAACTAGATGGCACCGCTTCAATATTGCCAAAATCCATAAACCAGACTTCCACATGGTCAGAGAGAAGCTGTTTTATCACTCCTCTATGCCATTGTCCATTTTGCATTTTGGCAGCACAGAGTAGCCCTAAATTATCAAAAGATTTATTATTTTCTGTACTGATAGCTTCATAGTACAAATGCATAGCTGCTGTCAAATCTTCCAGCTCTTTCTGCCATTTCTGTATCTGACAGTAAAATTTATTTGGGCTTACTGCAACAGTTATTTTTACATTTTCTTTACTGCCAACAGGTAGACGTGGAAAGAGATCATCTGGAACTGGCCAAAAATCTGTTGGTTTCTCAGGATTACTGAAAGTAAGCAACTTCTTGACTGGATACTTCTGTTGCAACAATTGTGGCATCCTCTTACAAAGCATTTCCTGGGGAAACGCTCTTAACGTTTCTACAATAAGACAAAATGAATCTCCATCAATAAATTTCCCTAACTGCAGTTCAAGAACATCACTAGTGATCTTTGGTACTTCTAGAATAAACAGTTGGTATGGCATAACAGCTTTCACATGACCTGTAATCTGTAATCCTACCAGAGATGAAAAATAGTTAATAGCTTTTGGACCCCATTTTTCTCCAAGAGGAAGTATGCTTGCAAAAACACCCAAAACCACCTTTGGAGGCAGCTGAAACAATTCATCACAAGCAGAAGCAAGATGCGTTTCCTCAACCACTAGCACTTGCCCAGTGTCTATAAGAAAAGCCTCGCAGATATTCCCTCTCTTTTCTAGAACTCTTCCTCTATGCCATTTTCCTTCTGTGTCTTCCACCAAACAAGATCCACCAACATAAACATTATCTTTTACTTTGAATACACGCTGTATTTCATTTTGTAGTATGTAATAGTCAAGCTCACATCCTGCCTTGTATTGACCCTGGAACACTATAACCAAGCATTCGGGATGGCATTCTATATGAGTTATCTTCAGATTCATATCTGCTATGTTTGGCGAGGGAGTCAGAGATTCCATTCTGTCTGCAAAGAAAAGGAGTAACGTCAGCCTGATAATTTTCCATATTTTTTCTTTGTCAACTAATGCCTTACATGAAATTTGTTTTCAAAATGCTTTAATAGCATATTATCACACTTCTGGTTAAAACGTATACTAAACATTTAACACTGTCATGTTTCATGCAACTGGGATACACTTGAGACAATTCTCTTTGTAAAGACATGTTCAGATAACATCTGAAAAAAAGCACCTCCTACTTGCTCTTGTGGCTGGACTAATTTTATCACTTGAGAATAATTCATAATCAGAAAGCTGTTCCCAGAATAACACAAGAGAATTAAAGATTATATCAGAAAACGGGGCGGGGGGGGGGGGGGGCGGCAGGAAATGACACAACACGGACATGCAAGGACGCAGAACAGGACAGGACAGACAACCAGAAAGATGACTGTATTTCTTCTCAAAGAAAAGTATTTCTGCTCAAAGAAAACCAAAGAGTGGAAAGTAATTCACGTCATTTATACAAACTCTGCTCATCTCTCAAAAGTTACTTACATCCAGTAAATTCAACTGCAAATCTCTCCAAAGGAGATCCAATTCCATGTTTCATTGCACTGGACTTGCAGTTACAATGAGTGTTTACCTGCAAAAGTATCTCCAGTCTGTTTCTCTCTTTCTCTTTAATATGTGAATGAACAAGGACTCCTAGCCCTATTCACCCTGCCTTTTCTGTGTAAATCACTTTTTCAAATCAATGACATCTTATAGCTCTGTGCTTTACTGTTTACTTAATCTGGCTGTCTATACACTATCAGGTATAGCTGTAGCATATTTTAAGTTTTCATAATTGCAAGGACATACAGAACGCATTATCTATGTCCAACATTTCTGCACTGCCCATTAACTAACAATTGTGCCAGGTGTTTTGTACTATCTCAACACTCCCGATTCTGACAGTTTAAGTATCTTCAAATCCTTCAGATACTTCTCTGACCTTCATCCATAATCTGGTCTTCAGGATCAGCTTCCAGTTCCATTCATCAATGGAACTGTGATTTCACGTTGTTTAAAAAGGCTGTGCATATCCATAATTTAATCAAGCAATTCTATGAAATGAAATGCTGTTCTAACAAAGTAATTAGGGGTAATCTGTCAAATGCAAAGACAGTGGATAAACACACAAGGATATGCTGGACAAAGCATATGTTTGATTTATGAATTTTTATGTAAAGCTGAGAGGGAAACTTTCAATTTCAACTACAGGTTATTAGAGCAAGATCTTACTCAGCCTGCAAAAAATCTTCAACAGAACTGCCACTATAGTTTTTATCACAAACATACATGAAGTAGCTAGTGATCATACAATCTGTCTTTAGAGTAAATATTGATCCCTACCATTCTAGTTCCACAAAAAATAAAAATTAATAAATAAATGAGCACTCCTACAGTAAAGCTTACCAGAACATCTCAGGCAGGAGGAGGAAGGATACATGACTTCTCAAAAAAAAAAAAAAAAAAAAAGAAACACCACCCACAAACCAAAACCACTGGCCACCTAAAAAAACCTCCCAGTAAAAGCAGTACCAAATCCAGATCTGACAAATACCTTCTTAAACAAACCCCACTAGTTTTCACTTCTCCCTGTAATAAAATAGAAAGCTAAATTCTGGATTTTTTTAATGAAAGAAAACAGCCTTCAGGAAAGGGTTCTGTCTGCCTGGAAGAAACACCTGATCGTTAGAGAGAATCAAACTTTTGAAGGTGCACCACTAATGCTTTGGACCCCTCTTTTTTTTTTTTTCATTGAAACAAACCTCTAGTTGCAGAAACATGTAACAAATGAAAACAATGCATCAACATTTGCTTGCCCATTGCCACAGCCCAAATAACAGCATCCCACTGACACAGTCACATTCCTACAGTTCACAAAATGACCTTTTGCTTTTTACTCACCTATATACCAGTTAGGACTTATTCATTCAGAACACATCTTTTAGAAACCTCAGCCCTCTTACTAACAACTCTGCATCCCTCTACAAGAAAAGATGATAGAAAAATCATTAGAAAAATACACGTAAACTAAATTCTTGTACTATTTCTTTAAATCCTCCTCTTGTCCAACAAACACACCCTGGAAGAGTTTCTCATACCCAGATTAATTACAATGCTAAGATTTCAAAAAACTGAATCCACCTTCCTAAAACCACTGTAAGACCATGCTTTCTTCAGTGCAGTTCAAAAAACACACCAGTCAGATAATCTACCACCTACTTTCTAAGCAAGAATGGTCACACATTTATTTTTGTTCGCAATGCTTCAGCCATCAAAATCTATACTCTATCATGCACTACTATCATGCAAACAAACTTACAGCATAATAAAAGGGCTTTTAAATGAAACCAAATACAGGACACAAGCGACAGCTTAAGGCATCTGCGCTGCCCTCCAAAGCAGCAGCTCTGACCAGGGCTGTTTGACGCCCCCGGCAGCGCTCGCCTGAGAGAAGCAGAGCCGGGCTCGGCTCGACAACGCCCGGACCGCCGGGCGGATGCTGCCACCGCCAGCCGAGACCCGAAAGTGAAGACCGCCACCCTTCAGCAATAGCAGCAGCAGCAGCTTCCTTACCACTCACAAGCGCGAAAGCGACGTGTGAGAACCATAACCGTCAGAGCACGATCATTTTACACCACCCCCACACCAAGCCCAACAACCACCCACCCACTACCGCCGTCCACCCCGTACTGACAAAATGGCGGCTGAAAGAGCAGCTCTCACACGCTGTTCGTCAAGGCGCATGCGCTGTAAGACCTCCGGAGACTTCAGCGCCTCTTTGGGGGAGGATGGGGCTTAAGGTTGATTGGCGGGAGCGCGGCGGCAGTGCCCAGCCAATCGGCACGGCCCCATGGCAGAGGTGCCGCCTCCATCTTGGGCTGAGGGCGGGAGGGTGAAGTGCTTGGGCTGGGCACTGCGTTTTTGCGTGTGGGTAGTGCGGGCTAGTTCGTTTTTCTTTTGGAGTTGTGCTTTGTTTGGTTGTTTGGGGGGGGGTTGTTTGTTTGGTTGGGGGAGTTGGTTGGTTGGTTGGGGGGGGTGTTTGTTTGGGGGTTTTTGCTTTTCCTTTATGTTTGTAGTTTGCAGTTGTTTATAAGGTGGTCTCTAAGCTTTATAAAAAGTGCCTGTGGGTCACTGAATCTTCTGGAGCTATCTAAAGAGGATTTGAGAGCTCTTACTCTTTCCCATTATCAGGAAGAAATTCTCCAGGCTGGGAGGAGTACATCTTAACAGGGTGCAAAGTGCTGACCCACTTGCTTCTGCATACAAGAATTGCCTTTTTTTTTTTTGGGGGGGGGGGGAGGAGGGAGGGAAGGGTGTGTTTTGTTTTTTACTAAAAATACAAGCTTAGTGAGGTGGTCATAATAAGGAAACTTGGTATGAAGTGTAGTCCTACAAATATCAACAGATGCTGGTATATCTATAACTGATTTCACTATTTGGAATGAGTTCATATGTGTATAATAATTTTTAAGGGTTCACCTTCAATTTTTTACATTTTCTTCCAGAGGTCAGGATTGCCGCATCATAGTTACACTTTGCAAAGTTGGAACAGAGAAAAGTTGCTTTTGCAATTCTTAAGAGATACTAGTAATCTCTAAATACAACTATTATATTGCAGTCTGGATAATGTGTGTTTAAAGTGGTATCGTACCTACTTGAATTAACCCTAAAACTTACAGGTGTTCTTAATATAATTTTGCAGGTAAGCAGTCCTGTTTCTCATGTTTAAGCTTTTTTGTAAGAACTACTCAGAACAAAGGTTGTACAGGTTTATTACTGATACAGCTTTAGCTTTGTATTTCTGGACAAAATGTCTATTCTTGCATTCTTATGTTAGCCAACATAATTCCACTACTGGCAAATTACTTTGGAAGACAGAGTTTTGCCTCGTCTGTTTATTTCTTTAACAGAAAATAAGAATACGTACTCATTCTGAACTGTAAAGTTGTTTACTTTCTTCCACAATGTAATGCAGTAATGTTCTGTGCGCTGCCTCTGTACCCCAGTCTTCCCATTTTGGACTTTTTTTTTTTTTTTAACCCAACCAACCAACATGCTATTAAGCCTGTCTCAGCGTTTGGTTTTTTTTTTTTTCTTTCCTCTTAAGTAACCAGTGTGCTTCAGGGTTTAGACATAGGTATTTCTCTTTAGGCAGCTCCTCCAGAAGGCCTTCCCACAGAAAGCATCTTGCCCTCACCAAGTACCTCTTACAGAAGGTGCAGACTTCAGGAAGTTTCTCAAGTCTTACAAGTAAATGAGTCTGTAACTTAACGAGTCTGGGATGGTAAGTAATTTGGCAGGTTAGTATATGCCATTTTTGTTTGTTTGTTTTGTTTCTTCCATACAACTGTTACCTGCAGATACTGTGTTTCATATTGGTGTACTGGTTGGACTTAAATGGGCTCTCTTTTAAGACTATTTTAAATTTACATTTCCTTGAGTATACATCTGATTACAAAAGAACTGTTTTAAGGAGATGGACATCTGGTGTATCTTAGAGATCCTTACAAAGCATTTGAGCATACTTGTGTCACTTCTAATAAAAAAGATAGAATACCAGTATATTTAGCATAATAATAGACTGATGAAAACCTTGTAATACTGAAATTTTCCCTTATCTAAGGTGTTTTGAAGCTGACTAAATTTATTTATGTAGTTTTACTTGGCATTCCATGATCAGATTTCACATCCATAGAAACTCCATTAGTCTGATTAGGCAGAGTTATGTAAGAACTTATTTATAGAGAGAAAAATAAGACCAAATCTTTTAAAGAAGTTACATTCTTGCAAGATTAAAACCTCAGACCGAAATCTAGAACCCAAGGTAGGCATCCTCTGCAGTGTGAAGGGAGAGTGCTGCCTCAGAATGGCAATTCAGAAGACTCAGGTACTAGATAAGGAGCAGTCTTGAGCTTATGAGTACTAAATATTACAAAGGGGTGTGGGGTATGGCTATATTTTTCCTGCAATTTAGGCTGAAGTCAGTCCTGTTCTGACTACAATCCAAAACTCGCTCCTGAAGGCAGAGTACTGCAGCAATAAAGGCAGCAGTATCTACAATTTTTCCTACTCAAATTACAGTGGTGATGGCAGCTGTAATTAAATAATCTTATGGTTAGAGCAATCAGAAACAGGTTCTTGCAGCATGAGTAAGTTTAAAAAAGGTATACCACTTCCCTGCAGTGTGACTTAACCATGGGCAATTACGCATGGTGGAATACAGTGTGTCCCTCTTGTTTGAAGTTGTGCTACTATGGGGTAGGGGCGGTGGGGGAGCGAAAAACAAAAGGCATGACTAGACAATCTCAGCCGATTGGGTGCTCGAGCTTTGTCGCCTTTTTCTGGAAGGAAAGAAGAGCTTTTTGCTGTTTGTGCCTTTGTTACAGAATTTCTTTGCAATTTACGTTGTTTCAGCCATAGAAGGAATTATGTCTTTTCTGACACTGCGGGGTTTGTGTTAGGTCTTTGGTTTGCTCAAGAGTTGTATGATTTTTTTTTTCCCCCCCCTCCCGCCAGGCTTGATATCTACATTGGAAAGTGTCAGGTGTGCATAAAGCACTGCCAAATCTCAGAAGCGAGCTCCTCCAATAACATTTGAGACATGAAGAGTCACTGTAGGCCATTGTAAGTGTTCAGGAAACACATAACAGCCAAAAGCAGAAATAGCAGTGTTGCAATGTCCCAGAACATCCCTATAGTGTACTTCAGCGAACTTGCAAAACCTGTTCAGTGTTTACATTTGAATTGCGAATGTTTGAAAATATTGGTGAAACTACATGTGCCACACTGATCAGTACTAAATCTCAGGGGGTTTTCCCAGCTTTGTTTACTGTGTAAGTAGTACAACCAACTCTGACTTTTCATCTTTTCCACTTTATTGATCTTTACAAATTTTGTGTCCATGTTATTCCCACAAAAAACTATGTTTTCCTTCCTTCTCGCTATTGTGAGGAAGCCATTAAATATTTTTGCTGTTTTTTCCGGTATGGAAGGTTAACAAACCCTATTAAGTTTGTTTATATTCCATTGGCAGAAATAAAATACAATTAAAAAAGAATTTTGATTTAACAAATCTTGACTAAGACAAAACTCCTGAAGTGAGCCTCAAGTTGTTTTTTGTCTATAGCAAACTAGGGAACAAGGTGGTACTTCATGTGTTTCTGAAATATGTCTCTCTATGTCCACTCAGGAATGTTTTCTTGTCAGGAAAATTTTGCTATGACTCTTATATATGCCTTAAAAATAGTTAAAGAAAACCTAAAACTTTTCACTAAAAAAGCCTTCTGTGCCCATGGAATGAAGTGGCCGTTTATACCCATTTTTATTCTGTAAGAGATGGTGGTCTGTTTCTGAGTTTGACTACTTTCAGTACACTTCCATGTGAGATTTCTTGTGAATGAATGGATACTAGTTTTTCTTATAGATTCAAGTGTAGTATAAAGAAAGTAAAAGTATTCTTCTACTACAGTTTAAGAGAATATTGTAAATGAAGCTCTACTGCCAGCTGTCTGCCAGGAAGTAGAACATAGCACTGTGTGAGTGAGCACCTGTGTTGAAATCAGGTAATGAATAACTAATTACAGTTATAGCTAACTTCCAACACATGAAAATTGATTTTGAGGGGAGGGAACATAAGACAAAGCTATCCTTATTTGTAAAAACTAAGGGGGATACTGAAACATATTACCCAAAGGATGGCTTTTGGATAACATGGACATGCATCTCCTAGTCTAAACACAAACAATAGTCTGCAGCTGCCTTAAATTATTCTTGGCAGGTGGTAAATATGTATTTGCTTTGATTGAGCAGTGGGAAAATGGAGAAACATTGCAAGCAGTAGGATACCATATAAAAAGAGGAGAGGAATTATCAGCATCTTCTCTTCTGTTTGAGATTTAAAATAAAAGTGAGCCTTACTGAATTCCTTTGGGGGGGAAAAAAACCTGGGTAACCACATACCTCTAAGGAAGGCAAGAGGTACAGATTACAAGAGGATGGGAATATCTTCTTAACGGAGGAACTGAGAAGGGTTTAAGACTTAATCTTCTCCTTAGTGTTTCCTTCCTGGGTGACTAAACAGCTGAATGCTCATGATTCTAGTTCTATGCACTGTATGCTGACTGGAATGAAACCCATTCTGAAGCACCTGACTTTCACAAAGAATTATGTAGAGATTGTAACTGCTTTGACTCTGCATGAGGGGGAGAGGGAGAACTAAACAATGCATATCCTGCTTTTAATCTCCACAACTGTTCTGGGATCTGTTTCTGAATATTAATATTGTAAAACTGTTACTAAAATAGATAACCGTTACACTTTTCCATTTTTGGAAAGGACAGTCTGTCATAACAAAGTACTTTCAAATTGTCTCCTATAGGATATGATTAGGTCATGACATGCTGAAGGGTATGGACAGAGGAACTTACACTCCGTGGCTTAGTTGCATCCCTCTCCAGCTTGTCTTGTGCAAACCTGAAAATACATCAGTGGCCAGAAACACTTTTTTACTGCATGTCATCAAATTGCTTTTCTAAAAGGCACTGCAGCATTCCTTATAGCTGTCCTTATAGCATCTGTGCTTGTCTTATGTAACACAGAAGTATGAGTGAATGGCAACAGCAGAAATACAGGACATTTCAAAGTTCTAAAAATGAAGAGTGAAAGCACTTCCACCTACGATAGATCTCACAATAAATGGATCATTTTTTCCAGCTTAGGTAAGCCCAGATTTAATCTTTAAATGATGACATTTACATTAGAAGTAGGGGATATAAAAATAATCACATCGTTCTATTAGCTTTTCCTGAAAAAAATCAGTGTCTCTTCAGAACCTTTCACACTACAAGTTCCATATAACACTTTTTTTTTTCCTCTGAAGTCGGTCCAAAAGGTTTGCTGGTTTTTGTAGTAGTCAACAAACTTGAAAAACAACGGGACTCAAAATAGTCCTCTCAAAACAAAAGTTTGTGCACTTTTTCCTATTTTGTCTTTGGAAGTGTGTCCTCAATGTGTTCTGTTTGTGTTTCTGTTAACTTGAGCGATAGCCACTAGGTGGCAGGAACAACCACAAGTTTAGCTGGATGCTTCGAAATATGCTTGTGTTACTGCAGTAGAAGGAAGGAGCACAGGAGCGATTAATGTAGTCTGACCTGTAATGAAATATGAGGGTGCATGTGCTGTAGAGTTTCACTAGAAGGGTCATCGCACTAATCACACCATCTGAAACCACGTCAAGTGTTTTCAGGTAACCTGAACTAACTCCTGAAATAATTTCAATCTATTTACTCAATATGCAGTCAAAATTTCATTTCAAGTATTTTACTAGATCACATGTCAATCTTACCACCAATATTTTTTTATTAAATTAAGTTAATATCATCACTTATATGAAATTAGTTACTAACTTGGCAGCTTACATATAAAAAAGCAGAGAGTAGAAACAACTTTTATGAAATACTTTCAGCAGTAGACAATAGTTATTGTTGCTTCCTAAAATACACATTGCATATTTCAGTGGCACTAAGTGTCAGAGCAGAGAAAAGATATGCCCATTTTACAGGTGAAAGAACAAATTGAGACTTGTTGTTAAGCAGTGGGTCAAAGCAGAAGGTAGAATTTCTGTTAATAGGGGCCTCCCAAAATAGATGAGTTTTGCCATATGGAGTGCACCATACCAGTACAGCTGTGCAGATACAGACCCAGTATTAGTGGTGAGATTGAGTTTCTCTGCTGTGTACTGCGTGGTCACATCACATTACTGTGTCATCTTGTACATCAATTAGGCCCATAATGCAGAGCTGTGTGTAAGAAGACCCTGCGCTGCTGTTTTGCCCTGGGTACCTGTATCTGCTGTGTGGGATGGGAGAATGTCAGGCGCCATCTACATTAACGATTCCTGTGGCACAGTCAGAGTAGATGTGTAAAGTTAAATGGTTGGTGCTGGTGACCCAATATCCAAGTCAACAGGTTTTAAGGGAGGGAGGATTATTTAAGACTAGCTCTAGTGTAGTCACATGGACTGGATGTCTCCTAGCATTTGAAAAGCATTTTTTGAGTTAGTTTCATTCCAAAGAGGTCGTTTGTGCACTGTGGAATAGATCTGCAGTGCTGATCAAAGCAGGGTGAGTGGGAATGGTAGGGAGATTCACCTCCTGTTCTAAACTAAAACTAATGTAAAAGCACCCAGAGGGAAGCTAGACTGAGGCATTCCATGAGTAAATTCCCAGTTCTTCAGCATGGCGGTGGAAAAGTTGGGCTAATGAAGAGGTTGAATGACCGTACAGGAAAATGAGTAACCATCTTCAGAATAGAACTTTAATCATTTCAATTCTTTAGACTCAGATAGTTGATTTTGCATAGCAAATACAACATTTCTAAAGATCTACAGATCTTGAGGTTGTTTGTTTGTTTTTTTTAATTCTGAGATTAGTTTATTCTGAAGGGGAAAAGGAAGTTGTATATGCAGTGGCAATTCTGTCATTAGAAATATTGAATAATATTTCTGATGAGTGCTGGAATGAACTATTGCATGTAGTGATGGTGGGTGAGCTAATTGAATTGTGAGTCATGAAATCACAGGAACTAAGAGGTGGAAAAAGACCTGTTAAATCATCTAGTTGTCTCTGAAGAGACAAACTGAATGATCAATAGGTTTTTAACATTATTCATTTCTATGGTCCATATCGATTAACTAAGTTCTGGCCCCAACCCTACAAGCTGTATGTGAAGAAAGAGCCGCAGCCCCTTGCAGAGTTTAATGAACACTGTGGGTGTCTGCAGAGGTATGTATTTTGGATTATGCAGATCTGACGGCACTTGTGTGGTCTTAATTCATAATCACTTAAAAACTTAGCAAACCTGTTTGTGAATTTTACACATTCAAGTAAAAATGAAACTTCGCACACTCTCAACACAGAATTTTTTTTTTCCTCGGACACTGTCTATGCATGTGTCCACTGGACGTTTAAAGAACATAGTCTTACCTGGAATCTCTATGCACAATTTTCATTTAAACGGAAAAACATATGTCAGGAAAGAAAAAAGACTTTGGTTGCTTAAGTTTCTCCATCTCATAATTTAGGTTTATAATCTGTAAAGGGCCTTTTTATTTAGGAATGTTGAACGTCTGTATTTCCCACTGTAGCAGTGCTCAGCATCTTTTTGAAGCTGACATCCGTGGTTTAAGCTAGTCCTATGTTTGTTTTTTCTTAAAAACCTTACAATGTTAGACTTCAGTGTTAATCATTATATCCATCTTGTTAAATATTTTACATCTTGTCTCTGTTTACAAACAGAATGAGTTCTTTAAAACACTTTTCTGGCATTAGTCATTGGCCATTTGTATGAAATTTGAAATCACAGTGCAAAGAATAGCAATGTTCATTACAACGTATGCTTGCTTTTCATACTTTCAGCACAACCTGTTCTTTCATACTAGCACTCTCCGATGTTCATATGTATGTGTGTGGCCTTTAGCACTAGTTCTGTTTTTAATGAATGACCAAATCCTACCTTAAGATAGGTAGAGGAAGTCTGCTGTGTATTGAGATATTGGCATACGTAATTTCATCCCATTGAGAGATGAGTTTAGAAATAGATTTTAAGTTAAAATATCTTAAAACTACTTTTTTCTGGTAAATTTTAGCTATTTATACAGCATAAAGCAAAAATATTTCTGCACTATGGTCTTTCAGACAATATACTGGAAAAGTATGATATACTACAGCAATTTTAATTGCTGCAGGGTGCTGATCCATCCTTGGAATTGAAGTACAGGATTTTGTCATCATATGTATTAAAGGGGCAAAGGCAAGCTGAAAATCACACCAGCACTGGGACAAAATTTTGTCCTTATTGATGGCAAAACTCCCATTGAATTCACTGGGGCAAGGATTTCACTCCATATATTTAAGCAACAAGAAAAGTATTACATGTGTTACTAATACTGTGTGGAAAGTAAAAAACTGGAAGATTTTCAGTATCTGTTTGGCTTTTCATTGTTTGTGCTGCAGATTGGTTTTGATTCTCAAGTACCCTAAAGCAAAAATGATACATAGGTAGTTTTCACTGTAAGGATCTGCTTGCACAGTCAGACTTGCACAAGTGCATCCGTATGCCTGTCAGTGTTTCATTGAATTTTTCATCTGTGAATTTGATTGTAGGATCAAGACTCCAAAGATGACGGTACCACAATTGAAAGCTAGAACATACTCAGTAGCATGATTTTTCATTTGAAATTCACTCCGACTTGACCCAGAGCTTGGCCGCATTCAGGAAATTATGTAAGTCGCACCTCCCAGTCCAGGCTTTGTGCTAAGCTCTTTTCCCAGCATTCAGTCTACTCCTAAGTTTTCCCTTCTCTGTCATGTAAAGTGGTATTTCTGGGCAGGTGGAGATTTCTGCTTCATATACTTTACTTTTACTTGCAGTCTAAGCCGTGTAAAACACATTCAGGCCTTGTACATAGTAGGTTTTTAGTACCAGCTCAACTGCCTTCGTGCAAAACCTAGTCCCCTTACACTCTACACAGATGTGATGTGAGGTTTACCAGTGCATCGTACCTTGGTTTCAAAACAGCAACGTCTAAACCAGTGCCTGAAAAGGCTGAATAAACACGGTTCCAAATATTACCCTATGGATTTCCATATAAATTCTTACAACCATACTTTTTTTCTGTATAGATTTCTTTATACGGTAACAGGGAATGTTCTAAACTAAGAAGTCATAAGGCATTACTGGATGTTGTTAACAAAGTGTTTCACTTGTATGTTAAGAATAGATTCCAAATACTGAGACGGCCAGTCATCTTCAAAATGAGCGCATTTCCAAGGGGCAGTTATGCACAGCTCATGTACAACCCCTGTGTGCACAAAATGAAATTAACTCTCTAATTCCCACATACTGCTGAACAAGCACCAAAGTGCTTGTACTCATGTTTTACGTAATGCATGATCTTACCTTGAAATACTTAATGTGGTGAGACCAGCATTTAAGAAAACCACTATGCTGTTGAGTAATAAATGATGATGACCTGCTAAGATTGCTACTGCTATATCTACAACATGCAGAGGTAAATATGAGGTCAATAAAAGAAACCTCACGTACAAATTACATTTATACTCTATAGAGATTTTTTCTTTCTTGTATGAAGAAAATACAGTACTGATAATTAGTGTAAAACCTGAATGCTTTTGAAAATGGGCATGTCATGGAAAGGGATCTCCTGATCCATCAAATCTAGTCTGTTGTTTTCACCAGCTGTCTTACACATGACTCGGTTCTTAGTTTACAGGCTTCATGTTAAATTTATTTGGTTTGAGGATTTTTTTTTTCCTTCCGCTGTCCTTGTTGAAATGTTCAGATACAAAGTTTTTTGGTGAGAAATAAAGTATCTTTATCCTGCTTGATATTTGCATGTATGGAACAATGAAATTCTTTTTTGTTTAAAACAGAGCGATTAAAGAATGTTAAATTAAGTGTATAATTGCAATTACGTATCAATTAAAGGAAACTCACACTTTTATAACACTGTTAAAAAAACATACCTCCATCGGAGAGAAAATATGATGGTATTTATAATTTTAGTATGCCTTTTTTGTCTGGATTTTAGGTGAAGTTTGTGAGAAGGAAGTTGTCCTTTCCTGTGTTTGATTGCAATATTTATCGGCTTTATTAAGAACTCCCAGTTAATAGAAGCTACATTATATTGTTCTCTTGGTCAATGCGTTTGTAAATTAGCACACAACTTAATGATACTTAATCTGTGTAGGAAAAGCACGACTCTATTACAAGTGGAGATTTTCAGGTCTAACTCCTTCAAATTATTGTTGATAACTGCTGTGACATTTTCCATTTTTGAAGATGAATGTAACATTACAATGTTCATATGGAAACTTTATTTAAGAGCACAAATTACGTATTGTATATTTAATGAGAATCGTATTCATATGTAAGTACAATAATCCTGAATCTTTCCTGAATATCTTACTTCCCGAAGAATGCTACTGTGAAACTGAAGTTTATGCTTCAGACAGTTCTGGTAGGTTAAAAAGTGAATAAATTATTTAACTAAGTTAAAATAAAAATAAAAATTAAGTTAAGCTCTAATGTTCTTTTTCTAATTTGAGTTTAATCAAATGCTAGTATTTGTGAAGCAAGTTGTTAAAATCTTAGTAGATTTGCAATATGTAAGTCACAATTGACCCCTGACAATCTTCATAAAATGTTACCTGTTAATTTAAGCATCAAGCTTCATAATCTATGGATAGAACTTTGTCAATTAAAAACAAGACACAAACGAACAGAAGGAATACTTCATTACCTCTACCATTAAGAAGTTATCTCAAGGCTAAATTTAGATAATATTTTATGAAATTTGCAGATATGTTGTTTTCAAAATAAAGAGGAAAATTTACCCTTATGGAAGTCAGTGACAGATTTACCACTGAATTTGGATAAGTCTAGATTTTTTTTTAGTGGCAGGTCTCACTATTTTATGTAAGATTTGAGCAAAAGGAAGATAATTCTTATGTATAGAGCACTCCATGGCATGGTTGTGTCATAAGCCAACACTCTCAAAAACTTCCTGGACGTTATTATAGACTCAGCTTGGGTCAGGGACTATTTAAGAGTAGAAGGTTTGGATACAGTCACCTTGTTTGGGAGAGTAAGGAAGTTTAGTGATGAGAGTGCAACTGGGTTATACCAGTTGAGTGAAGGGGCAGAGAATAATCCCTGGTCCTGTTCGGTACTCCTGGGGCACAGATGTAGCCTCTATGCGTGGATTTCTAAGAACCTGACTTCATGCCCGCTGAAAAGGGTACACAGTGACTTTTCTAGATATTTCATTGGAAAAACTACGTTGTCACTTCCCTAATGCAAAAGAAGGGTTATTAGAAGTGGAAATTACTTGGTCTCCTCTGCTTCTGCAGAGAGCACATCCCTGTTAGAAGAAAGCAAGCAATATCCATTTTGTCCAAACAAAATCGATTTGAAGCTTAGTTGACAGGTTGTTACTGCAATTTTCGTTGTTACATGGGATAATGCAGGGGACTGGAAAAGGTGGGAGGAGCTTGAGGGTCACATTCATTCAAATGGTCATAGTGGCTCATGGAAGTTTTTGTTTTCTTTCATGCGTTCTGTGTCAGGGTGATCTTTCAGCTGAACAGGTCAGTGTGGTCTGAAATTGAGCATTATCTCTTGATCTGAGCCCTAAAGTGTTTGCTTTGAATAATTCTTATCATCCCCCCCCTCCACCCCGCAAAGAATTGCACAATGTGCAATACCTCTAAAAGGTCTTATCAGTAATCAGTCAAGCCTTAAAAGGCAAAAATATAAGTAATTGACAAAATATAAAATTATTCAAGAACTATATACCGCTGGGAGTACATATTCAGCAAAATAAAAATCAGAATATAAATATGTATTGAATATAAGCAAGTCTATAAACATAGTAGCTTTGAACTGGCTACCATGGGTAAACAGCAGGAAAGAGGTTATTGCACAGACTTCACCATGGATTGTGCAATCACATTGGGAACCTTAAGCATATACTTTAGTTGCTATCCTGCTCTGACATCCGTAGTCTTCAAATAACGTATTTGGTGCTTGCTTAAACCATTCTCCACTGCAGTCACACCTTCAGTTGCAGTGTCAATATACATCAGAGAAAAGCTGCTGTGAATTCTCACAAAATAGCTAGGCTGAAAGTCAAACTATGTACTAGGTTCTTTGAGTTTCAGTATTCACAAATGCGTGTTTAAAAAAAAAAAAAAAAGTTGGATCCAAAGATTGTTTCAGTGAAAAATATTGTTTTGAAGATTGATGTTTTTCTTAACAGTCTTGGCATTTTTGGGACTCCCCCCCCCCCCCCCCCCCCCCCCCCCCCCCAAGAAAATGACAAATACATATTTGGGAGCAATTACAACATTACTAAAAACTGAAAATCAAACACAAGTGTGAAAAATAACTCTTTACAATTGAGAAACTTGCTAAGAGCTTTAACAGATTGGGGAAATTTTCTGCTAAATAAAAGAAAAATGGCCTTAGTCGGATTTTTGTTCCAGTTTTAAATTTTCCATGAATACCAATTAATATGTTTCTGTCACATTAGCTATGAACTTCTGAGACTCATTCAGAACTCTGTCCTGATCTGCCTTTGTCCTTTGCTTTGATGCTTACAGTGAGACCAGGAAATTTCAGGATCAAAATGTACACAATGATACAGATTTTGAAGTTGCATAAAACTTCACAAATTAATGGGTTTTGAGGTCATATAGACTTTCTAGATTTCTCTCTTAAGCAAATAAATCCTGCCTATTTTGCATTTTAAATGCCAGACTGTTTTCATGGGATATTTTCTCAGTTCTTTTTAAGCAGACTAATGATTTGTTTCTTTACAGTGGCACATCAAACTCAACATTTATTTACCACATTATTTGCCTTAGAATAAGAGTATTCGGCATAGATGCCTTCAAAATCACAGGTGTGGAGACAGCCCAGTCCTGATAAATCTCTTTTCATTTGGAGTTTTAATATATATCGAAAAACTCTAACTATACTTGGAGTTGAATCAGAAATCTGACTTAAATGCTAAATGGGAGGTTGGGCAGTGCTGTGATACCAAGCACCGGTTCTCTTAAGATGAGTTCATCTCACAAGGCTTCCACCTTCATGAGCTCAGTTGAAGTTGTGTCTCAAAAGCTTTGTTTCACCCTGGATAGGAAAAATTCCTATAGAATTAACCACAAGTGATACTTAGTACCATGTAAAGCAGTGACTCTCATTTTCCATTAAACTAAAAGCAATGTTGGGATGGGCAGATCCAACTCTACATCTTTGTTTCCAGCTACTTCGGAACTGAGGAAGATTTGATAATTGGCACCTCGTAAGTATGCCTGCTCTAGGAAAGTTTCAGGGTATAAGTAATTCATAGCTGCTTCTGAAGTATATGTTTATCTGATTGTTTTATTTTTCTCTCATAGGAGATGGTGAAACTTAATGTGTACTGATTAAGTCTGTTTGCCCAGGTGAACTGAGGCCACGTTTCAAGGGTGATTTAACACTTGATAAAACAGTGACTTGAGAAAAGGGTCCTTGCAAACAAGCCTGAAATGTACGGATGTATTGATAATTTTCAAGAAAGAAAATAATTTTGCAGACAAGCTTCACAAACAGGTCTACAGAAAATAGGCTAAAGGGTAATGATGCTAGTCTATGTGACTTCTTACATGAACCTTTCCTTGGAATCAATAAATTAAGTCACAGTCATGGTAATTTTAGGGAGTGAATCATAGGATCTTAGAATAGTTTGGATTGGAAGGGACCTTTAAAGGTCATGTAGTCCAACCCCCATGAATCACTGAAGATAAACAGTATACCCGATCTAATGATAAAACAGAATAAATAAAGATTGTTCAATCTGCCAAACAGCACCCTTAAAACTTGGGAGACTGTCCCTTGAATTTGGTAAATATGTACACTATAACTATTTGAGCTAACTCACACTAGAAATTGTGCATATCTAGAAATTGCAAATCCTGAATTTACATTGAAGATTGCTATGTTGCAACTGCTTGTAGATTATTACCATGCAATTAATGATGCTGTTCATTATATTCAGTACCTTCCTTGGCCTTGGTAACCACTAATTTGCATTTTTCTTTTTCTAGGTCAGAGATATAGATACTGTCTTTTATCATTCATTTAATTTGATTTCTTTGCTCTTTGCTTACCAAGAGCACTGGTCCAAGTCTCAGACTACTAAATAATTCCTGTTAATTACAATACAATATTTCTGTTTTATCACAATTGGGAGCTAAAAAACATAGGCGTTGCCCGAACAAATTTGTACATTGATATCATGACCCTGTCCTTACTTATGTGAGTACTCCTTATTCATGCAGTTGTCCTACTAATGCCAGATTTCTTGGCCTATATATTTAATTGCTAGTATTAATTCCAGGAGTCAGAATAATGAAAGGAACTGAATTTAATCAGTTGATGTTACTGAAACCTGGGAAGGTTAGAGTTAGTGGGATGTTGTTTTTTGGACAATGGAGAACATTAGGCAAAAGAAGAGGGAGCAGCATTTTGTATATAAGGTAATGATAACTATCTCTGTGCTGCCAACAGCTCTGTAGCGAGTGATAATGAATGCTTGCAGATGGCTGTTCTGATTGCATAGTGCCTAAACGTCACGATCTGATACCTCTTCCCCCAGTGTCCCCAGCTATATGGTGTTACTTCTTTTCTGTCACATGATCAGAGATATTGCAAACACAGAAAACTGATGCATGTCCAGTGATATTTCTGAGTGCTTCTCTGAAACAGCAGTTTTTTGTGATGAATTGCACTGCACCACAACTATAGCACAGGCACATATCCATTGCCCATAATCTACTCCTGCCTATGCCAGAAGAGCAACTGACTTGGGAGTAGGCAGCTTCCATCAGCTCAATTGAAAATTGAAGACAGGCAGAAATCTGCATGAACTGTTCAGATGACAGCATTTCTGTTCCTCATCTTCAGTTGCTAGTGTCTCAGTACCTCAATAATCTTCAGACTACCTACATGCCTATCACATGACTGGAAAGAGAACTTCAACCACCTCCAATAAACAGCAGATGAAAGCTGGCCACTACTGTGGCAGTAGCCTGCTGCTTCTGTGAGACCTGAGAGAAGTGAAGGCACTAGAAGCAGACCAGATAAATAGTCACATAAGGCTGTTACAGCCCTTTGTCTTCAGCATAAGCTGTCTTCATCTAACCATGACAGTGACTATTGCTCTCTTCCACAGAACTTCTACTCTCAGTGGAGCTTAAAAGAATAGCCCATCTATTTCTCTTCTTTAGACTGCTTAAGGAGAAGAAAGCAAGCTGTTCTGTTACAGAGATTTCAATATGAGCAAAATACTGGAGACGTCATTCCACCAGTATTAAAGCATCCTCATAACATCTTAAAATCAAGGAACAATCATGAGCCAACTAATTATAAATTTAGATAGGAGAGTGTTAGTGGTAACTGACATCATTTTGATAGCATACTAGGTTCTGGAAAACCAAAATACAAACAGTCACACAGGACTGAAAATATAAGGGGGGACAAATACAGTGGGATCAGAAAGGGGAAACTGACAAGAATGGATTTTACGGAGAGGTTAGACAGTGAAGAAAGGTTAAGGAAAGTAAAAAGACATAAGGAGAAAACCATGTTTGGAAGACTTAAAGAAAATTTTAGAAGTTTTAACTATATCAGGAATAAAAGGATTTCTGTTAATTTTTTTTGTCTGTCTAGGAATGCAAAGATATGCTGTCAATAATCATGCAGAATAGGCAGAAGTCTTCTAGAAATACTGTTATTTTCATTTTGGGAAAGCATACTAGGTGATGCTACAGTGAGGTCATGCCCAAATATTTTCCACTCCAACAGTAACTAATGAAGATACTACATGTCAGCCATTATAATGCATACTTTAAAATAAGCATATAGGGATAAATTGCATCCAAACATGTTTTGGTTGTTTTTTTATTAAAGCTGCCAAAGGAGGCCTCTGCACTTTTAATACTGATTTTAATAAGTCTTCAGATACTTCTTAAGAACTGGAAGAAAGTTAGCATTGTGTCAACTAGTGGCTATTGTTTATGTAGACTGTAGCAAGGTTTCAAAATAGTGTTTCATAGCATCTTGAAACCAAACTGAGGAGGTGTGTACTGGGTAAGGTGGGACTAGACTAGACTAGAAGACTGGGCTCGACTGCGGTGCTTCAGAGAGTAAGAGTCAGTGGCTAGAAGTCTAACTGATAGTTGGTTACTAGTGGCTTTCCTTGGGGCTCAATACCTGGCCCGAAACTGTTCAGCGTCTTTCTTAACCTGGACAACAGAACAGAAGGCACTCTTTGCAAGTACATGGGTGACAACAAATAGGGGGGGAGTGGTAGGTATGCTGGCAGGCAGGGCTGCTACTGAGAAGGACTTTGACAAGCTAGAGAAGTAGACTGACAGGAACTTTTTGAAGTTCTGCAAAACTAAGTACAGGGTCTTATATCTGGAATAGAGTAAGACCATGTAACAGAACAGGCTGGGGACTGACTTCATAAAAACCAGCCTTGCAGAACAGGAACTAGTAAAGTTGAACATGTGTCAGCAGTATGCCCCTCCAGCTATGAACGCCTACCTTATAAGAAGCTGTATGAGCAAGAGAGTAGCTAGAAGGTCTAGGGAAGTAGTTATTCCTCTATATTGAGCACTCTTAAAACTGCATCTGGGATACTGTGTGCGGTCATGGGGCTCTGAAGTAGAAGAAAGACACTGGCAAACTGGAGAGGAAAGCTGACAAGATGGTTAGGAGTTTGGAGCACATGATGTATGAAGTGAGAGAGCTGGGTTGGTTCAGCCTTAGGAAAAGAGAGCTATAGGGTGATCTTCTTGCTGACTCCAACTACCTTATAGGTACATCTTTGAGAAAATGGAGCCACACACTCAGGGATGAACAGTGGAAGGCTGGGGGAAATAAAGTGCAACTAGGGAAATGCCAGTTAGATACAAAAAAAAAAAGTCTTTCATAGGAGGGGTGATCAAATGATAGCACAGGTTTCCCAGAGAGGTTGTGAAATCTCCATCCTTGGAGATTATTCAAAAGTCAGCCAGACACAGCCCTAAGCAACCTGATCTAACAGTCAGCTCTGTTTTGAGAAGTGGTTGGTCCAGATGGCCTCTTGAGATCCCTGCCAGCCTAATTTCTTGTATGATTCTATTATCTAACCAGTAAAGGGGATCAACCATTCAATGCTCAACTTCCATAATTTATGGACTTTCTTGTATGCAGTTTTTCAATGATAGGATTCTGTTACTGCCACAAATCAAGATGGAAGGTATAGAAGATATCCGTTTATAATTGTTAAAATAATTTAATTTCTCTGTGAGAAAAAAGGAAAACTAAAAACTCAACTACACAAATACCACAGAATCCCTCAAAAATGTGAAGGAAATGTAAAGTTAATGGCACAGATTTACATAACATTTCATTTAAGTTCATATCAAATATAAGAAAGAAATATCTTGTATTTGGGTAAATACATTCTTCAGCTGTCTCAATTGGATGCTTTTAAATTCCTGTAATGTCACAGAAATGCCTCTGTATTCTGAAATTGTTTTTTAAATGTTTCCTTTCAGAACAAAAGGATATAGAAGGAAAATACCTTCTCACCTTAAGTAGCAGTAACTCCAGTATTGCTAACAGCATTGTCATTCATGTTGGTGCTTTTTATTTAAAATATCCAATGTAATATGTTTACAGTGTATCTTTACTAAAACTCTTAAGTGCTTCAGGCATCAATTGTTCTTAACTGCCAGTTCCATGCAGAAATGATAAAAAACTGCCTGTCATAAGAATGGATTCTTGGAGAGGGGGTAATTTGCTTTTGGCCCTTTCCAGTAGCAGTGTATTGCCTGATCCTTTGGTAGGGTGGAGCCAAGGTTTTGTTACTCTATTTTTTCAGTTTATTTCCTTCCCACCTGGGGATGAAAGAAATGAACATGCGCTGAGCCTATCTGTGTGTCATGCAAGAAACCAGGTAGTGGGGCAGAAGCAAAACTGAAATCCAGTTAGGCCCTGTCATAGTCTTATACATCAGCACATATTTGAGCCATGAAACAGTACTGGGCAGAACCACCGCAGTATCACCAGCTGTCATAAGAAATTAAAGGGAACCTATTCTTTGGAAGCAGAAAGACTTCACCAATTACCTATAATCTATGGTGGTCTTGGGGGTAATTAGCAGGCATCACAGTAAAAGCTCTGAAAACTGAAAAATGGACACAATAATAATGAGATTTTAATAAATTTGTACTGTTTCCTGGTAACACTGAGACCATTATCTGGCAGTGGGACATAAGTCAGTTATTTTCTGTACTGTCTTAGTCAGGAGTGTGTGTATTAAAAGTTGTTGATGAGTGTATACTTGCTCACTTGGTTATCTCGCTTTTCTGGCTAGATTTTATAATTCCTTCTGTGATTTTTTTTTTTATTCTTCATAGTTTTATCATCCAGTGGAGAATGAGGCGAGAGGAGTACTTATGATGTCTAGTTAATGGTAGAACAATGAAACTGTCCTAGATATAATGGTTCAGATTCAGTTTCATTGAAGAGACTACAACACTATCTCCTGGCATTTCCTGTCTACTATATGGACTTGGAGGAGCTCAGATAGGTTAGACTCTGTAGATGCAAGTACAGTATAGTAGGTTCTTAGCCAAAACCAACTTCGACAAACACCCTTGTGAATTTTTTCAACTGCAAGACCTGTGCAGTATTTGTACAGGGAGCAGGAGTCTTATCAATAGTGCTGACTCTACCACTGTTTATCAGTATTGTGCATGTAGGTTAAACTGGTGTCAGTGAGTGAATGAACTCAAGCCTGAAACCAGTGTCTACCTGTACCTCCTGTTTACCCCTGTCCTTATCAGAGAAGTTATAAAGAAGCTGTTCTATCTGAACCCATTTGGATTATAAAGAAGCAACAAGAAATACCATGCTTTAATTACTAAGATCCCAGATACCTGGACTTTGCACATAACAAATCTCTGTTGGCTGCAACCTTTGCACAGCACAGTAAATATGTCTGCTGCGTGACAGTGAGCTCATTGAGTTAGTAACAGAAAAACAAAGAATGGTTTTAAGTTAGTTGTGTAAAAATACTCTGAAATGGAGAAGGGACCACTGCTTTACAGCAAATGTATGCTCTAATTTATTTGAATAAAGAAATTACCTTAATGGAGGAAAAAAGTCCTTGTCTTTCAGTACCGTTAATCAATGATATTTTTGTAGCAATACTTGAATTTTACTCAGACACGGAAGTCAGATATAAACAAACAAAAAAAAAGTACCTTTTGCGTAGAAAAGCAATTTAATATGTGCCAACTGTAATACCAGATGTACTCTGATACACTGGAAAACCAAAACCAGATAAATAATTCAAATTGTATTGTATTTGTTTTCACCTAAGCTTTTTTTTTCCCTGGGAAAAGTAGAGAAAATACACATGCTATTTTCGTAAATTTCCCCTTTGCGTTTTTCAATCAAGTAAACAGACCTATAGTTACAGTGTTAAGAGTTGGAATTTTTAAGGGAACTGGGCCTGGAAGAGAATTTGTTAACACATCCAAGCAGCGAAGTACAAGTGATATAAATGGGATTGTTTGAAGTAGTGGCACAAATGGAAAACTGGTATTCCCATTAGGTGCCTTTATGTATCACAAGATTCTTAAGTGCTTTTGGAAAGCTGGCTCTAGCCATTATTCTATTTTCATTGGTTTTAATTGTTTTTGATTAGAAAAAGAAATGCAAGCTATTCGCAAATCACTATTTTTTTTCCTTTAAAAAAGCAATCCAGGTGTAAATTTCAGAAATACTCATATTTTGTTAATTCCCAATGTTCAAAGTTACCTAGTTGTTTTTAACATACATGTTTTACAGGGAGATACTGTAGAACACTGTGCATGGAAGTGCACTGGACTAACACAAAGCCTGAATTTCATCCATTTGCTTTCAAAGGGCAAGGTAAAGAAAGACTTTTGGGCACATGAAATTCAATGTAGTTAGGATTTTAGGCAACTGAGTTCATTAGAAATGTTTATATAAATCTTACATATATAAAAATCTTATTTGGGCACCTAAGGTTTTGTGGGTGCTTATAATTTGGTGCCAAAATGTTTTATGTTCCCTGAAGCATCACCATCTTGGCTTCTCAGCTTGCTCTCTCCCTTAAGGCTGTTTATGATTTACAAACAAGGCATTTCAACGTCAGCTCCTTTGGGAGGTCAGTTTAATCAGTGGTCTCTCGGCACCTCTAACACACATGGACAGCATTTATTTCAACACAAAATACAGCAGTCACAGACAGTTTCATCCAAAAGTACAGCTGGAGGAAGCATCAGACTTGCGTATAACAGTCTAGAGAGTTAAACCAATTGTCCAGGAAATGGAAGTCAGGGTTTCCAGACTCTCCTCAGTCCATACATGTTCTATCTCACTTTGCTCAGCTTTCATGACCGCTCTACCCCTTAGCTGATAGGCAAAAATGCAATGCAAACTAGTCACCACTCCTTTTACTAGATAATTTAGTAAGTAAATTTGAAGAACATTTTATTTTTACTTTTACTCAGATATTTTATCTGTGTAGCATAGCTCAGCATTTCATGCTCAGTCAAAATTCCTACCTAGATAAGAAGTCCTGAGCAAGCAAAGAATGCAAGGCTGAGCTCTGTTTCTTAAAAAGGTAACATTGACAGACTAACATCATTTTAATTTCTAGGGAGATGATAATAATAGTGATAACATACTGATTTCTTGAATTAACCTCAGCTTAAAAGACCACTTTCTGAGAAGTGATGTTTAATCTTATATGTTCATTAGTGGAAGAGACACTGTAAGCCTTTTGCTTTCCAAAATACACAAAATAAAAGCAAATAAATGGAAAAAAAGCAACCAAAAGAAGTTAAAAAAGAAGCAAGCAAATCGTTGAACAATCAAGGAAGGAGAGAAACAGCTAAACTTTCCAGTGACAGCTGACAGTGTTGCCAGGGTAAGAGGAGATACAAGACACTCCTCTGAGTTATTGTTCTAGCTATCTCTATTATGAGGAAGAGACAGGGGAATGAGAAGTACGTTGTGATGCAGTTAGGTACTCAAAAAAGGAGTGAATCACTTCAGATGATCTGAAGATGCAACTACATTCACTTCTTAATCTGAATCCTGTGCTCCTAAAGCAAACCTCCTGTTTACTCTGCTTTGATTCACTTTACGGAGCTGTGTTGGAGTACACAAACTGGATTCCTTTCAAATGAGATTAAACCAGATGTGCACCTTAAGATCTCCAGTCCTAACTTGTATTGTCTGTGGGACCAGATCAAAACTAATCTGAATCTGAATTTAGTTCCACAAAAAGTGCCTAGTGTGGCTACTAGGTCCTCAGCATGAACAGTTTTGCTCTGCATGTCCACTCCTTTTGATCTGCAGTACTTGCTGGTGAAGGTATAGCATGATTAATGCCCAGGAAGAAAGTACATCTTTCTACTGACTGTAGGTGAATCTTGAAGGATTTGCCAGGTCAGTGCCTAAGAATAGGTGGCTGAATAAGCTCAGTGAATCTCATTATTTTTTTCTAGTTTTGCCATTAGCCACCATGTAAGCCTCCACTCCTTATTGTCAATGTGTGGCAAAGCCAAAAAAGGGTACCATAATTAGGAATTATTTGAAAATTAATATGAAGTTGTTCCCTTCCTCAGTATTCATTGTGCACTTATATAATTTCTTTCCTGGTAGGAATTTGTTGACCGTTTATTACCACTTCATGGTTTCCTCAGAATCCATTCTGCCTGGGTCAATGGAGAGAGCAATAAGCAGTATTGAGGTCTCCCACAGTTTTCATGTGAATCCCCAGAAAAAGGTTGATCAGAAGACAAGATACGCAGAAGGGAATGCAAAAGTGGACAAAATGTGCCAGCTCAAAATAATAACCTCATACGACAAGATAGGAGACCAATGTTAGATAACCGCTGACAGTGGGCAAAGTAGAGAAAAGCAAGCTCTGTAAGAAGTGCTTGAAGCAATGTCAGAGAGAACTGACAAGAAAGGCAATTTTTAATGGAAATTTGAAATATATGAGCCACATGTGTTTCTGTAATCAGAATACCATGTAACTTAGAAAAAGAAAGCTAAAATATATCAGACAGACAGAGCTTTGGACTATACCAAAAAGGTTAAAACTTATGCAGCTTTGAGGAGCAGTAGATGTAAAGTGCAAACAGATCATAAGGATTGTAACCAAATGCTGGTCCATTTCAGAAATCCATGACCAAAATACTGTATTTATTAAAACAAAAATAAATAAAACCTAAATATTAGCATTCAACTTTCAACTCGGGTATAAACTCAATTTATTCTGGCTTTAGAAGTTATTTCATGTCAGCTAAGCTGATCTAGCTGTTGACATACATATTCTTAACGCTAAGGAGACGTGAACTTAACCTGACATTTAAGTTTCATTTGCTGCAAGCTAGGTGTGAGCACATGGAGTATTACTCTAGTAACTTGGCTGTTCGACTACACCTTCATTCTATTCCTAGTGGATAAGCATTCAACCATATGAAAAAAAAATACAACCATGTACCTTGCATATTATTATTTCTTTTCTGTGGGGTAATAGGGATTGATATGTTTTATAACTCACTATAGAGCAGTGGGAATGGTTCATGACTGGACATTAGGAGAAATTTCTTTACTGAAAGAGTGGTCAGGCCTTGGAACAGGCTGCCCAGGGAAGTGGTTGAGTCACCATCCCTGGAAGTATTTAAAAGACGTGTAGATGAGGCACTTAGGGACATGGTTTAGTGGGCATGGTGGTGTTGGATTGACGGTTGGACTCGATGATCTTAGAGGTCTTTTCCAACCTTAATGATTCTATGATTCTATGATTCTATGACCTAAATTATACTGAGCTGTAAAACCCAAGATTTTGAACCGTGAAAAATAATTCTGCAATTTATCTTTAACAAACAATACTTCCTTACACCTCTTTGTAGATGAATAGTGTGTCACTTACTGGCATTCAGAGAAACAAATGGTTAATGGTGAGGATAGCAAAATAATCTTTGTAGAAACAGTGGCCACCAAATAAATGTTTAACTAAAATAAATTTGCCCTAGATTTCTTTGGCAAAATAACCAGGACACTGAAAAGTACACAGAAGTTTTCCTAGCACTTTTCATTCCCTTTTCATGGAAAACAATGGTTTAAAAATAAAGAGAGAGAGCTCCATTCTCAAAATACTTTGCTTTCTATTAGAATTTGTTCATGAGAAATTTTTTTTAAATCTGTGGAGGGTTTTCTAGGAAAAGTTTTCTGTCTTTAAAAGGCTCTTTAAAATGCATAAAATATGTGATGAATCTCAGTTTAAAAGATGTGAGTTCAGTGGTTTTCCTTTCTTTTTTTTATGGTGCATCTTTAACTATAAATACTTGTGGCTTCCACATAGTGTTGGAAGGGAGCAGAAGTGCAAACCCACCCCTGGGAGGGACCATGGCAACATGGCACATGACTGCTTTTAGCAAGAGAGATCTGGTAGAGTTGTGAACCCAATAGACCCTGACTGTAACTTTGGGCCAAAATCTTTGTATTTCAGTAGCCTTTACCTGCTGTCACCCATTCTGTGAGCGGTTTGACAGTCTCAGTCTGAGCGTGTTCTGTGCCAACCCTTGTCCAACTCAGATATCTATGAGTGTGCTGATAATATAAAGACACAGCATCTGAGATTTTTTAGCTTAACCTCTTCCTTTAGCAGATTTTTTTAATGGATAAGTAATGAAGGCTTACAGGACTGAAAGATTTTTGAGGAGCCTGCCTAAGGCAAGCTCTATTCCTCTCTGTGAACAAAAACTCAAAGGATGAAATCCTGGCTCTTGTAGTTGATGGCAAAACTCCCATTGACTTCAATGGGGATAGGATTTCTTCCAAAGTGCACAGAGTATTCCCAAGTCAAAATGTAAGCACACCGGCTTATTAATAAATGCACAATAACACAGCAAGCCAAAGGCAGTATAAATACTTAAACGGAGTGTGATTCAGTTTAAATGCCAATAGCAGACTGACTTTTGGAATCTGTGAAGGATCCAGATGCCACAGCTAAGATCTCTCACGTTCAGACATCTGGATTTACTGATTGCTATTCAAAAGGAAATAATTAATAAAGAAAAAGTGGCAGAGTGGTGCTATATATGTAATGGCACAGGACTTTATAGTGATTATGAGTTATTTTTTAATGTTTAAGTAAGTGAGAGCTGGATTTTTTTTGTACAGTCCTTATTCCACCTTTTTCCAAGAGAAAGTGAAAAATAACAACTGGAATTAACAGAGTGTATATGAAAGTGTCAGGAAATTTTGAAATTGCTATTTAAAAACATGAGAGAAGGTGAAGATTTTAATTAATTTTTTTCCATTTTATAGCTGTCTGTACAAATTGGTTGGCATTTGTGTATATGTTTGAGTTAGAGATGAGTATCCCACTATTGACTGCTTTCTACAAAAAAACAAGTAATACATGTTTTGTAGATTTGATTTAGTACGGGGACACCTTCCCTGTGTGTAACTGTGGCTGAGTGCAGTGATCTGTTCATTTTCCTGTGCTGCAAAGGAACACCTCTGCTAATTAACTTGATGCAAATGAGAAAATTGTCTAATATAATAGTTGAATTTGGATGTTACTTTTCAGTGTCTTTTATCAAAGAGTCATCTTGAAATCATTCTTCCTGCCTGTAAGGGCCAGAGGAGGGATGCTTCATGCCTTTAAAAGTGAGAGAGAGGAAGAGGGGAGAGAGAGGTCTTTCATGTAAGTTGTTTTTTCTGGGTTTTTTAATCCTATCTTTGGAGGACTGGTGACCCTAGCCAGGGGTTGCACCAACAACCCTTTAAGAGAGTTCTGATAAGCCTGTGAAGTAATCACCTTTTGTCTAATCATTTCCACTGCCATGTCTTATACTGAAAGCATTTGCAAGTCAGGGAGGGAGGTACTCAGTAAAAAAATTTTCTTTGCACTCATTATTACATGATTTTGAGTTTAAGAAAACTATTTTTCCCGGTTTGTACAACTGTAAGAAGGCATATCACACATATGTATAAGACTGCCACTTGAAATTCACATGTCTGCTTGTGACACTGAGCTTGGAGCAGTGCTCATTTCTATACGGTAGGTATCAAACATGAGCAAATGCTGACGTCCTCTCTTTTATAATTTATGGTAAGAGGCGGGAACTCTACACACGAACTGAATAGTTGTTTACAGTGAATTCATTGTCCTTGATACAAGCAGTGCAATTTCCCTTACACTGCTTTCCTGAAGCAACAGGTAAAAGATCCTGTTTCAGATTATAAAAGGCAATTTATATTTTATTCAGTCTCCCAAGCAGTAAATGTTTTATTATTGGTTTAGAAAGAACCGGGAATGGTGACATAAACATAGAAAGCATATACGAAAACAACTTAGATATCTATGGAGCAGTAACTTAATCTCATGTTCCATAGCTTTTCTTACAAGGAGGAGGGGTAATAAAAGTTCAGACCATTTAAGTACACCCAGAGGGCGAAATTGAGCTCAGTTTATGTAACTATAAACATACAATCATTAGGCGTCTATTTTAAGTGACTCATCAAAGTTAGGCTAGGTTAGATGCACAAAGTTAGATGAAATAATTCCTAGGTAATTAACGTATTTTAAATCTCGTTTAATTTCAGCAAGACTTAAGACTCCTAAGGGATGTATTATAATAATTCTTAGACACCAAAATGAGAAAATAAGCACTTTCTGAGATTTTATAAAATCTCTTTATACTTTGGAATTTAGGAGAGTGCATCTTATAAATATTTAGTGTGTAGCATTAAAATCTGAACCAGCTGTCCAAGATACCTTTATATTCAGTGGAAAGAAGTAGGCATGTTTAGCACAAGTCACCTGTTCTACTTTAGATTTAACTTTAGGAGGAGATGAGTTTTGCCTAGAGGTCCCTTTTTCTCCCATTAAGTATGGGAGGAACCTAGGTTCTAGATGAAATACATATATTTGTATTAGAGATGTTTGGTCAGATTAATCTAGATGGCCAATTTAAGATTATAGATACCCAAAGTTAGGTGAAAATAATCCCACTTTAATTCCATACCTGTAGGTAATTAAATGTCATTAAAATGTGGCCTGAGGATGTAAATCAAGAGAAGAAAACAAAACCAATATCAAACTGGAGGTGTTTTAACATAAAGCATCTTGCTATAATGTGGAATCTTCTGGTGTAGGGTGTCCCTATACAAACCTAAGAATTTTCAAGTGGTTGAAAGTAAAATACTCACTGTTCAGTAGGAACAGCTTAAACAGTAGACTTCGTAGACAAGGACAAAATTTAGTATCCAGTGTACACCTAAATGTTTTTTAGAATGAGGTGGGTAAATCAGTGATTTCCCATAGAATTTCTTCTGTGCCTTGCTTTACTCCTTTTTCTACTTGTAACACTGTGATGAGAGCATCTACTTGGTTTGTGGGAAACAAACGTTCAGTTCCCTTCTCTGCACATAAAAGGATAAAAAAATCATGGTAGTACTTGTCAGAGGAACCAACAAGCTTATACAGCACATCTACTGTAATTCTTTCATTTGTGCCTGTTCCATTTTGTGTGCTCATCATGAGGAAGAGAGTCATTTAAAAATGGGAATCTTCATTTTGTTCCTTCTGTATGAAGTTCTAATAATTCAGCATTTTCGCTGGCCGTAAGGTGCGTAATGGGACTGGTCTGCCAGTAACTTGTTATCTGTGGGTGAACTCTGGCTGTATTTGGAACCCTCTCCTGGGGGAGATCTACTTTTACCCTAACTAGAAGACCACAGGAACACATGGCACTGAGGAAACTGAGGAAATACATACTTTAAAAATGGAAAAAAAAAAAAAGAAACCAAAAGGATGGAAATTTGATATAACACAGCTTGCAAACCTTATCCTGATAGAAGAGGTGTGGTATGGAAATCTTGCATAGGTTTTACTGAATTGAACAATTAAGAATACTTTGGCTGCATGTCAGGTTATTTCACTATGGGCCAAGTGCAGGCTGTAACCTTCTGTGGCTTTTTGTATACCTGTCCTCATTTTTCAAGATGCTGAACATCGTTTTCTCAAATGACTATTTGCTTATTCCTCAGCTCTGGAAACATCATCTGCTGTCTTCAGCTGGGCTACCAAAGAAAGAATCGGCAGGTCACATTTTGTCCATGTCCTCTAGTTATGCTTTTGTCAAATGACAGCCCTGTAGTTCAGAAAGCCAACAATGTCCGGAGACTTCAGTAATGCTTGCAGCATATTTGACAAAAATTAGTAGAGGAAGAACCATAATACGGCATTTAGTTATCCACTTTTTTTAGGACACAAAACATCCTTGTCTACTTCCATGCCACCTACTGGTGGTGCCATATAAGGGTGATGAGACCACGTCAGCTGTAACGGAGCCTGCCCTGATATCGCTTGAAGTTCTTTCCATCAGGTCTGACTCTTTTTTGTCTAGTTAAATAGCTTTTGTCAATCAACCGTATCATGGCAAACTCTCTCATATCAAGATATTATTTATTTAGTTTCTTCTTTTTTAATGCCTTCGTTATCTGTTATGTTAACAAGTTTATGCTGAGTTTCTTTACTTTGATCTTTCTTCTTTTTTTTCCATGCACTTTGCTCCTTGACACCTTCCTCAGTTAGACTGAGCTCGGCTTGGCATATATCTGTATAGTAAAGACTGCAGTGCATGGAGATGATCTTGAACTTCGTAATAGGGGTTCTGCTCTCAAGCAGAGCCAGAGCAGGGCAGACAGCAGTGCAACTTCGCTGCAGCTTCTGAGGTGGGTTTTGCTGCTTTATCTCAGCTTTTTTATCACGACTAATAACAATCTAAAATTGCCCTTCCCTCTATTTTACTGTTAAAAACCAAAATTGATACTTGGATTGTAACAAGACACTACAAAATTGTTATCTTAGCAGCTTTACTGATGCAGAAATAATTGATGCTGTGCATTTTTTTAATGTCTATAATTGCAAAAATGCATTTTACTAAAATGAATGCAAATTCAAAGACAAAGCACCTCGAATACTGTGTTCAGTTTTGGGCCCCTCACTACAAGAAGGACATGGAGGTGCTGGAGCGTGTCCAGAGGAGGGCAACGAAGCTGGTGAAGGGCCTGGAGCACAAGCCTTATGAGGAGCGGCTGAGGGCACTGGGGTTGTTTAGCCTGGAGAAGAGGAGGCTGAGGGGAGACCTCATCGCGCTCTACAACTACCTGAAAGGAGGTTGTAGTGAGGTGGGGGTTGGTCTCTTCTGCCAAGTAACTAGCGATAGGACAAGAGGAAATGGCCTCAAGTTGCACCAAGGGAGGTTTAGATTGGACATTAGGAGAAATTTCTTTACTGAAAGAGTGGTCAGGCCTTGGAACAGGCTGCCCAGGGGAGTGGTGGAGTCACCATCCCTGGAAGTATTTAAAAGACGTGTAGATGAGGCCCTTAGGGACATGGTTTAGTGGGGATGGTGTGTTGGGTTGACGGTTGGACACGATGATATTAGAGGTCTTTTCCAACCTTAATGATTCTATGATTCTATAAAGCATTTTTGATGGCACTGCTTACTTTCTTGGAGATATTCCATGGAAGCAGCTACTGCTCTGTCCCAGAAGCAATTGTTCTGAGTCTGTGTCTCTCTCCAGGGTTTCATATGAGTTCTCAGTCAACTCAGGGCACACATTTCACATGCAGTGAAATGGTATGTCAAGAATTATTACCTTTAAGCAATTTCAGATACTTGAGGAAATTTCACCATTGTAGCCAAGAACTCTGAGAACTAATTTATGCCACAGTTTTCCAAATACATTAGTGAACACAAAGCATCTCACTAGTGCCTTTAAAAATCCACCAGAAAAAAAGAATTAAAGGTACCACCGAGTGGCAATAAGTTAAGTCTAACAAGGCCAAATGTTTTTAAAATGTTAGACTCCCAAGTCTGTATTTAGTATTGGAAACTAGTAGCTTGATTTTCATTGCAACTAACTTTTTAATCAACTTTTTAAAATTTAATGAAGGCTACTAGATTCTGAAAAAAATCTCTGTGGTGTTTGTTGTAATTGGTTAAATACGCACTCATATGTAGCACAGTTAGCGGCCTCATTTTAATTATCGCCATTTTTCAAAATCTTGGCTCAGATCTTTTCCATCATTAACTTTTATGACTCTATCTATATCAAACACCAATAAATATGTAACTTAAGAACGTCTGTCTTTTAACTATGTTCATGACATCATGAGTTTTTCACTGTTGAATTTATGCCTGTGCTAGTGAAACACAATGTACATGTTGTCCCCCCTCATCACTTGGAAATCATTCCTTGGCTGACATAAGTAGCTAACTGTAAGTCAATGGAAAGAAATCTTTAAAATATTCAGGAGAATTATCACGGCTAATGACAACATAATAGATTAATGGACTCCTCCTGCAAATATGAGAATAATCGCTACTTTCTACCAGTAAAGTGTTAACATTAATTTACAACATTAAGTGCTTTATGAAGCTCTTTGCATGGCCATCACATTGCCTGAATTATAACAAAAAGATAAATTAAAGTTCAAAGAGAGTTTGATGAGTTCTGCTGTCATTCAGCAGTTCATTGAAATGCTTTCTATTCCTCATAATTCTTTTCTTGCCACAGAATGGTACAAATTATCAAGCACATTCTAATAAACAGCAATCTAAAAGGTTGCTTTCTTAATAAAAAGCCCCACTGTAGAAAAAAATTCTTGCAAGCATTTTGGGAGAAAAGCCAGTGAAAGGCAAAATGGGACCTGGCAAGGTGTGACTGTCAATAGAGGTGGCTAACCCTACTGCTAAAGAAAGTTGGGATGATCCATGGTGGCTTCTTACAGTGTTGAAATCTACATCCGTGGGAATGACTCTCCTTAAATCCTGCCCACCACTTACTCCAGACCTTATTACATTGTTTAGGGGAAATTATTTTAAATGTCATTCCTCTACATTAATTAATACTATGGAGTGTTTAATAAAAACAATATTTTATATAGGCAGAGTTCTTGGGAGCATGCTGACTAACTTGGATTTATCAGATAGTTTAGAAGAATAACATTGTCACACTAAACTAGATACCTCCTTGAAAACTGATTTTTGCTACCAGTTCCAGTCATTGTGGAAAAACAGGTCTGTTTTAATATTCTTTTGCATTATAAAAGCATGGTTTTTTGCCTGAGGTGCGACGAGGCAAATTGCTTTAGACAAGGCAAAATTTGCTAAAGATTTTAAGGGAAAGAATCTCTCAGAGAATGTATCTAATTGTAGAGCAGTTGCTTTGGCAGAACTCCCAGATTTATTACTATTGATTGCATGCGTTTTTGCATATGCTGGTAGCCCTATGTACATCATTAATTGCAGAGATTATGGAGTCTATATGCAAAGGGGTAACACCCCGTAGGCACCTAATTTCTATTGATAAACTGTTCTTGGTGCCTTTGAAAATCTTGGTTTTTGTTTTCCTCTCTGTTTATGCATTCCCTGACATAATCATGCATCTAATAAGAAAACATAAGAAGTGCAATACTGGGTCTGAGTATTTCAATGGCATAACAGTTTAATAGTCTGTGTTTTTCTGCATATTTGTCAGCCGTTGACACTAGATACAATTCTTATTTTAGAAACAACATTCCTGAAATCTCTGGTGTAGGTTTTTAGTGGGATTTTTTGTCTTTTTGTTTTTTAAAAACCCATTAGTGTTTGAGGAAAAATACCATCTGATGTTGCAATGAGGGGCTTCACCTTTCAGGGTAATGTTTAACCTTAGGTGTAAATATACGCAAACAGAAAATTTTTTCTGTAAGAACTCCATAGATTTAGTCTACTGTTCTTGTCTACTGTGTATTTTCATTGTTCTCTTAATTCATTTCTGCTTAGCAAAGTTCTGCAGCATTTCTGAAGCATAAAACTGGAAAGGACTATTGAAATCTTTAGGACCAGAGCCCTTCCTGCTATCACAAGCAACTGTGTTTTCGTATGCTAGTCATAAATGTATTAAACTAGGCTCTAAAAATGTTTAGTTTTGGCCCCCTAGATACCACCATTCCTCTGCAAAGGCTCGTAGACTGATGCATAATTTCCAGTCTTCAGCCTTGATGTACCTTTGCCTGCTTTATTTTGGGCCTGTAACAACATCATCCTTAAGCTTGTATGGCTCTCCTCTCTTCCTGTGGATTTACAGGGATCAGTCATAGCCTTCTCAGACTTTTCTAGGACAGAAGTGTCAGGCTGCTTTGTCCCCACTTGAAAAAACACTTTTTGTTTCTGTATTGATTCAAATAGTCCTTCCATTCCCATCCAGTTTGAATTCATGTTTGCTGAATATAGGTAACAAGAAGTGCTTAAAATGTTCTACATGAGGTCCCAGCAGTATCAGGGAAAATAATCAATTATTACTGTTATATTCTAATGAGTAATAGGTACTACCTCCCTATCACTAGTACAAATACTTTCACTGATAGAGCTTAAGATGGCAGCTGCTCTCCACTTATGCCACAGGTCACTATTCACAGTTATCCTGCCCATAAACAATATATATAAATTCTTCCCTTCCTCTCTTTTTTCCCAATATACAAGTTTCTAGCTTAAAGCAGAAGTTCCTCCTGTCTGTTCTTAAATGAATGACCTTTCCCTTTGTACTACTGAAATTCATGCTATTCCTAATGTTCTAGTTCTTAAGATCATTTAGTTCCTTCCTGGGTGATCTTCTAATCTCTTCTGTGTTGTCTATAGGCTAGATCCACAGAAAGATATAGTAGGATTCAGTCAAATTTTTAGGTTTGCTGTTTTTGCTGACTATCTCTGATGGCGTTGTTGTTGCTAAGTACCTCTCTGTATCACTAGAAAGTTCCATAGCAATTCTGTTCCTGCATGTGCCCCAAACTTTGATAGTGAGAATTGAGGTTGATGTCAATTCAATTTTTAGACCAAACTTAAGAGTATCTTTCTATCAACTCCTTTCTTTCTATCCTTCCTTTGTTTTCTTTTTTTTACAGCAGTCATACTTTCCCTCTGGAGTTTTGGCAGTTCTCCCTTAACGCTTCCAAAATCTAACTTTTTTGCTGATCTGCTCCTTTTTCTTATTCATTGTTAATATTCTGCTTATTTTAATAGTATTTTCTGACAAGCTTATTTATTCAGTTAGGCTTGGAGTTCTTCCTTTCAAGTTTTTTCCCCTTGTTTAATATGGAAATTCCAAAGTGGTATTGCAGTAAAGAAGTTACATTCTTCTTCCACATACTTAAGATCATGCTCTTCATTTGGATTTTTTCCCTGAGAACAGTTCTCTTTTCATAAATGCTTGTCAGTGGCTGAACATTTCTCAATTTCCTATGAATGCTAATCAATAATCTACCTATATTCCTTCCTTTGTCAAATCTTTATCCTCCTCCTTTGGAAAAAAAAATCTCTGAAATTCCACTAGAAGAATCACTGGAAGTAACACCACTTTCTTGAAAGTTTTCCCTAAAATGACATAATCTAGACCTGTTCCATTATGAAACCAGCAGAATCATTGCTTTCCAGCATACCTAAAAATGAATAGAGAGTTTTTCAGGCTTTCTCAGATTCATGTCTCATATCCTTACTTTTGGCAAACATTGCATACTTTTGTTCACTAGATACACTTTGATGACAAAATATAATGGCTTTGATGGCTTATTAAATATTTCTTGGTAAGATGCTTCCCAGGTTTTTAGACCTGACCTCTCCTGGAGTTGAGAGGAATCCAAGCGTTTTTCCTCCCTGCTTTTCTTTGGTCCTCAGGTCACGGCATTCCATTTAATCTTGCAGTTCTTTGTATATTATCTTTATGTCTCCTTGGACTCTACTCTCTCAGGCTACACCTACGCTAGTAAACTAAACAGAACTATGGCAATTGGGCCTTACTTTTTCTCACAGCTAAACAGCACAGTCAACAGCACATTTTTAGCCCGGCCCAACAAGCACTTTCCCAAATAATGTCCAGGCACCGCTTCAGACTTATCTCAAGTCAGGAACCATTCCCAATACGCATATTGCATGTGAGCACTTTGGTGACATGAGAGAATTTAACTTGATGGACATGGGCTGTACCATGACCCTTGGCCTCAAAGCCAGAAAGTGATCCTTGGCCCATTTCATTTTTTAGTACAAACAAACCCGATTGTCCTCATCACCCTTTTCCCCTGGAACTAGTTTCATTTCTGTTCTTCTTTGCCAGACATTTTCTGTTTGTGTCTCCTTCTTACTCTCCATTACAGCAAATCTGTTTGTCAAATCAGTCTTTCTGTAGTAAGGAGTGTCTTAATTTCTCTTCATGAAAGTTACTATCTGCATTTCTGGGCATCTTTAGGTGTGTGACTATTTGAGCAGCCCATTCACTCTCCTAACTTCTCTGTTCCATCCCTACTTGAACACCACCTTTCCACTCCTTAGACTTTTTTCCCTTATATTCTACTTTGTAAAATACATAGCTTCCTTCAGGTCCCCATCCAAAGACAATACATTTTAGCTTTCTGGACCTACTCTCTCCTAACCGTCATCATCTTCTCTCTCTGGACCATAACTTTAAAGAAATAGGGAAAAATTCCCATCCAAAGTAGCCTGTTTGTCGTCTATTTGACTGCTGACCATTTGGTGTTTCAATCTAATCGTACTTCTGTGCTGTGGCTGAGTTAGATGTCCATCAGCAGTGATTAAAGGCAGAAAGCTTCCAGCACAGACTCAGCTAAGAGCTGAAATGGAAATGTTAAGCCATGTGTAATTTCATTTCAGAATAATTTTTTACCGAAGTGTGAAGTCATGGGAAAATTTCAAACATTTTCCCAACATAAATCTCAGATAACTGAAATTCAGCATTAGGCTTGATATTAATCCCATGAAACTGAATAATAAAAATGCTAACATCTGAATTTCTAAGCACAACTGCCATCTCAAAGAATTGGACAAGTTTTACATTCTCAGCTTTACCTGTTTCAAACTCTACCATCCATCACCAAGGAACCTGATTCTACAATCTACATTCTTCCTTAATCTACATTCTACATTTTTACTTGGGTGCATCGGGAATTATTTCACTTAAGATACAGGAGAACAAATGTCTACCGATCTGTCTGTTGAGAGCAAATTTTATGTGAGAACATAACTGAATCGTTGAAATTTATTTTCTAGCTCCACCAGAATCATGCCTCATGAATTAGTATTCAGACTAAAATATGGATTTTTATAGAATATAAAGTAGACATACAGAAACAGCTACACTCTTTTCCCAGCAATGTCAGGTGATTCACAGAGAAATGCTTGAAGCTATCAGGAGGAGTTATAGAGTTACCTTCCTCTGAAGGAAAATTCTTAGCTCACATGCTTAAGCGTGAAAATTTCTATAATTTCAAAACTGTGTTGTCTGTGATGTAGGTGTCTGCAGGTAATCTAAATGTCTAAGTTTCCATTACAGCCAGTGAAGATCTACATGTTTAATCAGATGCGTAATCATGAGTGTCCGGTGCTATTTTAGATTCCTTATATTACTGAAGTAACAGCAGTTATGATGCAGTATGTACAAGAGGTTCTTATCCTTTTGCAGCGGCAGCTGAAAACAAAGCAAGATACTCTAGTATGCGAGATGACTGAAGATGTCCAAGTTTTGGCAAATACATAAATTACATCCTTTCTGTATCCTTGTATTATTGTATCTGCCTGCTTCAGTCTCTTTTGTTTGTATTTAGCTCAGTCAAGGAAAGAAGTATTCTTTTTTGTCTTTGTAAAACACTAATATGATAAGGTCCCAGTCCAGCTAGAATAGGACGTCCAGGAGATATGCTAAACCAAGAGGTACATAAATGAATAGACTTAAAACAGAGGTCTCCAAAGCTACCTGTGGATCATGTTTAATACTTATTTTTATTTAGTTAGTTTAGGTTTTACATTCAGATTTATTGGCAACTTTCAAATTCACTGAAAGCAAGATTAAATAGACTTGGCATCTAGTATCATTTTTCACTCAGTGGTTTATCTTCTCTGACCTTCAATTGCTAATCAAGAACGGTGGGAATCTCCTGTAAGATCCATGTCTTATCTCCAACCACCATACAGATGTCCTTGATACCCAAAGAGTTGAAAATAAAATTGGATGGCTATGCTTCAGAAACTGTTTCCACACACAAGCACCCCCCAAATGTCTTCTTGTACTGCAAGAAAAGGAGACTGTCAGTGCTTTTCATCTTTCTCTATATTTGTAATTGGTTTGTGTGCCTTTATCTTATCTCTTCTTATCTCCTCTTCAAAGCACACAATTACAGTCTCTTCAGTCTTTCTCAGATTGGGATATTTTCCATGGTTCTGACCTGCCTATCTCTGATCCTTCTCAGTTTCCACTATATGTTCTTTGAACTGGAACCACAGGAACTGCATAATAGCTGTTTGCTTCTATTAATATTATTGTTACTGTTGAGAACATACCATTTTTTGCATTACTATAATACTGTTATAATATTTTGACACTATACTCCATTCTCTTCCTTCGTTGTTACTGCTTTGCTTTTTTGCTCACCTCTACACATTGACCACAATTCTGAATTGCTCACAACTATGTGCACGTTCTCTGCCCACCAAATCCTTACCATTTCAGTGGAATACATCTTATCTGAACTTACCATCTGAACATTGTGGGCCTGAAGTCTATATTAGACTAGGAAACCGTGCACAAGCATTGCATCATGAGCTTAGGAAATGCACAGAGAGTTATTTCAGGGGCAGAGGGTTATAACCACTCTGAGGTTATGCGTGGTTTAATGCAACAGAAGTGGCCATTTTAAGGAGCTGAAGTGGTGTGAGAATCTGCTAGGTTGTTCTTGCAGAGGAATTCTTGATAGGATAGTGGATTACAAGGGCTTAGTGAACGGGAAGATAAACAGATTTCAGCAGTCTTAACACCAAAGCAAGACTTAGCAAAATGCTAACTACGAGGAAGAAGATGTAAAGGTAACATTGGGGTAGTGTGGGGTATAGGTGATGTGCCAAAACAGAGAAAATAGAAAGAAGAAATGAAAGAACAACACTAGAAAATAAAATTCTTTAAATGCAATTGTGGCAATGAAAAATCAAACAGAGATACCGGATACAAGGGGAAAGATGGTGAAAGGTCAAGGAATAGAAAGGCAAATGGTGGAGCAGTCAGCAGAGAAGTAGCTGCTGAGAGCGTCAAATAAGAAAAAAGAGGCAGCTTCAGAATTGAGCCAAATCCTCATCTCAGATAGAGTAACATAACTCCATCATTGTCAACCAATTCCTTCCTTCAGATAAAGTGACTCTTAGTGTTACATTTCTCTAAGAAACCCGTCCTTTTTCATTAAACTATGTCATAATTAGCATGTTGATATATTGGGGGTTTATGCCAAAAAGTGTAATTCAGAAATCTTCATTCTTGCCTACTAAATAAATATCTAGATGTTTTATTTAACTTGATCAAGAATGTTTTCAAAGAACTTAAAAAAAAATTAACTTCTGGAAGTTTTTCTTCTGTTACTAAATAACATTTGAACTAAATAACATCTGAACAACAGGATGTTCCCATTTCTTTTCTGAGCCCCAGCTGCTATTGAAAGATGAACTTTAACCTATTTTTGCAGTTTATACCTTATCTTAGTGTTAAATGAGGTTTGGTTTCATTTGTGTGATCAGCATAATGAATCCCTACATTGTTGATAGCAGAGACAATTGGACAGTCATACACAAACATAAAACAAAACGCTCCATCTTCACTGAACCCTTTATGTAAAAGAGTTTTAGCTTAAGTGGCAACTCTTTGCAACCCATTATTATCCAGAGACACATTTTTCAAAGACATCATGGACTGATTTTCAAACCCTCAGACCCCAAAACAGAAGCTGTATACAGAAGGAACTCACTGCCCAGTGTGAGAATCTAACCACATAATTTGATAGTTAAAATTGGAATCATGATATGATGTCACTCTAGCCCCTGGGACATCATCAGATATGTAGGCAATGCCAATAAGGGGTAGCATGCTTATTCCCAATACCATTCTTTCTGACTGTATAGTGGAGTTAACAAAAATAACATGATTTTACTAATAAAAATGTACTAATATTGGAAATAAGTTTTAACCAAAACTTCAGATTTGGAAACCCCTTGATTTTGGCAGAAGTCCGTATTAATCAATGCATGGAAGTATGTATCTATAGACAAGTGAGGAAATAACCATTCCACATGCAAGATGTTCACAGTAGAACTCCTATTTACTGTGTGAAATAATAGGGACAAGTTAGTGTTCTGAATAAATACACTTTTCTCATGCTGATTTATATTCCATCAAGGTGATATTCCATCAAATCTGAATTTCAGTTGCAAACATATAATTCTTACTAATGTGGATTTTAGGAGACACATTTCCTTCTTCAGCAATACAATAACAAAAAAAAAGTCTCATCCTAGTTAGGAGACTGCTATTTTTTTCTTTCTTATTTAATCCAGACTGGTAACTTCCATATACCCAGCGCAAGCTGTTGAACTCATTCTGCTGAGAACAATAAATTCATTTTTGATTATGGCCACATGCAGGGGTGGATTTAGGTATACATACTTCACTGACCCACTACAGACTCACAACAGAAAGTATAGATGACAAAAATAGTCTTCCCCCTTTCCTCCCTTCCTCCCTCTTTTCTCCCCTCCTCCTTCTCCTTCCTTCCTTCCTTGCTTTCTTCCTCCCATCCTCCCTCTCTACCTCCTTTTTTCCCTCCTTCCCTCCCTTTTGCTTATTAATACTTTATTTTTACTATTATTTATTAGTGGATTATCAAGTACAGACTTGCATTCTTAACTGAATGAAAGGAGTGAAAGAGCACTCAGAAAGAAATAAGAGCTCACATATAAGCTTGAATTATGCTATAGGGATATAAAATCCTTAGAAAGATAATACAATAAGAACTGAAATAAGGTGACTTCAAACAGCGGTTTCTGGAATAAAAGCAATATATGAAGAGGATAATATTTGTCACTGCAATTTTGCCGGACAGAAAAGGAGTAATAAATTAACAAAGAACAGGAAAGAGGATACTTACAAGTAAACTGAAAAATTCATGAAGTACAGACAAATGCTTTACTTAAAAAAAATACATTAAAAATGTTGAAGATTTGACAGCATATTTTAGATGAGTTGTACCTGCAAAGAAGATGTATGTAGTATTTTCCTGCACCGCAACGTTGTCCCAGATAAGTAAGGATATAAATATTTAATGTAATAATTAAACATACCCCAAATATCTTTCTTTAAAATATGAATTTGATTCCTGTCAGTTGTATGTTAATCTAGGCTGCTATATTGAGTTTAGAAAGGAACCCAGACAGAGAGTAAAAAGACCTTTCTTCTCAGAGGACTTTTCTAGAAATCAAGAATTTTAGTTATCATCAGTAGAATTGTGCTATTTAATCAGCAAAATACTCAGGTGTGTGGGTAAGCTGAAGATATTTCAATAATACAATGCAAAGCCTCTTTAGGGGTAAAAGGCAGGTTTTTTTCTCAAATCTCTGTGACTCCTGGCCTATTCTAGAATTTAAAATCACAACCACTACAATAATGTTTCTAATTTTGAAAACATTTTTACCCTGGGAAGGAAACTGAACCCACTGCTCATTAAGGCTATATTTATGAAGGTGACCAGAAAGTGAAAAGCCTTTGATGTCAGTACCAATAAGCTGAATGACATGTCCCCTTCCTTTCTAACTTTTCAGAGCCTCAAGCCTAACAGGTGCAGTTCATCATCCGGTAATGAAATTTATAACCTGGTCCATATATAGATTAAAGTTCAGTCCCCACCTGACAGCCATATCTGCTATCACTCTTGTGGCTTCATATGTTTCGTTATCGTTTCTGGTAATGTCATGCAAAAAGTACTGACTCATTTTTTTTTTGATTCCTTGAATAGCTTCAGCGCCGTAGTAAAATGAAAAAAAAAAAATCTCTTTCTCCTCATCAGATGAGACATTGGGTAAACCTCACTATTTCCGTAACTATCATATGCGAGCTTAGTCCTCGTGCCTTCCTTGTGGCCTTCAAGCAGCTAGTATGTCACAGGGGCCATCTTCTGCAGTATTAATTATCTAACATTAGGAGAAAACTAGTAGTGAGGACTTCCTATGCTCTGTAAGGCAAGTTAGTCTGTTTGTGGTTCTATTCCCTATTGCTAATGTGAAGACAGAATTTTCTTCTGTACTTTGAAAAGGCTCAGGAGTGATCTAGTAAAATTCTGTGTAATATTGTGTAGAAATTTGTGTCGCGCAATACCAATCAGTTAAAACTATCAAATTGATGGATCAGCTCAGACACTGAGTGAAGGTGACCTGTCAGACTCCTTGACTTTGAGTGGTTATTGAGCAGCTCTCAAGAAAGAAAAATTAACTGCTCAGAGTGGTGGAAAAATGAGCTCCCAAAACAACTGGAAAAGATTTAAATATTGCTCCTCAGTGTATTTGTGAGCAGCAGAAGCCAGCAAAAAGAAAAACAGCAAGGCAGTAGTTCTATAAATGATAATTTTTACATTCAAAGCTTCCATTTAATTGCAGTGCAGAAGGCTAAGTGTTTAACTGTAGTGTGCCTATTTGAGGAACATGGTATTCTGTAGAAAATTAAAATGTGACAGATAAATATTTGAAAAGAAAGAATAAAAAAAGGAAAGAAACTGTTTCTGTGTTGATGAACTCAACTTGTAAGTCTGGAAAACAAATTGAGTCTCTGAGAAGCGGCCAGATGCAGAGATGAGGAAAAGCATCATAGAAAGCACAGTGGTGGTGTGAATTAATTTTGGGAAAGCAGTTGGAATTTTGCAGGCAGAGATGGCATCCTGTGTACATGAAAGCCTGTGGAGACAGCATGAGCTCTGGCAGAATGAAGATGATGGAGGGTTGAAATCATGGGAGACATGAAGCAAAAAGGTGCACAGATTTTCCAAGTTGGAGTTCTCAAAAACCATGGTTCACTGAACCACTTATGTCATGACACTCCACTGGAATACAATGTTTTGGCAGGGGTGGCAATACTGGAACATTACAACCTGGACAAAAAGGATGAAAAAAATGCCACTGTTTCAATGGAAGTTACTAGAACAGCAGCATGTAATTTTTCTACAGGAAATCCCTGGATTGCCATTGTGAAAGTAAATGGGTTATTTCTTAGTCTTACTTTTTCGCAGATGCACTGAACATCTGTACCAGAAACAGTGTTATTAGTACTAAAAGAGACAGTAGAAGATCAATCTTCTAGTGGTGAGTTTAGAAGGGAGCATTTGAATGGAAACTATGGATAAATAAGAAATTGGAAGAAAAGAAAAAAACATGGAAAAAATCTGGTTTAGAAATACATTGAGCACTTCACCATGTCACCTTGTTGGTGAGAGAGAATAAAGTAGAGGTTTGCAACATCTTTGCAGGAATCTCTCAGCAGAATTCAAAACTGAATTTAGAGATCCCAACCTACTACAGTCCAAAAGTACATTTCTTTGCCTAGGGACAAAACAAAATGAAGGAACTGGGGAGGTTTAATACTTTGAAAGGAGACTGTGAATAAAAGGTTCAACAGAATCGGTACATTTTCTTATTAGTGCAAAAAGAAGACAGTCCCTTTGCCCAGGAATATACTCAAAAGAACTAAATAAATATGTAAAAAGGAAACATTTTCCACTACCTACAAGGAGAGAAATTCTGGAGGAGATGGCTTATGCCAAATATTTTTCTACTCTTGATGCCTCAGCAGGCTTCTGGCAGCGGTTCTTAGACAAACAGAGTGTATGTTTATGCACCTCCAACACCTCCTTTGGGAGACACGGTTTCCTCCAATTGCCATTGGGTTATAGTTAGCACCATAGGTGTTTTGCCAGAAAATACAACCATTTTTCTCTGATGAGGGACATGCTAAGACCTAAACAGATGACACCGTGATCTGGGAAACACAGTAGAAGACTGAGACCAATGTTTCCAAGGAGCTCCCAAAGAACCAGAAGTGCTGGGCCTTGAACTGAATGAGTAATAACAAAAAAAATATGAACACCATGTAGTGGGTATATTTCTTAGAAAAGAAAAGAAGAAAGAAGGAAGAAAAAGGGGAGAAAGGAAGACAAAAGGAAGGAAGGAAGAAAGAAAAAGAGAGGGGAGAGAGGGATGGAAGGGAAGATACACAAGGATTCTTTGGAATATAAGCAACTTGGTACCAAGCATAATTGCTTCCAGAAACTGTCTGTATTGTTGCCTTGCAAAACTCATTGAGTGAAAATGAGATGCAAAACTTAATAAAGAATCTAAATGAGTTAATTGAAGAGGGTCTTTTCCTAAGACAATACAATGACAAGCACAAGACAAAATTTCTGGTGGATGTGTCCAGTGAAGGTGTTAACACATCCCTCTCTTAACAGTACTGCCAAAGCATTTGACCAGTCTCCAGTGATAGAAAAAGGAAATCTCAGTATCATCAAGCAGAATAAAACACCATGGTCTGTATATATAATGTAATGTATATAATATAATGTAACATAATATAATATATACATAATATATACATAATAATATATATAACTATAAAATATATAATTAAAGGTTAATGGATTTTCTGTATTTATATTAGTATTAGCAAAGCCATTGTTGGCATTGCCAAAACAGGCATGGCAAAATCAGTTTCTCACTGGAAAAGACAAGTGTAGGAAGGAGGGAGTTCAGTTTCAGGTGAGTGATTTGATGCGGCTTCCTCTGTGCAGCTGTGGAAAAAAGTGTAGTGAAGCGAAGTCTGAAGACAAAATTTGATAAATTGTTCTTTCTAGAATCGAATCTAGACTCTGAATGTCAGGAGAACTCCTACAACTAAGACTTTACAAAAAATAAGGTGTTAGTGCACAGTATGGCTAAGAAACAAATTCGAAGCCCAAATCCTATCAGTTTGAGAGGCTCAGTTAAAGTTTGAGTGTTAGATGGGTTTTCTCTTTAATGGTATTCATATGACAATCCCTAAATACAACAGAAGAAATGTTACAAAGTTGCATACATTTGTACTGAAGAAAAAGGGATCAATGAATGTACCTCTGCAGTACTGTGGAGGCCATCAAGACATGCCATATGTACCATAAATACAGGACATCATAGCACACATTATGGAATAGGAGAGGCGGTGGGTTAGCCCTGTATGTTAGGGAGTGCTTCGACTGTCTAGAGCTCAATGGTAGTGATGACGAGGTCGAGTGCTTGTGGGTAAGGATGAGGGGGAAGGCCAACAAGGCAGATGTCCTGCTGGGAGTCTGTTATAGACCACCTAGCCAGGACGAGGAGGCAGACGAAATATTCTACAAGAGGCTGGCAGATGTCTCACAGTCGCTAGCCCTTGTTCTCGTGGGGGACTTCAACTTTCCGGACGTCTGCTGGAAATACCACACGGCAGAGAGGAACCGGTCGAGGAGGTTCCTGGAGTGTGTGGAGGATAACTTCCTGACGCAGCTGGTAAGTGAGCCCACCAGGGGAGATGCCTCGCTTGACCTGCTGTTCACGAACAGAGAAGGACTGGTGGGGGATGTGGTGGTCGGAGGCCGGCTTGGGCTTAGCGACCATGAAATGGTAGAATTCTCGACACTTGGTGAAGTAAGGAGGGGGGCCAGCAAAACCGCTACCATGGACTTCCGGAGGGCGGACTTTGGCCTGCTCAGGACACTGGTCGAGAGGGTCCCTTGGGAGACAGTCCTGAAGGGCAAAGGGGTCCAGGAAGGCTGGACATCCTTCAAGAAGGAAGTCTTAAAGGCGCAGGAGCAGGCTGTGCCCATGTGCCGCAAGAAGAACGGGCGGGGAAGGCGACCAGCCTGGCTGAATGGGGAGCTCTGGCTGGGACTCAGGAAAAAAAGGAGAGTTTATCACTTGTGGAAGAAGGGGCAGGCAACTCAAGAAGAGTACAGGGATCTCGTTAGGTCGTGCAGAGAGGAAATTAGAAAGGCAAAAGCCCAGCTAGAACTCAACCTGGCAACTGTCGTGAGAGACAACAAAAAATGCTTTTACAAGTATGTTAATGACAAAAGGAGAGCCAAGGAGAATCTCCATCCTCTATTGGATGCGGGGGGGAACGTTGCCACCAAGGACAAGGATAAGGCCGAGGTACTCAACGCCTTCTTTGCCTCAGTCTTTAATAGTCAGAGCAGTTATCCTCAGGGTACTCAGCCCCCTGCGCTGGAAGACAAGGACGACGAGAAGGATAAACCCCCCATAATCCAAGAGGAAGAAGTTAATGACCTGCTACACCACCTGGACGTTCACAAGTCTATGGGGCCGGATGAGATCCACCCGACGGTACTGTGGGAGCTGGCGGAGGAGCTTGCCGAGCCACTCTCCATCATTTACCAGCAGTCCTGGTTAACTGGGGAGGTCCCGGACGACTGGAGGCTTGCCAATGTGATGCCCATCTATAAGAAGGGCCGAAAGGAGGATCCGGGGAACTACAGGCCGGTCAGCCTGACCTCGGTGCCGAGGAAGATCATGGAGCGGTTCGTCTTGAGGGCGCTCACGAGCCACGTCCGGGACAACCAGGGGATCAGGCCCAGCCAGCACAGGTTCATGGAAGGCAGGTCCTGCTTGACCAACCTGATCTCCTTCTATGACCAGGTGACCCACCTCGTGGAGGAGGGAAAGGCTGTGGATGTGGTCCACCTGGACTTCAGTAAAGCCTTTGACATTGTCTCCCACAGCATTCTCCTAGAGAAGCTGGCGGCTCACGGCCCGGACAGGTGCACTCTTCACTGGGTAAAAAACTGGCTGGACGGCCAAGCCCAGAGAGTTGTGGTGAACGGAGTTAAATCCAGTTGGCGGCCGGTCACGAGCGGTGTTCCCCAGGGCTCAGTACTGGGGCCGGTCCTGTTCAATATCTTTATCAATGATCTGGATGAGGGGATCGAGTGCTCCCTCAGTAAGTTTGCAGACGACACCAAGCTGGGCGGGAGTGTTGATCTGCTGGAGGGTAGGAAGGCTCTGCAGAGGGACCTGGACAGGCTGGATCGATGGGCTGAGGCCAACTGTATGAGGTTCAACAAGGCCAAGTGCCGGGTCCTGCACTTCGGCCACAACAACCCCAGGCAACGCTACAGGCTTGGGGAAGAGTGGCTGGAAAGCTGCCCAGAGGAAAAGGACCCGGGGGTGCTGGCTGACAGTTGGCTGAACATGAGCCGGCAGTGTGCCCAGGTGACCAAGAAGGCCAACGGCATCCTGGCCTATATCAGAACTAGTGTGGCCAGCAGGAGTAAGGAGGTGATCGTGCCCCTGTACTCGGCACTGGTGAGGCCGCACCTCGAATACTGTGTTCAGTTTTGGGCCCCTCACTACAAGAAGGACATTGAGGTGCTGGAGCGTGTCCAGAGGAGGGCAACGAAGCTGGTGAAGGGCCTGGAGCACAAGTCTTAAGAGGAGCAGTTGAGGGAACTGGGGTTGTTTAGCCTGGAGAAGAGGAGGTTGAGGGGAGACCTCATCGCGCTCTACAACTACCTGAAAGGAGGTTGTAGCGAGGTGGGTGTTGGTCTCTTCTGCCAAGTAACAAGCGATAGGACAAGAGGAAACAGCCTCAGGTTGCACTAGGGGAGGTTTAGATTGGACATTAGGAGAAATTTCTTCACTGAAAGAGTAGTCAAGCCTTGGAACTGGCTGCCCAGGGAAGTGGTTGAGTCACCATCCCTGGAAGTATTTAAAAGACGTGTAGATGAGGCACTTAGGGACATGGTGTAGTGGGCATGGTGTGTTGGGTTGACGGTTGGACACAATGATCTTAGAGGTCTTTTCCAACCTTAATGATTCTATGATTCTATGATTCTATCGTACATCAGTGCTTACCATTTAGTTGAACTGATGTTAGGAGTTACATGATCATAGTGCATCCTGGGAAATGTAACCCAGCTATGAAGTCCAAGAGAGAAAGGGTATGAAGAAATAAGAGACTTTAAAGATAACTACCGTGATGCATGGTAACATGGTAATATTTCAAGGGAAAAGAAATTACCGCTTAGCTAAGCCAAAATTTGATTTTTGATTCAACAAGCTAAGGGGAAATATTTTGATTTGGGAATGTCAAAACATTTCTGTTTGATCAGATATATGAAAATTAAATTTACTGAACACGATGTTCTTAACTATTTCCATAGTCAATTTTTTTTACTGCAGTTAGCTTTGATATAGATGAGTAGAGAAAGAATTCAAACTACTAGAATTTCTCATGACATAAAACCAGTCTTTTTTACCAATATACATATTCATAAAAAGGTTTTTTGTTGTTTTGTATTTTAGTCAGGTTTATCTTCTTCATTCAGATAAATTTTATCATCTTATTTTCATATTTTTGCTATTGTTAGCAAACAAAAGAAATTGAATGTAAAAATAAGGAAACAAAAGAATTATACAGAGCTTACTTTCAACATGAACCTGACCTGATTTACCAGAAATTTGCAAGTAAACGTAGAATTATTTTTAGAAAGGTATATGACAAATTTTGGTACAACAAAGGAAAAAAATCTTAAACTTTCATTCTCCTGCCTGTAAAGGGAAGATGTCCAAATTGCACAATACTCTCATTTTCTTAAGTACTCATACCCTTAAACCTCCCAACATCTATACTGAAAGCATGTTGCAGTGATCGTTTCTTCCAGCTATAATTTATGCATTGTAATCGTTCCTATGTAGACATGGGAAATTTATTTGAATACATTGTTAGAGTCTGTAGCAGAGGGATTTTGCTTTTAAAACTCTGTTAGAAAAAAACCAAGGAACTGGAAGAGTGACTTATCTCCAGTATATGCTCAGTCTTCTGCCTTCAGGGACTCCCAGCAACCAAAGCAGAGCATTGTCTGGAGCACAGAGAGGATCTGGGACTCTCACCTTTGGACCTTTGGCAATTTGCTCTGAGCTTTCTAAAGCGTTTGCCTCAGCTGCTTGCTGCAGACTATATAAATGGAGGTCCAAGTCAGAAGGCTCATTCTCCCTCTGAGGCGGTAGGGAAGAGGTGAAGAGGGGAGGGAAGGAAAAACAGAGGACAAGAGCGAGCAGCAAGAGGGTTCGGGGCTCACCATGGGCCCTGTGCAGCTCTTGCTGCTCTTGCTGCTGCTCAGCAGTGGTGTTCTCACACGTAAGTACTGCCTTTTCTGTTAGTGCTTTTTGCTGCTTTATTTATGAACCCTGTTAAAACAACAATTATGCAAAAATCAACAGGACAAAGGCTTATAGAATTAGAGAGGGCAAGTGGCAAAGATATCATCTCTTCCCTTTGTAGGACGGGGCAATCATAGGAGATGCCAACATAGAAGAAGTCACAAATGTCGCCTGGTGTCTTTTGATCAGATTTAGTGTATTTTGCAACTTGTAAGGAATTCACATATTTTGGCCTAATTGTTTCTCTGTAATGCTGTCCTTTTAAACCACCATGGAGATACTGTAGCTTGGAGATAACCATACAGACTTATCCCAGCTGTTGCTAACCTATTTTGCGGCAAATGTGAAAATGGAGAGCAATAAAGCAAAACGTATTTGGCAGGCAGTACTGACATTTGAAATACAATTTTGTGTTAAAGGGACATCATCATCAGTAGTAGTAGTAAAAGAAGTAGGCAAGTAGAGGCTTTTTCCCTAAGATCAGAAAAGACAGCCTAGATCAATATGGTGCTGTGGATTGTGAGCTATCCTTGCTTCCCAAGAAGTGGCGTTTTAGAATACGACACTGTAGTGTTACTTAAGACTTCAGGAACCTTAAGGAGGAAAGAGAGCCTGGGGCCAGTTGGGCAGGTTTGGTTTTATATGCAGATCGAATTCATCATAAATACACCTTTGTTGAACTAATATTCTGTTGTTGACTGATGTTATACAATTTTAAAGGATGCACTTGTTTCTAATGGTTATTAATAATGTTTTAATGTAGTAATTAATAGTGTGTAGTATTATTGTTGCTATTGCTGTTACTGTAACTAATGTAACACACTATTTCTGTAGAGTGGACAACCTTAGAATTCCCAGAATGAAAACTTGGAAAGTGTGCAGAGGATATTGTGAAAAGTGCTGGCATTCATGTGTGATATCCCAAAGAATGACAGAGCATCAAATGAATGCAGCAAATTTACTAGATTATATTTTATTTTATTTTATTTTATTTTATTTTATTTTATTTTATTTTATTTTATTTTATATAGAGTCATACAGGACTTACCTAAGACAGATTGGAGCAAATGGTTCTTCCTAACTTGAATAGGCTTCCAATCAGTGTTCTTTTCCTCCAAAGAATGGACTCTCAATATTCAAAAAAGATTTAATAGCAGAGAATTGTAATATTAATCGTCAAAGTTGTCCTTTTTTAAATGTACAAAAAGCGAAATATAGCCATTTATCCATTATGCAGTATTTTTGTGTGCTCAAATAGACTAAAATTTTAAAGTAAACCTTGTTATATAGTACATTTCATCTGTCTACCGCTATATTTTGTGCCCTTACAATGGAAATGTAGTATTTCCATTTATATTTCCATAGGCCTTGTTTTATAGCTATAAACTGCTTTTCCAGCTTTTAATTCTTGTTTTTATTCTTTGCAGAAGAGGAAACACCTGAAAGTGCAAATCCAGGATGTTCAAGTAACTGATTTCTTGCATCTGCTTTTGTTATCTTATGTCACTATATTAAGTGAATATGTCTTTCAAAGCTTGACTTTTCCTATTCCATAAATCTCTTCCTCTGAAATAACTGAAACAAAAGTGATGGCAATATTCTGAAGTCTTTATTGCCATTTATTGTAGGCATTTAATTATCCGTAAGGCTTGGCTCAAAGAATTTCAAAAGTTTCCTAAGATCGGAGAAGCTGAGATTGAGTTTCTAAACTTTTAAAAAGCTCCCATTAAGAAACTACTTTCCATTGTTTTGTTGATTTCTTAATTGTCAGGTGCAAATTCCTTAATCTTGAAATCCCTGTTTATCAGATGTGAAACTTCAGCAGTGAGGTTATGTACGTTACACTTTACCATGGGCTGAATCTCACTTCTCATTTACCCTTCACGGTGGCTGCTAAACCCACAGAATTGCACTTGGATATCTAACTAAATACCTGTAGAATAAATCATCAACTCTGTCAGCAAGGACAGCAATTTCTTTAAACAAGTCAAGACTCAGGAAATGCTGACTTCATGCCCTATCTTTATAATGAACTCTAACTGGCCCTGACTGCTTGGTTAGATACATAATGTTCCACCATAGGGTCAAAGTACCGAACTGAGTTGTTTTGTTCTTTGTCCCTTTAGATCTTCAGGGTTTTTTTTCCCTTGTTGGATGCTTTAGCACCATCTCCAGGCAATTGGGTTTATTTCAGCTGCCTGAACCAACTCAAAGACTTCTAGGCTTCATTGGCAATTTCTTGTGTATTTTCAATACAATAAATTATTTGGTATTTGCATTTCTAATTTTATCATTTCCTTATTCCTTTTCCATTTATTTCTGTTTCAACGCAGGAGATGAAGCAATAATTAGCCTTTTGGTTTTAGCATAGTAGATACTGGTGTTGCGAAAATTTCTTAGAATGTACAGTTAAGCAATGTTATAGTCCAGGATAGCCAAAAGTGACAGGGCTAGTGTTGAATTTTTTTATAGCAGTTAATTTTAGGGCTAATTAGATAATTTAATTCAGTTTTCAAATGTTTGTAAGATGCTGATTACTGTCTGATAGCTATATTAATTATATTAATTCTGTTTAGCAATTACATGAAAGTAATCTCAGTTAAAACACTATTAAAATATGTAAAGCTTATAAAAGTGGTAGTCCAAGGAGGAAATACGAGATTTATAGTACTATTCTGTTCTCCTCTCTAAGTTTGCAATTCTGTGACATAAAGGGCAAGATAACATTGACATTGGCTTTTGACATGACAAGTATTTTATAAAGAAGAAGAGTAAGCTACATCCATGGCAGGTATAGGCAGGAAAAATCATACAGATTTGATGGTGGTCGTGTGGGTTTACACTGAGATGAGTTCACCTTTTTTTTCTATAAAAGTAGATCAGGATTCTAATATATTTAGACAGTCACAAATAACCACAGAGGAGCAATTTAGGAAACTGCTTTTCACTCAACGTCACAACAGCGTCACAGTCCCAGTGAATTGCTCAGTCTAAACAGAGGGAACAGTAACTTCTGGTTCAGATAGACCTAAACTGCTCTAACACAGTCACTTAAAATGCCTGATCATAATATGTTTAGTTTAAAACGACGCCTGCAGTTATAGTGGGAGTGAATTGTAATTGAGGACATTGTTTGGCCTATGTTATGCATTCCAGACACCAAAAGAAGATCTTATATCCCTGTATTTGACACTGAGACAAAATATTTTTTCCTTATGTCTCTATTACCATGTTCATTCCTGCTTGTAGGGTTTAAAATTACACGTGAATTGCCTCTGAAAGCAACAGGGACAGATCAAACACAGGTGAAATTTATCCCTTTGAGGAAGCTCATTAGGTTTTGGGGCTTCCTTTGATAAAAAGAGAAACACCTCTGCAAGTACTTCCTCCTACCTTATTCTTCCTCATAACTTACTGCTTTTGCCTTGTTCTGGATGCTCTTCACATAACTAAGGTTTATCTCCATTAAAAAGCGTCTATTCTAGTGAAATTTGCTGATCTAATAAGTGAATTAGAGCAGATCATGTTTTAGGAGAGTCTGGGGCAGAAAGATACTCTGTAGATTCAGGTGAAATGGTATTGAGGAATGCTAGTTTTGGTGTTCTGTCTCTTGCTGTGTTTATTTGCTTTCAGTCTCAGTCATGTGACTGAGATAAAGCAGCTCCTTGCATTTGAATTATGATGGAAAAATCTGAGCTGAAGTGAATCATTTTGTTACCAATTTGAAAACTACTACTTCATTGGTTTAATTTAGAAGGAATAGGGTCGTTTTTAAAACAGTTCCACATCTTACGTTTTCTCCCGTTATTGTCATTAACTGTAATGGGGCATGATTTGAAGGCCAGATGGGGTCATGTTGTGACATCTCATAAAACAGAGCAGTGGACCCCAAAACTTACGCTTTCGCCACAAGTTTTGTCTTATACTTCAGAAAGTATACAGCTGACATGAAGTCATTACTTTGTCTGAAAGCTATTCTGTAAAAGGAAATAGTGGGAGGGTCTCATGCTTCCTTTATATGTGACATTCATTTTAGTTACACAACAGTAAGCCTGTATTGTAAGGATCTACATATGCATATCCTACCCAAGTCATAAAAGCACTCTTGTTTTCCCAATTGCAGAAGATGCAACCAGATTTAAACACCTCAGAAAATATGTTTACTTATATGAAGCAGAAACATCAAATGGGATCACGGGAACAGCAGATTCTCGAAGCGGTTCAAAGATCACTTGCAAGGTAGGGAAAGAGGAGTAAATACAACTGATCGGGACTCTATACTGAATAACATGGGAGCTGGCAGCTGGGGATCACCCTTCAATGTTTTTCCAAACATGATCATTCTTCTGAAAGGCACATGTTGAGAGTCCTGAAGACTAAGCCCTCCCTGTCCTGGACAGAAGGCACTGAGGATGGCAGAAGTCCTTCATACCACGGTGCCAGTGCATTGCAGTCCTGATCTGGCTGTACTTTTACATGAGAGAGGGGGAAGACCTGGTAGTTCAGGTTTCCTTAGCTCCCCGGCTGAGTCTACTAATGTCCATCAAACAATTTTAGAAGTTGAACTAAAACAGCTCATGGATGCCATGAAGACCACTTGATAGCCTGCTGATGGTAATAGTCAAGCCAGGATCAGGGCTGTAGGAGTAAAAGGTCCGGTAGGCCATTAAACTACCCAATGTCCCTCCATCTTGCCCAAAACTTTCCCATCGTGTTTGGTTTTTTTTTTTAAATGGAGTAACTGGGGAAAATATTTTTTATTTAGCACACACTGTTTTGACAGAGTCTAAACATTGATCAGTGTAATGATTCAAGTTTTCATACAGTTCTTCTAGTACTA